>NW_026125278.1:10462500-11127500 GCF_943737965.1 Phodopus roborovskii | reverse complement strand
GGTGTGGCTTGTGCACAGTGCATTGGGAAAACTGAGGGAATGACTTCCATGGGCTGCTCAGTGGTGCCTTCCAAGAGGGGCTAAAAGTTACCGGGATGTTTGCTTTGAGGAGAGCTGGCTGGACAGAGGACCGAGTCCACATCTTCCAGACAGAAGGGGAATAGTAAGCAAAGGCAGACAAGTGCCGAGAAGCTTTTGCAAGTAGTATTTGAAGTGAAGCAAAACATGTCTCAATTTTTGTTTACTCAGAATGTCAACAAATTAAGAAGGAAGCCTATTTCCACTGCTGTTAGATACACTGTTGCTTTTATACGAATGGTTTAAAGGGACATAGATATTCTAGTGGCACAATTCATAAAATACATATTACAGAACCATGGTGGTATAGAATAATTGCACAATTCTGCCACCAATTATGATACTGGCCTAGGTAATTTAGGCAATGTCTCAGAAAGCAAGAGGCACGGGACAAGTTCAAAGTTTACCTGAACGTTGTATGAAGGGAAACAAGCAAGTTACTGATTTCACAGTTTCTCCTTCTGAGTGAGATGTCTGACAGCGTTAATCAAATCCTTCAGACTAGCTCACATGTGTGAAGTTCAGAGTCAGTTCATAATCTCCGTATTGCCGGTTGGTAGCCATCATCAAGCATGGTCCCTGGAAATGTCCTTTCAGAGTATGGCAGAAATCGGAGACTTGAAACAGCATGTTACCAGGAAATGTTTGCTAGGTCACCTTTCAAATGCACATGGAAACCGATTGATCATGTTTTCGGGTCCCCTCTGCTGTCCAGGCCTTCCTCAAAGACCAGAAAATCCTCCCACAGAGGACTGGGGTGTCAAATGCCTTTTATTTGGGTAGCTTTCTGGTTTTTTTCTCTCCTGGACTGTATATGACAGAATACGCAAGTCTTACATCTTAGCTGCTAGCTTCTCCTCTTTTCCCCCTTCTTGCAATGAAACTTTCGTTTCTTAGACTTTTTGAGAAATTTATTTTGGATTTTTGACTTTCACGCTTGTACTTTTCTGCTGGGAACCCTGGACAAGGTCTTCCTATTGTCTGTAAGAGAGACTAAATCTCAAACAGTCGAAGCAGGAGCAGGGGTACACTTTCAGAAGATGTTGACGAGAGTAAACGATTTTCCCCGCTGAAGCACACGCAACACGGTTCAGCTCTAGGAAGCACAGGAAGTCGCTCGCCTCCTCTCCTGTGACTGAATGAGTCTTAGCTTTCAGTACTCTTGATGCTCAGCTCTTTGCTTCGCTTTATATCACACTGAGGGTGTGTTGGGTAGAACGATCACCAAACTGTTACAGAAATAAACTTTAGGAAGTTGAGTGGAGGCAAAGGACCCTACTGGTGGTGAGCAAGAGGAGCTCATTCTCACCGTGGGGCCTGATCCGGTGTACTGCAAGAAACAGTACTGTGAAGTGCAGCGTCTGGCCCTTCATCAACACCACGTGAAAAAATGTTTGTTACAGCCCTAGATCAGAGACAGATTGACTGCAGTGGAGCAAGCTCAGGCACTTTGTCTGAACCCTGGGATTCTTCACAAGGGTTTAAGGTTTGGACTGAGGTTCCAGAGCATATTGAGCTCTGAGGAAAATCTGGGGACACTGGAAGGACAATGCGGTGCTGAATCATGTGGCTGTCTTCTGCCGTGTATGCTAGTTCAGTGACACCAGATGTCCTCAGAGCGATCTTGAGCGACCTCCCTCTGTCAGGCACCCTGAGATGTCAAAAAAGAGAATATAAATTACCTGTCCAACTATGTTGTGCGAACTATTTTGGTCTAGCACAAATCTCAGACACAAATCACTTTTCCTAGTAGACTTAAAAAGTCAACAGTCACTAGAAAGAATCTGTAATTAGCACAGAAAGATGTCAGTGTATGTTAAGTAATATTTTATTTAATTATGTAACGGTCTCATGAATAAACATAGAAATACCCTTTGAACTGATCATTTTTATGGACATATTCAGTGTGATATCTCCGGCATATACTTGGCATATACTTTATGTAAACAAGAAAAATGCATTTATTATAAGGATAATAAATTCAGTTCATAGGAAGGACTCACTTTCAACTTATCCAAAGACAGATATTGAAGATGAATGTTGGAAGATTTAAAACAAAACAAAACAAAACAAAAAAGCAAAGCAGAACAAGCTAAGGGTGAGGGTTGAGAAGGAATATAGCTCAGATATAGGGTGCTTGTCCAACATCTGTGAAGCTTTAGGTTTAATTACCAGCCTGGGGGTGGGGAGGGTCAGAGAGATACAGGGGACAAAGAGTCAACTTATTAAAAATACAATACACCTTCTAGTTAAAATGAAGCACTTGGTTGTTTGGACCAGCTTTGACTGGTTACATTGTTTGTGTTATTTACAACTAGTGTAGAAAACTTGAGACTAGGTTTTAAAAATAATCCCTTGTCAATATTGATTTCCTTCAAGAGGAAGTCTGTATATTAATGCAATAGCATGAATGTGGGATCTAGTTTAACTATATTTAGGTCAGAGTTTTATCATTATCCTTAGCATCCTAGCAACTCGAGGAAATATATTTTCATCAAAATTAATTATATCTGCTCTGTCTGGTTTTTGAAGAATAGTGAGTATGGATATGAGGATATATTGTGACATATTATAAAATGTTAACTTTTGTTTGTCTATTGCATGTTAAATAGTTGCCCTAGAATGACACTACACTTTACTAGCCATATCACCTAATTTCTAGTTATCTCTCTAGCTTTCATTAGAAAGCCACCAGCTCCCAACCTGCTACTGCCATCCTGGGATGGTGATGGCAAGCTTCCTTCATTTCCTACATGTGTGGTCTGCTCATGGTTTTTTTTTTTTTTTTTTCCTGTTGCCTCTCAAAGGACTGCATTAGGTTTTTTGGGTAACATGTTACTCTTAATCACCACAGTGCTATGGAGCTCTTTGTTTTTTTTTAATTTGGTACACAAATTTCTGCTAGCCTGCACCTTGACCTTCATTTTGAGTCTTTCACGTTTCCATGGAAGTGCGTGTGTGTATGTGTGCACGTGTGTATGTTACTTCTTTTATCCCAAGTAAAAGCAATTCATGATGGATGTAGACAGGAGTGAAAAAACTTTCCAACAAAATCTATGAAGCAGTTTATTATAGAAATAAAAACATCAGAGTCCAGTGTTCACAGTAATTCATATGTGAACACAAGTGAAAGAAAAACAGTCTTAAAAATGGTTCTGTTTCAGATCTGTGTGAAAAAATACCTAGTGTTTAGAGTGCTTTTATATTTGAATCTAGCATTATAAAGGCAGGAAGTGGTAATCAATGGATTGGAACCTAAAATTAGGGATTTATCTTAGAAAAAATATTGCTTTGCTGTCAGCATGAGGCAGTCCATTTATTTATCAAGATCAATTTTGTTTTCTTGTTTTAAGATGGGGTCTCACCATGTGTCCCAGGCTGGCCTTGGAACTCTCAATCCTTCTTTCTGTATTAGCCTGCTTAGTTCTGGGACTATGGTCTTGCACCGCCAGGCCCAGCTCCAAGTTGTTTTCAGTCAATGCCAACATATTCATGGCAGATTACCTGAAAGGTTGGAATTTTAATTTCCTTTGGAGTTCACCTATTTGCAGTTTGGACTTTTAGAAAGCTCAGCCCTATAGACAGAAAATAAGGATTTCTTGCTTAAGAAAGACAGAAGACTTCAGGTTATTCATGTGGAATTGGGGTTGATAAATTAAAGATCCAGCTCTCTCTTTATTTCCCCACTTTCTCTAGAGCAGGTACAAGTGACTCGCTGATCTCATTAGATTCATTAACTCGACTGCAGCATTTTAAGGTATCAAACACATGCTCATAGAGCTTTGCCTTTTATAATAAAGTCAATATTCATTATTCCCCCAAAATATTGCTCTGTTAAAGCAGACAACTATCTACTCATGACAAGCCCATGTGGAACAGTATATGAAAACTTGACAGAGTTCAAAAGTATAATCAAGAGTAAGATGAGACTCATCTATAGGAAAAATCATTTTGAAGTCACTTTAAAAGATGGAGCAGGCAAGAAAACTGATTAATGTAATTAGTAATTCAAAGTATAAGATTGACAAGAGATTGTATAGCATAATTAGGAATATTTTCAATGTCAGGCCCTGTTGGGAATCTTCTCAGGCTAAATCAAGGGATTTAATGAAGAATGTTTCTTTTTCATGTAACTAGGAGGACTGACCTGGCTAACAAAGTGGTAAGAAGAACAAGCAAGTGATCTTTCTCTTTTTCATTTTACTTTGTTATCTTAATTAAAAATTTAAATTTATTTTACATACCAACCACCTCTCTCATTTACTTCCATTCCCTCCCCGCTCCATCCACTCCTCAGAAAGGGTGAGATCTCCTATGGGAGTCAACAAACCATGCCATATCAAGTTGAAGCAAGACCAAGCTCCTCCTCCCTGTACCAAGGTTGAGTGAGGCACCACCCTCTCCCCCCACAGCTCCTTAGGAAACAGGTTACAAAAAGCCAGCTCATGCACCAGGAATAGACCCTGGTCCCACTTCTAGAGGCTTCATAAACAGGCCAAGCTACACAACTGTCATGTGGATCTCTGCATCTGCTTCCATCAGTCACTGGGTGAAGGTTCTATGATGACAATTAGGATAGACACTAATCTGATTAGTTCAGGGACCCTTTCCACTACTGCTAGAGTCTTAGCTGGGGTCATCCTTGTGGATTTCTGGAAGTTTCCCTGGCATCAAGTTTCTTCCTAACCCTATAATGTCCCCCTCTATCAATATATTTCTTTCATTGGTCTCCCTCTCTGTCCCTCTCCCAACTCAGCCATCCCCAAACCTCATGTTCTCATCTGCCATACCCTCCCATCAATCCTCCCTACCCCCCCCCCCAGTTTACCTTGGAGATCTCAACTATTTCCCCTCTTAGGGTCCTCCTGGATATCTTGCTTCTCTGGGGCTGTAGATTGCGACCTCTCTCTGCCTTTTGGTTACCCTGGATAAAGGTTTGTTTATCTTGTTGATTTTCTTAGTACCAAATCTTTATTTTATTGATTCTTTGGATTGTTCTCTTTGTTTCTATTTTATTGATTTCAACCCTCAATTTGATTATTTCCTGGCATCTACTCCTCCTGGGTGAGTTTGCTTCTTTTTGTTCTAGACCTTTCATGTGTGCTGTTAAGTTGCTAGTGTGAGATTCCTCCAGTTCCTTCATGCGGGCTCTTAGTGCTATGGACTTTCCTCTTAGCACTGCTTTCATAGTGTCACATAAGTTTGGGTTTGTTGTGCATTCATTTTCTAGGAAGTCTTTAGTTTATTTCTTTCTTGAGCCAGTGATGATTCAGTTGAGCATTGCTTTTTGTAATTTGTGTTGTTGCCCTGAGTCACCACACAGTTACCTAGGCTTTCCTTTCTTTTCTCCTGATGGGTTGTCAGCTTTCTATGGACCCCCTACTAGAGATGCTGCCAAACTAAGAAGCTGCCTTGAAACATCAATTACTCTGACATCCTCATTGGCATCAGCAGCAGATTTGGTGAGACAACTGGAAATTCTTAAAGGGAATTAGTTAAAAGAGAGATTTTTCCCATGTTAAAAATGATAAACACAATTACAATGGAGAGAATTAGGTCTCTATATGATTATGCAATGCATGATTTGAAAGTGGAACAGTTAAAACAACTAAATGAAGAGACAATCAACTTAATTGGGATTGACACAATGTTAATTATCACCTTGATAATTCTTGGTTTGTCTCTAAAAAGCATTGGTTGATATGAGTGCCAAGATACAGGCTTTAGAAAAACTTATTAAAACAGATCACAGAGACACAGAGACATTCAAAACCAGACAGAGGAATTTAAAGGAGATACAATTTAAGCATTGCATTATAAGGCTAGAGAGGAACAGCTTAAGGATTTCAAACAAACAACCTTAATATATCCAGTCACCTTACAGGAACTGTCAAATGACAGAAATCACCAAGACTGTTTGAGCTTTCACTGGAATCTCATTGAAATGTTAGATTTAAGGAGATTCATGGAAGTGATAGTCTCTTATGGCATGCATTCACCTTTTGTGAAGCAGATGTTAAACTCATGTTTAGCTTGTAATATAACTATCCCTCAAGACTGGAGAGACTTGGTTATAGTAGCCTTGAAGCCTGATCCTCAATTATAATGGAGGACCTGGTGGAAAGATGAGGCTAAGACCATTGAACAGTGAAGTAGGGCTAGAGGTATGGAAATCTCCCAAGACCAACTCCCTGGAGAGGGAGATTATGCTAATGTACAAAGGCAATCTCTATATGATGACCATGTCCTGTCTTTATGCCATGCAGCAGCTTCGAATGCTTAGGACAAATTTAGAGAAGTAGGAAAGAAAATTGAATCATTTACAAAAGTCATACAGGGCCAAACATAACCTTCATGGATTTCTTATGAAGACTGACATCAGTAGTAAATAGAATGATACCAAATTCAGAAGCTAGACAAATAATAACAGGCTCAATGCAAAAGGGTAATTAGATCTTTAAAGATAAGATCAGCATCCTTGCAGGAATGGATCTGAGATACAATCAATATTGAATCTCATAACTATGAGGATGCTTGGATAGGAGAGGTGATTTCAAGAGGTTTGAAGAACAATTGTAATGTCAAGTGTTTCAATTGCTAAAAATAAGGTCACTTAAAAAGGGATTGCAAGCGGTACATCCCTAGAAACAATGTTTTCCTGAGTATAATCCAAACAGAACTCCTCTACCTTCTAGATTACACAGAGGGTAGACATTGAACTAATGAATGTAGATCAACAAGGGACAGTCAAGGTAACCATTTGCCCTCAGGAAATGTCTTGAGGGCCCTCTCCCAGGCCCCCATGCCAAATTTGTTCAGTCATTTCCTGTCATCATGGAGGAAATTCCTTCCCAGAGCAATTAAAGAACATAATGCCTATTGTAAGAAACTATACTGCTCTGCAGGATAGAACAGCACTAGAAGATAAAACAAAAATTTTTGGAGAAACCATATAGCCAATATTATAAAGATTAGATTGGAACAAGAAAGCCCTCTGAATTTGTTAATTGCTAATGAACTAGACAATGTTGATGTATTTATTAGCTGTGTATGTTATATGTAGTTATTATACTAATTTTACATAGTTTTTCTTATATTAGTTATAACCTTTTTATTTTAGACAAAAAAGGGGACATGTGGTGATATCTTGTTTGTACTCTAACAGATAAAGCTTTCCTGAAGATCAGAGGGCAGAGCTAGCCACTAGTTAACCAATGAGATAGGGAGATCTGTACAGACAGACAGGAAGTGATGTGGCTGGGGAGAGAGGAATATAAGTCAGGGGGAGACAAGGGTTCAGCTCTTTTTCAGGCTGAGGAGTTGGTGAGGTAAGAAGTGGCTGAGGTGTGCTCCTTTGTCTCTCTGATCTTTCAGTATTTACCCCTCTATCTGACTCTGGGTTTTTATTATAAGGACCATTTAGAACTCATGCAACAGTGTTTTCCTGAAATTTTAAGAGATTTATTTATTTTCCCTTTAAGTGCCTCAATCATCTTCATATAGTTGTTTTTAATGTCTTTTTTATTGTACTGCTATGTTGAAATATTCAGGGCTTGCTGTGTTAGGATATCTGGGTTATGGTGGTGACATATTGCTTTGGCTGTTGCTGATTGTGTTCTATTTTTTCAAGACAGAGTTTCTCTCTGTGTAATACTTGCTGTCCTGAACTTGCTCTGTAAACCAGGCTGGCCTGCCTCTGCCTCTGTCTCTCAAGGGCTGGGAATAAAGACATGTGCCACCACAACCCAGTGTTGATTCTGTTCTTATGCAGGCCTCTGAGCATCTGGATTTGGGGTGATTATAGGTCTACATCCCAATTTTTTAGTTTGTTTTTGTTGTATTTGTTCCTTGGTTTCTGTTTCCTGTGGCCTGTGGTTGAACAGAGTCTTCACTTGTTGTATTTCATTTTTTTAAAATTTTTCTTATTTTATATATCAATCCCAGTTCCCTCTCCCTTCCTCCCTCCCTCCCTCCCTTCCTCTCTCTCTCCCTCCCTTCCTCTCTCCCTCTCTTCCTCTTTCTCTCCCTCCCTTCCTTCCTCTCTCCCCCCTCCCTCTCTCCCTCTTTTCCTCCTTTCTTCCCTCTCTTCCATCCTCCCATGCCCCCCAACCACCCTCCCATCCCATCCCCCCAACTCCACAGGTAGGCTGATGCCTTCCAGGAGGGGTCATCAAAATATGTCAAGTCTTTTGGAGTAGGGAGTAGTGTAACGAATACGGTTTTTTCCGCCTGCCGCCGAGTCTTGTCCCGCCGCTGCGCCACCAGCCCCAAATAATACACAGAGACTCTGTATTTGATATTATGTTGTTGGCCAGTTACTAGTTTCTTATCGGCTAGCTCTGTGTTAATTATTAACCCATTTCTATGTATTTCCACGTGGTCTTACCAGCGAGAGGCGGCTGGGATTTCTATTTTTGTTTCCACAGAAAATGAAAAGCTGTGGATTCTTTTCAGACTAATGTGGTTTGAGCAAGCCAGACCCCCTGAAACAAGAGTTCCTAGTGATCCAACATTCAAAACAGCTTGGACAAAACAGCCTTACAGACTACAACCAGGATTTCTGCATCTTCTTAGGATGCCCATAACAGCGCCCCCTATCAGCAGGAAATAGTTTAAAAAAAACAAAGCCCAAATTCCCAAATATTGTTTATAAATGTTTGTTTTCATTTAAATGGACTTGATTATAAATGGGTAATGATCACAGCCAATTCTTTTTAAAGGTAAAAAGGGGATTATGGTATAGATATGAATACTTTGTTTTGGAATGGATTTTCATTTATTGATTACTTTGTTTTGGAATAGATTTTCATTTATTGATACAATTTAAGGTCAATTTTGTGATTAAGTATATTTCTCCTCTTGTTTAGATGTTGTGTTTATATAGCTCATTTAGAAATGTAATGTATAATTTAGTACAGATTTTAGATAGTTACCTATAATAGTCAAAACTTACAGCTAGGTGAGTTAGATTTTCTAGATATGCAGAGATGTATTTGAGATAGATAGGAATTCTTCAAACCTTTCAAAGACCTACAAAATATGGCATTTAAAATGGTTTACGTTTTTTCTTGACAATGAGACACAATTGCTCCTGGCAACACCACCTGCGTCAAAAAGGAAGATGGACATTGAAGAAACTCGTTATGGAGTTTGCTTCCAATGTGGCAAGACTAGTCATTTGGACAAGATACTGCTCTTGTCTGGACTGTTCGACTTTATGCTGTATAAAATGGACATGCAGAACCCACAGAAAAGTGACTGGTGATTCAAGATGGACATTGCTACAGAGTTCCTGCTTCATGGAAGAGTCTGACAGTCTGCAGGACACAGAAAAAAGTGACTGACAAACTGCCAATACAAAAAAACATTTTAAAGTTTCCTGCTTTGCTAAAGAGTCCGTCAAACACACTATGGCCTATGGGCTAAAGATGGAAAATTACAAAAAATAGTTCTGTGGCACTGACCACGCCCATTGGGGGTGGAGCCATGGGCAGAAGTGACCTGTGGAAGGAGGTCCGAGGGGAGCCAGGAAAGGCGCTCTCTCTCCAGCAGGACTCGGACAGGAGAGGATCTGGTTGAATTTCCTGGTGTTCATCTGTCTAGGTTATAAGTTATTTCTCCCCGAATAAACATCTATTCGGCCTATTTGTTTATCCTGATCCTTATTTAACCACGTTAGAGTAGGCCCTCCCTCCTACCTCTAGGCTAAGGGAGTATCCCTCCATGGGGAATGTGCTCCCAAAGTCCGTTTGTGCACCAGGGATACATCCTGGTTCCACTGTCTGAGGTCCCTTAGACTGCCCAGGCCTCCTAACTGAGAACCATGTTCAGGGGGGTCTGAGTCAGTCCCATGCTGGATTCCCAGCTATCTGTCTGGAGGTCCATGAACTCCTCCTTGTTCAGGTCAGCTGTCTCTGTGAGTTTCTGTAGCCTGGTCTTGTCCTCCCTCTCCGCATCTGGATCCCAGTTCAGCTCAGTGTTTAGCTGTGGGTGTCTGCCTCTGCTTCCATCAGCTGCTAGATGAGGGCTCTATGATGGTGGATAAGTTAGTCATTAATCTCATTATCAGGGAAGGGCATTTATGGTAGCCTTTCCACTGTTGCTCAGATTGTTAGTTGGGGTCAGTCTTGTAGGTCTATGGACATTTCTCTAGAGTCAGTTTTCTCTTCAAACCTATAATGGCTCCCTCTTTTATGGTCTCTCTCTCTCTCTCTCTCTCTCTCTCTCTCTCTCTCCCTCTCTCTGTCCTCTGTCTATTCCTCCCCTGACTCAATCTTCCTAGTTCCACATGCTTTCCTCTCCTCCCCTTCTCTTTCTCCTAGCTCCCTCTCCACTCACTTCCCCCTCCCCACCACTCCCAATATGCTCAGGAGATCTTGTTCCTTTCCCCTTCTACAAGGGACCTTCTATGAATCTTTTAGATTCCCCCTTGTATTCTAGTTTCTCTGGCAGTGTGAATTATAGGCTGGTGATCCTTTGCTCTATGTCTAAAATCCATATAAGAGTGAGTCCATAACATGTTCCTCTTTTTTGTGACTGGGTTACCTCATTCAGGATGGTTTCTTCAAGTTTCATCAATTTGCCTATGAATTTCAAGATTCCATTTTTTTCCTGCAGAGTAGTATTCCATTGTGTAAATGTAGGGGCTGGATTTCTAACAGCCCACATGATTTCTGGTAGAACATGGAGTCTGTGACCCCTTTTGGGGATGGTATGCAGTGATCAGGACGGCTTAGCACTTCAGACAAGATGGGTGAATATCACGGAAGTAAGAGAGTTGGGGAGTTTTGTGGCAGGCAGTCTATCTGGCCTTATTATGACACATGCCATGGATACCATCATAGTCTGTGGTCATGGAGTCTTTTCACTACAATTGAAATCTTAACTAAGAAAGACATCAATATGGTTCCTGGTGGTGGTATGGTCCATGGATATCAGAATGGTTTCAGGCAGCAATACAGGCCACTTATATCAACATGGCCTTTTGTGGCAACCCAGACCACATACACTTATATGGCCACCTGAGGTAGCATAGACTATGGACATTCACCTGGCCTCTTGTGGTTGGACAGTCCTTGGACATCTACAAGGCCTTCAGTAGCAGCCCAGACATGGACATCCATATGAACCTTGAATTTCAACACAGGTTGGGGCAGCATCCCAGGGATACCACCATGGTCTCCAGGTGCAGCATGGGCCATATGTGTCTTTAGAGGTCAAACACAGAAAGTGAACTGTTCTTCACCTCAGACACCTAGCATTTATAGATGGAATAAATGTTGGGGTGTCCCAGCTCAAAGTCCTGGGTCTAGGCATGGATGGTAGCCAAGTTGGTCAGCCCTGGCCTTCCACCCCTGGGTGTGGGGGTGTTCTGCAGTATTTGATTAATAAGGATGGTCTTTGTTGGTGGACCAAGTCCAGATGGTGGTGGCTACCAGCACCCGCTGGATCTCAGAACCACTGTGAGAGACCATGGCACTTCAACGAGAGATGCAGTGGTGGAGGATGAGTCTGCAGAGTGAGAAGTATCTCTGGAACAACCTTGTGGGGGATGATTTAAAAAGTGGGCTCATGACGTTGGAAAACGATATGGTTGTGTGGAACACTGTGTAGGGTGGAGAGACGTGAAAATAGAGACAGTTGGCCACAGTGGGCAAACGACCATGTTGTGGTTCTTGGCCTGCTGGGAGTCTCAGTCCCTGGACATGCTATCCAGACCCAACATCACCCCAAGTGTGGGCAACAACAGGGTATTGGAGATGAGTCTCACTGGCAGTCCCATATTTGTGGTGCTTTAGAAACCAGAGACCTTGACTCATTGCAGTAAGTCTTTGCACAATGTAAAGATGCTTTGTTTTTAAAAATATATATAGTATGTGACATAGAGCAGTTTGTAATGCCACTTTGATGAATGAATGCATGATGAAGAGATGGCAAAAATGTTGGAATGGAGTAGCATGCATGTCAGAGAGAGTCAGAGCTAGAGACATAGCTGTAACTGTGGAAACGGGAAAGTGGCTGTGGTGGATAAAGCCTGGCAGGGTGGCATACGGCAGACTCTCCTAAATGCGCTGACCAGCAGCACGATCACCATGGATCTGAGCAACAAAATATCTAAGACGAAGAACAGTCATTTTCTGGAATAGCCCTCATCGAAAGGTTTTCATGATCTGTCTTGTTGCCAGAGGCCATGTCATGTTCTTGGTCTGCACTGATGCTGGGGGCCATGTTGATGGTCTTTGTGGTTGCCTGAGACCATGTTGATGTTTATAGTTTGTGTTACAGCCAGAGAACATGTGGAGGTCATTGGCCTGGGCTGCTGTCAGAGTTCATGTTTTCAGTGGTCCGTATTATAGCTGGAGGCCTATGGTACTGTTCTTAGAAAGGCCAGTTTCTTTAATTTTTACTGAATATGCATCTATAAAAATACAATACTGGGGTATCAGAGAAGACAAAGATCCTCAGCGTTTCCTCTGCTTTTTTAAATATAATTTTTGCTAGGGAATATGTGCTCTGGGCTAGAGACACAATGCAGATAGACTCTGGAGAGAAAACTGACTGCGAGAGCAGAGACACTGGTAAAGAGTCTCTGATGAGACTCTGATGAATTTGGTCTTAGAGTTCTGACGGAATCAGCAGGAGAACCGGGGAAAACCCCACGTTTTAGTTTTCTTTGAAGATCCTTGGAAGAACTAGAGCAGAAAGAATTGTGACAAATAAATGTGGTTTTAATTTCCATGAGTGTGGTTTCAGTCTCAGGAAAATTTCTAGAATGTGTCCTTGAAATGAAGCTTGGTGTGATGGCTGAGACTCAGTAGACTCAGTATGGAACCTTATCAACTTAATATTGTCTTTAGTAGGAAGAGAAACTCTGCACTTGGCCTGTCTCTTACTACATTCTTTGAGGTATGATAGACAAGTAAGAATTGGATGTTTATAAATGAGATAAACATGTACTTCTTTGGATACACCTGCAGGATCTAGAAATAGATTATTCTGAACCTAAAAGAAATAGTGGCAAGATTCTTCCAGTAGTTTGAACTTTGAAATTTACTAGAGTAGGTATAAACACCAGATGTGAGGATTTCTGATGAAGTCTGGTAGAAACAAATGTAAATTATATTTTTCCTTCAAATAGTTTGTGGCATTATTATATTGAAACAATGTGACTTACATGTCTACCTAAAATTACATGGTATAAGTGACTTTAATCTGAGACAGCATACAGTCACCATGGAAATTAGTTCTATTTGTTGTTGGGTTTTGAAGTCTACAGTCTCTAGAATGAGGAAAATATAAGTCATTCTTTATATACTGTAAATCAAACTGTGTGGGGAACCAACACAAAACTTAAACTAATGTATAGTGAGGTAAAATAACCAGAAAGAGAGAAACTAGAAAATAAAAATATGGAGTGTAGGTTGGAAATGCACAAAAAGAGAACACACAGAGGAGGATGGAGGCTTGTCTCTAAGTACCCAGAGAGCTTTCACACGGAATGTGGAATTGGGTTCACAGGAAAGTACTGTGATGCTAAAGGGTTAGTATGCACACATTGAAGGACCCTTAGAGCCCTTATGAAAGGCAAAAGAAAATATCTTACAAATGGGCTAACACTTGTTAGGTAGGAATGCTACAGAGGACTAAATATTTACCCTTCACACATGAGATTTTAATTTAATGAGTTTGTATTTTTTAAAAAAATATTATTTTTCCTTTCATTGAAAATAGATTTTTTTCTCACATACTAAATCATGATTATAGTTTCCCTATGTTCTGTTCCTTCCCCCAATTCTTCTCCCTTACCCTCCTATCCAGAGCCACCCTCTTTCTGTCTCTCATTAGAAAACAAACAGCTTTCTAAGTGACAATAATAAAATATAATAATATAAAACAAAAACTAACACACCAGAACAGGACAAAGCAAACAGAAGGAAAAGAGCCAAGAGAAAGCACAAAAAACAGATATATGAAGATTCGTACATTTACACACTCAAGATTCCCATAAAAACACTAAATTGGAAGCTGTAATATGTATATAAAGACCTATAGGGTAAAAGTAAAAATAAATAAATTAAAAAATAAATAAGATAAAATTAAAAAGAAAAACAAAACTGGAAAAGTCTCAACACAACATTATGAGACATGAAACATCCAAAGATGCCATTGAGTTTATTTTCTGTTGGCCACCTACCTACTGCTGGGCATGTGGCCTACCCTTAAGAATAGTGTGTTTCCCCAGTGAGACGCCCTTGGAGAAAAGTAAGCTTTTTGCAAGAGGTTATCAACTGGAGATAGTTTCTGGGTTAGGAACAGAGACATGTGTCCACTTCTTTTAGCTCTAGGAGCCCATTTGGGGCTAACCTGTGCAGACCCTGTGCATGTTGCCTTGGTCTCCGTGAGTTCATATAAGCCTTGACCCTGTTGATTTAGAAGGCCTAGTTTCCTTGATGTCCCCAATCCCCTCTTTCCACCTCCGCTTCTGCAGGCTTCCTGTAGTAACCTGCATTTGGGGGCTTCTGTGAGGTCTGCTGGCTAGTCTGTCCAGGCCATGCTTGGAAGGAGGAGTGCGGACTGAGGAAAGAAATATTCAAAAGACAGGAGATAGAGTCAGGAGGGCATTCAGTGAATACTGAATCACACATGTTTATTGTTCAAAATCTCTTTATACCCCTATCAAAAGAGGGGGAAAAGGCAAAGGGCTTCCTTACCAACCATACAAGGAGCAAACAAACACAATTACCTTCTCAATACAGAAAACATCAACCATATCCCGAGTTCAGTATTTTGTTGTTTAGGCAGGACAGGCAGCAACCACATCCTAGGCCAAATATCTTGTATTCACATCTTAGGCCGGACATCCTGTTGTCAAGGTAAGACACACAATAGCCACACCTTAGGCCAAACATCTGTTATTTCACCTTGGAAGAACAAGAGCAGGTAGAAACTCTCTGACTTTAAATCAAAATGAAGCAGAACCATTTTTATGGGCCCCAGTGGTTTCCCTGAGCCCCAAAAGGAGGGATTAGATGGAGACACTGTGTTTAGGCCTAAGTGATCCAGTGTCTCACTCATGGCATGGTATCTTGTGTGGGTTTCTATATTTGCTTTCCTCTGCTTCTCTGATGATGGCTGGGCAAGACACTGATTCACGAGTACAATAGAATATATAGAATACTATTAGGAGTCATTTAATTGTCACAATTTGTTTGGAACAATAGTATTTGGTTTTACCCTAGGTCCCTAAGATATCTAGTCTCAGGTTGTTGGTCACCCAAGCAGTGTCAGATATGGGTTCTATCTTGTGGAGTATGCCTTAAATTAAATCAGATATTGGTTGGTTACTCCAATAAGCATTGTCCAACCATTGCACTAGTATATTTTGCAGGCAGGACACAATTATAGATCAAACCATTTATGGCTGGGTTGGTATTTAAATTTATCCTTTGGTAGCATGCAGATTACCTTCCTGTACCCAAGAGAACAGCACACAGTGGGTGAAGGCTCTATGCAGGCACCATCTCAACTTCTCCATGTCCAATGAGTTGTGTAGGTGTTGTCTTTAGCAATGGGGCCTTGATGTCAGTTTATGCAGAGCAACCTAGAGCCTTGGCAAAGCCTGGCCTGGGTTGTTTGGAATTTCCCATGGGATATACTCAATGATGTATATCCCAACTCCAGGACTGGAGGCTTCACTTGGTAATGAGAGATGGCTAGTTGGGACTTGACTCCCCATTATTTGACAATTTCATTTAGGTTACACACACACACACACACACACACACACACACACACACACGCTTCTACTGTATTAAATTTCCATAACACCCCTCAAATAGGCCTCAGTTTTAGCTGTCTTTCCCCACACTCACCCAATCCCTCTCTTCAATTCCATCCCCACTTGATTCTCACATTTCACTATCCCCCATTCATCCACAATTACTTATTCTATTTCTCTTTCCTAGGGTGTCTATCTGTTCTCTTCTTCCTCTTCAGTTCCTTACTTTATACTTAATGTCCGTGGTTCTATGTATTGTAACTTGATCCTCATTGTCTTAATAGCTAACATCCACATATAAATTAGTATGTACCCCATTTGACTTTCTGGGTCTGGTTTTCCTTACTCAGGATGAATTTTTCTAGTTTCATCCATTTACCATTGAATTTTATGATTTCATTTTTTCTAATGACTGAATAATATTCCATCACGGAAATGTGCAACATTTTTTTTTTTATTTATTCATCTGTTGAGGGATAGCTAATTTTTCCCAATTGCTGGATATTTTGCATAGATCAGAAATGAACATGGTTGAGCAAGTGTTCCTGTAGTAGGATGAAGCATCCTTTGAGTATATGCCTAAGAGTGGTATAAATGCATCTTGATGAAGACTGATTCCTGTCTTCCTAAGGAACAGTCATACTGATTTCCATAGTGGCTGTATAAATTTGCAGTCCTACCAGAAATGGATGAGTGTTCCCCTTACTCTACATCCTTACTAGAATGAACTATTACTTGCCATATTAATCTTAGCAATCTTAGCCATTTTTACAGGTGTAAGATGAAATCCAAAAGTAGTTTTGATTTATATTTCATTGATGACTATGCTGAGAATTTTAAAGGTGTTTCTCAGCTAGTTGAGCTATATCTTTAAAAAATTCTCTGTTTAGATCTGTGGCCCATTTTCAAGTTGGGTTATTGGTTTCTTTAATATCTACTTTTTTGAGTTCTTTATATATTTTTTGATAATAGTCCTCTTGTCAGTCTTATAGTCCTTCAAGTCAGTCTTGAAGATTTAGTCCCCAGCCACACTGAGGAGAGGGCAGCACTTTCAGCCTGAGGTAAAAGTGAGAGTTAGTGGCCAGATGCTTTCCTTTTCTGATCTTCAGCTTGAAGCTTGAACCCCAATATTAGTTTGTGGGTTTTTATTATTCATGGTACAGTTCATAAGGGAAATTTGTCTGTAATTCTCTTTCGTTGTTGGGTCTTTATGTGGGTTGGGGTAGGATAACTGTGACCTCATAAACAATGAATTTGGCAATGTTCCTTCTGTTTCTATTTTGTGGAATAATTTGAGGAACATTAGTACTAACTTTTCTTTGAAAGTCTGGTAGAATCCTACACTAAAACCACCTGGGCCTGGGCCTTCTTTTGGATACAGGTCTATTCAAATTGCTTATTTGATCTTGCTTTAACTTTGGTAAATTGTATGTCTTGAAAAAATTCCCCCCTCCTTTTAGATTTTTTCCAATTTTGTGGAGCACAGCTTTTTAAAATATGCCCTTATAACTCTCTGGATCTCCTCTGTGTCTGTTGTTATGTGCTCTTTTCATACTAAGTTTGTTAATTTGGGTCTTCTCTCTGTGTCTTTTAGTTAATTCGAGTAAGAATTTATCAATCTTACTGATTTTCTCAACGAACCAACTCTCTTTTTCATTGATTCTTTGGATTTAAAAAGTTACTGATTTCAGTTTGGAGTTTGATTATTTCTTGCCATCTCACCCTTCTGTGCTTGATTTCTTGTTTTTGTTCTAGTGTTTCAGGTAAGCTGTTAAGTTACTATGAGATTGCTCCATTTTTTTAAAATGTGGCAATGAATCACCTTTATTGTGTCCTATAAGTTTGGCTATATTGTATATTCATTTTCATTAAAACTCTAGAAAATTTTAATATTTTCATTCATTTGAGAGTTGTTCACTTCCATGAGTTTGTAAGCTTTCTATAGCTTCTGTGTTGACAGCCAGCTTTAATCAGTGGTGGTCTGATAGGATGCAGCATGCTATTTGAGTTTTCTTGTATTTGTTGAGGCTTGCTTTGTGACCGAGTATGTGGTAAATTGTGGACAAAGTTCCATGAGGTGTTGAGAAAAAGGTGTAATCCTTTGTGTTTGGGTGAAATGTTTTGTAAATATTTGTTAGGTCCATTTGATATATAACATCTGTTAGCCAGTATTTTTCTGTTTGTGTTTTGTCTGAATGGCCTGTCCATTGGTGAGAGTGTTGTATTGAAGTTTCCCACTAGCAGTCTATGAGAGTCAATATATGATTTAAGCTGTAGTAGTGTTTTTTTTTTTTTTGTTTTGTTTTTTTTACAAGCTTGGGTGCCTTTGTGTTTGGGGCAAAGATGTTAATTAAGAATTAAGTTGTCATATTGATGATTTTTTTTGGGGGGGGGTTGGGTTTGCAGTGTCCTTCCCTCTCATGATTAGCATGATTAGTTTGAAGTTTTTTTTTTTGTCAGATATTAAGATGGCTACATTAGCTCATTAGCTTCCTTCTTAGGTCCTTTGCTTTTTTCATACTTTCATCCAGAGGTAATGTTACCTATCCCTGATATGGAGATATGTTTCTGTATGCAGCAGAAACATGGACATTGCTTTGCATCCATTTTATTAGTCTGTGTCTTTTTTTATTGGGGAATCAAGATCACTGATATTGGAAAATATCAATGATCAGTGTTTGTTGATTTCTGCTATTTTGTTGTTATGTTGTGTGTGTGTGTGTGTGTGTGTGTGTGTATGTGTGTGTGTGCGCGTGCACGCGCGCGTGTCTTCTGTATTTTGATTTATTGGTTTAGCATTATTTATTCCTTGTGTTTTCTTGGGTGTGGTTAACCTCTGTTTTCTTTCTAGCACCTTCTATAGGGCTGGCTTTATAGATATTGCTGAAATGTGGCTCTATCTGTAGGCCTTAAGTGTGTATGTTCTTAATTTTCCTTTTCTTTTAGAGCATACTTGATATTTATTTTTGTATATAGTTTTGTATTAAGCCTAATCTTTTCTTTAGACTAAAAGCGGAATTCTAGTGAGAGATCCACCCCACCCACACCTGTTGCACTGTCTCGTCTGATCTCAGAAGCTAAGTATGGTCGGGCCTGGTTAGTACTTGGATGGGAGACCGCCTGGGACTACTGTGTGCTGTAGGCTTGTTGAGAAACTGGAAATCTCGAACCAAAGTGGAAGTCTAGAATTTCCTTTCCTTTTGAAAATCTCCAGCCACTTGTTCCTTTTCTTTCTTGGACTGTAGAGTCAATGACATCAGGGGCCAGGAATACAGGTTCAGCAGGTCTCACTGGAACTGGCTTGGGCAGGCTCCTGTGGTCTCAGGTTGGGGCTTCTTCTGCTCCAAGCATCTCACCAAACATTCTGGCAGCCACCAGGCCTTATTTTCTCCCTGTGAGAAAACACAAACATGCCCTCGACCCCATATTAGGACAGGACTGGGCCCTTTCCATTGCTTAGTCTATGGATCTTTCCACTTGACTTGAGCAAATGTCACTCGAGTTCCTTCATGTCAGAGTCTGTCCACCACAGATTGCTCATGGGCATCCACATTGAAGAAATTTAAAATGAAGAGTGCATGATTTAAAGAATCATGTGGAGACTGGAGGCACAACTCCCCTCTCCTTATTTTCAGAAGCTGTGTTTTTAAGGATCTGTGAGCATGCTCCACAATTCCTTGCTCTTGAGGGTTATAAGGAATGTCTGTTTTGTGTTCAATTTTCCATTGAGCACAAAATTGCTGAAATGCTTTACTAGTATATCCAGATCTATTGTCTGTTTTTATAATTTTTGGAACTTCTATGTAAGCAAAACATTTTAAACAGTGACTTACTACATCTCAGTGGTTTCTCCAGTTTGTGCAGTGGCCATTAAGAAGCCTGAATACATATCAAGCCATGTGTGCACATTTTAATCTTCCAAATTCTGCAATATTAGTAACATCTATTTGCTATAAATGATTAGGAAGCAGGCCTCGAGGATTTACTCCTACATTAGTTACTGGTAAACATTGTGAACACACATCACATTGTTTGACAACTTGAAGAGCAGTCCTTTTAGTTAAACCAAACTGCTTTCTTAGACTTTTACTATTTTGATGATGAAAGCTATGTGACTGCTGAGCTAATTTTATCTGAGATAGAGTGACCATTCTTGTTAATCTATCTTCTGATTCATTCCCTTTAGTCAGTGGGCTGGGAAAGTTTGAATGAGCTCTTATATGACCCACAAAAGCACGGTGACTTTCTTTGATGAATGGCACTCTGAATTTGTTCAAACAGCAGTCTGACTTGATCATTATTAGTTCCAATGCACGGAACTGTCTCTATCACTTGAAGAACTTTAAAAATATAATGCCTATCAGTATACAAATTAAATGAATCATTCATTAGAAGCTGAAAGACTGTGGCAATGGCTCGTAACTCAACTATCTGAGCTGAAGCTGGATTTGTCTGTACTACATCTATCATGGAATGTCTTGTTTTCTCCTCTGTCGTGATTGAAAATTTTGCTGGATATAGTAGTCTGGTCTGGCATCTGTGGTCTCCTAGAGTCTGCAGAATATCTATCCTGACCTTTCTGGTCTTAGCATCTCCTTTGAGAAGTCAGGTGTGATTCTAATAGGTCTACCTTTATATGCTATCTGGTATCTGTCCTTTGATGGGAGATGTCATTCTGTAAGTTTCTCATACTGGTTAATAATAAAGCACTGTTGGCCAATAGGAAAGGAAGATAGGAGGGACTAGGAGACAAGGAGGAAATAGGAAGTAGTAGGGAGGAGTCAAGATGGAGAGTCTTTAGAAAGCAGTATGCCGCCTGCTCCCCGGTAAGAGAAATACATAGATCAGCAAAAATGGGTTAATAATTAAGGCAGAGCTAGCCGATAAGAAACAAGTAACAGGGCCAACAGCATTGTATCAAATACAGAGTCTCTATGTGCTATTTGGGGCTGGCGGCGCAGTAGCAGGACAAGACCGGGCGGCGGACAGAAAAACCCGTACACGTTACAGTCCTTGGCAGCTTTTAATATTCATTCTTTGTTCTTTATGTTTAGTGTTTTGATTATTATACTCTAAAGGGAGGTTATTTCCCAGTACAGTCTATTTGGTGTTCTGTATGACTCTTGTACCTGATAGGCATCTCTTCCTTCAGGTTAGGAACATTTTCTTCTTTGATTTTGTTGAAAATATTTTCTGGGTCTTTGATCTGGGATTCTTCTCCTTCCTCTATTCTTGTTAATCTTAGGTTTAGGTTTGATCTCTTCATAGTGTCTAAGATTTCCTGGATGTTTTTTGTTAGGATTTTATTTATTTAATTTTTTTAGACTTAACATTTTCTTTGACTGAGGCATACATTTCTTCTACTGTGTTTTCAATGCCTGAGATTATCTTTTCCATTTCTTGTATTATGATGATGAGACTTGCTTCTGAGGTTCATGTCTGAGTTCCTAAAATTTTAATTTCCATATTTCCCTCAGTTTCATTTCCTTCTACTGTTTGTATTTTCACAGATTTCTTTATCCCCCCCCCCTTTTTTATTTTTGACAACAGCACTCATTCTTTGTTGTGGAGAAATGGGAAGTAACTTTCTGGAAAAGGGAATTTTTTTTTTAATATGTATTTTGGAACCCAGGGATGTGAATTCACCAGGGAATTGCCAGGAATCCTCAGTCTTCAGGGCATTTGCTATTTTAGCCATATCCCTATAGATACCTCTCAGTTCTATTTGTTTATTTAATTTAAAAACAATCTTATTTTAGATATCCCAGTTCCATCTCTCTCCTATCCCCTCAAGTCCTTCAGTCCCCCCACCCAACCCCCATCCACTCCCCAGGGAGGGCGAGGCCTTCCAAAGAGGCTAAGTCTGTCACATCATTTGGGGGGAGGGCCTAGGCCCTCTTCTGTGTATCTGGGCTGAGAGTATTTCTTCACGGGGAATAGTCTCTCAATTTCCATTTGTGCACGAGGGATAAATACTGGTTCCATTGTCAGAGGTACCATAGACTGCGGAGTACTCCTAATTGGCATCCACATTCAGAGGGTCTGGTTCAGTCCAGTGCTGGACTAGGGTCCGTATGCTCTCACTTGGTCAGGTCAGCTGTGAAGGTAAGGAGTAAGGTAAGGAGTAAGGTTTTCCTGCCCAATGCTGGTCTGATCCCGCTGCCACGCCAGCCCCAATTAATCCACAGAGACTCTATATTTGATATAATGCTGTTGGCCAGGTACTAGTTTCTTATCACCTAGCTCTGTCTTAAGTATTAACCCATTTCTATTTATCTAGTATTTCCACGTGGTCTTATCTTACCGTGGAGAGGCAGCTGGCGGTTCTGCTCTCTCCAGATTTTCCATCTTGACTCCTCCTTCCTCTTTTCTCCTTGTCTCCTAGTCCCTCCTATCTTCCTTTCCTATTGGCCAACAATGCTTTATTCATTAACCAGTATGAGAAACACATATACAGAATGACATCTCCCATCAGAGCTGTCTCTGTGGGTTTCTCCAGCCTCTATTGTCCCCTTTGCTCATCATTCCTCCCTCTCTACAACTGGATACAAGGTGTATTCTAAGAGATTCATATAAAGTCCCTCACAGAACTGGGAAGGGACAAGTCCCCCAGAGCTCAGGGGAAGTGGGGGGGGGCAGTGAATGGAGAGAGAAGTAGGAGAAAATGAGGGGGAGGAAAGGAAAACATGTGCGACCAGGAAGATTGAGCCTGGTTAGAAATAGAAGACAGGGAAGAGAGAGAGAGAGAGAGAGAGAGAGAGAGAGAGAGAGAGAGAGAGAGAGAGAGAGACATAAAAGAGGGAGCCAATATTGGTTTGAACACAAAGAAAGGTCTAGAGAACTACAAGACTGCTCCCAACTAACAATTTGAGCTTCCGTGGAAAGGCTACCATAAATGCCCTTCCCGGAGAATGAGATCAACAAGTAACTTATCCATGGAGCCCTCAACTAATGTCTTTTGGAAATAGGATAAAACACCCATACATAAACACTGAGTCGAACTAGAATCCAGATGCAGATGGAGAGGACAAGACCAGGCAGCAGAAACACATAGAAACAGCTGACCTGAACAAGGAGGAGCTAATGGCCACTAGACTGATAGCTGGGAATCCAGCATGGGACTGACTCAGGCCCCCCTGAATATGGGTCTCAGCCAGAAGGACTGAGCAGTCTAAGGGACCTCAGGCAGTGGAGCCAGGATGTATCCCTGGTGCACAAAAGGACTTTGCAAACACATCCCCCATGGAGGGATAACTGCCTTAACCTAGAGACAGGAGAGAAGCCCTAGTCCCTACTTCACATGACCTGTCAGACCTACATGACCCCAACTGGATGGCATTCCCCTACACATGGAATTGGGGTGGGGGGATGGGAGGGGAGGGTGTTTAGAGAGGGCAGAGAGGGTAAAAGGGAGGGAGGGAGGGAGAGAGAGGGAACTGGGATCGACATGTAAAATAATAAATTAAATTAAAAAAATGCTTTGACTCCAAAATTTAAGTTCAAGGACAAGTTACTGGGGAAAAGGATTTCTATTTTTGTTTCCACAGAAAATGAAAAGCTGTGGATTCCTTCCAGACTAATGTAGTTTGATAAAGCCAGACCGCCTGAAACAGAGTACCAGGTGATCCTACATTCAAAACAGCTGGACAAAGCAGCCTTACAGACTACAGCCAGGATTTCTGAATCTTCTTCGAATCCCCCATGACAGCGCTCCTTACCAGCAGGAAGTAGTTTGGAAAGAACAACGCCTAAATTCCCAAATATTGTCTATAAATGTTTGTTTTCATTTAAATGGACTTTGTTATATAAAATAAATTTAAAAAAAAGAAAAAAAAATAAAGAAAGAAATGAAAGAAGATACCAGAAAATGGAAAGATCTCCCATGCTCTTGGATTGGCCAAACTTGCCAAAAGCAATTTGCAGATTCAATGCAATCCCCATCAAAATCCCAGCATGATTCTTTACAGACCTTGAAAGAATAATACTCAACTTTATATGTAAAAACAAGAGCTCTCTTACATGGCTTCCTGTCTAGATTGCTGCTTTTTGGGGGTGAGGTGGTGGAGGTGGTGGTTGTCACAGTAGCCTTCTATGTCTCTTTTTCTCACCTGTGAGTCTGTAGTCATGGAAATCTTTGCAGAAGAATCTTACTTGTCATGAATTATGGCCTTCCACATGACATCTAGTCATAGCATGGACCATGGATATCTACCCAGTCTCTGGCATCAGCACAAGCCACAGGCTTCAGCATGGTTTCCTGTTATCAGTATGGGCCACAGACATCAACATGGTTTCAGGTGGCAGCACAGACAGCAGACATCCACATAGCTTTTGGTGGCAACAGAGGCTACAGGCATCAGGTCAACTCCCAGCTGCAAGAGACCATGGACACAGACATAGCCCCCTGTGGCATCATGGCCCATGGACACCAACATGGCTTCAGGAGGCAGCACAGATTACACACCACCATGGATATCAACAAAGTCCTGTCTGCAGCACGACCACAGACCCAAACATGGCCCTAGCAGCAGCACAGACAGACACCTGCATGCTCTTCAGTGGCAATGCAGGCTAGGGCCACCGAACCCATGGACACCATAGAGTCAAACATGGCCCCTGGCAGCGGCAGGAACCACAGACATCAATATGGCCTCAGGTGACAGGCCAGGCCATACGTGTCATGGCCTATGGTGATAGCTCTGTCCTCAGACATCAACATGCTTTAGCCTCTCTCCACTGTATATGCACTGCTCTATTCCTCCATCCCTCCCACCCCTCTATTGCATATTCATTCACTGAAGTGGCTCTGGAAACTGCAGTGCATCACACACATACATGTGTATGTTTGCCCACACAGCTCCACTTGCAAATAGTCATTGCTCATGGCTCAAGGCCTCTTCTCTGAAGCTGCATAATGCTGGACCATAACTGAGACTTCTTCAGTAACAGCCATGCTTCAGGTTTTCATCTTTCATGCTGATGAGGTGCTTCCAGATCCAGTTCTATAGCATCCGCTCTTCCTTGTGGTCCAGCAGCTCATAGATGGTGTTGATGTTGGGGTTGACTGACTTGAAATGCTGGATCTGGTCTCCGATGGCTACCAAGCTAGTCAGGCCACCCTGTTTTGCTGTAGGTTCTTCTAGGTGGTTGCCCTGAGCTGTGGTGACCCTTATACATTTCTTTAAAAAATTTATTCATTTCCTGTTTAAGGGGCTCTATCTTATTCATAAAGGGTAATTTTCAGCCTTTTTCTTGTGCTTCAGCTATGTGGCAATTATCAAGGCCCACTTGATAGGGTTGCTGGGCTCTAGCAAAGACATATTGGTCTGGCTGTTATTGTGTTTTTTTATCCTGGCATCTAGGCATCTGGGTCTGGAAAGACTGTAATTCTAGGTGCTAATATTCAGTCTTGTTTTTGTTGTGTGGGTGTTTTGTTCCTTGGTTTCTTTTGTCCTTTCTGATTAGTAGAAGGGTGTGATGGCTGCACCTTGTCTTGTAGGGAGTTCTTCTGGGTTCCTGATTGTTGTAACCACTGAGGGTTCTGGGTAAAATGTGTTTCTAGGTATTGAGAACTAATACTTAGGAATGGGTGAGGGTTAGGAGTAGGGCTGGGTGGGTTCACAGGAAGGAGGAAACCAGGATCTGCTATCCCTGGGAATTTAGGCAGAGAGTAAAGAAAGGCCATAACAAGTAGTCTGCTTCAAGAGCAGAGATGATACTAGGGTTTGGATTTGGAGGAAAGGAGAGAGAGTGAAGATTGGAAGCTTACCTACCCACATCATTGGTCTACTTGCTTCTCTACCAGGCTTGGTTGGTGGTTTCCCAGGGAATGCATGCTGGAGTTGGGGGCCAGCATAACTGGATGAGTGGGGAGGAAGGTTTGAGGAGAAGACTGGTGGGATCTGTGAGATGGTGGCAGAGAGGAGGGGAAGTCCAGGAGGTGGTGTGCTGCAGAGTTGGGATTGAGGCTGGATGATTGGACTTGGAGGAGCAGAGGGAGTGGTGAAGATCTTTAGTTAGCCTACCTACTTCCCTGGCTGGAGTGTAATTTTTTAAAATTATTTTTAATAATGCATAAAACATTGAGATGCAGCCCTAAGCCTTTCTAGGTTCATCCAGTAGGAAGATGAGATGGAATTGGAGCATACATGCCTGGTCTTCTTTGACAGGGGACTCTATGTATATTACTCAAAATCTGTCCCTAGAACCAATCCACGCTGCCTAGGTATCTGGGTCACAGAACAAACTTTAGTCTTTTATTGCTGAGTCTATAACCACACTCATTTGGAAAGATGACCAACTGAAGCAAAGTTTTTCCAGGGGGATATGACTAAGACAAGTTTGGAAAAACAGTTCAAGGTAACACATTTGAGTTCTTCAGCTTGAGGCAGTCTGAACTCCCCAGCTGGAGGCAATGTTCATTTATGATTAGAGTTTTAGTCATCATAACTTTAGAATTTGGCTTACTAATTTCAATTTACTCTAGTTTCTTGGACGACGACGACAACAACAACAACAACAAAATCCCAGCAACTTTGGTGTCTTTCAATTTGAAAATTTTAATCCACACTGACTGAGGGAGATCATGACTAGTTCACGCTGGCCCCCAAAGTCAGCTCAGAGGAAACTAGCTGGCATGTGACATATCTGTTTCGGTTACTTCCTGTATGAATCATACGAATCATACGTGAGCATAAAGGGAGGAGGGACACAACCACAAAAGTCGATAGCATCGTTGCATATGGGGGCAATAGGCAAAGTAAATAAGGGGAGAGTGGGGCTCAACAGTAGAGCCCTTGCACAGCGTATGCATGCAAAGGGCCTGGGTTTCATTCCAGTGCTTCAAAATCACCAGAGAAAAGAAACTGCTTTTCCTTCATGTTTCATGTAGAAAGAGAACTGATGCTATTTTGAGGGCTAAGGCTAACTTTGAGGACTTGTGTTATTCAGATATGTGTCAATGTAACCAAGCAGTGGGCTCGGGCTGTGTGCGTAGATGATGACGCTTGTTTTTGACTTGCAATATTGGAAATTCAAAGTGCAAGTTCAATTGGCCCATTTTCTAGTTGCTTTCTGCTGAGGGTGGCTGATAGTGGGACTTCACAGTGCCTTGTACGCAGTAGCAAGCAGTCATGCCTTGGACAGGAGTGGAGAGAAACAGAAGATGGGTGGGGCTACTCTCGCTCATCTTGTCACAGCCTCTTCGAGAACTCAAGGGAGACCAGTGTGCGGCATGGATAGTTAGTTCCCAGGGCAACCACTAAAGTCTTCCTCACCCCCAACTAGAGGATTCTCTTCTTTCCAGTAGCACCATCCTAGGACCAAGCCTTTAACCACAGTGCGCCATTTGGATCCTAAACCATAGAGGGGCAGGTTAAACACACACACACACACACACACACACACACACACACACACACACACACACACATATATATATATATATATATATATATATATATATATATATATCTCAAGACTTAATGAGTGGAAACCACACTGCAAGCAAGCATCCACAAAGTGATCATTATGACTATAGTGGTAGCTGCCAGTTTCTAATGAAGTGGCAGGGTCACGGTCACACAGGGTGGTGGGCAGCTGCATTAGAGAACAAACAGGTATATAAACATTTATCCTGAGAGGACAAGAGGTTGGATTGGAGTGATCATCTGACTTGCTTTCGCAGAAGAAGAAAGAAACCTCAGAATTCCTAAATGCCCCTCAGTTCCATCGCTTCAGTGGCCTTTGCCATGATATGTTAGTGCTCAGTGAGTGAGGCAGATAACAAAGAAGTCCACACTTGTGAAGGAGGTCAGGAGATCCCGTGCTCAAGTCCTTCAAGATCCCTTCCCCTCTTCTTGTATTTTCCACGTTGTATTTTTCACATTGACAACATCAAGAGACGACATTTCTGATAAATGGCATGTTCCCAAAAGAGACATCGGAGTTCTAGCTTTTGACACTCTGAAGGCGACTTCAGTTGGCAACCAGGTCCTCACAGCTACAGGGAGGACAAGACTGGATCATGCCAGACGAGAGTGGCTCCTAAAGCATGGTGATGGGTGTGTTTACAAACGAAAACGAGGGTGTAGTCATGGCGATGCTGCTGTTAGGAACTGGGGCGGAGCTGCCAGTGGTCATCTCCGTTGTCTGTGAGGTCTCCAGAGCAGACGAGCATTTGCATCAGAAGACAGAGAAAAGACCACTCTCACCGTGTGAACCGGCCCTGTCCAATCTGCTGAGATCCCTCTTTACTCCTGCGGGCCCTGGACTTGAATGAGGAAAATGGCTTCTTCCGTGTTTGAATTACGGCATTACATTATGGATTTATGTGTTTATAGTTTTGTTTTTGAGTTCTAGCTAAGTCCTTACTTAAATTCGCTCCTAAGATTTGGTTATCTGTTCTAAATATATAACACAAATGCAGAAAATATATTTAAAATATTGAAAGACAGGTCTGGAGGTGTTCATGAGCTCCTACTGAGTGATGGCTGCGGAGGGTGGGGGGGAGGAAAGTGCCAGTTTTCTATGGAGATGTGGTCTCAGAGAAACTTCGCAGTGGACAACCCTATATCCGCGTATATACAGGCAGCGCTATGTGGACTCAGCAGGTTTAAAAGGACACACAGTTGGAGGGACACAGCGGTAGTAGGGGAATGGAAAGAGCAGGAGGGGAAGAACAAAACACACGGTTTGTGAAATTACAAAACAATACATCGAAATGTGTCTTGAAGAAATAGGCAGAAAATGCATATTTTTTTTTATGTAAAAAGAAATGGGATTCTTGAAAACAAAAATGTAGTGATTGAGATGAGATCTCAGCAGAGAGGGGAGGCTAACACAGAGAAGATGGGTTGATTGGGCATCCGCAGTTAGGAATCCAATGGGAAAGCAGCCCAGCCAGGTTTAAAAACTCAAGATGAAATAGGTGGAGGTTAGGCTGAGTGACTTCAGCATACACCCGCAGAGACTCAGAAGAAAGCAGGAGGGCTGGGGGGTGAAGGGGCATGAGCTAGAGAAGTAACCGGTGAAGTCTGAAGAGAGAGTAGGGCTTCACACTAAAGGGCAAGCCTCTACCTTGGAAGGGTAGGTACTCTGAAGATGAAATTGCGTAACAGGGTCAGATGTACACATGGACATACTTTGATGGAAGTTGTAGCAGATCAGATGGGTAGAGAAAACCTCAAAATCTCAAAGAGAAAGAGCAACCAAATATGGGATAGGAGATTTTTTCCCTCCTATCAACAACTGCAGTTGGTTCCAGATACTACAGAATAATGTCTTCACCTAGGATGAAGAAAAGGTAAAGTCTCTCACTACCCACGGACACTCACCGGAGGAGGGAGCTATTTACACCAAACAGGTAGAGCAGTAAACATGGAGAGAGGACACAGAACACAGAATCAATCTACGAAAGCGTTTGCTGAAACTCGTGTGAGCAGAAGTACACTTAGTGAATGACCGTGGCTACCACTCTTGTGAAACGAAAATGTTCTAAATATCACTGCTGTGATGGAACATGGGGTCTCTGTTGAAACCGCTTTACCTGCTGTGTAACCGAGAACGACCTTGAACTTCAGATCTTCCTGTTTCCACCTCTTACGTGCTGGGATCACAGGCACCACCATGCTTGTTTTGAAAACCGTGTTCTCAGTGTGGGAAGTGAGCGGCACCGTAACAAACACCTTCTACATACATGTTAGATCCTGTTGTCAACTTAATATAATCTAAAATATAATCCTAGAATATGATGGGAGATGTCATTCTGTATATGTTTCTCATACTGGTTAATAATAAAGCACTGTTGGCCAATAGGAAAGGAAGATAGGAGGGACTAGGAGACAAGGGGAAATAGGAAGTAGTAGGGAGGAGTCAAGATGGAGAGTCTTGAGAAAGCAG
This sequence comes from Phodopus roborovskii, assembly GCF_943737965.1. Classification (NCBI taxonomy): domain Eukaryota; kingdom Metazoa; phylum Chordata; class Mammalia; order Rodentia; family Cricetidae; genus Phodopus; species Phodopus roborovskii. Next base: position 11,097,745 of record NW_026125278.1, on the reverse strand, counting down.
TATGCCGCCGGCTCCCCGGTAAGAGAAATACATAGATCAGCAGAAATGGGTTAATAATTAAGTCAGAGCTAGCCGATAAGAAACAAGTAACAGGGCCAACAGCATTGTATCAAATACAATCTCTGTATGCTATTTGGGGCTGGTGCGGCGGCGGCGGGGCAATACCAGGTGGCGGGCGGAAAAACCGTACTTGTTACAAGAATATAACCTAAAATATAATTCTAAAATCTGGAAAGAGGCAACCCAGCTGTAGTCACCTAGATGAGGTCAGGCAGAGGGGCTGCTTGCAGGGATTATCTTGCTTATTAATTGATGCAGGAGAGCCTAGGCCACTGTGGGTGTCTCCATCACCAGGAATGTGGTCCTGTATAAGGAAGCTAGCTGAACATAAACAGTGAGGGAGACAGGAAACAGATCTCCTTCATGGTTTCTGCATCAGTGTCTACTTGAGTTCCTGCCCTGACTTCCCTCAGTCATAGATTCTGACCTAGAAATGTAAGCCCCACGAATCCTTCCCTCCCCAAAAGCAGTTTTAGTATAGAGTGTTTTACCACAGCAACAAAGGAACCTGGAACAAACACACACACACATATACCCAACAACTTCTATGATTTCTCATTATTAGTAGAAGACACATTTCAAGACCCCCAGGGAATTTTGAAGTTACACATAGCATGGATTTTCTATATTGCATACTATTCATTATACTTACCATAAAGTTTGACTTATGAATAAGGTACAGTAAGAGATTAATGACAACAGTAACAGGAGATTTACAGTAAGATAAAATTATAAAATTGCCAGCACAACTATTTTTGTGCTATAGGCTCTTTGGCAAAACAAGGATTACTTGGACATAGACACTACTAACATCAAGGCTGATTGCCAGAGTGATGAATGGTTGAGCAGTACACATGGCAGGCATATGGACACAAAGGTGCTATTCATGCACTGTACTACATTAGCATGGGAAATTCATTCATGTTACTCATAACTACTTACAACTAAAAAATTACAAATTTTTAACTTCTAGATTTTTTTTCCATTTGATAGTTTTGGAACTAGAGAAAGTGAAGTGTCCTTGAGGGAGACCACTTATTACATAATGACTTACAGCATTTTCTTACATGCAGTATAAGATCAACTCTATTTTTTAATGACTTATATTCTAGTCGTTGGGAGAGCTTTTGCTTTGTGCGATGGTATCCAGAACCCTAGTTTGATAAGTGGTCATATTTTCAGCATATAGCTTTCAAAGTTTCCCAGGCATTGCCACATAGAAGGCTGGGGTAAGGGAGGATGACTGGTGGCTCCAATGAGCCAAGCTTGAGAGTGCCGAGCCTTATGCCCGTAAGCATTGTATTGTCTTCTCTGTAGCTCTGTTCCACAGGCACGCCCGCCCAATTTCAGAATGGGGGGAGGGAAGCCTAGCAACTACAATTTAGCTGTCCATCTTGGAGAGAAGAGGATGGATTTTATGAACACTTATGCAGTCACTCTCACAAATACAGATTTTTAACAAGTAAAGGTAACATCTAAAGAATGAAGTTACAATCTATAACTTCCAAACGTAATGAAAAATAGTAACCACAGATTTTTTAAAAATCTAATAAGTCAAAAAAATTAAAAAGGACATAAATATCAAGGTTAGAGGCTAACAGAAAATATAAGATAAAAGAGAAGAATAATTTCAAATGGAACTATGTTACCACAATTAAGAGTAGTAAATACATCACAATAAGCATAAATACACCAAGCCCATCTCTTAAATCATGTCATTTATTGGTCTGAAATGATCCAGCACTAAACAATCTTCATAAAACACACGGACAAAACAAATATACACAAGGTGGGCATGGTGGCATATGCCTGTCATGCTAGTGTTAGGGAGGTGGAGGTAAGAGTCATGGATTCTAGGTTATCCTGTTTATATATTGAGTACCATTTTGAGATGCAGGCAATGCTGCCTCAAAACAATGAATGAGCAATTCCCCCATACATGAACAAACACAAAACACATAAAGATTGAAAATTAAAAGCATGAAATAAAGATGGATCGAGACAACATTAGCAAAAAAAAAAAAAAAAAAAAAAAAAAAATAAGCTTGTATAGGAGTACCAGTATTGTATATAAAATTTGAAGCAAACATAAAAATGTATTAAACTTCTACTAAAAGGATCATAATATTCTAGAATGATGACATTTATTTTTTCCCTTGGTATAAATTATCTCTTAAATTTCAGTTATCGTCTCTATACAGAATCCCTTTAGAAACAAAGTGTCTCCAGTCAAAGAATATCCTTAAGTTTTAATGTTTCTGTATTTTATTATCTATTAAAAATGAGGTCCACACAGAAATTAAGGAGCTGTAAGATCTGGATTCCTTCTCTGGTGTTCATCTACTGTCCCATTCTGGAATGAAACAAATTCAAATTTTCAAATTTAAATATTATCATGAATAAATGTCACATTTTGGTCATAATCATAAAACTGAGGACCTCAGTATACTCCAAAGACGTTGTGTTAGAGAGATTCATGTTTGTGTTTAGAAGAGTCAATGGAAAGTTCTGATGGAAAACCAAAATTTTAAGTTTTTTCCTTTCCCAGGAGACTGTTGGTCATCTGGTGGCAATTTGGAGCTGTGTCTAAGCGTGAGTGTTATTCATATTTTTTCTATTGTAGTTCCCCACAAGCTCTAACTGAGCACTTACAGGATGCCAAAATTCTGTAAACTAGATATACAGAGACTTCCCGGATGTGAATGTCTAGTATGGGAGCCAGCCAAATACATGCTACGTGGGAAGTGCCGGCCACAGTAGAGAAAACTCCTGGGGACAGGGTGGGGTGGAGAGAGAAGCAGCTGTTTGTCAAGCAGAAGCCAAAGAGGTGGTGGCATGAGTGAACTGGATGAACTTGATTCTGGTTGGCCCACTATTTCACGGTGATAACTAGAAGGAGAAATCAAGTGGGTTAATTCCCAGTGTAAACACCCTGTGAATGAATCCCCACTGCCCACAGGATTTCTCTGTAGGTTTCAACACAGATGGCAAGCAGGTGCCTTCAGCACAAATTTTCCAGTACGTGTGAGCTTCTCTTCGGCTGCTTCCCTTAGTCATTCTTTCTAATGCTCTGAGGGTTTGTAGAGCCACGTGAGTCAACACATCACACGTGACCAAGGACAGAAGGTTCTGGCTGAAGGCTGCCTTCCCATCCTAGCTGATCTTTCATAATATTAAAACAAAAGATGGTAGGACAGGATCTCAAACACCAGAGAAAGACAGAGATTGGGAGTCTTCATCTAGAGTCTGAGACATCTTTCCTTTAGCCTCTACCTACTCTCAGAAATGCTTCCCTAGTGTGAAATGTGCTCATTCTACTAGAACTCCATTCCAGTGAGTTATTGTCATATAATAAGCCACATCAAAACTTAGTTTTGTAAAACAATACTGTTCATTTTTCTTGAAAAATCTGCAATTTGGGCAGGACCTGGTGGGGATGATTATTCTCTGTTCCATATGATGTCATCTGGGACTCAAACAGTGCTGGGTCCTTTTCTTCCAAGAGGATAGTTTTCCACCACTAATGACCATTGGTCTGGAAACTCAGCTGGGAAAGAGTTGAAGGCTCCCAACCATCATGATGCTTGTGTCTCTATATGGGCATACTTGGGCTTTCTCCAGTCCTGGTGGCTGCTTCTAAGAGTAGATGTTCTAGGAGATGAGAAATAGAAAAGCCAGTCTATGAAAGCCAGGCCTAGAAATGGTTGTAGCATCCACTCCTTAGTCCGCTGCTCAGAGTCAAGATGTGAAGGCATAGTCCCTACCTTTCATGGGGGCTACCAATTTGGTTGATAGTACTCACCCCACACTTCTTCATATGGATGTTGGGGCAGAGATAAAGACTGGGAAAAATTCATCTTAGGTCACCTTTACTGAAATATCATTATAAAAATTGTCACTTTCTCCCGTGTCTTTCAATTCTGACTTTCCTCTTTGGCTAATGCAGAAGTCCGCCTTTTATTCCCTCTGTGCTCACTTCCCAAGTGGAGATAGTTTTTCTTCATTTACTCAGTTTACACAACGGACCGCACAGTTACCTCTTTCATTTGTCTTTTGTTTACTTTTCTGTGGTTTGTGTAAGTTACAGCTGTGTTAAACTGGTTTTGGACATCAAGTTTGATTCTCAAAGCACATGTTGAGAAGGGAAATAATTGACTCAAGACACTTTATCATAGTGAACAAGTGTCTTGCCACCTTGAGCCAGAACCATTTCTTGGTAGAATGACTGATATTATCCAGCAACCTGCTCCAGTGTGATATTTAGATGTCACATAAAACATACTTTCAGGCAGTTATCTGCGTCCTGTCCATATTTAAATATACCACAAGGTTAAGGTGCATTGGTTAGTTTTACTTTCCTTCTTCTTCGTTTTCTTACATCTTTGTTTAGCTGACATGTCTAGAAGAAGTACTTGTTCCTATTTTCTTGCTACTTTTGTTCAAAATGAGAACATTAGAATGGAATCTCATGACAAAGCTATGATCTTTTTGAGTGAAAATCGGATGTATCATTTCTCCTTGTTGCTTGTACTGAGCCAGCACAAGGTATTGCACACTAATTGGCTAATTGTGAGTCCACGTATTCCTGCATGAACCCAGTCCACCCATCAAAAATTGGAGTCAGGCATAGGTGTTAATTAGACTTTAGCACCAAGCAATTGGGATAGAAATTACTATTCTATGTAAAGTTGAACATTTTCTATTGCTAAATTAAATGATGCTATTAAAGTGCAGAGAGATTCTTTTCACCTTGTTTTTTAAATCTTGTTTTATTTTTTTCTTTTTTGAGACAGGACCTCTCACTAAACCCGGAACTTGCTGTTTTAGATATGATTGGTTAGCAAGCCACACAATCCTACCGTTCCTGCCCGGTCTCCACAGCACTGGTGTTATAGTAGTGTGCTACCGTATCTGGGTTTTGTGTAGGCTCTGGGCATCTGAATGTGGGTTTTCATGCTTGTATAGAAACAGTTTACCCACTGAACACCTAGACACCCATGTATTGTTCTTTTAGTTTCCATTTTACTAACTTCAGTCTCAATCTTTATTCGTCCTTGCTGTGTGTTGCTTTTGGGTTTGACTATTCTTGTTTTTCTAAGACCCCATGGTGCATCATTTATTTTAGATCTCTTTGATTATTAATATAAATTTCCTCTTAGCATTACCTTTGAATTTCTGTAAAACGTTCTCTGGCAAATTATGTTTTCATTCTCACCTACTCTAGTAATTCATTTTTAAAAATTTATTTAGTGATTCCTTGATTATTCAGGTATGTAATGTTTCACATGTATTTTTTTATAGTTCCTGTATTTTCCCTTGCTATTGATTTGTAAATTTATACAATTATGACCTGATAAACACAAGAAATTATTTTGATTAATTTTATTTCTGAAGATTTGCTTCATGGTTAACCACAGAAATAGCTATTTTAGTGAACATTTATGGACTATGGAGAAGAGAATATATCCTGAAGCTGTTAGATAGAATCTTTTACATATTCTGGTGAAGTCCATTTGATCTACAGTGCACTTAAACTCTGAGAGTTTCTTTGTTAATTATTTTGTCTTGACTTTCTACATGTTGGTTGAAATATTGAAGTTACCCACTACTGTTTGTAGCTGGACCTATCTACACCTTTTCGTCTAGTTGTACTTAATTTATGAAATCAAGTGTACCAGTATCTGGTGTATTTTGTTTATAATTATTACATCTTCTTGATGAATCTGTCCCTTCATTAATACACAGTGAGTTTTATCACTTTTGAATAAAATTGTGCATGAAGTTCATTTTGTCAGATGTTGTTTTTCCATCAGCTTAGTGGCCATACCTGAATCTACTGATATTGTAACTACCTTCTGTGGCCCTGTAGACACTCAGACTGCCACCTGGCAGGACTTTCGGTCCCACTACAACTGTCTTGATCATTGCTGCCAGTTGTAGTTTTAAACTAAGTCTATGACATTCTATTTACCAAAAAAGACTTGGGAGTCAGATGTTGAAGCAGAAGGAAACCTGCTATCTCAGAGAAGCTGAGAACCAGGAGGCAAACTCTCCAACTTCAGGTCCCTCCATACTATTCCTGTTTGTCTATCTGTCTTCCTGGCTTCTCCATACTCTCTATGGCTAATTCCTACCAACTAGGTACTGGCTCCATCCCCTGATCCGTGGTTGATTTCTTTTTAACACAGTCTTGGATTTCACAATGTGACCAAATAGCCCACAACATTTACCCTTCCCCCCCTTTTTTTTGTCTAAGAAAGGAAACATTTTAGCTCTAACACAGTAAAACCATATACAAAAAGAACAATTATCAGGTAAGAATTACATTCCCAATGTTCAGTTCATTTGTATTTGGCATTAGCTCTAACACAGTAAAACCATATACAAAAAGAACAATTATCAGGTAAGAATTACATTCCCAATGTTCAGTTCATTTGTATTTGGCATCTGAACATGGGATATCATGCTTGTAGAGAAACAGTTTACCCATTGAACACCTAGACACCCGTGTATTGTTCTTTTAGTTTCCATTTTACTCTATTATCTATCCTATCTTGGTGAGTCCAAAGTTTTATACCTTATCTTATAGATTTTAAGATAATATTTATATCTTAAAACGGCAGCCCACAGACTGGGAAAAGATTTTCACCAATCCTACATCCAACAAAGGGCTGATCTCCAAAATATACAAAGCACTCAAGAAAGTAGTCAACAAAACACCAAATAACCCTATTAAAAAACTGGGGTACAGAACTGAAGGAAGAATTCTCAAGAGAGGAAATCAAAAAGGCTGAAAGACACTTAAGAAAATGCTCAACATCCTTAGCTATCAGGGAAATGCTAATCAAAACAACTTTGAGATACCATCTTACTCCTGCTGGAATGGCTAAAATTAGAAACACCAATGACAACTTATGTTGGAGAGGATGTGGAGAAAGAGGAAAACTCCTCCACTGCTGGTGGGAGTGCAAACTCGTACAGCCATTTTGGAGATCAGTATGGCGGTTCCTCAGGAAAATGGGAATTAGTTTACCACAGGACCTAGCAATCCCCCTCTTGGGCATATACCCAAAGGATTCACATCAATGCAACAAAGACATCTGTTCAACTATGTTCATAGCAGCATTATTTGTAATAGCAAGAACCTGAAAGCAACCTAGGTGCCCCTCAATTGAAGAATGGATAAAGAAGATGTGGCACATCTACACAATGGAATACTACTCTGCAGAAAAAATAATGGTATCTTGAAATTCACAGGTAAGTGGATGACACTTGAAGAAACCATCCTGAATGAGGTAACCCAGTCACAAAAAGAGGAACACAGTATGTACTCACTCATATATGGATTTTAGGCATAGAGCAAAGGACCGACAGCCTATAATTCACACTGCCAGAGGAACTAGGCTACAAGGTGTATTCTAAGAGATTCATGTAAAGTCCCTCACAGAATGGGGGTAAGGGACAAGTCCCCCAGAGCTCAGGGGAAGTGGGGGGGCAGTGAATGGAGAGAGAAGTAGGAGAAAATGAGGGGGAGGAAAGGAAAACATGTGCGACCAGGAAGATTGAGCCTGGTTAGGAATAGAAGACAGGAAAGAGAGAGAGAGAGAGAGAGAGAGAGAGAGAGAGAGAGAGAGAACATAAAAGAGGGAGACATTATTGGTTTGAAGAGAAAACTGAACCTAAAGAAAGGTCTAGAGATCTACAAGACTGCTGCCAACTAACAATTTGAGCATCCGTGGAAAGGCTACCATAAATGCCCTTCCCGGAGAGTGAGATCAACAACTAACTTATCCATGGAGCCCTCAACTAATGCCTGTTGGAAACAGAAACAAATACCCATACATAAACACTGAGTCAAACTAGAACCTAGATACAGATGGAGAGGACAAGACCAGGCGGCAGAAACACATAGAGACAGCTGACCTGAACAAGGAGGAGCTAACAGGCCCCCAGACTGATAGCTGGGAAGCCAGCATGGGACTGACTCAGGCCCCCTGTACATGGGTCTCAGCCAGAAGGACTGAGCAGTCTAAGGGACTTCAGACAGTGGAGCCAGGATGTATTCCTGGTGCACAAAAGGACCTTGCGGACACATCCCCCATGGAGGGATAACTGTCTTAACCTAGAGACAGGAGAGAAGTCCTAGTCCCTACTTCAAATGACTTGACAGATTTACATGACCTCAACCTAGATGGCATAGCCCTACATGTGGAATTGGGGTGGGGGATTGGAGGTAAGGGTGGTCAGGGTGCATGTGAGGAGGCAGAGAGGGTAAGAGAGAGAGAGAGGGAGGGAGGGGGAGGGAACTGGGATCGCCATGTAAAATAAAAAAATATAAAGAAAGAAAGAAAAGAAATCAGGAAAAAAAAAAAAAACCTTAAAGAGTCAAAATCATGCCAAAGGATTATAAGATTAGTGGTTTTCTTGTGTCTCATACATGAGACAGAGATTTTTGATTTTCCTTTAACAAGCATGCTTAGGCTTATAGGAGAGAGCCATGGTTCTCAAAGCTAACTTTGAGTTTTAATTGAATTAGGACCAAAAAAAAGACCATTTTTCTCTTTTTGTTTATACAGAAGAGCAAAACCAAGCCTTTGGGAAGATTTACAAACTTCTTCCTTGATGGAGGTGTGTTATACAATAGGCCGATTAAGCAAGCCTTTTTCTTAGGACGTTTTCTCTGTGTGATTCCTTCTTCTTCAGAGGCCTCGTTTGACCAGTGCTCTCTGGATTCCTTTACGTGGATACTTTTATTCTCCTGAGGAGAAAAAATAAAACTCTGTCCCAACCCTAATTTTGGGAAGTTCCTTCTTCCTTCCTTCCTTCTTTCCTTCCTTTCTGTACATGATCAAAAGGAAGATATTTGTTAGTGTTTTTAAATAGTTTTATTTTTAAAACAAGCTTATTTTACATACCAATTCCAGCTCCCTCTCCTTCCCATCCTCCCACTCCTCTCACTATCTCCCCATCCCACCCCCATCCACTCCTCGGAGAGGGTGAGGCCTCCCATGGGGGATCATCAAAGTCTGTCACATCATTTGGGGCAGCACCAAGGCCCTCCTCCCTGTATCTAGCCTAAGGATCTTAATAGGGAATGGGCTCCAAAAAGCCACTTCATGCATTAGGGATAATTATTGGTTCAACTGCCTGTGGTCCCATAGACTGTCCAAGTCCCCAAGTGTCACCCACATTCAACAGGCCAAGGTTGATCTCATGCAGGTTCCCCAGCTGACAGTCTGGGGTCAGTGAGCTCCCATTTGCTTAGATTGGCATTTGTTAGTATTATAAGGTAGTTTGGATGGGATGATGAAGCTGTTTGATGAACTATTGCCTCTCCTTAGTAAGAAGGTCTCGTCTGTTCTAATCTCTATCAATCTTGATGGTATCCATAGCTTTTATTCTGTGGTGGAAACAAAAGCAAAATCTCTTCCCCAGTGTAACACATATCTGGGTTTTAATTCTGAGATCAACATGTATTTGAAATATATAGGCATAGTTAACTCAGAAGGTTTTGCTACTATCCAATCTCTCTATAGCCATAAATAAGTTTATTCAGCCAATGCGCTCTTTCAATCTGGAATTCCCTTGCCTTCTTTAATTAACTAATGGCTTGTTTATTATAGTGGTTGATTTAAAATACTGCTTTTTTTCTTTTACTATCCATTTACAAGAACAGGATAGAAAAAAATTTGCTTTTGTAGTGCCTGCTTATAATAATTCCAAGCCTTTTAAAAGGTGCTGTTGGAAGATTCTTCCACAAGGAATGTTAAACAGTCTCATGATATGTTAGTATTTTGTAGAACAACCATGAGAAACAATCCTTAAGCAGTTTCCTCAATCAATAATTTACAATAACATGAATGATGTCCTACTAGCTGATTCAGAATCAGATATTAGAAAAGATGTTTGAAGAGGTAAAGAAAACTTTGCTTTGCTTTGCTTTGCTGGGGATTACAAAGAGGAGATTCTACTAATTACTTGGGATATAAAGTAGGTTTACTGAAAATTCAACCACAGAACGTACATATCAGGATAGTTCAATTATGAACTCGTAATGATTTTCAAAAATTCCTGGGAGATATTAACTGGCTATTGCCCAGAATTGGATTAACTACTTAAGAACTAAGTAATTTATTTCAAACTTGATAGGTGATAAGGACTTAAATAGTCCACAAAACTATCTGCTTATGCTGAGAGAGAATTGTCTCTGGTAGAAAAGAAATTACAGGATGCACATATGGATCACTTGGACCCAGAGCTTGACTGTGTCCCGGTCATACAACCTTCTATGCATTCTTATACAGGAGTTCATATGCAGAGAAAAGATACCATCTACCATCTTAGAATGGACTTTTTTTTTTTTTTTACCATACCAACAAAATAAAAAAAATTAAAAATGTCTGTAAAAAGGTTTCTGAATTAAAACTGAAAAAATTGAGACTTTATCAATTAGCAAATATAGACCCAAAATAATAAAAGTGTACAATTCAGTATGTAATAAGGACTCAGATTTAGAATTCAGAAAGAACTGATGTTAATCAATTACCAGACTGTCACAGGCAGGTTTTAAAGTGCTTGGACAGCTTCCCCAGTGAAGATGTAAAAACGCCAACAAGCGCACTTAAGTGTTTGACGTCACTAGTCTTTAAAGTCAGATGAGAACCATGCAATATGCCATTTCACATGCATTAGAACAGCTATAATCAAATAAATGGAAAATAACAATGCGGGCAAAAACAAAAAGAAATCCGAGCCCTTATACACTATTGATGAGAATGTGGAGGGCCCACCCACTATGGAGAACCATCTTGTGGTTCCTCTACAAACCAGACATGGATCACCAAACCACCCAGGAAGTCCAATCCTGGGAACATACTCACGAGAACATGAAGCAAAAGTATTGACCATATTAATATTCGTAGGAACACTGTTCACCATAGGAAACGGTGGGAAGAACTAAATATTCATCCAATGATAAACCGTAAAGAAAAGGTGGTGTGCTTTGTGGCAGAGCACTTTTCAACCACGTAAAGGAAAGAGATGCTCATGCTGGATAGGTGTCAGGAGAGCGCTGAGTCTGGTGCACTCTGTGGTGGTGGGACACTTGGCACAGCTTGCTCGCATCTCACCAGCAGTCTACGGCCCTCAAGATTCGCAATGATATGCCCCTGTGGTCCTATCTGCCCTCTAGGTCACGAGGCTACAGCCTCCCGAAACAGCACCACCAGCTGCAAAGCAAGTGTTCATCATCAGCCTGTGGGACACATTTCATATCCAACCCATAATGGAAATTGGAAATAAGTGGTGCATGGAACAGACTCGTGGAGGACCAGTGAAAGTGAAGAGAGTGAAGATTTAAGAGCCCTTGCTTGTTAGCCTTCAAGTTAACAGCTGAAGGCAATTTTCAGACTGCTTACTCACGCTACCACGCCACCTACATGCAGAGACATGCAGTACAACTATCACCAAAACAGAATGCAGACTCCAACAGAGACTCCCCTGCAGTCTCTGATTCAAAGTCAATGCCCTGACATGAGCTGCATGTTTTTCTGGAATACTATCTCTCTAGGAAATAAGTGGTATACAGTCCATAAGCAAAGTCACGAGCAATCTACTCTCAACTTAGTCAAATGACACACAGACTAGATGCCAAGACATGAACAGATCACCTAGTCTCAATCCAGTGATTGTCACTTTTGGAATACTTACCATCACTCATAGATTTTGCTAAGGTTTCACTTAGCTCAGAATAAACACAGAAATGTGTATTTATGTGAGTAAACTTTTCCAATGTCTGCCCTTCTGAACATAAAACTCATTAAGAGCAACAGGGTAAGGTAATTCCTGGCTCAAAAGTAAGTGGTCTGTTCTCTGTGCAATAGGATATTTTTGAAACTATCCCAGGACTCTGTTCACCGAATACCACTACCATCCTGTATCTACCAATAGCGATACCCAGAAATATTTCAATGGGACACTAGAGTGAGTGAGAGCAAAATCACTCCTTCCTCAAGAACTGTTGCTCTACAGAACACAAATCACACTCATATGATTTGTATTAAGTAATGTTATGAGCACAATAAGTCTGAGGCACCACTTAGAAGTCTGAGAATCCTGATTTTCATTCTGTGTTGATTATTACCTAAACAGTCCAATACAGCCAAATCATGGTTGATATATAGAAGCAAAAGGTCTACAGTGCTTCCAACTATACTAGAGATCCACTCTTGGGATGTAGAGTATTTCACAAAAATGTCCTTCAGAGGAGACTGGACATGCAAATCAAATTAAATTCAGAACTTGAGTTGGGGAGTGAACAGAATAGAAGACTTCACCCAGCAGAGCAGGAGTTACAGATCTTGAAATGCTGTAGGCCTTGAGTAGAAAAGTGAAACCCATCAATCACCTTTTTTTTTTTTTTTTTATCAGATTCAGTTGTACAGTCTCAAGCTTACAGAGTTTCATCCACATCTCTAACTGAAGTTTGTTGAGAGCCAGACCAAATAGCCAAATCATTTAGCTATGTGTAAATAGAAACCAGGAGACATATTGCCAGGCCAGATGAGAGCCACATTCCCAAAGAGGCCAAATCAGTGTGAACGTTAGCATGGAAATGGGGGTTTTACTATCTCTGTCTTTGCTTGCACTGATTTTTGTTCTTGCCAAGACTTTAGTCATACTTAAGATCATGAGAGGTTAGACTCTCATGGGATACTAGAATATCATTCATACATTGTCCATCTGTTATTTGGGACCACTGAGTAAACACTGTGGCAAATGTGTCCCAGTTATCCTTAATGGTAATAGACTTTAGGATTTGTAATAAACAGCTCCAGAGGATTTTCTTTAAGAAGAAAGAAAGAAAAGGAAAAACTCAGTTGGTCTAATATGACCTGTTTCTCATTATATCTGTGCTATTCAACTCATGCATAGCTCATAAAATCTCAGAAAGAGCCACAAACAAAATAACAAGAATTAAAAGGGCAGAGTGGCGTCCTACACTCTCACACTGTTCATAGAAAGCAGCTGCAAAAACACCACAACTCTCATTTGTCTCCCTCTGGAGCAGAGTCTATATAATTATCTCAGTAGAAATATCTCCATATTCAAAAGGGAAAACCCACAGATCACAAATGGTCAGGAAGTCATCAAAACCACTGGTGAGGTGGGCATGGCAGTGCATGGATAGATTTGAGGATGGACCGCTTCTCCTTGGGTGGCGAAGAGGGTGTGACATGGAGAATTCACCACCACAAACTCCACTAGGAAAACAGAAAGTATCGGGGAGAGATGCTAACGACCATAGCAACAGATTTTCTTCAACAGCAAAATGTTCATACACGTGAGAGATATTTCTTGAATATCTGTTGTGTGTGGCACATTTTTCCAGGCTTCAGCAAATCATTGAAATGGAGTCAATTAATTACAGTGACTTAGGAGACCAGTTTTAAGAACAGCAAACATAGAGCAAGTCCCGTGAAATATGGAAGACTAGAAGCATTCTATCTAACTGTGCAATTAAGAGTTTGTGTAATCAGAGATGGGTTTTATTCTGGGGAGATAAAGAAAAGATGAGCAACAGGAGTCAATGGATGACAAGAAAGTTAAGAACCAGAGAAATGGAAGGTTATGTGGTGAAAATGGTGACATAAGCGAGCCACAGTGCCATTCCTGTTTCCAAGAGGGAAGCCAAGGACACAGCCTTGTATAACCCAGGTGGCCTTGGTGGAGGGGGCTTCACAGTCCTAACCGCAGGATGCACCAACGTTTTCACAAGCCGTAAAAGTAGGGCATCTACTGTCTATCATTCCTCCTTCACGATGGGTCAACAATAGAGAAGAAATCTACTTTGACAGGCCTGTATCTTTGAGTATGATATAGCCAAATTCCATTTTGGAAAGGGGCTTGTTCAAGACTCACCTGCTCTGGAGATCTGAGAACAATTCAGGGATCCAGGACATACCCTACCATAATCTTTGGGAAGAATGGCCAAATGAAACAACTGAAAACAAAACAAAACAAACAAACAAACAAAAAAACAAAAACCCTGGAGGTGCATATTCTGATGAATTCAAGTGGCAGGAGACCCAGGCTATGAAAAGCCCAGTATTTTGTGTCCCCAGGGGCAAAGGTAAAACCCATCAGCTTAGTATGACCTCAGGAATGGACACTTCTGAGCCTATGCCCAAGGTGTCATTTAACCTCTGGAATTGGGTCTGTGCCGTGTGGTTTTCAGCCAATGGGACGGAGAACTCTGATGACCATGTCTAAGGGATCATTAGATGTTTACATCCTTTACACTCCTGTGGTGTGTGCAGAGCTCTAGGAGAATATGGAAGCTCAAAAACTGAGCTTCTAGAACAGGTCTCAGTGTTCTACTAGCTTTCCTTTCCTCGGTCTCCTGAGCACCTGGGAAGCACCAGCTTGCTTCACTGTTAGCAAACTGGGGAGTCTCTAGAAACAATGAGAGCCTGCCCAGGCTCCCACACCTTAAACATCTAATTTTATAAATTATCAATGTGATAGTTGGAATGAAAATGGCCCCCATAGGCTCACAGGGAGTGGCTCTATTAGCAGGTATGGACTTGTTGGAGTAGGTGTGGCCTTAAAGTATGTCACTGGAGGGGGAGCTTTGGGGTTTCAGGTGCTCAAACTGGACCCCATGTCATTGTGTCTTCCTGCTGCCTTCCAATCCGGATGTAGATCTCTCGGCTCCTTCTCTAATACCATGTCTGCCTGCATGCTATCATGCTTCCCACAATAATGATGACATAAGCCAGCCCCAATTAAATGCTTCCTTTCATAAGAGTCTCCATGTAAAAACAAATACCATGGCTGATATAGAAATATCAGACTATTGGAATAAATTTGTAAAAAATATGCAGAGGAAGGGAGGGGTTTGGCTCCTTCAAGGGTGAAGTACACCCTGATTAGAAACTGTACTTTTTATAGAGTGGGAAGTTTACTGAAGGCACTAGCAAAAACAAAATAATAGATAGGATAAATGATGATTGCTCATGAGAAGACTTCTAGTCCTCAGAACTCATCTGGAATTGTGAGAATTTTCTAGAAGCCAGGCCTAATTGTGTTGTTGAAGTAAACTTCAGTACAAGTGAAATATGAGAAAACTACCTTAAAATCTGTTGTTTTTGTATGTTCCCCAGACAGTGGTCTTGATCATTTAATTCTGCGTCTACACCGATAGGATAGGATACCAGCTGTATATTTTCCTTCCTGATTCCTTTATCGACTTTCAGGCTTAGGTACATCATTAATAACATGACTCATGCCTTCTTAATAAACTGATGATGTGATGTTGTTGACTCATGATTTGCAAAACCTTTTCACTCAAGCTACTGAATTCTTTGGCTGCGCCGTCACAGCTGCTAACATTTCTGGTAGTGAATGTTGATGACTTGGTTGAGAATTGTCAGATTCTCCCTAATGTATTTTGACAACCACAGTTGGTGCACTGGGTGCTGAGATACCCAAATAAGGAGTTTCCAATCTAACTAAACACATCCGAGGATGGCAGGAGGCAAGTTTTCCCTCATTCCCCATCATAAGTCTTATTCGAGCCCAGAAAAGTTAGGAAATAGCAAGATAAGGAAATGAAACTTTAATTCCAAAATCCATCCTTTATGTAGAAAATTATCATGTTGGTATAAAGTATACAAAGTGAATGATTCTTTTAAAGAAGTTGATAGTTCCTTCTTTATTTGTTTACTTTTTTGACTTATTAAGCATGGCAATGGTAACTAAGACTAAAGCATAGCAAGTTCTCTGAAACTTACAGTGCTATGAATTTATGAACGATTCATAGATTAAGACTGGCTACTGTATTAATTTATGATGTAGTCTTGTTAATGTGACTTTATTCCTGAGGCAGAAATAATCCTTCTGTTTTTTTCTTGAGTAACTACCAAACTGTTTGTATTTTTGTCTATATATCAAGTAGTGATGTTCATCCAACTCAACATTCTCTGCTCTCTCTAACACTGGACAAGTTTGGCTCAGCAACCCATCCTGATTTCCCTTAAATATTTTGTGTTTCTTGATAATGATGTAGTGTATATCCTCATTAAATATAAATTCCTCATGACAAGTAGATGCAATTTTATTACCATCAATCTTCTTTATTGCCTTCTAGAGTGCCTTATAGTAGCTCTACCAGAAATTGGAATATATTTCAATGTCAAAAAAATCACAGCCAACCATATTACTTGATTGTCAAGAGTATTCAAGAAAGTCAGTTGCACACAGGAAGGTTTGAACCTGGGAGTGAACTGGTGATGAAGTTTGAGAGCCTATATATAATTTTATATCAACTAGAAGGAGGGCACAGACAAAATTAAACTCATTACTGTAATAACAGAAAAACACTGCTTTTTGCATTTGAATAGCAGCATCTGATCTTGAGCAATGCCATTGCCTTCTTTATTCTCAGTCTGCTGCACATTCTTTTCTAGTAAGCACTGATACCTTCAGGATCAAGATTGTCCTATCTGTACCGTAGTCGTCAAGCCACTACTGATCTGTAATAAAGCATAAGGGGATAAGCAATAGATCTCCCGGGTTGCCAGGATTCAGATTACAGGTTCAATTTTCTCACTCACTCAACACATTGGTTTGAAAAAATTGCACTGAGCATGTCCTGTGTCAGGAAAGAGGAAAGAATGGTCCTTGCTTGCTTGTTGCTTTTATTTTGGTCCAGTAGATAGATGTTAAACAAACCCAGTTACGAATGCAGTGACACGGTGTGTTAAAGGCTGGGGAAGGGGGGAGAAGGAATTGGAGACGAAGGCACTTCTCTTACATGGAGAAGTCAGTCTCCCTGAGACAGTGCCTTGGACTCAGGAAGTGAGGATGTTGAAGGGCAGCAGGCTGGAACCCGACAGGGCAGTAAGCTCTATAGCTAATGAAGAACTGGTCTGTAAGGGTTCAGTTGTGAAGGTCTGTGTAGCTGCAGAATTTGAGAATGGGACCTCTGGGTTGTGGTATCTGCAGATGGGGCACCCGGCATCGAGCCCAGACTATTGTCTTCCTCCACCCAGTGCTCCTTCGATGGCTAGGATGAGGACTGTGAGTCACACGGAACAAAGAACGGGTCTGGCGGAGAGGAATGTGTGGCTAAGAGTTACCCCTCATACACCCAGTCCTCACATGTGGCTGAGACTCGTGGCCTTCAGTGTTCTCTTCAGAAGAACAGGAGTGTGGCGTTCTTAGAGAAATGTGCTGAATTCTTGGCAATGAGTACGGAGCTTGCTACATGGTAGATACATAATACGCAGTTCTTGAGTGGATAAGCATCTGTGAGGCACATTGGAGAGTACTTTGGCGCTTGCCTTTTTGTAAAAACAGCCATGTTCAGAAACACACAGTTTGTCTGTCTGTGGCCTGATTTTTGTTTTGGCTTACCATAAGGTCTCATAAAAGAAGAAAGGGAATATTTTTTTTTTCTTCTGAAAATTTGTCCTTTCCACTGCTTTCTATTAGGTGTAGTGCAAAAAAAATCCAAGTGCCTAGTCTCTTGGGATCTTATAAAGAATCTAAATGATTGCGCAGATGCAGGGCATTCCGGGGCATTTTAAGTGCTCGCCCATGCATGTCTTCATTGCCTTCCTTTGCAGGCTGGACCCACATTATCTGCAATGGACTGGCCCTCGCCTAACACACCTCTGTAAACAGTGAAATCTAAGCCAGAGATTCTTCCCACTTCCCCTAGGATTTGTCTATTGCGCAAAGAAGGCCCATTGAAAGCTCCTATGAAGACACTGGTTTAAAACTCTCTCCAAATGTGTAATAGATTTTGTTGGTCCATTTGAAGTTTGAAAGTATGGATAGCTGCATTTTGCATATATAATTTACAAGGGCCAGTCTCTTACACTTTGGCACAGTTTTGGGTTGCTGTCACTCAGCAAATACACAAGACTTATGGGAAAGTGCCTTTTTTGTTTTTTAAATGAAGCCTCTGCTCTCAAAGACAAATAATTCCAGGAGGGCATCACATAGGACTTTCTGTTTTCTGGCTTCAGCTGAACACTAGGAGGTTTCCAACAGCAAGAGGAGAACTCAGTGCGATCTTTCTCAACACAGTAAATTTATTTGGTTGTGATGTCACAGCATTTTCCAAACTCTGGCTGAAAAATCAATTCTTTTGACATGCATATTGATATTAGATATTATATGGAGATAATGTAAGGTGTTTGTCAAGTCTAGATAAAGGAAAAAGGAATTCTTTTCTAAATAAGATATGTGGTTAAAATGTGGAGAAACTTCACAAGCTTCCTTCCAACCTCCTTTGCAAATTGTCTAGCAGATGACTAAATGCAAACAAAACAAAACAAAACAACCCCCCCCCCAAAAAAAAACAGTTAAAGAAATTTACTAATGGATTTCTAACTTTGACCTTAGGCAATCAATCTGCTTAAAGTTCCTGAGCCTGAATTCCACAATTGTAAAAGAGGAATGGTGTTTGTCCTCCTGAAAGCCAATGTTTTGGCTTAACAAACAGAGGTCAATAAATCCCATACAGCACATCAACAGTATAGATGCATATGGTCAAACTAAGTCTAGAAGGAATGTACCTTGCATAATAAAAGGTGTCTTGCTAGCCATGTTAGTCAATAGTCAACACTAGTACATAGGTCAAAGATGCTCCCATCCCAAAGGCAGGAACTACTTAAAGATGCCCACCTTCACCATGTTTGTTCAACACAATAATGGAAGTCTTAGGCAGAAAAGATAGAAGGGAAAGAAATAAAAGACATCACTTAGATAATCACTGTTTACAGATGACATGATCTTAGCTATAGAAAACTCACCCTTGCAATATATCCACAAATAACAAACCCAACACTCACCGGAACTGATAAATGCATTTAGTGTCATTGCAGAGTATAAAATCAATTAACAAAATTCAAGAGTAATGCTGTCTAACAATAGTAAATTATCTGAACTAAAAATCAAGAAGCAGCCCCATTTATAGCAGCTATGAAAGAATACCCTACATATAAATTTAACAAGTAGTAAGAGATTATTATAATAAAATAAATAAAACACCATTGAAAGAAACTAGGGCATTTCAAGTTAATGTTTTAGAAGAAACAATACTGTTAAAATGGTTTTGCTACCCAGAGTTATCTGCACATTCAAGGCATTTCCCATCAAAACACAAATGACATAATCTTAGGATTGTAACAAAAAAAAAATCCACCAATTATAATATTCACCATAGAGGGAGACTGGAGAGATGGCTCAGTATTTAAGAATGCTGACTGCTCTTCCAGAGGTCCTGAGTTCAATTCCCAGCAACTACTGGTGACTCACAACCACTTATTGTAGGATCTGATGCCTTCTTCTGCATAAATGTATACATGCAGATAGAGCACTCATGTACATACAATAATAAATAAATCTTAAAAACATAAATATTCATTATAGAGTCATAGCAACAATACCAACAAAATTTAAATGGCTAAGCCCTTCTTGACCAAAAGGAACAGAGCAGGAGATGTTTTATACTACATAATTTCAAAATCCAAAGCTATGATAATCAAAACAGCATGGTATTTGCATACAAATGATACACAGATTAATGGCACACAACAGAGAGCCTGGAAATAAACGCATACATCTCTAGCCTATCGACTTGCAACAAGGCTGTAAACATGCCCTGGAGAAAGCAGGATTTGCAAGAAAGAGAATTGAAAAAAATGGTGTCTACATGTGGAACCCTGAAACTACAAGTCCAGCTTTCGTAGGTTACAGAAATCAACAACAATGGAAATGGAAGACTCACATGAGGTGTGAAACCATGGGATTACTGGAAGAACATAAGGGGAATACTCCAGACCAGTAGAGTGGGAAATACTGTTTTCAGACAGGACACCAGGAGTGCAGGGAAGAAAGCAAGGAAGAGACACATGGTGGACAGGCACATGAAAAAGTATTCTGTGTTTCTAACCACCAGCAAAGCACAAGTCAAAATCCCACGCTGGGTGGAATGACTGTTTTCAACAGGCGAAGAAGTAACAAGTGCCAGGAAGAGTATGAAGCAGAGAGGAAACTTAGACACTCTTTGTGGGAATGCATAGACAGATGGTAAACAACAGAGATATCTGAAAAAATAAAAATGGAACTACCATACAATTCAGCCATCCCACCACAGTAAAATTGCCATGTTGAACAGACAGGAGCACTCTCACACTCATTATGGCATTGCTCCCAGTAGGGAAGACATATAAACAACATACACGCTCATTAACTGGTTAGTGGAATGAAAATGAGTTACATATACACCGTGTTATACCATTTGGCCATGAAAAAGAACGTAATCCCGTCAAACAGCAAAGTGGGTGGGACTGGAGATGTTTATCTTCAGTGAAAGAAACCAGACATAGAAAGACAAATACCCCATGTATTTTATTCATAGTGTGGAACATAAAACAGTTGATCTAAAAAAGTCTGTGAGCAGAATGGTGGTAAACAGGGCTCGACCGAGGACACAAAAATTACAGTTAGACAGAAGTAATGAGTTTCTGTGTGTTAGTGCCTAACCAACTACATACTATTTAGTAGTTCTCTCTCTCTCTCTCTTTCTCTCTTTCTCTCCCCCCCCAGCTCTCTTGTAGCTGGAGGTTCTCTTTCCCACCTTGTCCCAATGCTGCTTCAGCCCCAAATGAACACACAGATGTTATATTAGTTATAAAACTGTTGGCTGATGACTAGGCCTTCTTATTGGCTATCTCGGTCCTAATTATTAACCCATTTCTACTAATCTATGTATTTCCACATAGTCTTATCTTATCAGAGAGTACCTGGTGCATCCTTCCTTCATGGTCGTTACATGGCAACTGTTGTGGTAGGCTTCCTCTTCCCGTCTTTCCCAGAATTCTCCTCCTCCCCTAGTCCTGCCTACTTTCTGCCTTATTGGCCAACAATGTTTTATTCATCAACCAAAAGGGAAATATATGTACAGAAGGACGTAATATATGTACAGAAGGAAGTAATATATGTACAGAAGGACGTAATACATGCATAGAAGGACGTAATATATGTACAGAAGGAAGTAATATATGTACAGAAGGACGTAATACATACATAGAAGGATGTAATATATGTACAGAAGGACGTAATACATGTACAGAAGGACGTAAGATATGTACAGAAGGACATCCCCCACCACACTCTCTCCCTCTCTTCTCAGTCTGTCTCACAAAGCAATAGCAAAACAAAGAGGCCAAGTGGACATTGATCTGCAACAATTTCCAGAGTAGTCAAACATGGAATGCACTACTCAATTTATTTTATTTAAATGTTGCTAAGGAGAAAATGTTTAGGGAGGTATCAGAATACCAAACAACCCATGATTAACCTAAGATAACAATGTCTTTAGAAAAATCTACAGAAAGGTGGGAAAGACAAATCCCAGCATGACATGTCAGGGTCTATCAATAACCCATTGAGTTAGGGAGCGTTTACTTGATGGACGTCTATCAAAGTTTACCACTGGGGCTGTGTATAGAAATTGTGGGACTCATGGCCTGTTGGGTTATTTATTATTAGCAACACTCTGGGAGTAACTATGAATTCATAATTTCTCTTCTTCAGATTTCTGTGGATTACATGGAGACTTCAGACTGCTTAGGGGTGTTATGATGTAGGTAAATGAAAAGTTTTAGTTGGCAATCAAATTTAACATTCTGTGGCACTGCTTGCTACCTTGGATTTCCATAGTGGATTTTTTTCTGACCTAGATGGTTTGGTGGGTGTTCATTTTCCTCCTCTGTCTCCATCTTTCAAAGTTTTTCTTTTGTCAAAGGACACACCCTAAAGAAGAACAGAGGCTCTTCTTTAGTCTTTTGGGTGAAAGACTGCTTTCTTGCCACATTAATAAGTAACCATGAAAATGAACCAACACGGGAAAGTCTACCCAGGCAGGAAGAAGGCATGGAATGAATGCTTTGGATTTGTTAATGGGGCTGTTCTGGGCAGCTGCATGAACCAAGGAGCCCAGAGGGTGTAAAGAGAAAGAATTCAAAAGTAGCACAAATATACTTAGAGTGTAGGCTAAAATAGTCAAGATTTAGTTAATTGCTGTCAGATTATTAATTATTCTGTAAGTAGTGTTTGCAAATGGCTTATGATAGGTATGATATAAGCCATACTTCCTGAAGTATGGCTTCCTGTTTTTCAATTGGGTTGTGTTGCATCCTGATGACTCAGGTAGCACAGAAGCCAGGATACTGGCATGGTCTTTCCTGAGATGCTCCCATCCAGACTCCACACACATCCTCCAAGGAGGTGGGTGACTCTGCTGCTCCATCCGCCTCCTTCATGCATGCACTGTGTGTGAAGCCAACATGTTTGAGCCCAGATTGGATTGAGTCCATCCTGTTTTGCACTGCCACGTCCAGGCTGTTGCATCTGAAGCAACTCTGATCACCCCTTTCCTTCCTTTCTTTACATGGCCCCCCACTTCCCCTACTTGGTTATGGGTTACTGCCCTCTCCTGGGAGGATTTGGTGTCAGTGTTTCACAGTCTTCACTTACCTGGCTGGGTTTATTATATGCTGGCTTCCATCTTACATGCAGAAATGTATAGCGAGGGCTCAAGTCAAGACACCTTAGACTCTGAAATGCAGAGTCTGCTCCCATAAGGGAAGGTAAACACAGCTTAGCCAGTGAATACACAGAAGAAATAATGAATATAACCGTAAACACAAGCATTTAATTTACCAGTTTCTCACAAACTCATCTGATGCTGTTTTACTTGTATGTCCTTACTGTTGCTACCAGGCTTTCTAACAGGAGCTGTGTTTTCATATACACACAATTGCGCCTTTGGCCTTGAATACATGATGCACAGTAAATATTTGTTTAAAGTGAGAACAAATAATTAGATAGCTTGAGAAAGTATTTTCAAGAGGAGTGTGGGAGGAATTAACATTTGACTGATTAATAAGTAGAGGAAGGCCTAGGACCCCAGCCGGGTCTGAAAAGAACTAGGTAACAGATGAGTGGCAACAAGGGATGTCCTTCTGTACGGGCTGAATATGCATCACTTTTATTGGTTGATGAATAAAGCCGTTCTGACCAATGGCCAGGCAGAACATATCTACACAGGAAATGCAAATAGAGTTACCGGAGAGAAAGAAGGTGGAGTCAGGGAGACTCCTATAGCAGGCGAAGCAGTAACATAGAGCGCTACTAGTAAGCCGCAGTCTTGTGTCCACACACAGATGGATAGAAACGGGTTAATTTATAAAAGAGAGTGATCCAGTAATATGCCTGAGCCATTGGCCAAACAACTGTGATTTACATTAAGCCTTGTGGTTGTTTCATTAGTGGCTGCAGGAACTGATAGGACGGACATAAAACTTCCAACTGCAGAGTGTTGCAGGGAGCTGGAGAATGGCATGTCTAATGCCCACAGCTATAAGGACAGACAAAGGCTGACAGGCATGGGTTTTCCTCAGACATGCAATCAGCAAGTCACTCCATCCCGTCTGCACACAACTTCTGCCTCCCACAGCTTCTCATTACCTCCAAGCAGAGTCCGCTCCTGGAACAGGGTTGGAACTATGCTGAGACGAAGGACCAGTGTGAGAAAAACCCTGATCCCTTCTCTGGTTAAAGTTGACATTAAAGTTTTCGTTCATGGAAATTTAATTCTGACTCTTCCAAAGGAAGTAGTTTTGTTATTCACTACATGGATGATTTCTATGTGAGAGTCTCAAGGAACTGGCAAAAAAAAAAAAAAAAAAAAAAAAAAAAGAGGTGTGCTTTAAAAAGCATAACTCACCCATGTATTCAGATAGTATTGCATTCAAAGGACAACAAAAGTTCTCGGTGTTACTGCTGAGAGTCATTAGCACCGGTGAGGGTTGCACTGCTGGAGGCAGTGTCCTAAGAAGGGGTGAAAGTCAATGCAGAAAATCAGAAACAACGCACAGTTCACCTAGGTGGAATGTGGTGGGTAGTCGTGGCAGACTTCACAGAGGACTCCATGCTGCCCTCAACCTTGGTTCTAGCAGGTACAGGTGACGGCGGTGAAGTATTTCAGGTAGGAAAAATGGGCTGCCCTTGTGTCTCGAATAATTTGTGTTCTTGGTATATGATTGAGTAAGCAGTGTGCGCCTGCCATGCCAGGATTGGTATCTTGTGTTTATATACTATGAATTCAACACTGATTTGGCATAATTTCTCTACTATTATGAAGGCCTAGAAGTGGTTTGTGGTGTTTTTGAAGGACAAGATTTCCCAGAAAAAATAGTGGAGAAGTTTCTTAGACTTGGAAAGTACCAGCTATGCATTTTTAAATTTGGTTTCAAGTGAATCCTGTTCATTCTAGCTGATCTGGAAGATGGCTAGTGTTCTATTGCATTCTTTGGACCATTTGAACCTTATCCTGTAGAGGATCATGTTGTACTATTAATTATGCTGCCCGAGTCAGAGAAAACAAGATCTCACATTACATATTCTTTTCTTTGCCCAAGAAATCTGGGGGATGGGGTAAAGACAACATGAAAATCTATAGACTTGGATATACAAACATTCAAAACATCTTTATGTACTTGGAAATAAATATCAAAAGATAAACAAAATGGGAGCTATAACAAATATGATCAGTGTATTATTGCTAATGTACAAAGTATGAATAGAAATGGCAGTAAGGAATTCTGAGATATCCACAGTGAGTGATTAACTGGCACCGGCAGAAAAAAAAAGATTTAAAAGAAGAAGAGTGAATGGACAATATGGAATCATGTTTGGGTCCAGGCTTAGTGGGGCATGCCTGTAGTCCCAGCATTGGGAAGTCAGAGACTGGAGGAGTACAAGCTAGAGATTTACCTGGATGGCAAAGGGAGACTAATGAAAAGGAGGAAGAAGGAAGAAAGAAGAAACAAGGAAGAGGTAAGCGAAGAAGAGGGAATGGCGGAAGGAAGGGAGGGAGGGAGGGAGTGAGGGAGGGAGAGAGGAGGAAAGAAGAAAGATAGCAGGCAGATTTGGTAATTTGGCATAGTGAATAAATAAGATGAAAATTAAGGCATGGTTGATTTTGCACCTAAAATGGAATAATTCTAAAATTTGGGAAGCATAAAAGACCACTTCAGATTTTAAAGATGACTTAGTTTACTGCTTTTAACTTGATCCTTAGTCAAGGCCCATCGTTGGTTTCATACTCTTGCACTCATGGAAATATCAAAAGAAGTCATATTTAAAGAAAGCCCCACCCATGCACATCTTCTGTGATGCTATTTGACTCTGGAGACAGAAAAGTCTGGTTTGTTATAGCTTTGGTTGTGAGCCTAGCCTTTAATGGCTGAGCCATCTCGCCAGCCCGAAAAGTCTGGTTTGTATGCGTTGCTTTTTCTTAGTCCTTTGAAAGTTTTGCGTGTATAATGGGTCAGAACGTCTTCACCACAGCTCTTTCTAGATCCTCCCTCTCAGTTTCTCTACATTTTCTTTTCATGCCTGATAGTGCTTTCTTCCTATGCCCCTAATGAGGGCACTGTGGTCCCAGGCAGATGCCCCTCCCAGTACAGAATGCCATCCTTCCTCTTGGGAATGAGTAACATTTTTGAAGGGACCAGTGGGCATCAGACTCTGAAATGAGCATGGTAAGAGAAATGGCTAATAAAGGAATTAAGCAGTGTGAAGAGTTTTGGAGGTCTTTCTTGTTTTCCTTTTGTTCGCTATTCTGCGATTATTTCCCCACAACTTGAACAGTCCCTGCCTGGGTGTTTCAAACCCTTGCCCTAACCAGCTGCAGCCCTCTTGTTCTGGCTCTGGTTTTGTTTTTGTTCCTGATGGGATGTTCTTTTGCAAGGCTAACCTCTATTTGTTTATAAATTCTCTCATTTGTTTAGCCACTCAATTGCCTACTGGGGAAGCTATTTTAGATCATGGTAAGCCTTAATATCATTTGCAAGTTTATCCCATACATTCAAATAAATTTGAGTGAATTTGGTAAAAATGATTAAGTTTCAATAATCTGTGGGCATTTTTGCATCTTTGGCTGTTAGACTGATTCAGTTGTGAATAAAGACTAAGAATTTGCTGGCTTATGTAAAAATTCAAATGGGTTTTTAAACTGTCTTAAAAGTCTTAAACACAAATACATGAAAATTATCTTTGCATGTCTATCTACTTAACATTGTATTAGGTTTTAGAATTTAACCCTTCAAGTGCTTTCTAGAGTGCTTGGGTTCATCAGAAATGTAATGGGAGGAAAGTAAGTGCTCCCTTTGGTCTTGAACTCACTGATTTGGACACATTGTCACGAGGAGTTATGAACACATGGAAGCTTTAAATTGAGCAAACATTAACTTGAACTATGCAACGTGGGTTATTTTAGGTAATTTGTAACCTACAGCAATGACAACCAATATGACTAATGATTTTGTTAGTGTCAGAGATTCTCCTGTACAAATCTAGTATTTCCACCCCAATTAGACAAACTTTGTTTATTAACTTCTGGGAGCCCATCTGGTTAGGGCAAATAGCATGTCTGCTATAGGATAACAGTTTACTTTTCAGGAAAGGACTTACCTGTTTTGGAAACTCAGGAGCCAAGGAAATATATGTGAGATAATAAGAATGCCAAAGATTGGCCATCCTCACAGCTTTTGTATTCATTTGAACAGGTCCTTGCGGTGTTCCTCACAGACTGCTGTCCACCAGTCCATGAAGACAAAGGCGCAGAAGCGATGACGGAAAGCTTTGGATGGCCTTCTGGGATGTGACTTCATCGAGGCAGCTCGACTTCATTCCAGAGTATAGGGGATATGTGGAATTGTGGTGGCAGCCTGGGCATACCCAATTTGCATTAGGTGGCGTGCTCCTAGCTTATAGCTAGATTAACGGCAGCAAGGCGATATAAAACCAGCTGAGAGTGTTTGCAGGGGACTGTGTCAAGGGTCATCCTTGACATAAGTCAGGTATTTGGGCCTAGAGACACCCTCCAGATAAAGCCAGGCAGAGAACAGGAAGCCCCTGTTCTCTAGCTAGCAGGGGAGGGAGCCCTCCATATTGTGCTGAGCTCAGAGAGAGCCGCCAGTCCATGGTAGACTGCAACCTCTGATCAGCAGGGCCTCCCAACAGGTCCTATGAAGGAATGCTCCCCTGTGTAGGTTACATTCACTTGCTCAAGTCCTAACACATGCCAAATAGTGAGTTACAGGGGATGTAACTATGCGAGGACAGTGCCACACATTGTAGCATTGAGGCTAAAGTCTATCTGCAAACATCTCTAGAATAAGTAACACATTTACAACAATAATGAATTAATTTCACAAGTATGTATGAAGCTCTGCCATAGGTCAGACATCGGGGTTAAGCACTGCATCCAAGATGGATAAGTAAACACAGCGTTCCCTCTTCTTGGCCTCCTGAAACAAAGCACTTAAGTGACACGTATTTGGCACTAAATATAAAGCCCTTTGTAATTATCTCCAATTTGTTTTGCTTACTGCTGTTGGAACAAACGCTCTTAGGCTGGAATCTGGTTACGTCACTCTTGCTTAAAAACCCTGAGTGACATTACTATTGCCTAATGACAAAAGACCAGACTCCTTACTTCCGCTTTGTGCTGGACTGGCCTTAGATGGACTTTCCTGTCTTTCCTCCTACTCATGTGTCCTTGGTTGTATCCAAACAAGAGGAGAGCGCTTGGTGGCCCCCACTCACATCATGTGCCTCCAGTCCCTTTGCCCACCTGGCTTCCACTTGTCCACGCTTGTCATTTGGCCTTCTTATTACTCAGATGTTGCCTCCTTTACAACCTCTCAACCAGGGTGGTCTGCTTTTAAGGACAGGGTCTCCCCATGAACCCTAAATTTTCTTGTGAAGCGCTTATCTGGTAGAATTGTGTTCAAAATACCGTTAAGAAATCTGAAGCAGCACTTGCTTCCGTGTAAACGGCTATGATTAGGATCAGGTAGCTGTTCTCATACTTGCCTGTTTACATCTATCTGCAACCACACAAAACATCACAGGATTACTTTGTACCTGTAAAGGCTTAGTCACCTGGGAAGTGGAATCCAAGCTCAGGCAGGCCTCTGTGTTAGACTGACACTGACTGACAGGATTCTTGGACAACCCCTTTCGGGGTTAAGCAAGCACATAGGCACATGTAGCCATTGCTTCTGTTCCGCGGTGTCTAGGACAGGTTAGCGGTACTGGTTTCTCTGGACCTACTCCATGACTTCCGAGTGCTCCTGGACATGGGCCATCCTTCCCCCCATTTCTCCTGCCCCTGCTCTTTAACTTTACTCCAGAGACTCGGTCTGGCAGTCTCCTACTTCTGCCATTACTCTGAAAGCACTGTTGAACGCCCCGTTTTTTAAATAGATTTTATTTAAATTAGAAACAATCTTATTTTACATATCAATCCCTGTTCCCTCTCCCTCTCATCCTCCCATGCCCTCCAACCTCCCATCCTGTCCACCATGCACTCCCCAGGAAGGGTGAGACCTTCCATGAGAGAGCATCAAAATCTGTCAAGTCTAGGCCTTACCCCATGTACTTAGGCTAAGGGAGTATTCCTCTGTGGGAAATGGGCTCCCAAAGTCTGTTCATAAACTAGGGATACATCCTGGTTCCATTTTTAAAGCTGGGAAAACCATTATTCTGGGTATATGATTTTGAGCCTACAAAAGTAACTCAAGAATGTGGGGGTATAATTCTCTAGACTCCAGGACCATCTGTCTCCTTCACTGATCAACTTGGGTGGCATTGTCCTGACCTAGGATGTGTTTCTTCTGTGTGAGTGAGTGCTTCCTGCCTTAACTGGGGTTATGATTGTTTTCCTTAATGGACTCATCTTGAACAAAGTAGTCAATGGTC
The DNA here is from genome assembly GCF_943737965.1 of Phodopus roborovskii. Taxonomy (NCBI): domain Eukaryota; kingdom Metazoa; phylum Chordata; class Mammalia; order Rodentia; family Cricetidae; genus Phodopus; species Phodopus roborovskii. The sequence goes on along the minus strand of NW_026125278.1, from coordinate 11,068,834 downwards.
CTTTGCATTGTCTTACGTTAAACTTCTAAAGTAGGGTTTTCATTCAGCCTACATTTACTGAATACTGTGCTTCAGAGACTAGTCTGGATTGTAGTGTATCCCATCATACATCCCCAACACTATAAGGCTTTCCACATCAATCCCCAGTTGTAGATAAGTGAACCTAAGATCTAAAAGTTACTCTTCAAACACAGCCAGACTGCTAAGTAGTGGAGCTGGGATTAAAATTCCAGATCTGTTGGATTGGATCACAGAGCTCTTCTTGTTTCATTCTGCTTTCTATTGTGGATGCCACTACAGTCTCAACTCAAAGACAACTTTAGGATTTCACAGCCATGCTTGACATTGTCTTAGAGCTGTTGTCCTAGGGCTTAACTGAGAGAATGTTCCTGATACTGCCAGTATCAATAAAAATCCATGTTTGGTGAGACCTGGATAATAAAAGGTACACTTTTGTGTGCAGTGGTACTTGACTCTCTTTCCTAACTCCAAGTGTAGAAGGAAAAGAATATTTTTTTTTACAACTTAATTTTCTAAGTGACTTAGACATATCTGGGGGCTTCTTATTTTGTCTGTTTTCTTGAGCCCTCTAAGGACTCAAATATTGGAGAATGACAGTGATTTTTTCCAGATGTTGAGTTTTGATTGCAAATAGAATAGGAACAGCCAAGCAGCGGTGGAGCTGGCCTTGTCTAGTGGAAAATATTCAGACACCACCAGAGAGGCCTTCCAAGACTCTTGCGATGTTTTATTTGTATTGATATGTGCTTGGCTCAGCCAGCTCAGCCTGAGGTTTCAAGGCTGATTAGAATGACTAGGCAAAAGAACTTGGGGTATTTATTCTCTCAGCAACCTTTGAGTCTTTAGTATTGAACAGATTAATCATAGAATCAATTATGCACTTAGTCAAGAGATTGAAAAAAATGTGCACCATCCAGGCATATATTAAATATCTTAAATTGAGCAAATTGGGAGGTAAACAAAATAAAAAAAAACTGAAAAAAAATTCTGAGGATTTAAATATTTTCTTGTTAAAGACCTCATGTAACTTGAAGAAACCATAGTTTACAGTAAAATCATATTAATTTGGAAATTATATCTTCTGTTTTGAAAAACACATCATGGAAACTCCTGCCACTCACCCTGGGTCTTCTGGGATTTATCGCAGGAGTAACTAACTGTCCAGGAGGCCTTTCTTGGAGCTCACGAAACTCTCTGTTGGAGTTTCCAAGGAGATGGGTAACTTTGGAGCTCTCAAAGTTACCCCTGCCATGATAGTTTTCATTCCCACCAACAGTGTTTAAAGTTTAAAGACCCTTTCTCCACAATAGGTGCTGTTTTCATCTTTTTTGATAATAGCCATTCTGGCTACAGTGAGATGATATTTTATTGTGTGTGTGTGTGTGTGTGTGTGTGCTTTTGAGCAAATCTGGAGTTTATTAAGATGCAGTTTTATAGATGTGAACACAGGTATTAAAGCAAAGAGACACTTAGCAAGAACTGTTCAGTGAAGATTTGGGTGGGATTCTTCAAAGAGATGCATAATTCTGTAATTGTTAATTGACATTGCTAAGTGCTCAATAATAGTCCTGACTTTGGTGGCTTCCGAAGTTAGGCCACTCAAAGGACGTCTAAAGCCCCTTTCTCCTCCCCCTTCTTTCCATTTTCCTTTGCCCCTCACCTCCCCTCTTTCTTTCCTGTTGTAACAGATGAACTCAAAGTGGTTGCTAGGTGCACTGAACAGGGTTACAGTCTGAAGACACACAGATCACAGGAGTTCAAGGAACCCTTAGTTCACCAGGTCACATGGAGTGGAACATTGTTTTGACTATAAACAAGGTTCCTGATCCTGTTTGTGAGAGTTTCAGAAGCCACCTATTTACAGCTTGGGAAAGAATAAGGTTAAACTCAAAGGTCACGTGTGTTTAGAGCTTACACATAGTTCATTGCTGTTTTTACATGCTAATTTGAAAAATCTCCAGCATAAGGAATATTTCCTTCATGTACTACCTCAAAGCAAATTTTATTGGTTTTATGAAAATTCTCCCATCTCAACTGTTGAGAGACTTTAATCCGAGTCTTAGATAGGCTGTTTCTTTCCATTTCCATCAGATTAATTTCATGTTATTCAATACTGCCTCAATTTCCCTTCCTGAGACCTGGATACAATCTTAAGGGACTGTGCATAATGTTATTTTCTGAAAGTCATTTTCTGCTGTTGGGCAGGCTGCTGAGATCCAAAGCCTTGACCTATTTGACCCAATGGGACAGTAGAGAGTCTAAATGTGGAGGTTGAGGGCCAGCATTTGGTGGGAATCTGACAGAAAGGATGCCATTACTGAGGCATTAAACCATGTAAACACTAAGCAGGCAGTCATTGCTAGGACTAATTTTAAGATTTGTACCCAATATAGCAGGTTTTTTTTCCTACCACGGTGTACACGAGAACCATCATGTTAGCCAGTCATTACAGTTTAAAGGAGAATCCAACAGAGATTTGAGTATGTAAATCTTGGGGCACGGAGGAAAGGTGCATTGCCCCATTTGTCAGGTTTATGCACACAAACTCTATCCTGTCAATTGCAGACCTTCTCCTTCTACTGTTACGGGAATAGCAAGGGTAGCCATGACCCAAGGGTTATCCTCATTACAATGTTTGAGTGTAGCAGTAAGGCCCCTTGGCTATAATATCATACCAACAGATATAGTGTGAGAATGTGTTTCAAGGCAGTATATTTGCATTTACATATTTCCCAGAGACGGGATACCCCAACTGAGGTTTCTCAGGTTTGTTCTACATTCCTGTTACGGAAAAGACGTTAGGAGGAAGGAATTACCAATCAAAATGTCTAGTTGTCAAGCCAAGGGTTATGTCACTCTGTTGTAACAGTTTGTGGAAATACTTTTTGTGCAAAATGGTAGAAGCTTCAGATTCTGTTTGTTTATTTTATTTGAATAGTGGTTAGCAAATCCCAGACATTTCTTGGAGTTTCATTTGGAAGACGTTAGAATACACGCAGTCCCGTTAATGAGTGTCTCATTAGAAGTCATCTGACCAACGGAAACACTGAAGCAGACTGCTTTATGGCTCTTTTATTCACCAGTAAAGAAATGAAACAATGTGCACCTTTTAGGATTGTGATGAGACACTCATGCATGCATTAGGTTAGAGAAAGCATCTGAAATTTGGGAGGGCATCTATTTGTCTCTTGCTGTGGGATGGTCTTTGTGTATGTGTTGCTCTCATTGGTTGATTAATAAAGTTGTTTTGACCTGTGGCAAGGCAGAATACAGCTAGGTAGGAAATCCAAGCAGAGATACAGAAGAAGGGAGGAGTCTGGAGACACCAGCAGCCACAGAGGAAGCAAGACATGAAGAAAATGAGGTAACCAACCATGAACTATGTGGCAAAGCATAGATAAGAAATAAGGATTGATTTAACTGCACGAGCTAGCTAGTAATAAGCCTGAGCCATTGGCCGACCATTTATAATTAATATAAGCCTCTGAGTGATTATTCAGGAACTGCTGTGTGGAAGCGAAACTTCCGTCTACAGTTTCTTTGTGTGTACATGCATACAGATGTTCTCACCGATCACGTTTTACCTACTCTCTTTGTCATTTTTCTCTGTAAACATCAGTCTAGCTGGCTTGCAAACTTCTGAGAATACTGCTGTCTCCACCTCCCATTTTCCCATACAGCTGCTGGGATCACAGACATTTGGTATTGTGTCCAGCTTTACATGAGTCCTGTGAGTTTGAACTCGGTTTGTCACACTCACATGTGCATTCTTTCGTTCCTAAGCTTTCTCCTCAGCCTGAGACCAGAGAATGTTTTAAAATATAACAAGAAAGTCGCTATTGCATGGATTAAGTTTTTGTGGGTTTGAGTTTGTGCTTATACATGTATGTGGAGATCAAAGGTCCCTGGTTTTTGTGTTGTTAGGACTAGTGACAGCTTTCTGTAAACACTTGTACGAGAAGGGTTTTAACAACATATTTTGAGTGAGAAAAGACTTCTTTTGGTCTAGACAATAAATAGCTAAGTGATGCACGTGTCCATGTGTGGCTCTTTACGTGAGAAGCAACCTTGCTTGCATCTCATCACGTGTCCCAGCTCTACTTCACCACCGTCTGGCTGATGCTCGCCATTTCACTAAGTCCCTGGCTTACTTCTCGCCCTTGAAGGCGGTGAAGATGGAGACGCCATAAAACTCAACTTGGGAGGAAGCCACTGCTGGCTTGTCATTTCCATGTGGGGAAGGTAGCTTGAGTGTCATTTCCATGTAGGGAAGTTAGTTTGAGTTTCATTTTAAGAGCATCTGTATTCTTTGTCTCATCACAAGTAGAAGACATGGGTAGAAGATTCATAGACAGGATGACATATGGATATCTATCAATGCAGTTCCTTGGAGAGTATCAGTTGGTTATTCACCATTGTGATCATGTGGGTGTCTTGGATCTGAGGTCACTTCAAGTGGATCTGCCACTTCAAGCATCTCATAAAAGATGGAGATTTAGATTGTAGTCTCTGTTATATGTACATTTATACACATACAAAGATGTGTCAGTGTAAAAAGTACAGCTCTCAACTCAGCAAGAATAATAAAGTTTAGTCTAGATCCAAATATGAATGACTGTGATGTGGGAATACAGATTTAGGTTGCCCTAAATACCTAATGTTCCACTGTAACACTTTTTATGAAATTTTTATATTTACATAATGAAGAAAGCCATGAATCAATATGTTTGCAAGTACATTGGTGGGTATATCAGATAGGTAGTAAACAGCAAAGTAGGAAATCTCTGCTATAGACTTCCAATGTTGTCTCTCATGATATTCTTAGCTTTTGGATTGGTGGAAAGCAAGGATCTGTTAATATATTCAAAAGGATTTACCTCTGAATCCTGAGGCTCAAAGGTCTACATACAGAGGTGGGAAATACATGGTTGCTTAAGGGAGACAGGTAACTCAAGAAACTTGGCTATGGACTTGGAACATTCTAACCTCTCCATGATCATTGAAGTTCTAATAATCCTCTTTGTAGAACATTTAGTGTGGACATGGCTTCCTCAGGAACTTTGCCTAACAATGGTGATTTTTGAGTTACATTCTAAGTGAGGGGCCATCGTATGCTCAATCAACTAAATGTAATGGTATTAGCTTTGCTTCAGAGTTTAAAAATGAACAATGTTTTCTGCAGTAGCACTATAGAAAGTCACAGCCAACTAGAACGGCCAAAGGAATGAGTAGGATTCTAACAACCGCACTGTCGAAAGTGGCACCTCTGTTTATTCAGCCATCTGATCCCCAGACAGAACTAAATGGATTTACAAATTTTCCAAAATAAATACAGACTGAAAAATAAGTCACCCCCAGGCTTAGTAAAAGCCAAAGACTTCCAGCTTAATAGGTAATTGTTTTGGAAACTTGTGTTTCTAAAATGGGGGTTGGGTGGGCAGAATTCGAACGCCATCCCAACCAAAGCTAATTAAAAGCAGTTGTCAAAGAATGGACAGATTTTGGCAAAACAAACAGAATCGCAACACTTGAGATGACAGGGAGAATTCAGATAGACATCTGAAGAAGTATATATTTCTTCATCTTACTGGCAATCATTTTGGCCAGAAAACCCTGTATGCAGAAGCTTATTATTTTTGACACAAGAAGATAGCCAGTTTTTAAGCCAACCATATTTTCTGAAAAAACCTAACAAGAACAAACAAACCACCTGATAAAATGCTGATGTTCAAACGTTACTTTCTAATCACTGGGATTTTCCACCAAAGAGTACCCTGTCTAATTAGGAACAATTGCTTACTTTTTAAATCCGTTTGGGCAATGAATTTCACTGGCATGGTAATAGTGCTGACAAGAGTAGTTGTTGTTTAATAGACTGGTAGAGATTTTCTAGAGAGTAGTTGGATAATACTGTCAAAATCCTTGATGTCGTTGGTGTGGTGGTTCATTTGATAGACTGAGGTAGAAAGTTCAAGGACAGTCTAGGCTACTGAGTGATCCCTCTTTAACAGCAGCAACAATAACAACCACAACAGCAAGAAAATTAGTTTGGGCATATCTTTTATCTCAAAGGTTTCACATAATGGAATTATTCAAAGGAACTAATCAGAAATTCAGATAAAAATCATCAAGTGCAAATTAACTAATAAGTAAATATTCTTTTAAAAAGATATATTGGTACAGGAAAATACTTCACAACCAGATTCTATAAAAGATATATACAGGAAGTTATACAACGAGATTCCAAAAATAAGTTCCGAACATAAGAAGAAATAATAATGCTAGTACCTTATGCTATTACTTGGGAAAGGCCAGCCAGAAGGATATACAGAGTTAATATTATTTAAACAAAAAATGAGCATATGATCTAGAGCAGAGGTGATGGGTTATCAAATACAATAAGAAAAAATTAACAGAGAACCGCTGGCTGACTATTTGTCTTGTATAACAACGCTTGTGCTGGGGTTTGGAACTGGACCTGGAACATAAGACCTTTATGAGAATATTTAGAGTTATGAATTTGTCTGTGCAGTCACTAACAGAGGCTTCTTTGTGAATGTGTGTGTAGTGTGGTGTATGTATTGCACATATTCTCATGTGCACGTATGTGCATGTGGAAACTGGAGATGGGTAACATCTTCCTCAGTTGCTTATCTACCTTATATTTTTAATTTAAATTTGAAACAAGGTTGCTTTACATGTTAATCCAAGTTCCCTCACTCTCCCATCATACCCTATCACCCCCACAAACCCCATCCCATCCCCTTTCTGCTCTCCAGGGAGGGTGAGACCTTCCATGGGAAGTCTTCAAAGTCTTTCATAACATTTGGGGCAGGGTCTAGGTCCTCTTCCATGTGTCTAGGCTGAGAGAGTATCCCTCTATGTGGAATGGGCTCCCAAAGTCCATTTGTATACTAAGGATAAATAGTGATCCACCACCAGAAGTCAAATAGACTGCCCAGTCCTCCTAACTAACACCCACATTCAGGGCCTCTAGGTTAGTCCTATGCTGGTTTCCCACCTATTACACTGGAGTCCGTGAGCTTCCAGGTCAGCTGTCTCTGTGGGTTTCTGTAGCCAGGTGTTGACCTTTTTACTTATCACTCCTCCCTGTCTGCAACTAGATTCCAGGAGTCTGGCTCAGTGTTTAGCTGTGGATGTCTGTTTCTGCTTCTATCAGCTACTGGATGAAGGCTCTAGAATGGCATATAAGGTAGTCATCAATCTCATTATCATGGAAGGGCATTAAAGGTAGCCTCTCTGCTATTGCTTAGATTATTATTTGGGTTCATCCTTGTAGATCTCTGGACATTTCCCTAGTGCCAGATTTCTCCTTAAGCCTATAATGGCTCCCTCTTTTATGGTATCTCTTTTCTTGCTCTCCTCTATTCTTTCCCTGTCTCAATCTTCCTGTTCCATCATACCCATCTCTCTCTTCCTTTTCTCTTCTTCTCTTTCTCCCAATGCCCTCTCCCCTCCCTCCATGCTCCCAATTTTCTCTAGAGATATTGACCCTTTCCTCTTCTCCAGGGGACCATGTATGTCCCTCTTAGGGTCCTCCTTGATTCCTAGCTTCTTTGCCAGTGTGAATTGTAGGCTGGTGATTCTTTGCTCTGTGTCTAAAATCCATATATGAGTGAATACATACCATGTTTATCTTTCTGTGACTGGGTAACCTCACTCAGGATGATTTCTTCTAGTTCCATCCATTTACCTGCAAATTTCAGGATTCCATTATATTTTTCTACTGAGTAGTAATCCATTGTGTAAATGTACCATGTTTTCTCCACCCATTCTTCAGTTGAGGGGCATCTAGGTTGCTTCTAAGTTCTGGCTATTACAAATAATGCTGCTATGAAAGAAAAGGCTTATTATTTATTTATTTATTTATTTATTTACTTTGTGTGTAGTGTTTATGTCCATCACATATGTTCAGGAATAGACAGAGACCAGAAAAGGCTGTCATATTTTCCAGAATTGGAGTTTTGAACAGTTGTGAGTAGCCATGTAGGTGCTGGAAACAACCTGGGCCCTTTGGAAGAACAGTCAGTGCCCTTAACTATTGAGCCATCACTCTAGTCCTTCTACCTTAAGTTTTGAGGCAGTTCTTTCACTAAACCTGGGGTTTATTTATTTGGATGTCCCCTGGACTTCAGGGACCTGCCTGCCTCCACCTCACTAGAATTGGGACTATAGATGTGTACCAACACAGCTTGCTTTTACATGGGTGCTGAGGACTTGACTGAGTTCAGCAGAAACATTACTGATGTCCCTAGTCCTGGACACAGATTTAGCCCAAACAATCAGATGATGGACTAGACTTAGAATTCTTTTAAAGTGTGTGTGTGCATATGTGCATAGGCACACAAGTGTCATAAGATGCATGTAAAAGTCAGATGACAATTTTGTGGAGACTGTTTATTTCCTTTTATCTTTAGGTGGGCTTTGGGGATTGAACTCAAGTCACTACCCTTGTGTAGCAAGCATCTTTCATCACTGAGTCACCACACTGGCCTTAAAATACTTTGATCCAGTGATTAGCCTATTTCATTTCCGCTAATCTTTTAACATTAAGGAATTTTATTTATTTATTTATTTATTTATTTATTTATTTATTTATTTATTTTTTTTTTTTTTTTGCATATAGAGTATTTTTTATTTAATTTTATATAACAAAGTCCAATTAAATGAAAACAAACATTTATACACAATATTTGGGAATTTGGGCGTCGTTCTTTCCAAACTACTTCCTGCTGGTAAGGGGCGCTGTCTTGGGGGATTCGAAGAAGATTCAGATATCCTAGCTGTAGTCTGTAGGGCTGTTTTGTCCAGCTGTTTGGAATGTAGGATCAGCATGTACTCTGTTTCAGGCGGTCTGGTGTGATCAAACCACATTAGTCTGGAAGGAATCCACATCTTTTCATTTTCTGTGGAAACAAAAATAGAAATACTTTTCCCCAGTAACTTGTTCTTCAACTTAAATTTTGGAGTCAAAGCGTTTTTTTTTTTTTTTTTTTTTTTTATTATTATTATTTTACATGTCGATCCCAGTTCCCTCTCCCTCCCTCCCTCCCTCCCCCCAAGCCCTCCCTCCCTCCTTCCCTCCCTTTTGCCCTCTCTACCCTCTCCCATGCACTCTAAACACCCTCCCCTCCCAACCCCCCACCACAATACAATATGTAGGGGAATGCCGTCCAGTTGGGGTCATGTAGATCTGACAGGTCCTGTGAAGTAGGGACTAGGGCTTCTCTCCTATCTCTAGAATAAGGCAGTTATCCCTCCATGGGGGATATGTTTGCAAAGTCCTTTTGTGCACCAGGGATACATCCTGGCTCCACTGTCTGAGGTCTCTTAGACTGCTCAGACCTTCTGGCTGAGACCCATATTCAGGGGGGGTCCGAGTCAGACCGCTGTTGGCTTCCCAGCTATCAGTCTAGTGGCCCTTAGCTCCTCCTTGTTCAGGTAAGCTGTCTCTATGTACTTCTACCGCATGGTCTTGTCCTCTCCATCTGCTTCTGGGTTCTAGTTTGACTCAGTGTTTATGTATGGGTGTTTGCTCCTGTTTTCAACAGGCATTAGTTGAGGACTCCATGGAGAAGTTAGTTGTTGATCTCACTCTCCGGGAAGGGCATTTATGATAGCCTTTCCACGGAAGCTGAGATTGTTAGTTGGGAGCAGTCTTGTAGTTCCCTCGACCTTTCTTTGTGTTCAACTTTATCTTCAAACCAATATTGGCTCCCTCTTTTATGTTCTCTCTCTCTGTCTCTGTCTCTCTCTCTCTTTCCTATTTTCCATTCCTAACCAGGCTCAATCCTCCTAGTCACACATGCCTTCCTCTCCTCCCTCTCATTTTCTCCTACTTCTCTCTCCATTAGCTGTCCTCCCCCACTATACCTGAGGTCTGGGGGACTTGTCCCTTCCCAGTTCTGTGAGGGACTTTATATGAATCTCTTAGAATACAACTTGTATCCTATTTCCTCTGGTGATGTGAATTATAGGCTGGTGATCATTTGATCTAGGTCTAAAATCCATATATGAGTGAGTACATACTGTGTTCCTCTTTTTGTGACTGGGTTACCTCATTCAGGATGGTTTCTTCAAGTGCCATCCACTTGCCTGCGAATTTCAAGATACCATTATTTTTTTCTGCAGAGTAGTATTCCATTGTGTAGATGTGCCACATCTTCATTAACCATTCTTCAATTGAAGGGCATCTAGGTTGCTTCCAGGTTCTTGCTATTACAAATAGTGCTGCTATGAACATAGTTGAACAGATGTCTTTGTTGCATTGATGTGAATCCTTTGGGTATATGCCTAAGAGGGGGATTGCCGGGTCCTGTGGTAAACTAATTCCCATTTTCCTGAGGAACCGCCATACTGATCTCCAAAGTGGCTGTATGAGTTTGCACTCCCACCAGCAGTGGAGGAGTGTTCCACTTTCTCCACATCCTCTCCAACATAAGTCATCACTGGTGTTTCTAATTTTAGCCATTCTGGCAGGGGTAAGATGGTATCTCAAAGTTGTTTTGATTTGCATTTCCCTGATAGCTAAGGATGTGGAGCATTTTCTTAAGTGTCTTTCAGCCTTTTTGATTTCCTCCATTGAGAATTCTTTCTTCAGTTCTGTACCCCATTTTTTAATAGGGTTATTTGGTGTTTTGTTGACTAGTTTCTTGAGTTCTTTGTATATTTTGGAGATCAGCCCTTTGTCGGATATAGGATTAGTGAAAATCTTTTCCCAGTCAGTGGGCTGCCGTTTGGTCTTGTCAACTGTGTCCTTTGCCTTACAGAAGCTTCTAAGTTTGAAGAGGTCCCATTTATTAATTGTTTCTTTCAGTGTCTGTGCCCCTGGAGTTATGTTCAAGAAGCGGTCTCCTATACCAATTTGTTCAAGGGTACCTCCTACTTTCTCTTCTAAGAGGTTCAATGTGGCTGGATTGATGTTGAGGTCTTTGATCCATTTGGACTTGAGTTTTGTGCATGGCGACAGACATGGGTCTATCTGCAGTCTTCTACACACCCTCATCCAATTGTGCCAGCACCATTTGTTGAAGATGCTGTCTTTGCCCCATTGTATAATTTTAGCTGTTTTGTCGAAAATCAGGTGTTCATAGGTGCATGGATTAATATCAGGATTTTCAGTTCGATTCCATTGGTCTACCTGTCTATTTTTATGCCAATACCAGGCTGTTTTCAGAACTATAGCTCTGTAGTAGAGCTTAAAGTCAGGAATGGTGATGCCTCCTGATGTTCTTTTATTGTATAGGGTTGTTTTGGCTATCCTGGGTCTTTTGTTTTTCCATATAAAGTTAATTATTATCCTTTCAAGGTCGGTGAAGAATTGTGGTGGGATTTTAATGGGGATTGCATTGAATCTGTAGATTGCTTTTGGTAAGATTGCCATTTTTACTATGTTTATCCTACCTATCCAAGAGCATGGGAGGTCTTTCCATTTTCTGGTATCTTCTTTAATTTCTTTCTTTAGAGTCACAAAGTTCTTATTATATAGATCTTTTACTTGTTTGGTAAGCGTTACACCAAGATACTTTATGTTGCTTGTGGCTATTGTAAAGGGTGATGTTTCTCTGATTTCTTTCTCTGCCTCTTTGTCGTCTGAAAAAAATAGGGCTACTGATTTTTTTGAGTTTATCTTGTATCCTGCTAGTTTGCTGAAGGTGTTTATCAGCTGTAGGAGTTCCCTGGTAGAGTTTATTGGGTCGCTTATGTAAACTATCATATCATCTGCAAATAGAGACAGTTTGACTTCTTCCTTTCCAATTTGGATGCCCTTGATCTCCTTTTGTTGTCTTATAGCATTAGCTAGAACTTCTAGTACGATATTGAAGAGATATGGAGAGAGAGGACAGCCTTGTCTTGTTCCTGATTTTAGAGGAATTGGCTTAAGTTTCTCTCCATTCAGTTTGATGTTGGCAGTTGGTTTGCTGTATATTGCTCTTATTATGTTTAGGTATGTTCCTGTTATCCCTGACCTCTCTAATACCTTTATCATGAAAGGGTGTTGAATTTTATCGAAGGCTTTTTCTGCATCTAGGGAGATAATCATATGGTTTTTCTTTTTCAGTTTGTTTATATGGTGGATCACGTTGATAGATTTTCGTATGTTAAACCATCCCTGCAATCCAGGTATGAAGCCTACTTGATCATGGTGGATGATTTCTCTGATGTATTTTTGAATTCGGTTTGCCATTATTTTATTGAGTATTTTTGCATCGATGTTCATCAGGGATATTGGTCTGTAGTTTTCTTTCTTAGTTGTGTCTTTGTGAGGTTTGGGTACCAAAGTTATTGTGGCCTCATAAAAAGAGATTGGCAATAAACCTTCTGTTTCTATCTTGTGGAACAGTTTGAGGAGTAGTGGTATTAGTTCTTCCTTGAATGTCTGGTAGAATTCTGCACTGAATCCATCTGGCCCTGGACTTTTTTTCGTTGGAAGGCTTTCGATGACTGCTTCTATTTCATTTCGGGTTATAGGTCTATTTAAGTTGTTTGTCTGTTCTTGATTTAATTTTGGTAAGTGATAGTTATCCAGAAACTTGTCCATTTCCTTTGAATTTTCAATTTTTGTGGAATACAGATTTTCGAAGTATGACCTGAAAATTGTCTGGATTTCCTCTGTGTCTGTTGTTATGTTCCCCATTTCATTTCTGATTTTGTTAATTTGCATGTTCTGTCTCTGCTTTTTCGTTAATTTGGATAAAGGTTTATCAATCTTGTTGATTTTCTCAAAAAACCAACTCTTTGTTGCATTGATTTTTTGTATTGTTTTCCTGGTTTCTATTTTGTTGATTTCAGCCCTCAAGTTGATTATTTCCTGGCGTCTGCTCCTGCGGGGTGAATTCGCTTCTCTCTGTTCTAAGGTTTTCAGTTGCGCTGTTAATTCATTTATGTGACTATCCTCTGTTTTCTTCATATGGGCACTTAGTGCAATGAACTTCCCTCGTAGCACTGCTTTCAAGGTGTCCCATAAGTTCGGGTATGTTGTATCCTCATTCTCGTTGAATATTAGAAAGTCTTTAATTTCTTTCTTTATTTCTTCTTTGACCCAGGAGTGGTGCAATTGCACATTGTTCAGTTTCCATGAGTTTGCAGGTTTTCTGCTATTTGTATTGTTGTTGAATTCCAATTTTAAAGCATGGTGGTCCGATAAGATACAGGGGACTATTTCTATTCTCTTGTATCTGTTGAGGTTTGTTATGTCTCCTAGTATGTGGTCGATTTTAGAGAAGGTTCCATGTGGAGCAGAGAAGAAGGTATATTCTTTTGTCTTTGGATGGAATGTTCTATAGATGTCTGTTAGCCCCAGTTGAGACATAACTTCTGTTAATTCTTTTGTTTCTTTGTTGAGTTTCTGATTTGTGGTCCTGTCTAGTGTTGAGAGTGGTGTATTGAAGTCTCCCACTATAAGTGTGTGAGGTTTTATATGAGCTTTGAGTTTTAGTAGTGTTTCTTTTACGAATGTGGGTGGCTTTGTATTAGGGGCATAGATGTTCAGAATTGAGACTTTGTGTTGATGGATTTCTCCTGAGATGAATATGAAATGACCATCTTCATCTCTTTTGACTAGTTTTGGTTTGAAGTCTAGCTTGTTAGATATTAGGATAGCTACGCCTGCTTGCTTCTTATTTCCATTTGATTGGAAAATCTTTTCCCAACCCTTTACCCTGAGGTAATGTCTATCTTTGGAGCTAAGATGTGTTTCTTGTATGCAGCAGAAGGATGGATTCTGTCTTCGTATCCATTCTGTTAATCTGTGTCTTTTTATAGGTGAGTTAAGACCATTAATGTTGAGGGTGAGTAAGGACCATTGATTGTTGATGGTTGTTTGATTTAGGTTTGTTGTTGGCAGTGGTATTGTGAATATATTTGTTCTGCTTCACCCTAGGTTTCTGGTGTAGTTGGATTATCTGTTGCCTACATTTTTGTGGGCGTAGTTACCTTCCTTGGGTTGGAATTTTCCTTCCAATACTTTCTGTAGGGCTGGATTTGTAGATACATATTGGGAAAATCTGGTTTTGTCATTGAATATCTTGTTCTCTCCATCTATATTGACTGAGAGTTTTGCTGGATATAGTAGCCTAGGCTGGCATCCGTGTTCTCTTAATACTTTTAGAACATCTATCCAGGACCTTCTGGCCTTGAGGGTTTCCATGGAGAAGTCAGGTGTAATTTTGATAGGTCTGCCTTTATATGTTACCTGTCCTTTTTCCTTCGCTGCTCTTAATATTTTTTCTTTATTCTGTATGCTAGGTGTTTTGATTATTATATGTCGAGGGGTCTTTTTTCTTTGGTCCAGCCTATTTGGGGTTCGGTATGCTTCTTGTACTTTCATGGGCATGTCCTTCTTCAGATTTGGAAAGTTTTCCTCGATGATTTTGTTGAATATGTTTTCAGCACCTTTGAGCTGGGCTTCCTCACCTTCCTCTATGCCTATTATTCTTAGGTTTGGCCTTTTCATGGTGTCCCACATTTCCTGGATATTGTGTGTTAAGGATTTGTTGGATTTATGGTTTTCTTTGGTCGATGAATCTATTTCTTCTAGTTTATCTTCTGCGCCTGAGATTCTCTCTTCCATCTCTTGAATTCTATTGGTTATGCTTGTGTCCGTGGTTTCCGATTTTTTTCCCAGCTTTTCAATTTCCAGCTTTCCTTCCATTTGTGTTGCCTTTATTTTCTCAATTTCGGTTTTCAAATCTTGAACCGTTTCCTTCACCTGGTTAATTGTTTTTTCTTGGCTTTCTGTACTTTCCTTAAGGAATTTGTTCATTTCTTCCACTTTTTTGTTTGTTTTTTCCTCTATTTCTTTAAGGGATTTTCTCATATCTTCTTTGAGGGCCTCTATCATTTTTATGATGGTGATTTTTAAGTCATACCCTTCTGCTTCTTCTGCTTTGTTGTTGTGTTCCATTCTAGTTGGTGTAGATTCCCTAGATTCTGGTGGTGTCATGTTTGTCTTTCTGTTGTTAGGTGTTCTCTTGTATTGCCTTCTTCCCATAGTTTCTTCCTGTAGGTGTTGGTGGTGTCTCTTCCCTCTCTCTATGGTCCTTCCCAGATGGGCTTATGTGGATCAAAGATTCAATGTCTGTATCTCTGTGTGGTCCAAGCTCTCTAGGAGGCTTCTCTCTGGCCAATAGCCGGGAGAAGAGGACGAGGGCTGGACTGGAACTTGAGAAGGTTTTGCAGGGTAGTGGGATCTCACTGGAAACTGGCGCTCTCCAGCTGAGACCTCGTTCTTTGGCAGGGCCCGGATTTGGGGGTCAAGGATCTTGCCTGCAGGAACTCCAAGTGGACCCGCTGAGATAGGCGGATCTCTGGGAGGGGCCTGGGACTCCAGCAGAGGACTGGAGGCGGGGTCAGGGACCAAGCCGGTGGAAATTACAGGTGGTCCCACGTGGATAGTCAGGTCTCCTTTGTTCGGAGTTGCTCCGAGAGGTCTCCGAAGTAGGGTGGACTGTTGGCTCCACCCTCTGTCCCAGTGCTCAACCAGAGCGGCAGGACCGTAGGTGGGGTAGGGCACAGGGTGGGGGGGTAGGCTGGAGGTTGGGATGGGTGGGGGTGTATCAGAGCTCCAAGGGTGCTCTCAAAGGGGACCGGAGACAGGAGCAGCAGGATCAGGGGCCAATCCAGGGAGTTCAGGCGGGGGAGGGGGTAAAGAGGTTGAAGGGGACAGGCAGCCCCGATTGGGCCCAGACTCACCTCTGGCCAATAGCCGGCAGAAGAGGACAAGGGCTGGGCTGGAACTTGAGAAGGTTTTGCAGGGTAGTGGGATCTCACTGGAAACTCTATTTATTTATTTTTAATAAATGATGTCTGCTGTCGTCAGTGATGTGTTACTGAAGCTATGTATTTAGTGTTGCTGGTTGTCAGCCTGTCAACCACTTCAACCTTGTTACTTTCTGTTTCTTCTTCTTTTTAAATGGCACATCATTAAAATCATTCATGTCGCAAGTTATCTGTGGGAAAATGGCAATTGAGCTATAAGAAGCCAGTTTTAATTATAGCAGCGATTGACTGCGTGATCACACGGCATGCGGATTTTCCACAGGTAAGTCAGCAGATTCACTCTTCTTGGGTATTTCACTATTCACAGCCACAGCTGGAGTTTGTTGCATTGTTACTGGGGTTTCACTTTAGTACCCATCCTCTGTGTTCTATTTGAAAAACTGTGGTAGGCAGCAGTAATGTCTCAACCGGACATCTTATTAAGAAGTGTCCATACACTAACAAGAAAACAAATCATAATTTACAACCTACCGCTTGCCATCACCACTGATTTATTCTAAGATATTTTCCCACAGTGTGTTGGAATTTCTTTAAATTCTACTTACATCTGTCAACACAAAATGACACTCTGCTTAAAACAACAACAAATAGTTTATTTCTTAACCAAATATGAGTAACCAAGGTATGGGAACCTGTATTCAAGTTGTTCTGAATGGAATGCTCTAAAGTGAAGGAACTTATACAAACTTCTATAGTCAAACAGCAAAGTAAGAAAATAATTATGCAACTACCCCTATCCATGCCCCAGTAGATCAATGCCCTACTCTTGCATTGTAGGGACATCTTTGCTATCAGTTCCAATTTAAAAATCTTACAGCATTCTCAGCTTTAATGCTGGTGGAAGCTAATGGTCTGCTAAGCTGAGTAATGCATTCCTAGTGGTTTACCTAATTGCCCTAAGAATATTAGATCAGAGACAAAGGTTACTTTTGTAACTGACCATTTTCCCAAAAGGCCTAAAGTAGCCCTAGATGATTTTGGCCCTCTACCTGCAGCATTCCATCGGCCCACAATCATAGTGTTCTACTCATCCAAGGTCAAGCACTGCAGGATTAAAGTAGAGATGAGGCTCCTTTGAGTTTAATAGTTCCCTTTGTTGGCAAATCATCACCATTTGTTCAATGCAATAGCCACACGTTGTTGAAGGCTCATTTGAGGAATCTGGTGAACATGAAGCTGAGGAAAGCAGTCTTCAGGAGAGCCAAACAGCCTTTAAGGAAAGAGTCCTTAGATTGTAGTAATGGTATTGCCCATTATCATGTGGGTAGGTGGCAAACTATGAGATTTTGCAGACTCCTGCAAGCATGACAGCACTGTTCACAATATCCAGGATATATAACAATGTTCAGATTATTTATTTGTCACCATGGTGATATGGTTTTAAGGAGGGGAGGCAGTCATAGAAAAGTTCATCTTGTTTACTCACGGATACCTATTTTAGATACTGTACAAGCAGGAAAGATGTGTCTATATATTAGGCTTAAAGGAATATCATATTGTAGGGATCCCTGCCACATTTACAGGCAAATGTTTGTTAAGATCCATAGTGATTAAAGTTTATGAAAATATCTCTTGCAATCAAAGAGACTGAACTTTTGCTGGATCTCACAGTCAAGTTAATAATACACCTTGATATCATTGAAGACCATGTGCTTAACTTGCTATCCTACTGTAATCAGTCTGCTTAAGTCTGCCTTTAAGAGAACAGTGTAGCAACAAACCTTTCTCCTGTAGAATTTATCATGCAGTCAGCTTTTACAATACACATCTTTAATAATTTTAAAAATTGAAAACATGTTTTTCATTTAGTATATTCTGATTATGGATCCCAACTCCTTTATTTTAGATTTTTTTTACATCATTTTAATCTTAATTTATATATTCTCCCATGCCCCTGACCAAGAGTCGTGTGTGTGTGTGTGTGTGTGTGTGTGTGTGTGTGTGTGTATGTGTGTGTGTGTGCGCGCGCGCTGTGGTAATCACTTGGTGAAAACAGTTAACAGATTGGAAACAACCTCACACAACAAGCATCCACAGTAACTATCGGAAGCGACCTGTGGCTATAGTCTGACAATATCTGCTTGTGGTACTGTCAGTCAGTCAGGGCCAATAAAGTTACTTCTTCCCCTGTAAGACTCTGCTAAAGATGCCTGTGAAGAATCTCTCATCCCTTTCTCATGGCATGTTTTCTGTGCTGTTCATTAAATGCAGAACAAAGCCCTTTGTTAGGGACAGTTAGCCAAGAGACAGAAACACACAATAGACAGGTTACAGACAGGCCAGTAATCACACACTATAGACTGACAGAGACGCCAGGACAGAAGTGGGGAACTCAAATTTGGGCTTGTTCTTGGTTTGAGTTTTTACTTCTTGATGTGACATCTACACATTTTGGTACCTCTAAGGTTATCTTTAATCTGTTAACCAGTTAATTTGTAAGGTTATAATATGGCAGGAAGCTGCAATAAAATGACCATTACATAATATATAAAAATATAGCATCATTACTAAAATCAATAGAAAATAATTCAGTTTGACAAATCCTGTCAATAGTCTTCATTTTCTTGAGGAAAAAGTCCATGGTTTGGGAATGTAAGAGTTTGCTTATGCAAAGAGAGTTCATTTTGAGAAATTTAAAATAAGGATTTGCAAGGCTAAAATCTGGAATTTTTCTTTAATTTAAATGAAACAAAAGAATTATCTCTTAAGGTACTATAAAACTTTAATATCCTTTTTTTTTTTTTTTTTTTTTTGGAGATAGGGTTTTACTTTGTGGCCTTGGTTGGCCCGAGGCTCACTATGTGGACCAGACTGGCCTGGAACATGCTATGTAGACTGAGCTAGCCTCAGTCTCGCAGAGATCCACCTGCCTCTGCCTCTTGAGTGCTGGGATTGATGGCTTGTACTACCATACCTGGAAAACTCCTACCATTCATGAGCATGAAGACCCAATTCAGGTAGTGTAGCAGGTTCAGGCAAACAAATACTCTAACAACAACACAACTAATGCAAGACAAATACTGGCATCATCATTTGTAGTTTAACTGAAAGCACTGAGTTCAGCACTATTCTTTCTTCCTTCCTTTCTTTCTTCCTTCCTTCCTTTCTTTCTTTCTTCCTTCCTTTCTTTCTTTCTTTCTTTCTTTCTTTTATAGTGTCATTGTTTTTTCTTTTTTCTAGTTCTTTCATTTTTTGATTTCATTTTACATTCTAAGCACAGTTCTCCCTTATACCTCTCCTCCCATACCCCTACACATCCTCCTATCCCATCCCAACTCAACTCCTCATCATGAGTAAGGGCTCCCATAAGGAGTCAATATAGTCTGTCTCATTAGGTTGTGGCAGAGCCTTGTCCCTCTCCCATGCATTAAGACTGAGCATGGCATCCCACCGTAAGGAATGGGCTCCAACAAGATAGCTCATGTACCAGGTTTGTCTCATAGCCCTACTGCCTGGGAACCCTCAGATAGTCCAAGCTTCTTATTTAAAAGTGCATTAATACACATTTCAAATAACTCAGAAAGTTCTAAAAGAGACTTATAAAGACATTTAAGACTATACTATAAACATTTAAAAAGAATGTAATCAAAAGAAGACTCAATATAGGAGCTTGTGGTTCATTGGCTTGTGGTTATTGCTTGTCAATGTAATCAAATCCAATTCTTCCTAAATCAAGCAATGTGCCTTCATAAGGAGTTGTTAAACATTTGAGGCAATAATTGTGGATCTAAGAATTTCTCCCTGTCAGATTTGCAGCACAGAGAATGCTAAGTAGTGTCTACCAGTATAGTCATTTCTACTGAAGCTGGAAGGTTTCTGGGTTCTCTCTTCCAATAGATGAAATCACCTTCAGCTCATGCACACCTGGTTCTTTATCTCCCAGGGGGTTAATGTGGAACTGTAGTGCAGACTCTGTAGTGTTGTTTGTTCTGTAGGAAGAGTACATCACCCTGAGGGCAGAAGTTTCGACTTTTGATAGGCAACAAGTACAAAGCTTAAGAAAGGAAAGCTATCAAGCAAAACAAAGAAGAGCAAAAGTTGCCTAATTGTAGAGACTGATCCAGTAGGCTGCATAAGGGGGCTGAAGTAACATCTCCCATTGTTTCCCACGGCTGGTCCAAGGTGGATACTTATTTTACTTAGGTTGTAGATAGAACCAAACCATAGGACCTTGACAGTGAAAGCCTATCCAAGGCTCCCTTTTCATTATAGTTTGTTATGTTGCTCTGATATTTTAGTTTAGTTCATAAGAAAATCAATTTAGGAATATGGGGAACTCAAAACTAGCATCATAAATTAAACCTCTACTTCCCTAAATATTTGCAAGGAAGGGTGCTGTAAATATGAGATATAAAACAACTTTGGGTACAGAGGACAATGTCCTCCAAACAAGTTGCCTTTTCTTGAAATGATCTTTTTATTTAAGTGGTGGCATCCCTCTTCTGGGAATTGCAGACTTGTACCTTTGTCCATGGAACTTGTGTTTTGGGTTGAGCTACACACAAAACTGAAGAGTAGAATCATGTGTCACCTGAAATTGAGTCCTTCCACAGTGTTCATTTTGTGGGACACGAGAGGTCTCAAGATACCGAGAGACTACATTTCATCTGTACCTTCTCCAACCAACTGGTAAAATCCTTTCTGATTTTAGAGCAAGGTTCCGTGGGGATTTGTCACTGTGAAGCTGTTGTTCTGAGAGTTGCTTCCTCAAACCTCCACAAGACAGTAAACTACCCAATTATACATTTTTATGAGAGAAACAATTGCCTCTGAGTTGTGGTGTCTTCATAATCAGACATTCATAGAAATTTTATACTAAAATGAGCAAGATTAGAAGAAACAGGAGATGATGATGAGAAATTTAAAAAGGTCAAGTCAGACAATAAGGAATTATCTGACAAAACCCGAACGCCAAGGGTAGCAAACAAATTCAGACAAGTGTTCTGAAAAAAACACAATAGTCAAACATCAGCAATGATCCCAGAATAAGCCAAAGGGATATCAACAAAAGCAGTGGCTCCAGGGAGGACTCCCAGCATCCACTGGGAGAAGCAGCAGGGGTGGAAGGCACAAGAGGCTCACAGTGATGACTCTCAGTTGTAATTCCTCTCATTAAAGTTAATTGTCTGTGGGTTCCACTTTGAGTGCCAACATTTTCAATGAAAAACAACTCAGCTTTAAGGAAATAAGAGTTTATCACAAGGCAAATGTGGGTTCAGCAAATGGAAAAGTACACCATTCCATCTGTCCGCAGTCACAGCGTTCCACTCAGCCAAGGTCAGGCTAATGTGTAGAGGAGTCTCTTAGAGAATTCCAGCCTCACGGCATCTCCATGCTTTTATTGCCAATCAGTCATCGAGCCTCTGTGTTTTGTGTGAAAGAGGCAGCAGACGTGTTTGACAGCAGTAAAGTCATACTTATTAAGATGATCACAACGTGTCCTGAGAAGTGGGTAATAGCGCTAGCGCTTTTGCTGTTACGTTCACCAAATTATTTTGTACAAAGACAGAGCTTTAAAGACTTCAAAACATGAAGGGTTAGAAACAGTTTTAGGGTATCAAAGGAATAAAACTGTAGAGGAGAAATAATGGGAATATATTCTTAAGTAAATTATAGTTTCTGGTATTGTCATGAATAAAGCATTGGCATAGTTGTTCTTTAGTTTATATCTCACATGCATCACTGTGCTGCAGTATGTAGTATTTGCAGTGTATGCAGTAATTGTATATTGTATACAATTAATGATTCTTGAGTTTTTATCAATGTATATCAGCAACTCTTTAGACAGCTTAATCAAGACTGAAACAATATCTGACAGAAGCTTGTTCACTGTCAGTGACAATCCACATTTGGAATGTTACTAGCATGTCTGAAATCTCAAAGTACTTTTCAGTATAAAATTAGAGGACATGTTGCAAATATGAGTTAGAAGCTGTTTTTTTGAGAAATAGGGATTCTTTATAAACACTAAGGTAACTACTTAGTTGTCTTAGAAAAGTGGTACTTTCTGTGCTCACAACTTGACAAGCAGAAGTTTAGATTTAGAATGTAAAGATGATTACATATATATACATATACACATATATAACATATATTAACATACGCATAGGTAAAGATGATATATATATAGACAGTATATACTATATATATACACATATATAATGTCTTTAGTCTTTACAATACGACTTGATGGTTTTGACTTGCAAGAGTGTAAACAAAGCTTGTTTCATTTATATTTACATATGAGACAGAGGAGGTCTGTAACAGAAGGAAAACAGTCACTCCTCTTGGCTCAGAAAATCAAGCACCCAGTATTGAAGGTTCAGTGGCACCTGGTAGACTAAGAGCTGTTGCCTAGCTGTTCACCCTAATGTTCTGATTCCACTGTGTTCTCCAGAGGACACACTTGTGTATTGTGAGTTAGTGACTAAGAATTCAGGGTTGCATGAAACAAAAACAATCAGAACAACAGCAGTTAACAAACAAAAGGCATGTTATGAGTGTTTTACCAATTCCTTGTAGGAAAACTCTAGTTAGTTGGCCAGGGAAGAATTCTTGTGTTTCCTCTCTGAGCATTTGTTTCAGTTTCTAGCCAACCAAACAGTTCTAGGACTGTTGTCTTGGCATTCAGAAAATGGTACTGTAGGTAGTCATCCATCTTTCCCAACACAGAAAACAAAAGGGGGCAATGAAATTGTGACTATAAGGGAAAGAAAGAAGGGTTTGGGGGAGAGATAAGCCCATCCACTTCCAAAGAATTTCTTGGAATGTGAGATAGCCAAGTTAATTTGCCTTTAGTCTATATAATAAGACTTGTTGTTTTTTTTACTTGTAAGGGTATAAACAAGGCCTTTTCAAACAGTACAGGGTCATGGCCTTAAACTCTTGTGATCCCAGAGCTGGTTATAAATGGGATGAGCAGAGTCTTGTAAGACCAAGAGATGTCAACATTAGACGGTGAAAAACTTTTTTTTTTTTGAGGTGCTGGTGAGGGTTGTTCAAGAGAGTCCCAAAAAATACAGCATGTTGCTGCTGCCCTTGATTATCTCCTAGAGGTTGAAGGTAATTTCATATTTCTGAAGACAACATGCACTTAAGAAATAGGGCCCAGAGACCACTGAGCTAGAAATGACCTGAATGCCTTCTCTTTGAGGACTAGCTTTCATGTACTAGCAGACACCATGCAAACTTCCAAAGGAGAGAGACAACCAACTGTGCCACCTATTTGCTGCCTATGAGCTGCATCAATCACCATCATGGTACCATAAGTCTATAGGTACAGTAGTGGCATGGATATACTGGCAGTACCAACTGCTCTGTAATTGGACTTAAGACTCTTTCAGTAAGAGAGATACCACACCTGGTACTGGAAACCTAGTTAACTAATCAATGCTAGTGAAATCATGGTTGTTGGAGGAGAATTTACAAGCACTACTTTACTAAACCAGTATAATCTCTAACAATAACCTATGAATACTTATTCCTATATAAAGAAAAAGTGTAATCTTTACCCCCTCATCCAGAAAACTTCTCCTTCCAACAGACAATGAGCATTATAGACATTCATAAGCAATAAAAACACAGAGTTGTGGAGAGCTCAGTACCTGTGGATATATCTACAAAACACCCAATGAGAGGGGCCAGAAATGTTAGGAACCAGAGATCAGAGACTTTTCTGTGAAATAGTAACATCAGAAGCTACAGCTTTAAGTCTCCCCAACACAGCTGTCCAAGCATGAGCTGAATAAGGAGACTATCAATGGGCACGCCACGTTGCACAGGGAAAAGCCCACGATACCCCAACCTTACACAAAGAACTACAGGTAACTGAGTAAAGCTGAAGACAGGGGAGGAAGTCCTCTTCTGGGAAGAGCACACCAATGATTGGTTGTCTAGTGCCAAATGCTCAGCCCTGAAAACATAGATACAGGTGACATTGTATGGTCTCAACAAGTTATATTTGGGACTATATATGCATATTCAAGCAAATATATGTAAGAATAACAATTGATAAAAAAAAAAGTAGGAGGCCATGGATTTAAAGGAGAGAGGGAAGAGGTGTATGGGAGGGTTTAGAGGTAGGAAAGGGAAGTAAGAAATATTATAACTAGAATATAATCTCAAAAATAAACAATTCAAAGACAACAAAAGACTAAGAGATGCACTGTGTTTGGGACCTAAATATTCACCTCTTATTGTGTATTTGAGGAGACTTAACACACCTGTATGTACACTATAAATATTTTACTTACATTATGTTTTTGATTCTACAATACTCACTGAGTTGCTGCTGGATTGTGAAGATCAGCAGAGACAAAGCAGTAGTTGTTTGTTATATTAAAATCTCGTGATGTCACTCTAAGATTTGGTGACGTTAAAGAGACCCCACCAATGTCATACCAGTGTCATACGTCACTAAATACCCAGACAGGATCATTGCTACTGTCTTCAGTAACCATGGAATAACCATCCAATTCTAAGACAAATGTATTACTATTAAAAAGTGTTCTGAGGAAAATTACAGCTACTCGGAAGAGTCTAATTTATACTCTTTTTTTTCCCCTTGAGGGTCAATGCTTTGCAGGTTTCCAAATGTTCTCCTCCCAAGACAAATGTATATACAATTGTATCACACTGACACGAAACTTCTAAATCCATATATGAAGACTAAATTGGAGATAATAGATAGCCTGGACTTTGTATGATGAGATGAAAGTGATATTTTGAAGGGAGATTTTTATGGTATTGTAGGAATTTATAGTCTCTAAGGCCTCATATGGTGACTGCTTCGGAAAGTCTGTGGGTCAGATACAATGGTATGTGAATGGAATTTAATATCTATAAAGATGTCAGCACTGCGGATTTTTAGTACTAGTATTTATAGCATTTATGGATGCACAAATAAATCCAAGTATGAGGTAAAATGAAAATATTGAGACAAAAGGCAGAGTAGAGCTCTAGTCAAGTTGGAGAAGGAAGAATACTTTCTGAGGATCAGAGCATGAAAGGGTAAGATGTTAACATAAGAGTAGAACTAGAGAGTTATCTTCAACTAAACCATGTCAATAAAATGTAAAATTTGCTGTGTACTACAGAGACAACGTTCTCTCTCCATTGATCAAAGATGACCTAGCTGTTGAGTAAAAAAGATGAAAAGACTTTTTGCTATCATGTCACATGTTCTTTTAAATTTAATTTTTGTGTATGTGCCTGTGTACATATGTGAACACGTGGAGACCAATGTTGTTCCTCAGAAAGTGTCCGACTTAGATTTTGGGACAAGGTGTTTCACTGGTTTGAATCTCACTAAGTGGGTAAAACTGGCTGCACCTGTGCACCCCTTCCTCCCCAGCACTGGGGTTACAAGCCTATGCTACCACACCCCAGCCCCTCCCCCCTTTACATGGGTGCTAGAAGATTGAACTCAGAGCTTTATTCATGCAAATCCTTTACCATCTCAGCTACCTCCCCGGGCCAAGGAGTACAACGTTTGAGTTGTACAGGTTGAAGGTGCATGCTCCAGGTGCAAGAGAAGTGAGTAGAGAGGAGGCCACACGTGTTTAAAATAGATCCCTTGATGAGGTCTTATCCCACAGAATGAATGGTTAAGCAATTGTCTTCTGTTGTTTTTTTTTTCCAGCCCTGTTTGTAACAACGAGGTACATGACCCTTGCTGTGCTCATGGCTTAACGTTTGCCTATATTCAACAGATTCTGCCCAAGTTGCCAATGTTGGTAAGACTTTGAATGTTTCTTGTCAAATTATTCCTTTAAATCTATGTAATATGAAGCAAAAAGGAGATAAGCTGAGAACAAAAACAAAGAGTAATGGATCACCAAGGAAAGTTCCCCTTTCAGCCTTCCTTTGTTATTTATAGCACTTTTTATTTGGAATTGAAACAAGCTTGTTTTACCTGCCAATCCCAGTTCCCTCACCCTCCCCTCCTCTCCTGACACCCATCCCCTATCCCATGCCCTTTCTGCTCCCCAGGAAGGGTGAGGTCTTCCATGGGGAGTCTTCAAGTCTGTCATATCATTTGGAGCAGGGCCTAGACCCTCCCCTATGTGTCTAGGCTGAGAGAGGATCCCTCGTGTGGAATGGGCTCCCAAAGTCCATTCGTATACTAGGGATAAATACTGATCCATTACCAGAGGCCCCATAGACTGCCCAGTCCTCTTAACTGACACCCACATTCAGGGTCTGGGTAGGTTCTATATTGCTTTCCCAGCTATCAGACTGGGGTACATGAGCTCCCCCTTGTTAAGTTCAGCTGTTTCTTTGGGTTTCTCCAGGCTTGTCTTGATCCTTTGCTCATCATTCCTCCTTCTCTGCAACTGTTTAGATGTGGACGTCTGCTTCTGCTTCCATCAGCTACTAGATGAAGGCTCTAGGATGGCATATAAGGTAGTCATCAATCTCATTATAGGGAAGGGCATTTAAGATAGCCTCTTCACTATTGCTTAGATTGTTAGTTGAGTCATCCTTGTATATCTCTGGATCCCTAGTGTCAGATTTCTCTTTAAACCTATAATGGCTCCCTCTATTGTGGTTTCTATTTTCTTGGTCTCCTCTATTTTTCCCCTGTCTCAATCTTCCTGCTCCCTCATGTTCTCCTCTCCCCTTCTCTTTCTGCTAACTCCCTTTCCCTCCCCCCATGCTCCCAATTTGCTCAGAAGATAGTGTCCCTTTCCCCTTCTTAGGGGATCATGCATGTCTCTCTTAGGTTCCTCCTTGTATCTTAGCTTCTTTGGCAGTGTGGATTGTAGGCTGGTGATTCTTTGGTTATGTCTAAAATCCATATATGAGTGAATACATTCCATGTTTATCTTTTTGTGACTGGGTTACCTCACTCAGGATGATTTCTCTTAGTTCCATCCTCCACCTTCTTATTACTGGGGAAAACCCAGCACACATTTGTGTTTGTAATTGAGAACAAAGCACAAATCACAGTTTCATTTATATGTTTTGTGTAGAAGTGTAAGAGTGGGAATGTCTGTGTGCGTGCACCATGCACATGGCCGTCAGAAGACAGCTTGCAACTCTCTAGAGTGAGTGAAGAGCCCTGCACTGGAGTTGTCTGGTTTAGAAGCAGGCACCTTCACCTACAGAGCCATCTCTCCGGTCAATGTCTTTAGTTACTTTAAGGCAGACAAATGGAAACTAGCAAACAGCTTTAAATGAACTCAAGAAAAACTATTCCTTTGTCCCCAGGAAAAGGCTTCGAAAGATTGTTGCACTGCATTAGCTAGTTTCCAAAGATCTCCTCCTACAGACATCAAATCCTTCTTACAAAATGAAATTTTATTTATCTGTATTTTAAAAAGCCAGAAACACATGAATCAGGTTTCATGACTTAAAAATTAAATGTAAAAAATATATTTGGAAAACCTTACTTGAGGTTTGCTGTAGCCACAGATATTTGAAAGAAAAATCTTGAAACAATAAGCAAATCCCAAATATGTACAAGCCAGGGCATTCTGCGGACACTTCATTGTGATGAAGTTTGGTGAAGGATCATCTATTTTCTTTCACTAAAGAAAAAATATTCTGACAAATTCAAAGGAGACCATGTTTTTCATTTTCCAGTGGATTCCTATAATCTGAAAACCCAGTAATTTGACAGGCACGCTCCTGCTTGTTTTCAAAGAGGGCAGTAACAGTATTCTTATAATTATGGTGTTCAGAAATTGGCTTCTGCCCGCCACAGTGCATCTTTCCTCTGTAACTTTGATGATAATTGCTGAGTTCATTTCATCTATCTTTGGATCCTCTCTTAGTCCCCCTCCCCTTTGCCTTATTTTAGCATTTGCTGTTATTCTTGAATTTGTCTCAATGAGAGGGTCTTGGCTGTGTGTTGGCAATGCAGACACCGTCAAGCTAGTTCCTGTCGGTTCTAACAGGTTCATTCTCTCACCTTCACTTGGAGCCTTTCTCCAGGTACCAGGGTCAGCCTGCCTCCCCAGTCTTCACAGTTTATGCTCAGAGGAAAGTTAGGTTGGAATATTCAGGACCTGCTATGGTAGGATTATTGGGCTCTGGTGGGGAAATATTGCCCGGGCTGTTATTTAGTACATTTTAATGCTGATATCTAGGCAGCAGGGTTTGGGATGATTATAGGTCTAGGTGCTGATTTCAATGGAGAGTAAAAGCCAGAAGTGCCTGGATTGATGCATTGCATCACTGCATGCTGACTATGAGTCTACAGATGCCCTCCCAGACTATTATACCCAGCAAAACTTTCAGACAAAGCAGGTGAAGAAAATAAGACATGATATGATAAAGTTACATTTTAACAATACCTATCTACAAATTCAACCCTTCAGAAGCTGTTAGAAGAGAAAATACAACCTAAGGAGGTAAAATATACCTATGAAAAGATAGAAAATGAATAATCTCACACCAGCAAAAGCAAAGAAGGGAAGGCTGTCAACTTTCTCCATATCTATTGAGTATAGTATTTCAAGTTCTACTTAAAGTAATAAGACAATCAAAGGCAATCCAGGGGCTACAAATTGGAAAGGAAGAATACAAAATACTGATATTTGCAGATGATATGATAGCATACATAAGTGATACTAAAAATTTCACCAGGAACTCCTACAGCTGATAAATACTTTCAGCAAAGTAGCAGGATAAAAGATTAATTAAAAAATCAGTAGCCCTTCTATATACAAATGACAAATGGACTGAGAAAGAAATTAGGGAAGCAACACCTTTCACAATAGCTTCAAATAATATAAAATATTGGGGTAACTCTAACCAATCAAGGGAAAGATTATATGAATGAAAACTCCAAGTCTATGAAGAAAGAAATTGAAGAAGATATCAAAAGATGGAAAGATATCCCATGGTCATGGATTAGTAGGATTAGCACAGTAAAATGGCCATCTTACCAAAAATAATCTTAGTCTACTGATTCAATACAATCCCATCAAAATTCCAATACAGTTATTTACAGACTTTGAAAGGACAATTCTCAATTTCATATGGAAAAACAAAAATCCTTGGATAGCTAAAACAATTTTGAACAATACAAGAACTGTCAAAAGTCTCACCATTGCTGATTTCAAGTTGTACTACAGCACTGTAATAACAAAACCCACATGATATTGACATAAAAATAGACACATTGATCAATGGAACAGGATTAAAGATCTAGACATAAACCCACACACATATGTGCAGGGTCTTAGCCCATTCACTCAAGAATGATCTGAGTCCCAGGAAGGGTAAGTGTCCTGCTCCCCTGTTCTCCAGCCTCCCAGAATCCTGGAGACAATTAGACACAGCAGGTAGTCTAGTCAAACAGAAACTTGCTTATTGCCCCATAGCAAGCATCTTTCAAAGCAAAAAACCACAGGGTAGGAAAACAGCCAGCCTATCATGTGCCTAGGCACCCTATGCTTTACCTAGTGAACAGAAGCTGTTCATGAAGTGAACTCATCTGGTTGATCTCAGCAACCAAGCACCCTTTTTTGTAAACATCTCAGGACTTGCTCTGTTGACTTCCTCTCAGTGCCATCTTTGATTGGCTCATGTGCCCTTCACATATGGACATGTAATTTTTTATAAAGAAACCAGAAATACACACTGGAAAAATGACAGCCTCTTCAACAAATGGTGTTTGTTAGCTTAATATTTTTTGGGGGACCCCTGACTATGGGGATGATTGAGTCTCTGACTCTTGTTCATGCTCTTGAGATTCTTATTCTTTCTGTTAGGTTGACAGGCCCAACTTTGATAGGATAGTTTTTGTTTCAACTTATATTTTATTTTGTCATGTTTGCTTGTTATCTCTTAGAAGCCTGTCCTTTTCTAATGAGAGACAGAAAACAGATTTCAAGGAGATGGGAAGTAGGGAGGAACTGGGTGAAGTGGAGAGATGGGAAGCTATAATTAGGATATATTGTTTTAGAAAATAACCTATTTTTAATGAAAGGGAAAAAGTTCTAAAATAATTTGTGTGTGTGTGTGTGTGTGTGTGTGTGTGTGTGTGTGTGTGTATGTGTGTGTGTGTTTGGATACTTGGTGTGTAATGTGGTGCTGATACGGATTTTGTATATGCATGCATGGTGGTCAGAGATTTTTTTTTCCTTGATTGCTCCCCACATTTATCTGTCAGTTCATCCATCCATCCATCCATCCATCCATCCATCCATCCACTCACCCATCCATCTTTTATCTTTCTGTCTATCATCTATCTATCTATCTATCTATTATCTATGTATCATCTATCTTTGAGACTAGTTTTTTGCTGAACCTGAAGCCATAGGTTTGTTTAGACTGGCTGGCCAATGAACTTTCGAGACACAGCTGTTTTTGCACCATCAGCTTTGAGGTTATAGCTGGGCATGAACTGCTTTTTATGTGGGTGCTGAGAACTGAATTCATGTCTTCATGCTTATGTATTAAGTACTTTACTCACAGAGGCATCTCACTAACTAGGAAACTGCATTTTATTTTTGAAGTACAGAGTTCATTTTTGGGCAGACAAGAGTTAATGGTCATTCATTGATTTGATGATATGTGTTATGTAGGTCAACTGTCAACCAACCAATGTGTTTTATAGTGCAATTATCCATCAACTGTTTTATAGATCAGTGATTTGTTTGCATGGATTGTGGACTTGTGGCTTGAACAATTTATCTTAACTTCTAGATAAGAAAACCAAGGCAACTCAACATTTTTGTGTCTCTTCTTAAAACAGCATGTGTCTCAAAGGAAGAACTTCCTTATGTTTCCTTTTGAAGTCCTCGCAAGAACAGTGGCTGAGTTGGCTATTCTGGCTAAAACAAAGAAATATTAGGGTGGGGTGGGGAGGGTCAGAGCTCATCAGGAAAGAAGCAATTATGGCGCTGGTTGAAGGCAGCTCACTTTGGCACCTATGGCTGTCTGTGCCTTCTGTCTTAGTTGCCGCCTTTCCTTCTGAGCTATGTAAGTAGGTGCAGGACAAGCTTTTTCTCTGTTAGTCCTGTAGAACTGATGAAGATCATGAAACAACCCACTTTCTTTCACAGCATTTTTCTTTCAAAAGCATTCTAAATTAAAACTAATAAAACATTCTTGGTTTGACCTCTTTACAAGTCTTGTGAAAATCCCTGATGGTGAATCATGTACTCACATATCCATCTAAAATTCTTCTCTGTTGGTAATTGTTAGTAAACACACACACACACACACACACACACACACACACACACACGTATACATTCACCTTCCTATATCTTCTTTTTTTAAAAAAAACTTTTGTCGATTTGGGTGCATGGTGTGAAATCAACAACAACAACAACAACAACAACAACAAAAAGGATCCCATTCATCTCCTACCCCCTTCATATCTGCCCTCTGCCCTTGTAACCTCTCCTCCCAAATAAAATACAATTTAAAAGAAACACAAAAAAACACAACAAATGATCAAAAACATAACAAAAATCGAGTCTCAGTATAGAAGCTGTAGTGTGACACCGAGGGTCGCACAGTATGCCCTTTAGTCTATGCATCTGCTACACCTTCACTGCTGGGCCTCCCTGGGACAGGGGTGCCACCTGCGGGCACAAGGGTGGTAAGGCTGCCCCTGCACCTCACCAACTGCAGCACTGGGGATAGTGGGCCCTGCACCCCACTATCCTGGTCCTGGTGGTGTGAGTGTGGAGGAGGGGGCCCCAGAGGGCTTGAGGGCAGGAGAACAGCCCTGCTCCCTGTTGCCTGCTGCAGTGGGTGATCTAGCCAGGGCATTACTGGAGGGCTCGCCCTGATGGTGACGATGAGGGAAAGCTGGCTGGCTGACGACCAACGCACCCAGCTCTCAGGCCCAGGACCAGGGTTATGAGTTGGGTCACCCCAACTTCCACACCATCTATGAGTCACCCCAACTTCCACATCATCTATGAGCTGCTGCACCTGCAGATTCTAAGCTGCATTATCTCCATAACACCCTATATTTTCCATGTAATACTTACATATGAATTCCCAAGGTGCTTGCAAATTTGTTAGTTTGCTCAGTAAAAAACCAGTCATGGAAACTCTAGAGAAGAATGCAGGATCAACACCAAGCATGCTTTTCAACAATTTGGTTGATGTAGACTCATGGAACACTCTGAAAAAAATTACAAAGTCTGGAAAGACATCAGAGCAATGCAAGGGAGAATGTAAAAATTTTCAGATTTATTTCATAAAGAGACTATGATTTTTGACTGATCAGAAGAAAGAACACATTATAATAGAATGATTCCTGGAGCAGTCTAACACTGGAGGAAGTTCTCAAGAACTCAGGAATGGAAGTGGACAATGCCCTTGGACACCTCTTGGTTTAATCAAAATGCCAAGACGTTTGACTCATTGGGATTTTAACAATGCAGAAGGGCATGACATTTTATATTCACATTCAGTGTGCGCACTTAACTTATAAAATGGAGAGATCAAATGAATTAAATAAATGGATAAGCAATGTGTTAAGATTAAGTTTTTCATCACTTTAAAATTATCTGGGAAATGAAGTCAGTTTGAACACTTAAGATGGACTTGTGATAGCCTTGGAAATATTTACCCGCTATCCCACATAAGAAATATCAGCAAATGCCATCTAGATACCATGGCCTGTGGTTTGGTTTATCACGCTGATTGAGGCAGTGGTAGCCAGGTTGGGCTGTTCAGTTGACAACAAACACTCTTCCTTGGTGTAGTGCCAGAGATCTGGGAATCTTAGATAAACTAGGATCTGGACAGGCAGTCCACAGTCAACAACTGTGTTGAGTAAATAGGATGTGTTGTTGATGGACCTACTTCCACGCTGTCTGAATACTTTCCATTTTAGATAAATATTTTAGCTCTTACTTGTTGAGTGAGTAAGCCCCCAAATCCACCAATCTGTACTTTCGATTGTGCTCTGTAGGCTGCATTGTCAAGGGGGTAGTATAAGCTATGAGTTTAAGACTCAGGGATTTGGACTTGGGTTCCAATCCCTGACCTTGATAGTCATGTGTCCTTGGGCAAGTTATCTTCCCTAAGACTTGCTTTCTCCATCCGAGGTGGCAATGGTGACATTACTATTTCGTAAGGCTACAGAGTGCAACAGTCCTGGCTATTCATTTTAGATTCTGTCTATTGCCACATAGATGTTTATTTAACCCCAACCCTATCTGGTCCTGTTGTCCACTGAAACTGCTCTTGACGACCCTAGCACTGTCTCTTGCTTTGTGTGTTTGTATACTTTCCCTTTTCCTGTTGTACTCAACATCTTAGTGTTCCTTTTTTCTTCTCCCACAAGGCCACCTCCTTCTTTCTTCAGCCTTGCATTCTGTCTGTCTCCGAGCACTATCCTACATCAGGTCCCTCCCTTGACCTCCAGACACAGAGGTCCAGCTGCCTGCCGGGCATGTCTACTTGAATGTAGTCAGAGACATCCCAAACTTACTGAGTCCGAAAAAGACTTCTCCATGTCCCTGTAACATCCTCAAGCTGCTCTTTCTTGTCAGCACTATAATCTGTCTAGTCATTAAACATGGAAACCTGGTGGTTATGATTTTCCCATTTATCACCATTTAATACTTCCATTTCTTTGTTATTGCTATGAGATTATCTCTCATCCAGACTTTTTCCCCAGAGTCTTCCAAAATGAGGTGGTACGCTCAGGCATCTGAGTATTATCCCACATGCTAGATCATAGTGAAACTTTCCCCCCTCATTTGACTTACACAAAGCTTAGAGGCATTAGGAAGACAACAAGTACTGCTTGTCATTGGACCTGGTTGTGGATGCCATGTTTGCAGTATAAAGGTGTCATTGGAGTTTAATAAAATGCTTTTGAAGCATCTGTGCATTGCTGATGTTTGTACAAACTGTAACCAGAATATCTAGTATCTTCCCTCCCATAGGACTAAACACAATACTCAGTTGTATCCCACAGACCCAGAATTCTTTGACATTTCCAGGACAGTTGGATACAACGAAACATCCATTTTTATCACATTGATTCTTTGTACTTGTGAGGCCTCTCTCAGCCAACTGTCCTTATCCAGATCACATGACTCATGCAGATTCATCATTGCATGACCCTCCTTTGACATGTGGCTTGGTCTCAAACGCCGCCCCTCCATCCCTGTCCCTGCACGGCTGCTCCTAGGCAGATGGTGGGAAACACTGAGGTTGCCTCTTGCTTCACAGCTCATGCTACCCCGGCACTATCTATGCAAAGCCTTAAGCAACAGGAGGAATAAATTCGGGATTGTCCCACTTTCTTAACCAGAAATCCATTTCCAAGCACGATAACATCCGTCTACCCTTTCTGATCTCAGCTAAGGTGTTGCCCACCCATTCATTATTTATGTAGTAGGCCAGAAATCTGAGTCAGTGTCCTTTCAACTTGAAGCATTTATGCCAAAAAAAATCATTCATATAATGTGACAAGTCATCATGAAGTAACCATTATCCAGGTTGAGAAACAGAATATGAGCATTAGAGAGATGGTATAAAGGGCACTGTCCCAGCCTGGCAGGCGAGATGGCTTCCAGGATCTGCTTAGCGGAGTGTAGAGGAAATGAGATTTGGGCAAGAAAACCCAGGTTTCAATCCTGACTCAGGACTTGCTTCCTACTGGTTTTTAATAACACAGTCAATGTTATCAAATACACGGCAAAAAATGCCTCAGCTTGCTCCAGGCAGGCACAGCAGCCTCTCATGTGCTTGTGCTCAGCGTCCTTGGGCTGCAGAGCGGTGTCACAGGGTACCAGCAAGCCAGCGCTCAGGGTTTAGGTAGTTCTGACATGCCCAGGCTTTGTGTTAATGCACAGGTACATTTTTTTTTAACAGTTACCACTTTACATTTTTAAAATTAATTAGTTTTCAACAATGCTTATTGATTAAATCAGGGCACTTCAACACTTTTATTCCCTCAAAAATAAGTTTTTTTCTTATTTTAATCTATCTTGCTTTTGTCTTTCCCTCTAAGTCTTTGTGTGTATGTGTGTGTGTGTGTGTGTGTATGTGTGTGTGTGTGTGTGTGTGTGTGCTTGTGTGTTTAAATGCAGATGCATGCATGCCATGGCTCATGTGGAGGCAGAAGGCAGCCTTGGATGTCCATCCTTGCCTTCTGCCTTGTTTGAGGCAGCGTGTCTGCTTCTGTGTACACGAATCTAGCTGGCCCATGATTTTGCAGACATTCTCTTGTATCCTTATCCCATCATTTCAGGGGTCTGAGAACATGAGTTCTGGAAAACAGACTGCAAGTCCTCACACTCATACAGCAAGCACTGTACTTTCTAAGTGGCCTCCCTCGCCTCCCTCCCTGTGTTGGGAACCTTGGGGCTCATCTGTGAGTTACTGTGAAATCCCTCACAGGTGCTTCACTAGCAACAAAGCTCAAGAGTAGCTCCTCTGCCGGCTTGACTTGCTGTTGGTCTTCTAATATGTGTCTTTCTCCTCTCACACAGAAAATAATGTCCTACAGGCCAGTGGGTGTTGTTGCAGATGACAGGGTTCTTCTCTGGGGCTGCTAACAGTCTCTTGTGATTTTATTTTATGTTAAATTCAAAAAAGATTTATTTATTTCATTTTATGCATATGAGTGTTTTGCCTGAATGAATGTATGTGCACTACATCCATGCCTGATGCTCACAGAGTTCAGAAGAAGGCATTGTGTCGCTGGGAACTGGGGTTACCGGCAGTTGTGAGCTATCCTGGAGTGTTGGGAGCTGAGTCTGGGTCGTCTGAAAGAACAGGGTGCTATTAACTACTGAGACATCTCTCCAGCCCCAGTGGTCTGCTATGTACACGGTCTGCATCGTCTTTATTCATTTGCCTGACTGTTAAAACATGTGTTGACGCTGTGTCTTGGTTGTTCTGAATCATGCATCTCTTTAACATACTGGTCTCATTTCCCTTGATGGATGCCTGGCAATGGATCAGTGGTTCACACAATAACTTACTTTTAGGGTTTGGGGTTCATTATTATTATCCATACTGCTTTCCATACTGCACATGCTTTGCTTATGCTCTTGGGGCCTCAAAAAAAAAAAAAAAAAAAAAAAAAAAAAAAAAAAAAAAAAAAACAAACAAAAAAAAACACCTTCGCTTGAAGAATTTCCACTATAGTTGCTTTCATTACTTACCTTCCTCCCTCCCTTTTGTTGCCTTCTCTCCCCATGCCTCATCCTTCCTTCCTCCCTCTTTTCTTTCTTCCTCCATGTCCTTCTTTCCCCCTCCCCCCTTACATCTGTGCAGGACCAGAGAAAAGTTTACCTTCTGTATTATGGGTGTCAGATTTGCCAAAGAGGCTCTCTTTTATCTGTTGCATGTTTGTGCTGCTTTTTTTTTCTAGAGTCAGATGGTTGCAGATGCTCAAATTCACATCTTGGGTGAGTACCGGTTCCACTGGTCTATGTTTCTGTTTTTGTGTGAGTATCATGCTTTCCTGATTAAATCTTCAAGTAATTTTTTGATGCGAGGTCGTATAGTATTTTGTGTTTTGTCCTCTTTGCTCAAGGCTGCTCTGGTTCTGCGGAATGTTTTGTGGTTTGCTACTTCTGTGAAGACTGTCATCGACATTTTGATAGAGACCACATTGTGGTGATGGCTAAGTAGACTGCTTTGGGTGTTTGGAAGAGTTAGCACAGTTCTTTCCATCCCAGGGCATAGGATGTCTTCCCGTCTTCTCGGTGTTCTCATGAATCCCCAGCTACTTCCCCTTAGTGGTGTCTTTGCCGCATCACCCTACAGGTCTTGGCACTTTTACTTGTTTTAATAATCGAAGTGTTTCCTAGTTAATTTCTTCTGCCATCAGTTGATTTTCAGAAGTTGTTTGGTTTCCTTGTACAATTTCTGCGGTTTTGTATATTGGCTTCTAGTTTTATTCCATTGTGGTTAGAAAAGATACTTGATGTGATTTTAGTCTTTAAAATAATTTAGACAAA
Organism: Phodopus roborovskii; assembly: GCF_943737965.1. Taxonomy (NCBI): domain Eukaryota; kingdom Metazoa; phylum Chordata; class Mammalia; order Rodentia; family Cricetidae; genus Phodopus; species Phodopus roborovskii. The sequence goes on along the minus strand of NW_026125278.1, from coordinate 11,032,106 downwards.
ATTTGAGACAAGGTTCTTGCTACATTGCTAAGGCTCACGTCTGCCTCAGGGCCATCTTCATGTAGCTCTAGAATTATGGGACTTCAGGGCTGATCGAAGCATGTGTGCCACCACATTTAGTTTAAGACAAACCTTGGATTCTTGTAACATGAAAAATAAAAGACCAAGAGACAGATACTGGAGCACAAACTTCAAGCTTCTTTCTTCTACCCCAGGCTGAGAGTGCTGATCCATTCAGGAGTCTCAAACTGCTGTGTCTCCTCAGTGTGGCTGGGGAACAAATGCCTCTCTTGACTCCTTGTCCCTGTCTTTTATACCCCTCTAGTGCTGGGATTAAAGGTGTGAGCTATAATTTTCTTTTAGACTAATTCAGTCTTGTGTAGATATGGGTGACTTTGAACTCAGAGAGATCCACCTACCTCTCAGTCCCTAGTCCTAAGGATTAAATGTGTGTACCACCACCCCCTAGCTTTTGGCAGCTGGGATTAAATGTGTGTATCACCACTGCCTGATCTCTATAGCTTGGGGCTGACTTTGCTTTCCTGAATCCTCAGGCAAGCTTTAATAAATCATAAATAATATGTCACTACACATTCCCTAACAGTCCGCACATCATGTTTGATATGGACTCAGCTTCTGGTCTGCCATGTGAGTTGACCATTCTTTGACAGGTTTGTGATGTGTTTTGGTGAGCAAATTACTTTATTCACTGAGGAATTAGGTACTTGTTCCTGTCTTTTTTGTTTGGCCTTGTGCCTCTAATTCTAGTGAAACTTGCTCACTTCATCAGTGTTAGTATTAGATGGTGCTGTAAGTAAAAAGAAAAAACAATGCCACATGTATGTAATTGGTATGTTGTTACTGTTTATACTGGAGGGGGTACCAAACAAGAACCAGTCCAGAAGCTGCAGTTGGTAATGATGTTCAAAATGGACTTGGAGTTCTTATAAAAGGTTCATTTACACCTTTGAGCCTCGATGGGAGCAGGGCTGGAGGCCTCAGGCACAGTCATTAGTCTGTGAGCACATGCTCCAGGAAGATGCCGGGTTCTGTGTCTCAACTGTGGAGAGACTGGGTTGAGACTCCTATATCATGACGCGGTATCCTGCGTTCTTTTCTCTCATCGAGTAATCACTACTGTGTTGTGTTTCCTGGGGCCGGGCATGACTAAGGTGGGCAGTAATTTATGCTGACGGTAAGCTTGGTTGATCCGGGTCTCACGGCTTCAGGAACCTGTACAATCTTGGGTATGTGCCCCAGGCCGTCCCACAGCTGGGCTGTGCAGGGTGAAAGATAAGGCTTTCCTTCTGGGGCACAGGTCTGTGCTAGGCGCTGGAGCAGGTCTAGAGGCTGTTTATAAACACAGAGCAGGGGACAGCAGGGAGTCCCTGGCTTCTGCCTGACTCTGCTGACCTCTCAGCTCTGAGACAAGGCCTTGTTCTTCCTGTCCATCTCGTCCCTGCAGGTGTGGGTTCCGCTGTGGCGTTGCCTGAAGCTGGGGAAGGGAGCTGGGGCGGTGTTTGGGTTGAGGGGTATTATGAGCCCCACCCATCCCTGGTTCTCACAAGGTTTGCCTGGTACCCTACTGTCAGTTCACATCCTGAACTCACTTCCCGCCTGTCTCTCTTCAACCAGGGGATTTTCCCATCCACCCTGCCAGTGCTCGGAGCTGGGGAGTGGTCATGTGAGTAAAGCTTCCTATCTCTTCATGCAACTGTCTTCTTCTTACGCTGAAACCAGGTCCTGGGACCTCTCACCTAGTTTCCTAGGCTCTCGTGAGGATACTTGATGTTTCTGCAGAGAGATGATCGATGGGGGAGGAGCTTACCCTCCTGCCATCTTGCTCTGTATTGATTGCTGTTACAGTTAGTTTAACATTCTAGTTCCTTTCTTTGCCACTGATGTGTTTTGTAGCTTCGAAAAGAGCATTTAATAGTTTTAGGATTTTTCTTTTATAAAAAAAAATAATGGGTATTTAATTTTAGATGGACTTTATTTTTATTTTTCCTTTTTTTTTAAATAAGGAAAATGATAGAATGATAGTAACAGTAAAGCATTTATCTGGAATCTTCTGGCCAGCTAGTTTAAATATATATATATATATATATATATATATATATATTTGCTTAAGTTTTTATTTTATTTGAAAGATCCTTCCAGTATGCACAGGTTGTAACACAAGTAATAAAAACTCAGAGACTGATATTAGGGTTCAAGCTTCAAGCTGAAGATCAGAAAAGCAAATTAGCCAGTCACTGGCTCTTATCTCTACCTCTGGCTGAAGGGGCTGTCCTGATTTTAATACTTGCTTCTTTTCTTCAAGAATGTGAATGGCAGGACTGAGGTCAGGCCAGGCCAGGCTGGCCCTGCATACTCCTCTGCCTGCAGAACAGGCTGGCCCTACACAGTCCTCTGCCTGCAGCTGCTGGGAACAAATTGACCGAGGTGTTTTGATTTCTAGTCTTGTGCCTCGTCTGAATTTCTTATCCTGCTTCCTGGGTATGAGAATGATGTCCGTGCATGGACAGTGTGACTTTTATGTATTTTCATTATTCTGGATAAGGTCTCGAGTCTTAAATTTCTGCTTGTAATATGTTTTCTTCCACCACCTCTTCCAAAAACTCGAGGTGAGTTTTTAGTGTAACAAATCATACCACATGCCTTGAAGTCTCACCGAGAGAAAATGATGCTGGGGACAGTCATAGCCCAGTCACATGTGATGGGGAAAGGGCTTCTCATTGATTATTACTTAGTGTTTATGAGAAAATGAATTGATTTACGCCATTGGGTGTCACCTGTATCTCACAGCTGATTGATCCATCTTGATCCTGTTTTAGCCTCCCGGTGTGCCTTTCCTAGGCACACAACATGCTTACACACAAATGAGAAGCCTATTTTTAGCTTTGACTATTTAGGGCTTCTAGGAGAAACCAAAGGCTCCAGTTTATAAGAGATTGTAAAATAAAATGTTTTCAAGGCTGAACGGCACACTTCAACATTATTTTATTCATACAAGCATTCAATCATATTAAAAATCCCCAAACTATTATTTTGACACTTCCCTTTGTCTCACCGATGGTGTTAAATAGTCCTTTCTGTTCAACCACATTCTTGTTGACTCCATACTTTTTTTGTCACTTATTTTACATCATGACTGCAGTTTCTCATCATTCTCTTTCTCTTTCCTCCCCCTGCCATTTTTCTGCTGGGTATCAACAAAGCATGGCACATAAGTTTGCAGTAGAACTAAGCTCCTCCCATGTATTATGGCTGGGCAAGGCAACCCTGTATGAGGAATAGGTTACCTAAAGCCAGAAAAGGCATAGGGACAGCTCTGCTCCAACTGTGAGTCCCCCCAAGTAGACCAAGCTACACAACTATCACACATATGTAGACACATATGTAGAGGGTCTAGGTTGGCCCCATGCAGGCTTTCTGGCTGTTGGTCCAGAATGTGAGCTCCTATGAGCCCAGGTTAGTTGTTTCTGTGGGTTCCCTTGTGATGTCCTTGACCCCACCCCGACTCCCGTCTTGTATAATCATTCCTCCCTCTCTTTCACAGGATTCCTGGAGCACAGACCAGTTCTTCACTGTGGACCTCTGCATTTGTTTCCATCAGTTACTGGATGAAGGTTCTCTGATAACAATTGGGGTAGTCACCAATCTGATATGAACTATATATTTTAAAAGCTCACATTTTACAGATAGAAGTGACATAGCTGTGTCCATATATGGCCCTATCCTTACTGGACAAACTACTAATATTGTGATTATGATGAACACTAGAAGGGGCCAGGTATTTACAGCTGAAATTTTCTTCACTGGGCTCTTTTTTACTGGGAAGCAGACTACTCTGAGAACCACATTTTTTACCTTCAGACAGCATGAAGTCCTTATTCTATTCTATAACAAAGGGGATATTAGGGACAACATACTTTAAAATTATTTTTGTTTAAATTTGAAACAGGTTGTTTCACATGTCAATCCCAGTTCCCTTACCCTTCCATCCTCCCTTATCACCCACACCAAATCCCAGCCTATCTCCTTTCTGCTCCCCAGGGAGGGTGAGGTCTTCCATGGGATCTTCAAAGTCTGTCATATCATTTGGGGCAGGGCCTAGGCCCTACCCCATGTGGGACAATATACTTGTGTTTGTAGAAATGGTAGCAGATCTCTTGGTATTATAATTGAAGTGACAGCATGCATTTATCAAACAATTGCTGTAATATATGCAAAACTTGCTTATTCTTCATAACAAGGAAGGCAGAAATGAAATTCATGACATTTCACAATCTGATAGGTGTGAGCCAAGGCCCATGGATCTGGATTCAGCCTACTAAGCTAGAGCAGGGCCATGAGGACCCTGATAGTCAACACTTAGAGGTGGTAGAGTGGCCTGTGACAGTGGCATAAAGAATCTGGATAGTGTGTGTGTGCATGTGTGTGTGTGTGTGTGTATGTGCTCATGAGTGTGTGCACACGTGTGTGTGTGTGTGTTTCTGCTCATACATGAGTAGCCTTCTAGTCTTCTGTAATGAAAACATTTTGTTGTATTAAGTACCAGATCTCAAACTGGGAAACAAAAGCTAAAGGAAGTACTTTATTAACCCTCCCACCCAGATCATCGGCAAGAGGATTGAGGCTGGATATGGCTTCCCATTACAGAGATGCACTCTGGGAACAGTGCAGGGATATGAGTAGATGGACCTGTCTTAGATAGAGTTTCCACTGCTGCGAGGAGACCCCATGAACACAGAAAGCCTTATAAGGGAAAACATATAATTGTGGGTGGGGCTCACTTACAGTTTAGAGGCTCAGTCCATTATCATCAAGGTGGGGAGCATGGCAGCGTGCATGGAGACACAATGCTAGCTATGTCTTGATTGGAAAGCAACAGGAAGTGGACTGCCACATGGAGGGAAGCTTGTGCAAAAAGAGATCTCAAAGCCCTCCTCCACAGTGACACACTTCCTCTAACAAGGCCACACCTACTTCAACAAGGCCACACCTCCTAATAGTGCCACTCCCTATGAACTTTTGGGGGCCAATTACATTTAAATCTCCACAGGACATTAATAGATTTTAAATGCCTGGCTGTTTGCTTGCTTGAAACATTACCTAAAATGGTGATGTAGTAATTCAGTTATTGAACCAACTTCCCAAAACAATGAAATAGAACTATAACAGGATTTGGCTAGGAAAATTTATTAACATTATCATTATTTTTGTTGTTTACCAAAGTTTGGAACAGCATGTAATTAGAAATTTCCTATGAAAAGAAACTGATTTAACAAACAATAAAAGGTTACAGACATGTTAATAAAATTAAAATGGGAACAAGTCATGACTATACATAGGGTATATACGTGTATAGCGTATAAAGTATTGATACTTCCATCGATTTAGCTATATTTTTTGTGGCATTGGGATTGAAACTTAGGCCTTGTTTGTATTAATCAAGGGACTCAACCAATTCAATGGTGAGTTCTGGAAAGGTACTCTACCATTTACCCATATTGTGTTTTGAAACAGGACCCCATTAAGTTGTGTACAGCACAGTAGCAAGCTTTCAAATACCTTAGAAATGTGAGCTCAAGTACAAATGGATGTTTATTTAAGAGGAGCACAGCGGAGGAAGAGGGGCTACTTTTTCTGGGTAAAAAGGCTACGTCAATCCTGACAGCGTGTTTCTCTCTTGATAATCCCAGTTTTGTGAGAGTGAAATGCCAACAGCAAATGTTGCTTCCTCTGATCTTTGCTGTGGATTCAGTCTGCAGGGTCAGGATAAGAATGCGGATTCTGGATCCTCATGACCCGACATCAATTTTAGCTGTGAGACCCTGGGCGTGTGCCTTGTCCTCTTGGCATCCCAGTTCCTCATTTGCAATATGAGAGAATAAGAATACATACCTAATGGTGCCATCCCCAGGGTAAAATGCATTAGTGAGTTAGCACATGTAAGTCCATGGATCAGTGTTCAGAAAGTCCAAGCATGATGTTGACAAAGTTTGTGTAAGAAGACAGAGGGTGTAGAGAGAGGAACTTCAAAGGGTGAGATAGCCCACGGCAATTACTAATGGAATGATCTGGAGCAGTAGAGAAGCCCTCATCGAATGAGATGTTGTCACTGTTGTTTTGCTGATGACACAGAAGGAAGTACAGACATCCCTGCAAAGCTGAGGGCCAACTTGCTGTGCTGCTGGTGTTGAAGGCTTTACTTGGTTTTCTGAATTTGTGGGCAAAATAAGATAATAGTTGTGTTGGCAAGGTGAGCAAATGGGATACCGCAAAAGAACCATCAAGTTTGATAAACTTTAGCCTTTTTCGTTAATAAATTAAAAATTATTTTGTAAGGAGTATTGGTAGAGACAGAGTTATAGACTGTTTTGAATGTTGTTAATACTTTAACAGACGAGTGTTTGGACACTTCTTGTGGTGCTCACCAGCCACAGCCCTCTCTCCCCCCACTGCATGGGTGTGGGTGCCTACGTCTTCCTGCATCTAGTGTGGTATAATTTCATGTCACTTGCTAGCTCATGTCTCATGTCACATGACTAGCTCCGCTCAACAATCATTTACAGCGTCCATGCATCTCAAACTTATTCTTCACATACAGCAGCCCTGTGGGTCTCATCCGTGGTGACACATGCTGAAGTAGATGACTACAGAGCTTAAACATGGGAATGTACTTTCAAACCCACATTTTCATAATTTTCCATTCAGAGCCTTCTTGTCATTACACAATAAACCTGGGTTTTTGATTTACAGAGTGGAGTGACTGCATTGAGCTTGTGGAGATTTTGTTGTAGCAGTCACAACAATAAACATTCACAGGGGTTTCACTGTAGAAGAGGAGGTGGAGAAGGCTAATAATTGCTATCAGACAGTTGATTAGCAGGAGCTGTCTGCTGTTTCTGTGAGGAGTTTCAGAGCTCTTGGAGATGGTGAGATTCGAGAGGAGATGTGAAGTTGATGCAAGAGTTAGCTGCCTGTGAAATGCCCTTCGACGAGGAGCATAGAGTGGTTTAACATGCTAAGTCAGGACCTATCTGGTGTATTTCAGAAAACACAAACAAATAAAAAACCAAAACAAAAATGAGGTTGCCAAACTGCAGGCAAGAGTAAAGATATTAGGATCACAACTGCTTTTTCAGCCATTGAAAATGATGTGACAGACTTTTATGACCCCCCCCATGGAAGGCCTCACTATCCTTGGGGAACAGGTGGAGTGTGGGTTGGTGGGGGAGGAGTTGATGGGGGGATGGGAGGGATAGAGAACAGGGAGGAGATTGATATGTAAAATGATTGTTTCTTAAACAGAAAAAGGAAAGTCTACTCTTAGTACAAGAAGAAATAAGTTTTAAGTCATCTAGAACTAATTATCAGGTCATCTTGTCACCAGTAAAATAGTTTTTTAATGAACAAGATTATCAACAAAGCAAAGTAGACATATTCCTTGTTAACATCAAAACGCCATAGACATGGAAGAAAGAAACCCGTGGGCAGATAGCTCTAATGCAAACAGAAGGTTTCCACTGATATTTAACTTTTACTTTTAATTAAAATGTAACAGTTGTAGAAATTCATGGGCGCAGTGTGATATTTTAGCATGTGAACATGATGTGCATGCATTTTGTCACGTGATTAGTATTTCTGTCATTTCAGCTATTTCTTCATTTTTGTACTGAGAACATTCAAGATTAACTTGAGACATACAGTTAGTCATTTTTATGATGGCCATCATTACCATGCTATATACTATAATAGAACTTGAGTTTTGGAGGGCAGATAGATAAAATAGTTTCTTATAAATTTGGAGTGTAAATAGATAAGAAACTAATTGCAAACCAAGTAAGTTTCTTTCAATAATTTGCTCTTCCATTTTTAATAAAATTTTGACTGCTTTCAAAGTTTGAGAACCTCGTTGAAATAATTTCTTGACTTTCTTAGCCTACACTTCTGGATGATAGGACTCCCATTTGCTATCATGTACATGTGTATGTGATGAATATGATATTACTGCAACTGATTCTTTGTGTGGGACCAGAATATCAAACATAGTGTAGTGCCTGAGTTTGGGTTGGCATGGTGTGCTCTTCTGGAACAGCTGTCCTGAAAAGTGGAAGTCACAGGCACATAGTGGCTGGAGCCAGCACACTGCTGGCCTAGTGTTTAGTTTGTATTCCAAGCACCTTGGACCTTTCAACTACAGCAGGGTTTTTACCCAATGTGTTTTCCATTCCACACCCTGGATGTGATTAAATTCTAAAATCACCTGCAGATGTGGTGTAATTGTGAGTTCAGCTTCACTTTCTTCTCCTCATGTTGCATTTGGATTATGTTTATCATGCCTGTTCTATCAATGGTATCTTGCTCATTTAAAATTGGCAAAAACAATCTAGGCAAACTCCAGAAACTGTGTAGAGTTGCTGTATCTAGAATTTTGTTCAAGCTAAATAAACAAATGTTTGTTGCCTACATGAATAGACCAGTGTTAGAATTAGCTGGAGGCAGTGATGTGGGGGGTGGGGGTGGCATGGGGTAAGGGGCGGGGGTGGGGGTTGGGGTGGGGTGGGGGTGTGCCCCTGTCTTTCCTGGCTTCTGTTAACTGTTACTTTTCACAGCTGCCGAGTCTGCTCTCATGTGAAGGGAAGGCATTTCGGTGTCCAACAGTGTCAACAGAAGGGAGCTGGAAGACACCCCACACACTGCAGGTCTACTCAGCTCAGTCTTCTGTTACCCAAGTCATTGCCTGTGGACAAGCAGGCTCCTCTTCTGACCTCTTCTCTGTGCCAACTTCCCTTGTGGGTCTGCTGATAGGAATGCAGTACTGTGCCCTTTGGACCCCTGGCCACTTACAAGGTATGAAGGAGAAGACATTTTCTACAGTAGGCTAAGGGATAGGATTGGAGAAATGTGTTAGGACTCGTCAGAGAAACAGTAAGTGTCATATGTCTCTCTGTACCTATGTCTATCTTCAGTTATATGCACATGCAGACATATGTGTTTCTATGCGTATGTGATTCATTAGCACCCTATCAGATGTGATGGTTCAAAACCTCCACTGTGTACCCACTTACAGAGACACATGTCTTTACCCACTAAAACATTTAATTGGTCTCGGTGCTTATGAAATTAGCAGTGACTAAGGATAATAAGATAAAAACACACACACCCATCTTGAAACACACATAGTTTTAATGTTGGAAGAAAGAAAGTTATATCTTTAGTCATTTCTTGGTCCAGATTTCATCTTGGAAATAGGTAAGAGGAACATTTGGGTAAGGTTTGATGGAGAAGACGGGCACTGGAAAGGGCTTAAAATGTAGACAAGATTTACATGTATAGAAGTAAGGTAAGGGTATTTCAGGAGGAGGAGATGATGTGTGCACAGGCACAGATGTGAGAAAGTCTAGGGTATATTTGGAAAGTTGAGTTAGCATGTAGGTAAAGATAAGGAAAAAGAGAAGAAGCCCATAGATGGAGGAGGTCTCGTCAACTTCAGACAGAGGATACTTACTGATGATTATTTTGAAATTATTAAAGCTGTTAACCCCAAATTTGAATTTTAGGAAGACGTTGTGTTGTTTTAATTTATGTGGATTAATTAATCAACACTGTGTATCATGATTCGAAGTATGAAGAAAGAAGAGCTGAGAAATTAGACTGACTGAGGGTGATCAAGTTTGTTTAAGTAAATAGAGTCTTGGTCTGGGCAGTTGGAATTACTCCAAGGTTAGGAGACTGACCCAAGAAATCTGCATAACTAGGGTTGGGTTTAGATACCAAAAGTCCCTGAGATCCGAGTAGAAGTCTTAGTTCAGAGTCCATGGCCTTACTGGGAGGCAGAGGCGCCCTTTGCAGATGGATGGGTTGTGGGTAAAGGAAGATTGTCGTGTCTGCTGAAGAAGCCATTGGAACTTGTTTCTCCCTTTTCCTTCTTTTTTGTTCCTGGCCATCACAAGGTGAGCACTGTCCCACCATACACCCCAACAACAGGACCAATTTATCACGAAGTGGAGCTTCTGAAACTGGGGCCAAACCTGGTGTGGGTTCCAAGAATCCAACTGAGACCCTTTGGAAGAGCAGCAAGCTCTCTTACCATTGAGCCATATTTCGAGACCCAATCTCGCTACATGTGTAACAGATTTCACTGCAGTATTGTGCTTTTGATTTCCATCCTGAAATCTCACAATAGGAACTTGTGTCCTTCTTAATAGAATAAGGTGTGTCAAAAAGGTATGACACTTTGCTAACAGTTGGACATGAGGCTTTTGGAAGATTTGAGAATCAGCTGGAAAATTAAGGGCAAAAATGTTTGTCTATCAAATTTTTTTTAACCTTATTCTTTGAATGAATCAAAAATAACTTCTTTGGTTTTCATTTATTCACCCCATGCTGTAGCTTCACCCTTCGAAGCCCCCTAAGAGGCTCTTGTGTTAAGTTGTGGCACCTAGCCTGGGAAGCGAAGAGGTGAAACATTTAGAAGTGGCCTAATGGAAGGAAGCCTGGACGTTGGTGATATACTCAAAGTAAATACGATTGAAATGTCATGTTACTGTCCAATATTTACTATCCATCTTTATTGTACAATGCCAATTTAAATACAAAGAGAACATCTCCTTGATTTGAAAATCATCAGAATTTTGCAACGCCTATTCTGTGCACTCAAATGTGAGTAACTGGTTAGAGGAGAAAGGACTTAAGACAGGGTCAAAGTGTTTGGGAGGAAGAATCGGGGGCCTCATAGGTGCAAAGCTGACAGCCAACACTTAGCATGTAGGGAGCCTTGTCGGGCCAACACTGACCCTCACAGGCAGCTAAGACTCCTGCTTGTGGTTTGGGGTGCATCTGTGCTTTGTTGAGCCTGATGGCTCATGAGTTTGTCTTTTAAGTACAGAACCCAAGGGAATTATTGTGTGTGTCCTGGCAGGGTTGTGGCCGGGCTCCTGAGCCAGGCATATCCTCATTTCTTGTCTCTGCCACTCTAACTCACGTTGTAGTGGTGGCATCTGAAAATCTTCAAGTCTCTGTGTCAATATCTGGGTGAGAGTGGACCACCACCTTGTCATGTTGTGACAAGGTATTTGTGGCCGAGATTACTGCTATCCAGTGTGAGACCAAACTTCTCCCCAGGAAAGGGTAGAAGCAGTTACTGGGCATGGGTGAGAAAGGAGAGTGAGGAACATGTAGGGCTTTGGGAATAGGAGAGTTCCGGGTGAGAGGCTGCTCCAGGGAGACCTTCCTTGGGGAAGCAGGCCTGTAGTGAGATGGGGTTCCAGGTTCCTGGCCCATGTGCTACTGTTCTCTTGGCATTGTGTATACTTGCAAAATATAAACTTAAAGGCAAAATGATTAAGATGTCAGGGTAGTGGCTGGCTGTGTGGACTTTAAACATAGCAACCATTGGACTCCATGCTCAATGAGAATGGATGGGCTGATTTCAAGAATATAATAAAATTAACCAATGACCATAGTAACCAATGGAAGATTATGTTTGTTTTCTATAGCTATGTAACCAAGAGCCACAAGTTGGGAAGTATAAATGACATAATTTGGAGCTAGGGATGTAGCTTAGTTGGTATACTCATCTATCATGTACAGAGCTCCGCATTTGGTGAATGAAAGGGCACCTGTAACCCCAGCATTCAGGAGGCAGCGACAGAGAGTTCAAGGCCAGCCTGGTCTGCAGAGTGAGTTCCAGGACAGGCTCCAAAGCTACAGAAACAGAAACAAAAGCAAACACACAAACAAAAGAAGCTCAAGGTTATCCTTAGCTCCTTGGGTGAGTTTAAGGAAAACCAAAAGCTTGCTGTCTCATGTGGTTGGGAGCAAGTGAAGGTAACAGCAAGGTTGGGTCCCCTGAGAGCTGTGTTCTTGCCTGGTGCTTGGCTTAGCTTGGTGGCTGCATCACTCCAATTCATGCCTTGATTTTCACAAGTGTGTAGACACTTCTGTGTTACACCCTCACAGAGTTGTCTATGGATAGAGACCTCAGTCATATTGGCCTAGAAGTCTCACTTATTCCAGCACAGCCTGATTGTGCTTGCATCTGCAGTAACTTTCGCCAGAATTACAGTGACAATCCCCTTCCTCGTCTCTAGCTTTTGTTGCTTGTCTGATCCACCTGCCTAGGCAGCTAGACTGGCCCATGGCATGCTAGCTATGATGCACAATGGCACAGTTCATAATTCAAGTTTTTCCACACATGGAGATAAATCTAAGGAAACCACCAGATTCCTTAATCCTTGTTTTCCTCCTTGTAATGATGAAATGATATAATAATGACTGTCCACACCGTACACAGCCTTGTTACGAGAGTTAAATTAAGTAGTTTAAAGGCGTTTAGAGCTCTGCCTGTGGTAGTTGTTGCTATAGCTTTATATGACACCACATGATTTTATTAGTCCTTCATTTACAAAGGAAATAAATCTCCATCCCCACAGACAACTTCTTGGACACTCAGTCCACAAGAGGATAATATTTTTCACACATATCACTTTTGGGAAAACTTTTAAACAAAAATTGAACAGAATTCTTTATTGCAAAACAATTAATCAACATTGTCAGTCTTCCAGAAAGTAGGTAATGGTCTATAGCCCCCTCTGAACTCCAGTCCCATTGGGAAGTACTGTGTGGGAAGTACCCTCATCAACTCTTTCCTGTTCAACCTAGCTTCTAGTTCCCTCCCCAGTCTGCCTAGTTACTTCTCCCTCAAGGCTTACCTCTTACTCCTCACCCTTTGAAGTCTTTGATTCAGCTTACACCCTTAGCTTTTGAAATATATAGGATTTCATACAGGACTCTCTTCATCTTTTACAATCTCGCCCTGATCACTCAATCACTCCCAGTTTCTCTTCAGGGATCCATACTGTACAAGAAAGATTGATGTCTATCTTGTAGGCTAACTGTCAATCTGCTGTCATTGTATTATTGGCACCTTTATATATTATGGTAGTTGTTTAGAAACAAATGAATGAATGAGTATGTAGTGGCTTCTTGCCTTGCCAGTGAACTTGCAGTAGTGGCCACACCCTTTGGGCATGGTCTCAGGGACAGATGTGACCCAGTTTAAGGTAGAGGAGGGGCAGGCTCGTGCTCTCTTGGGTTGCTGAGAGTATCAGAAGGGCAGAGACAGCATCCTCTAGAGCAGAAACACTGCGGTGGTTATTTATTCTTATCTGTGTAAGTTCTTCCCTAATGGATACCTATTTATCCTTTATCTTGGACCTGGTGGACTCATTTAAAGCCTGCCTTCATGGATGACTTAAATGAAGTGACACAGATGTATGACCCTAAGTAAGCACAAAGAAGTCAAGTAACTCAGCTTCTTGAACAGCAATCACATTGTGAGAAAACCAAGTTTGTCTGGCCCAGGCTGGTATTCTTCCCAAGTCTTCATGTATCCCTGGGTTTAATAAAACATAGAGCGCTGTCCTCATTTCTAAGGTTGTTGATGAGAACTAAACCAGAAGAAAGACAGACGTCTGCATTGTTTTGGTTTGGGTGCAGAAGTTTTGCAATGTTCAATCCACATTCTTTCACAACATCTCAGGCCAGTCATGACATTTCTTTGTTGTTGTTGTTAACTGCTTATGGTGACAGTGTGGAAAGGCCAGGAGGTAAAAATGAAGTTGGGGAGAAGTTGAATAGAAAGATATTTCAAAGTGTAGGGAGGTTGCTCATAAAGGCACTTGCCACCAAATCCGATGATCTGAATTGGATCCCTGGGACCCACACAATGGAAGGAGAGAACATGCTTCCCTAAATTATCTTCTGAATTTCACATGCATCCCATAATACGTATGTACTCGTGAGCCACATATGTACAAAAAAGATAAATAAATCTAATTTAAAAATAAATATTTTAAAAGGAAAGGCATTTTGGATCTCCTGTTTTATGTCCAGCCTGTGACAAGCTCCTTCAACTCACATGTGAGTGGTAGCCTGCACTGTTCTTATTCTCATAGGGAGGGGAGGGGAGGGGAGATGGGGTACAACTATTTGCTCTTGATCAGAGTCCTGGGTGTGGGAGAAAATATGCTGCCTCTTTCAGTGTCAAATTGTAGCGCTTGTTTAATAAAGCCAGAACAATAGTGATTTCTTTTTAAGAATTCTTCTTCCAAGATACTTTGTATCTATTACTTGAATTACTTCTTTAGTCCAGTTCCTGAATCAACATATATTCATCTGAGTGTCCTTAAAAGTCCTAACCAACTATGAGTGCCCAGGCTGTGCCTTCTGCTTCCAACTCTTTCTGCTTCATCCAGAGGAAGGGTCCCTTGAAGGCTCTTTCTAACCTCAAACCTATCCTTTCTTCCCTACATCTGGAACCAGGATCCTAGCCACTCACTTCAGAGTCTGGGATTTCTGCTGTTTATACTGTCCAGTATGTGGTACTTGGTTACACAGTCCTAGAAAACTAACACAATTCTTTATTAGATTAGATCCGTTGGTTAATTTTACTGTATTTCTAAAATACACTACGCACAAATGTATTGCATACATTAGTTTTTATGCATCAAGTATTTACATGATAAAAATGAAAAGACTAAAGTTGTTATTTTCATAACAACTAGACTGGAGCATGTTTCCTCCATTAATCTCAATGGCAAATTCCAAACAACCTCTGTAGGCAGTTTAATTACAACGGCAAAACTCAATTCTCAACATCCCTTCTTGATTTTTGTGGAGTGTGCACATCTTCTTTCTAAGTAGCTCCAGATCTAATCCTGAGTGGAGATTGCTAAACACACACACACACACACACACACACACACACACACACACACACACACAGAGCACATTCATTGCCTCCTTGCCTCCTTGAGTGGAGGTAGAGCTAGCATCAACTTCACCTCCATTCAATACAGAGAGAATGCTGGTGTTGTCAGACCCTGTCTCGTCTCCTCAGGAGCATGCTCCTAGGAGTTCTGGGATCTTGCTTGCCTGTATGGGAGTTGTGTTTGTCTCCTGGAAACAGTGCTGGCAGAGGGTAATTGTCATCGAATCTGTTGAATGGCTGCATCCATAAACAGCTTTATGGAGTGTCAACTTCTCATTTTAGGAGGGTTTACCAGCCTCTCACCCTCTCCTCTTACGTTTTGGTCTGGAAGCTTTTCTTTCTGTGGATCTACCACTTTTCAAGAGCTATCTTTGGGAAATTTATAAGTAGGGGATCAGATTTGGATTGTGCCTGGGCTTGGGGTGCATCATTGAAAGCTGTTAATTGTTTACACTTCCTCGGCACCTTGTCCTGATAATATTAATGTGTCTAGTTTGTCTTAAGAAGACATGTTGGTATTAAGGAATTTTAATGAGCACTTTGGTGAACTATGTCTTGAGGAAGGAATGGGGATTCTAAAGAAGGAATTCCAATAACAGATGGAGAGTAGATTGAAGAAATGATACAATTTCTGCGGTACTTTGAAAAAGGTACTATTGCTTTCATATTATGAAGAGCTACAGTTTGACATTGAATGAACAAGCATTTTTTTCTTAATTTCTTACCCAGTGCCACAACAGCTGGTACGAGATGCCCTGGTCTTCAAGCTGCAGAGCAGCTCCAAAACAGAAATTCTGACCAGAGAATTTATTAACGCAAAGGTTTGGTGAGAGTCCAGATGTTGTCCCAGGTGAGGACAGAAGGAGGATGGGTAAGAACTCTGTAGGGGTTCATTTCAGTGAGAGAAACACAAGGGAAACCATCAGTACACCTCACTGTGACTAAGTACTGTTAATCATTAAAGGAAAGAGTGGCACTCAGTGTCACATTTTCAGTGTGGCTTATGACATGGCTGTTCTTTGGACACTGGCCATCCAGGCACAGTATGTATATATTTTTTTTTACTAATTAAAACATTCATTTCTCTGACCATACCCAAGTAACAGTTTAAAACATGCTATGATAATATCAATTAAAAACTCTATCTCCACCACAGGGGCAAGCGTGCAATTGTTCTTTCCTACAGTTAATGGCTAATTTATTTTATCTTGCTTTGCACTTTATGATCCCTTTCAATTTTCAGGAATTTAGAAGTGCCTTGTGGTTCTGGAATGGAGAAACGGGTTTATTTAGATGTGGCACTGTTGATTTTTGTTTTTATTCCCCCCCCCACACACACAGTTAGTGACAGCAGTTTACTAAGTTCAGAAGAGAAAGCAAGATAAGTCGTAGAGTCACCCAAGTGCTGGGACAGGGAAGGCGATGTTAACAGGTGTGGGTGCTGCGTCACCAGCTGAAAGCAATTACAGTGTGAAAAAGACTCACTCTGTACAAGTTCACCCGACACCGTACATCTACGCTATAACATGGCTCAGGTAACAGTTCTCAATGAAAAATAAGCGTGTCTTTATTTGGCTATTAACTGACTTATATAAAATCTGTTATGTGCACATCGTTTGTTGTGGATGTCACCAGAAATTCTCTCAAGGACTTTGGAGCTACCAAAAGCTCCTCCCCTCCCCCAGGTCTGTAGGTGCTCAGGAATGCGGCTCATACTGTCCGCTCGAGTCTAAGGCTGTCCTGCTTACAACAGTTGGCCAGAATTCTTTTTGCTCACTCCTTGGGGATATCTGCCACGAAGTTCTCTTTCAAACAGGCAGCCCTTTCTCCCCGTGACCCTTTCTGGTTGGACTTGGGATGACTTCATTCTGTAAGCTGCATCTCACAACCAAACACATCAGGGTCTAGACATGACTTGGCCCTCCTTATTCCTGTTCTGCAGCCTCAGAAATGGCTTTTATTTATTTATTTCATTTGGAAATGAGTTTAAAGGAAAACTTTTCCTAGCTGTCTGGTGGCTCAAAGTGTTGTCTGCCCCTGCTGGGTATCCCAAACATCAGAGGACCATGCTGTAGCCTCACCCTGTGCGGGTGGGAAAAGGGGCGGGGAGGAGAGAGACAAGGAAGGGGCGGAGGTCATTAAGCCAGCCACCGTGGAGGTTGTGAGAGATTAGGTGCCTTGGAGTTCGGGGTACAATTGGACCAGCAGGTCCTGTGGGTGATCCAGGGCGCAGAGGGGACATAGGAAGTGTTCGGCGGTGGGACCTGAGGTTGCAGCTGCTCCGGGCTGGGTGCGCCATGGCAAGCGAGGCGCAGAGCTCTTCGGCTCCGGACACAGCCGCTGGATGGCCCAGGATACCAAGGTAACCAGCAACCCGGAGGCTGCATTCCCATGGCCCGGATTCCCAAGGTGCCTGGATTCTTCAGGCGAATCCCGGGTTGATAAACTCCTGCGGAGGCAGCTGTAAGGTTCCCCCATTGGCGAGCACCTTAGGCTGAGCTTGGCACGGACTTTGGACCCAATTCGTGGTGCGCTATGGAGAAAGAAGGGTGTTTGGGCTGGACTGTATGGGTGGGGGACGGTAGCAAGGACCCTGCTTCTCCTACGAGAGAAGTAAGCAAACCGGGTTACCTCTTTCTCTTCTCGAGATTCCCTGCTGGTGACACTTCATGGTCCTTACCCACTCTGCTACAGACCTCTGGCGCCCCCCCAGGGAGGGAGGGAAAACAACTCGCTGGAGTTTGAGGAATTGCAAAAAGTTTCAGCAAGTTGGTTAAGTTTTGAGGATGTTGCAAGCTGAAGCCCCGTGGGGTGCTGCGGGGTTTGTAACTGGCGAAAGTCAAACTGTGAGTAAGACGCGGAGGGTGCAGCCAGCCTCTCCCCGGGGCACTTAACGACACTGTGCTGTAGAATCTCCAGCCTCCCTCCGGGAAAGCTTCTTTGGGAAACCGATCTAATTAGCTAGGGGTGGGGTGGCTGTGATCCTGTAGCTAGGGGGGACTTGGAAAAAAACAATGGAGTGCTTCTCACGGGAGGCTGCAGTAACCTGACAGCATCTTTCAGCTCAAAGTGTTAAGGGGAGGCTTCTTTCCCCATTGCCTGACTCGCGCAGGGATTTCTGCCTTGGCAAAAGGAGGGCAAAGAAAGGCTCTGAGATCATAGCACAGAACTTTAACAGTCTCCTCCAGGAGTTAAAGTGTGAGTGTGAGTGTGCGTGTGTGTGTCAGAGAGAGACAGACAGAGGCAGAGACAGAGACAGAGAGAGATTCTGTGCATTGCCCTTTCACGACTTAGAGGGTTGCCTACTTGGGTCAGTGTCTCCCAGCGAAATGGTCTATGCATGCTGGTTTCAGAGGGCTGCCACTAGACTTAGGATAGGCTGGGTAAATCCACCCCATCCCAGGTTGCTGGATGCTTGGTTTTAAATGTCAGATGAGAGGCAATCTGGTCTTTATAATTTCTGTCCTGTATGCTACAGATGTCTGCACTTGGAGACTGTACAGTGGTGACAGAGAGATGACCTGGGGGGACAGCTTCTACCTTCACAACAATGTCCATGAATAGTTCCAAACAGCCTGTGTTTCCTGCAGCTGAACTCTTCGCAAACACAACCTGCCAGATGCAAAACCGGCTTTCAGTATTTTTTTCAATAATCTTCATGACAGTGGGAATCTTATCTAACAGCCTGGCCATTGCCATTCTCATGAAGGCATATCAGAGATTTAGGCAGAAGTCGAAGGCCTCCTTTCTGCTCCTGGCTAGTGGCCTGGTGATCACAGACTTCTTTGGCCATCTCATTAATGGAGGGATAGCTGTCTTTGTATATGCTTCTGATAAAGACTGGATCCGCTTCGATCAATCAAACATCCTCTGCAGTGTTTTTGGGATCTCCATGGTGTTTTCTGGCCTATGCCCACTTTTTCTAGGCAGTGCGATGGCCATTGAACGGTGTATTGGAGTCACCAACCCTATATTCCATTCTACGAAAATTACATCTAAACATGTGAAAATGATACTGGGCGGTGTGTGCGTGTTGGCTGTTTTTGTGGCTTTGTTACCTATCCTTGGACACCGAGACTATCAAATCCAAGCATCCAGGACCTGGTGTTTCTACAACACACAGAACATTGAAGACTGGGAAGACAGGTTTTATCTCTTGTTCTTTTCATTTCTGGGTCTCTTAGCTCTTGGTGTTTCGTTCCTGTGCAATGCCATCACAGGAGTGACACTCTTAAGGGTGAAGTTTAAAAGCCAGCAGCATAGACAAGGCAGATCCCATCACTTTGAGACGGTCATTCAACTCCTGGCCATAATGTGTGTCTCCTGTGTCTGCTGGAGTCCCTTTCTGGTAAGATCCTAAAGTACCAACAGTTCTGCTTTCTGGGGTTTAGCTACATTCTGCGAAAGCTCTGTTGTCTTTCTCAGATCTAGAATGCCAGTGCTGATCTAGAATGTCAGTCTTTTGAGTGTTAACATTGGCTTCAGTGTTCAGCTCTGGACAGCATGTTTATTTTTCCATAGGCCCCAAATTAAATGTGCTTCAAACAAGTGTAAACACAGTCTTTCTTGCTTCCACATGGGAGAGTGTAAAGTAACATAAGTACTAGCTTCAGTGTACTGGGTGTGATTACCTACTAAAATGTTAATGGAATGAGTGGCCATGATAGACACTGTGTCAGAATTAGGTGGGTTTTGACAGAAAGCGACACAGATTTTAATCTGCAGACAATAGAGCAGCTGCAAAGTTGCTTTTAACACGTAAAGATGAAGTCACAGCTTGCCAACTGTGGGGATCGAGCTGAGATAACTGACAGGTCAGCCAGCTCTGTAGATAATGAAGAGAAGACATCACTAGTTCACCAAGGACAGCGATGCTGATACTGAGAGCGTGGGGGGATGATTGACCGGAAGGTCAGACATTCATCCTTTCATTTCTTTAAAAGCCCCGGAGTCAGCAAGTGCATGTGACAGCTTGGTATTTTAGTCTGGAAATAAAAGAATTAATAAAGCGTTCATATTCTTTTCCAGATAGAAGGCCAAAAAAAACGATAAGAGAAGTTATGCCAAGTTCACTCACCACATTCACTTTATGACACTATGCAATTAAAGAGGAAAGGCAAACTTCTGTGAGAGGAAGGGGGAGTGTCAGGTGGTTCCATTCCTTTGCCTGCAGTGTGGACAAGTGGGCTGACATCCAGATTGGACCAAAGTAAAAATGAGGCAGGAGGGGAAGCAAGGTGGCAGTAGAGGCAATGCTGGGTATGGCCATCAGTAAGGCTGTTAGCTGACGGTCTGATATGATGTTCTTTCCTGCATCACGGGTATACCAGTTGTCTGAGAAAGCATGGCTCTGATACACAGCATAGATGATCATCATGCACATCAAAGGTTGTGAGCATGGCTCATGCCCAGGAGCCAAGGAAAGAGATGGTTTTGTTGCATAAAAGATGTCTTTTATAAGTGCTCACTCACATTTTATTGCTTTGCTATTTCAATTTAGTGCCTTAAATTGTTGAATCATTTAAGAGTCTATTCATGTTTTCTCTGGGCTAATCAGGTAGAATGGTCTACTTAAGAGTACTGAGGTTACTCATGACAATCCAGTTTCTCGAAGACTGTGTGTTGTCAGTTTATGGGACCTGCAGTTAATTAAGGCTGGGGTCTGATTTTTCCTTAGTAGTAGCGTGTTCTAATTGAAGAACAAAAACAAGATAAAACATTTTGAATTACATCAGTGTTCATTTAGAGTGGTTTTATTTAAGTTTATGATACTTGGCACAAGGGATTTCTTAAGTTTTTAAACAAATGTGGTTTTTCAAAATACAAAACGAGGCTGAGTGAATTGTACTTGACTTGGTAATTATGGAGGTAAAATGAAAAAAAAGTGGGAAGGGAATGTTAAGGAGGCTTTGAGTGTGAAGGGTGAGGGCCATAGCTTGGAGGGACCCTGCAATAAGAGGAATAAAGGAGGGAAAAATGATTCAGACAACCCATGCTGTCTTGAGATGTGGGCTGATTGGTTCCTAATCATCATGAAGGTTCTGTTTAGCTCTGCCTTTCACCTCTGAGGAACTGGAGTGAAGGATTAACTCCTGTAAGACCATGGGAGAAATGGAATCCCAGAATCTTACCACACAGTTGAGTCTCCATTTTCTCCTTTTTTGCTGAAATTTTGGTTTCTTTTATTGATTGAATAGATACTACAATTTTATTTATATTTTAAATGATTTTTAATTATTTCAATTTAATGAGACTGTTTTCTTTTCCTCCTCTACTCCATCCTTTTGATTAGCATGAAGAGTAAGGTTTTCCTGAGGTATTTTCTTCACTTTCCCTTTCAGGATTATTGATATGCCTATATATTGCTACTTCTCAAATCTTCTTAAGTGTGTAAGCACACTATGTAGAGCACACAGGAGATGCACCACAGGTGCTTCTCAATTGGCTGGTTATGAGTTGTTTCAACCTTTCCAAGGGTTTGGCTGATATATGATGATGGTAAGTGCCAATCACTCCATTCTGGCTCGTTACCATGTGGTGTATTTCATTTCATGGAAGAGAAAAATGGAATTTGCTTTTCCCAGGAGCTGAGATTTAGAAGTCAAGAAGAAAATTTGCATTTATTTAGACTATAACTTCCTAGTAACATTTAGGTCTTGCCATATCTGTACTTCATAATTGTAATCAAGATGAAGTCAGATAAATTCACTGAATTAACATTCCAGCTGACAAATATAAGAACCCACACTCATCGTTTGGCATAGAGTTCCATATAGAAACAGGCTCACTGAAAACTCTTAGAGTCAAACAATAATTATAAAATGATCTTTTGAGTTTTCTAGGCAAGGTAGCTTTCCTTGGAACTTGCTAGGCAGACCTGCTGTCTTTGACCTTGTGGTGATTGTCTCACACTGTGCCCTGAGTGCTGGAATGACAGGCATGCACCACTATGCCCAGCTCCAAGTGACAATTTCTTAACAATCTGTTTTGCCCTTACATGTGTATAAGCAATGACTGTTTTTTTTTTAATGCTCTTTTCGTAAAATATATAACTTTAAAAGGGGTTTAACATAATTGCTATGCATATTTCTCTAATTTGGTAGGGCAATAAATACTTGTTAACTGGTTGATTGAAACTTAAGTAGGATGAATGTCAAAAGATTGGAAATGATTGACCAGAATGGATTCTGAGTTTTGTGGGTGAGAGCTAAGCAAGTACTGAAATGAAGTGGTAAGCTTTCACGTCTTCCATGTCAGCACTGGCAGGGTTATGAAATGTTGAAATTCAGCTATCTCTCTGGAGAAGGCCAGGCGCTTATTTTTACTGTCTCTTCAGAGGGTAACTTTAAATAAAGGACAACAAAGTATTTGAGGAACAAGATGATTTCCTACGTATGAAGTTTACCCAAGACGTGGTTTTTTGTTTGTTTGTTTGTTTTGTATATGTAGAATTGAATTTTGATTTTTCTCAGCTTGTAACTCTCATACAAATGTTTCTAGTCATCTTTGTAATTAAATATTTAGTATCTAGGGTTATTATCGGTACAGATCAATCTGGTGGTTAGTTTAACTTTGACCAAAATTGCTGAAGGTCCCAGTATTATACTGACTAGGTGTTGTAGAGAACACAATGACGGGACTAAGGATTTTTGTCCTGTGGCTGTTTGGAAGGCTGACTCCCATCATTGTTAAAGAACACAATGGAAATCTCTGTGTATCTCTGTCCTTATTTTAGCACTGAAGGATGGTAGATGGATACACATCTGTATGTGTTAAGTGAAAAGAAAATGTAGAAAATCTATAAACATGCATTCTGGTCTGAATCTTGGCCACACACTTCTAATCTCTTGACATTCTGTGCACATGACAGTGGACCAATCTCTGTGTGTTTAAATCTGTGCATGTAACATGTGGTTGTATATGGAAGTAGTAGGTACATAATGTTTGTTCTTTAAATTTTTACTTCTTATTTTATTATTATTATTCTATTTGTGTGTGGGTGTGTGTATGATGTGTAGGCCAGAAGAGGGCATTAGATTTTTGGGGCTGGATACTCAGGTCTTTTGGAAGATAAAAAGGTGCTTGTAAGTACTGAGTCATCTCTCCAGTGGCACATGTATCTTCATGCATGTAAAATACACATTTGTATACATGCATATATGTATATTCAGAGAGAATACACAAAATTGTTAAATGATTTATAAAATTAAAAATATTAACTAATATACCTTTATGTCTTACCATGTCAAATAAGAGGGATTCCACTGAAATTAAGAGCAGAGTCGACATCAAGCTACCCAGCCGTAAGGTATATGCAGAAGACCTAACTCAGACCCATACAGAGTGTGTGCTTCTCCATTCAATGGGAGTGGGAGCTGTCTGTTGCAGTTTTAAAAAAGCAGCTCAAGAGAGAAAGACACCATGTGATCAAGTTCAAGCAGAGGTTTTTTTGTTTTCGTTTTTTAAAAAATATTATTATTAAGGGAAAAGGGAGAGGGAGGGGAGAGACTGGCCTCTGTGGACAGGATTATCAGGAGAGAGGAAAGAGGTGGGTGTGGGGACCAGATAGACAGAGAGAGGGAGAGAAAGAAAGCGATGGGAGGTGGGCAGGACCCTTTTTAAAGGGACAGGCAGTGCCCTTAGTGGCTGCAGCTGAGGGCATGTCCTGCCAGAACTCCAAGGGCAGGCCAGTGCAGATGCCTGAATGCTAACACTGTCTCTGACTCTTTTGCCTGTACTTGGGACCCTTTTCCTCCTACTGGGTTGCCACATCCAGCTGTGATATGAGGCTTTGTGACTGATCGCATTATATCTCGTTAAGCCATGTGGATATCCCTGGGGGGCCTGCTCTTTCTTTTTGAGAAATGGTGGAGTTGATCTGGGGGAGAGTGGGGGTGGGGGAGGGACTGGGTAGAATGGATGGAGGGAAAACTTTGATCAGTTTGTGACGTATAAGAGAAGAATAGAAGTTAAACACACAAAAGAGCGGAGTGGATTTACACCGTGCTGTTTCCTATCTTGGCAAAAAGGCATTTTGTTTCTTTCTTTTTGATTATCATTGGATTGCTGCCGACTTAACATCATCTCAGCTGCTTTCCATCCTAAATGGTAATGTGTTTTCGGAATATGGGAGTCACCGTTCACGTCTCAGGCAGGATCTATTACTCCAGGGTTCTACTTCTGCAAAAGTACTCGGCAGCTCAGACACATACAGAAGAAACGGTACAGCAAGCGGCATTGTGTCAGCACAGTTTGAGTCACACAGGTGAGGGCAGCCTTGCCACACTGGGTAGGCATGCAGTAGGTGACAACAAGCGTCACCGAGTGGCTGGCTCACTAGGAGCACATTCCCACCCTGAGTCTTGGCATCTTTTGCCTAGAACCCTCTCCTGACATTCCTGTGGCATACACACACACATACACACACATACACGCACACACGCACGCACGCACGCACGCACGCGCACGCACACGCATACACACGCACATGCACGCACACAGAGCCTGGGCAGTGGTGATGCAATCCTTTCATCCCAGCACTTAGGAGGCAGAGTAAGCAGATCTCTGTGAGTTTGGGGCCAGCCTGGTCTACAAAAAGAGTTCCAGGATATCCAGAGCTGTTACACAAAAACCCCCAAATAAATAAATAGATAAGTAAATAAATACAAATAAACAAAATAAAAACCATTTCTCCACCTCTCTCTTCCCTTCCTCTACTTCAGTTTCCTCAAAGCACTCAGAAGTATGCAAGGTTTCTTAGTTTGGTAGTTGCTTGGCTTTTGCCTCTTGCATGTAAGCTCCAAGAGGTAGGAGACCTTATTTATTGCTATATCCTCAGTTCTTAGACCAGGGTTGGGCCTGTGGTTGGTTTTTAATAGTAGACTCTAGCAGAATGCCATGCAAAGGAATGCTTAATGGGTGACTATATTGTCTCAACTTTGCATTCTGTATGTGACCTTGTTTGGATTTGGATCTTTAGTTCATAATTGGAATTGGAATGTTCTGAGAGAAGGAAGACTTACATCTAGAACTTCCCAAGTCAGAAAATCTTTGGGCATTCTGAAGCTTGGATCTGAATTAGAATTTAGGGTTCATCTTGTCAGCATCTAGAAGAAACTTATGGATACACAAGACTTGGGATTGTATTTTTTATTATTACAACAATCTGTTTGTGTGTCATTTCCTCAGTTAGTCTCAGTGGTAATTGGTGTTGTGCCCTATGGCATTTGTGTTTTAGTTTCTAAACACATGGGTAGGGGTGAAGTCAACATGTGTTTAACAACAAAATAAAACAAAACAAAACACACACAAAAAAAACCCAATCAACCAAACAAAAAACAAAACAAACAAACAAACAAACAAACAAACAAAAAAAAAAAAAAAAAACCCTTAATGAACCATGCATTGGGTAGGAAGTTCTGAGGCAAAAGAAAACATTAAGCAATAAAAAAGTACTATAATCTATTCCCAAAGCTTTTAGCACGGCCTTTCTCTTTCTGACACCCTGAAATGCATGTGAGAATCTTGTCAGGAGGCGAGAGGAGAAAATTACTTAAAGACTTCCAGATGTTACATGCTCACTGCCATTAAATGAAATATTTACTCTAAATGTTGAAATTTGTCTGCAATTGGGCTTGGTAATCTCATGTCTCTACTGACTGATTGAATTAAGGTGTGTGTTTGTGTGTGTGTTTGTGTGTGTGTGTGTGTGTGTGTGTGTGTGGTGTATCTACCTAACTTCCTATTTATGTTTTGATTTGTGTATTAGATATCCCAGGTTGGCCTTAAGCTCCTTATGTAGCCAAAGCTGCCTACTTATTTTGAGGGTGGATGTGGAAGCTTCTTCCCATGGAGAAGGCCCTTGGGATGAGTCTTCCTCAGCTTCCTTCAGCTGAGAGTAGCCACCTTGCTGATTATGCCACTCTCTGTCTGTTGTCGCTCTATATAGTAGTAGGTAAGCATGAAACTGGAGAACTCTGTCCCGAGCGTCATTTGGGACATGTCCTCAGGTCTCTTCCTGCTTCGGGCTTGCTGAGGTATCAGCAGAGGGGCTTTCCTCACAGTGTCTTGGCAGCTTGGCATCTGGATAGTCTTGCTACCCTCACCGAACCACAGTTTGAAAGTGTTTGGAATACAGACCTCCAGCTCAATGCTAATTTTCTGGGGAGTTTACTTTGGGACAGTGATTCAGAAGTCTGTTGGCTCATGTCCTATCTGCATATTAAACATTTTTCCCATAGATCTGGAATAGGACCAGATAAACATGTTGCACTCTGCATTTGAAGCGGAACTTGGTTAAGAAGAGTAACATTTTTCTCCATGGAAAAACTTGCCCAGTGAATGTCGATAAAGAAAAGACACCGCTAGGCTGAGGTGTCACACAGAAATCAATTGCTTAAAAAGAGCATGGTGGTCTGGAAGATTCTGTTATTTTAAGTTCATTTGTTCTTGGAAAAACAAGATTTCTTGTTTTCAAGAAGAAAGACATAAAAATGCCCAAAGATGTCACAGACATGGAGACAACACTTAAAAAATATTGCTTGGACCATTTAAGTACAAACAAATCACAGGCATATGAATTACAGTTATGTCCTCGAGCCTTCTGATTTACTGCGTGGGGATTTTACATTTAAGGACCAATTCAAGGAGTGAATGTCTCAGATCTTCCTGGATGTCCAGATGATATTTTATGTGCTTGGTCTTATGTGAACAGTAGGTATATGAAGTGCAGTCACATTTGTGTTTGATTTGGAGGGCCATGAAAGCCACACAAACTTGTCCTGGCATAACCATATTGTTTATCTGTGTTCTGGGAGGAGTGGGGGAAATTTATCTTTTGGTCCTTGTGAACGTATCTTTCAAAGCTCGTGCAAACCTGTCACCCCCGTCTGTTCTGTGACCTGGATGTGAGGGTGTCAATACCACTGAGGACTGGATGCAGTTGTGGTTTACATAGACAGAGAGGCTGTGTCCTCAATCCTCCCCAGCGATTGAATCCCCAAATGAAATCCAGACTGTAGGATGCTGAGAGGGAGTGAAACAGACAGACACAGTCGGATTCTGTAGAAGGAATCATCCTAACTCTTTGAGCTTTGTGGCAAATCTAGCCTTCTCTTGAGGGCAGGGAGGGCACAGGCTGGACATCAGCATCTGCCTCATCACCTTTCAGCTGTCACCTTGGGGTTACCGGGAGCTAATTTTGCACATGTGGGGACTGAATGCAATAATTATACTTATTCAGGGATATTGCTGTGTCAAACCTTTGACTTTCTGAGAACTGTAACAGAGCAATTGACACATAGTAGATACACAGCAACAGCGACAGCACTGTGAGACTATCATTTCTGCTCACCACGCTGATTAAATTAACAGTGTCTAGTCAGATGTGCTTCATGCTTTTCCTGGTTCTGATCCCTGTTTCAATATCTCTTCCAAAGTAGGTGGCAACTGCCAGTCCTTTGTACCCTTGTTCCGTTGAAATATTCTTATGCTGTAGGTGAAGAGTCAGGTGAAAGTTAGCAAAAATTGTTGGAGCTATCACAAGGCACTGTGCTTGAGGCCATGAGTGGTGTCAGGGGGAAGAAGACAAGAGAGAGCGGATAACTCAGATAAAGAAAGAGGTGTACGTTTTTGCTCTTGGAGAGGGGACAGAGTGCCATGGTTTAGAGCCTGCTTGCAAGCTGCCTTTCCTGTGTGGCCACGTGACTGGAATGGTTTACCCACACACAAAGTGGGCATCTCAACAGCATTCACTTTATAGGTTTGTGGCAAAAACTGGATGGGTTGATATGTGTGAAGAAGCACTTAAAATTGTATCTCATACACATCAAGTGCCACGTGTTTCTGGTTATTATGCTATTATTTTTATTGTCGTTGTTACTATTAAATGACAATCCTGTCATATAGTAATTTTGTTAATGAGATAATCTAAAGGACTTTAAAATTACCTAGCCAATGAAATGAGTGTTACATGAGGAGCTAGCTGTCCCTTCCACTATGGACATTCACTAGTACTTCTTACGGATTTGACAAATTTATCATGCACTTGTCATGTGACAGGCACTGTTAGGTTATGTTAGAATATCAGTCACTATGATTCAACTGTTCATAAGATTTATGGCCTCAAGCTAGGGTACTTGAATGAGGTGTGTGTGTCAGAAGTTAAAATAAAGTAACAACAGGTATTTTATTGTGGATGAGATTATCTTTGGCAATTTATACAATGGAAACATATCTAGATAACATTGTTTAGAAAGAAAAGTTACTTGGCATAGAAATCCAAAGTGAAGGCACAAAAGTGTTCAAACCAAAAAAAATAAAAGAGAATGAAATCTATCACAGAATAAAGTCTCTAGACAGCAAAGTGCATTTCAGATCGTGTTGTTTGCCCAAGTTGTAACAACGTTAGAAAACAGTGGATTGCAGAGAATTAGTGTTCTTCAAATTGAAAACAGATTCTTTTCTCATACAGTGATACATTGTGACTACAGTTTCCCCTCCTTCCAGTCTTCCCAGAGAGGGTCTGCAGTGAATTAATATTGAGTGATACTTTTCAAGCAATGAAATGAACACGGGAACAATTAAAATGGATAATAAATATTGAATGATTAAATTAATATTTCATACAATCTTTGGATAACTGACATGACTCAGAAAGTAGAAGACACAGAAAACCCTGATGGGAAGGAAACTGCAGAAGTTTCTAGTACTTTCTAAGCATGCAGATTAAAAATACCTTCGAAAAGACTAACCATAAAAAATAATTAAAATTTCTAAGAATTTCGATAATAGGAATTGTAAGCCTAAACAATATACTCATATTTTCCCTTACCAGTTCCCTCATTGCTGAGGGAAGAACTGGGTGGATGTCTCCAGTAGGTGTACTGGTGGAGAGCCCAGCAGGAGAAACACCCTTCAAAAGCAATTGCTATGAACCCTTGATAACAGGGCGTGGGGCTCATGTTTCCATGGAAGGTCTTACCACTGAGTCATTTCCATAGTCCCCATGGTGTTTATGTTTTAAATATATTTACAACCAAATCTGAAAATTAATAATCTGAGTTTTATTTTGAATAGTTAGCTAGTTGTCTTTAAGTAACTATCGACTTTTAAATTTCTGGCTTATATGCGGAATTCTTATATAGCACATACTTGGGTCTTCCTGAGCCTGTTAGCCAATTCTATTTTTCTAGTTTTTGTTTTTGAGAAAAGGTCTCTTTGTAACCCTGGCTATCCTGGAAATGTCTATGTAGACCAGGCTGCCTTTGCCTCCCAAGTGCTGGGATTAAAGGCATGGGCCACTGTGCTCAGGTATTTGTCTCTCTTTTTAACCCAGTATCTTTTCATTCTTTTCTTCATGACATTCTGCACAATGTGTCTGAAGAATTCGATGTCCTGTTTTTATTGTACTGGTTGTATTCCGAAACTTGGTGATGGTAGTTTCCTGTGAGGTGTGTTTGAGGACTTTCCGTAAGTTTTAACAGCCAGGGTTACCTGCACACAACCCCTGTTTCATTCTGGTCCTTCTTACCAGCATCCAGGACTGCCTTTATCATTCCACAGACAGCACTGGGCTTAGTTACTGCCCCCCCCCCACAGAGTGCCAGAGCCTACTCTATACTGCAGAGATGTTTCACAGTTCATGTGGCCATCTCCCCCTGCCACCGAGCCCAGCTCAGCTCTCTGCACTTCCTTTGGTAAGGATGGTAGGCATGTAAGGTGCCACTAACTGGCTGCACTGATGGGATCAGGGCAGGAAAGAGTCACTTGCTTAAACCACAGAGGCCATTGTTTCTCAAAACTTGTATTTCTTACAATATTATGAATAAATAATAAAAACTGGTTTTACAATGTCAAGTGAATTTAATATGTGATTTTTGCCAGTGTGGTCATTTTGTCTGTAAGATGCTGGAATGAACAGCATAGCCACACAGTTCTGAGTCGACTTTCAGGCTGTCCTGGGCTGTCTTTGTGTTTGGGTGTAGACATTCCTGCAGTGCTTCTTTCAAACAAAACAAGTCAAGATTTTCTCTCCTCTTCTCTCATGCTTGTGCTTGAGGCTGGAACAAGAAAACAAAATGTGAACAGAAACTTCCTACTCTCATGGAGCTGCAACTTCCTACCCGCATGCGGCAGCCGGTACCTGCATAGGTGCATTCTCTGCCAATTCAGGAAAGTATGAAGGTCAACCAGATGGGGCCAGAGGGTGGAAGAGTGTGGATAAATCCAGTTTCAAAATGTTGATTTTGAAGAGCTGCAGGAACTTGATGCTGACCACAGAGTTTCTGGTCCCCGCTTATAACCCTGCCATGGTCTGGGCTCAGGGTTGCCCAAGACCCGTGTGTTAGTAAGAAATTTCTGAGAATTTCCCTTCAGTGCGGCACACCCTAAGGCTTTGCTTAAATAAGAAATCCTCCTTTTCAGAAAGTCTTGAGTATAATTGCTCCTAGGAGGGAAAAAACAAAAACAAAACAAAACAATACAAAAAAACAAAAACTGTTTGAAGATCTCTGCACCCCTTATTTCCTAGTATTTAAGTTCCTTTTCTAGTTGCAACTAAGAGAGCAACAGACAGCTCTGTCATTCCAATGAATGGAGAGTTCGTTTCTGATGTAGTGTAGTATCATATGCTTGTAACTTATGTATTTTTTTTTTAACTTTACTATTTCTGAGCTTATAATTTAATTACATTTCTCTTTTCCCTATATTTTTACCACCTGTAGTTCCCACGCTTTCCAGTGTGTGGTCCTCTTCCTCTTATTTGGAGTTCATCTCAGCTCTTTGCCATTTTTTTTGCCAAGATTGGTAGACTTGTATGGTGTTGATAATTTGGTCATACCAATGAAATCAGGAAAGAAGAAAGAACTGCCTTAAACCATAGGGGCCATATCTCAGAAAAATGCCCATGCTGCTAAATGTTAAAAATCAATTAATCAATCAAGCAAGCAAGCAATCAATCAAACAAACAAACATTTAAAGCCCTTTATAAAAATTGGTAGATTCTGGCACTTTTATGGGGTATGTGGTGGTTCTTTTCCCCACTGAAAACCTGAAGAAGCTAAGTCCAGCTCTTTCTTAATTTAAGGCAGTACAAACAACCACTCTGCTAACAAAGAAAATAATATCAAGACATTCTAAACGCATAACACTGAACAGAAGGTGTTGCTTTTCAGCATGAACCATTCATACTTAGAGAAGGCTTATGTACGAATACAACATCAAGGACAACATGCTAAAAGTGTTTTTCTGGGTGCAAAGGAAGACATTGATCTATCTAGGAATTAATTCTATGTGCACTGTTTGCCTTTCTCTAATTATGCAAGTCTGATTTGTCTCTGTAAGCTAAGTGTTCACAGTGCGAAGCCAGTCAGTCAGATGAGATTGCTATTCCACACTGTTATTCTCGGAGACATGCTTCATTGTGGTTTCAGAATGACGCCCTGCACCCTCAGCTACAGAACGTAGGCCTAGTGTGCAAGAAGTCCCCAGGAAATTCTCTGCTGCCACCCCAGTCCTTACAAGACCAAAGCACTGTCAACACACTTTGACTTAAGGGATGAAGGTCTCTCTTTAGAATGAGCTTCACTTACCCTGTCCATGGAAGGGCACTGGGCATTGTATGAAAGGAGAACTCTTGGCCTCCCTCTACC
The DNA here is from genome assembly GCF_943737965.1 of Phodopus roborovskii. Classification (NCBI taxonomy): domain Eukaryota; kingdom Metazoa; phylum Chordata; class Mammalia; order Rodentia; family Cricetidae; genus Phodopus; species Phodopus roborovskii. The sequence goes on along the minus strand of NW_026125278.1, from coordinate 11,000,672 downwards.
ATTCTCCTGGGAAAAGGTGACTTTAGGAGTAGATCGATACAGTTTGTTAAGCAACATTCTTATAGCTAAAATCATAACAGTTCCATGTGAATGCTAGCTGTTGAATAATGTTTCTTCTTGTAGTATTAAAAGAAACACAACACATTCTTAATTGATGAAATGCCAAACTTACATGGTTTCAAGTGAAGAATCACAAGGATATTCAAATACATATGTGGGTAGTGAAAAATCATCTCTAAGAGTGTTTTACCTTGGAAGGCAGAGGCAGGAGGACAAGAAGTTCATGGTCAGCCTCAGCTACAAATTAAGTTCAAGGCCAGCCTGGGCTACATGAGATCCTGACTCCCAAAACAAAACAAAAGAGAAACAAACAACAAAATCTGTGTTACTATAGTACGTTAAATTAATTGAATTCTGCTTTTGAATTGCATCCCTGAAATGATTGATTTGCCTTTTATTACCTTTATGGTACCTTTTTGGTATTCTCTGTGGAACCTGTGTCGATTATTCTGGTTTACATTTATCTCACATTGGACAAAACAGATCAAGTGTAATGCGCTCCTAGTGTTTGTTGTGTGACTGACTGTCTCTCAAGTGGGTGGAAACTCCTCAATGACAAGCCAATGTCATCTGTTTCTACTTTGCATCCTTTGGTGCCTCATACGTGGTTTGGAAAGGCCCAAGGAAAATAGAGTTCGTCCTTTAGAATCCTTTAATCACATACAAAAATCCATGAAGCAATACTTATGGCAATCATTATTAAGTGGCCAGGATATCGTATAAGGGTTTTTGCTTGAAAGACATTATTTTTTTGAAGCATGTTATAACTGTTTTGAAAAATAACTATAAAAGTGTCATTATGGTGATTGTTTTGTAAAGTTCTTGCTTGGAAGCTTTGTTCTAAGAATTCAGAATTAATTAATGTATTAGGAAAAACACATCTCCTGTGTGCACAGGCAAATAGTTCTCGGGGTACCTCATAGATGACAACCTATTGAGTTGCATGACATTCTTCTTGTACTTACCCTCAGACACAGAGAACATTAGTGAATATGTAAGGATGTGTTAATTTACCATGTCTGTGTTTAGCATTGTGAGTCATTCATTACCCAATACAATTAGCCATATCTGAAATTTTAGTTAAAAACAAAATATCCCCAGACTTAAGGCAAGCAAAATACAAAAAAAAATTTAATTTGGCTATGATTTGTGGAGAAAAATAAATGTGACTAAAAAGATTTTTTTATAATCTATTGTTATGCTAATATAGGTCTGAGTCTAGGGTTGTCTGAACAAATTTGCTGAAACACTTAAATATTTTTTAAAAATAGTTATTCTCTTCTCCTTTATAGATCACAGCACTTCCTAGACTCTCATCTTGCCCTTTTAAACTGGCCTCTAATTTTCCTGGGAAAATCCAAAATTTCCAAATTTAAAAATAGGCAGCTCTGTTAGTTGGCAATGGATATTAAAATCACTCTTGATTTTAGTCTTTGAGAAGGATCTTTACTCCTGTCATTGAAATGTTAAAGCCCAGTACAGAGGTCAAAACTCCCTCCCATTTGTTTACAGCTACCCAGAGGTCACAAGTCCCTCGCCTGTGTTCACAGCAGACCCATACCTGTCAGACTTCCATTAAAACCAGAGGGTGCTCCGAGGAGCCAGCAGTCGCATTTTGGTCGCAACAAAGCAAACCTTTATCTTGATGTGCTCTTCCCATTTTGAACAGAATGCTTGGCCCAAGCGTCTTGCAACATTTGATGGTTTTAGGACCCTGCACCACTGTTTGCACTCATATCCAGACATGTCTGTAGTTGGAGGACACCGTAGGTCTCTGTGTTTGTGTGTATTCTATGTCTATCCATATATGTGCATGATGGAGGCAGAGGAGGGAGGCTGCTCTGTCTTCATCTTTGTCCCTTGAGTCAGGATCTCTCACTGAACCTAGAGCCAGGATGGTGGCCAGTGAGCTCCAGTGACCTTCCTGTGTCCCCTTGTGAAGTACTGGGTTTATACACCCTCATGGCAACGCCCAGCTTCGTATGTGAGTGCTGGGATCTGAGCTCAGGTTCTCATTTTTTCATACCCCACTCCTGCGTGTGTGTGTGTGTGTGTGTGTGTGTGTGTGCGTGCATGCAAATGCATGCGTGTATGTGTATCTACATGTATACGTGAGTACAGTGTCCCTTGGTGGCCAGAAGTTGAATCTCCTGAAGCTGTGGTTACAGACAGTTATGGGTACCTGATATGCGTTCTGGGAACTGAATCTGCAATAGCTATACTCGCTCTTAGCTGATGAGCCATCTCTTCAGCTCTGAATTCTTGATTTTTGAGTGAATCCGAAAGTATGGCCTTAATGGCAATTGACCATTTTTAAAATAAGTCAATGAAAACACATATGCAAATGCAATATGCTTACAAATATCCATTCGTTCAGTAAATACTTTCTCAACGCATTGCATTTGTCAACAGCGTTTGTTGACGCTAAGGCTGTGCTGCTAGGTGGTCAGCAGGGTCTCCTCCCTTGTGTGTCTTGTGCAGGTTAGGGCTCTGCTGTAGGTGCTGGCTGCAGAGAGTGAAGGGCAGGGCAGGGTGCAGCAGAGATAAGCAAGCACACAGCTTCTCACAATTATGGTTACCCAAGTGGGTGGGTATGGGGATATTTCAGATCAGATGGCCAAGGACCGTCTGTCTCATAAGGAACCCACGGCTGCATGTTAAAAAGAATACAGCCGTGGGTGACATTGGAGATTTTTTTAAAAATTTAAATTAGAAGCAATCACTTTATTTATTTATTTATTTATTTATTTATTTATTTATTTTTCTAGAAAACCTTAGACTGTTTTAATGAGTCCCCGTAAATAAGCACATATTTCTGAGGAGAAAAAAAAAAAAAAGATAGTGCCACCAAATTCTGCCCTGAGATTCATTCTAGCTTCTGCATCCAGGAAGAAAGGGCTTGTGTTCATTCCCAGAGAAACAGGAAACTGCATTTCCCACTTTGGTCTTGCATTCCCCTACCAAACATCTGTGAGACAGTCACTACGTGTGGAGAGGTCTCAAGTGTATGGCTTCTGTCACTGAGTATGTCTGTCAATGCATATGAGTCCATCTCAAGAGGAGTATGAAGTTAGTCTCCTTGCTCCGTGTTTGAGCCTGTACATCTGTGAAGTCAGTTCCTAAAGCCCAATGCATGCTGCAGGATTTGCTTCCCACCAGCTTTGAGCATACCAACCATATGTCCTTTGTCAAATTATTAAGAGTCTATGTCAAATTTAGTTTGGATAAAAATGAATAAGGGACCTTATGAGTTTTCACATATTATCTCATAAGCATCTAATAAATTAGGGTGTTACCTCTTCCTCATTATTATGGTCATGTTTGTACTTTCTTTTCTATTAAAATGCAGTGGTAATTGAAAAGTAATGACCAAATACACACCACTGAGATTTTCCTTGGGCATATAAACATGACTAAAATGAGATCTTAACTTCAAAGGAAATAGTAGTTCATTTGTAGAAGTATGGGCAAAACTAGCTCTGTTACAAAAGACCCATGAAATACATGGCCTTTCAAGGAAATCATTTTCTGAGAAACCTTATCTATAGGTGGATACTGTGTTCTTGGCCATAGTCCTTGAAATCGGGCTCATATAGCCTGCTTCCCGAAATGAGTTCTGACCTGTGTTCTCTTTGAGAAGTGCAATCCTTGCCTTCTGAGTTTTCTTGATAATTCATGATCTTTCTTTTCTTGCATGGGTTAAATGACCCTATCTTTTCCCACAAATGTAGTAAATGCCATTAGAAGCTCATGCCATATCATGGTTTTCTTTTTAATATGAGCACTCTTAGTAATTAGTAAGGTCAACTCTTCTCTAGAATACCACCCCTACTCTGTTCTCTTTTGGGAGTTTAGGCTTTGGAGGTTCAGGATTAGAGGGACTTTATATCTCACACTAGCGGTTAGTTGATCCACTCAGGAAAAGCTGCATGCAAATCAACTTCATTATCTGTATTGAATGGTTTACCCAAATCCAAAGCATCGACTCCATTTATTTTCTCTTGGGAGTTTCTAGAGAAACCATATTGTTTTAAAGGAGGTCATTTTTGAGGTATGATTTGCAAAACCTCTCAAGGATCCAATACCTTTCACATAACTGCAGAGGAAGGGCTTGGCTTTCTGGTGTTACAAGTAATACTACAAGACCTGGCAACTCGGTAGAAAAAAGTAACAGAAATAATATAATGGCCAAAAGAGTAGTAGACCTGGAGTTTCAGTTTTACACAGTCACAGAAGAAATGACTTTCCTGATATGTACTGATTTCTCCAGAGGAAGAGAGCCTTAGCGTTCTGGAGTGACAGGAGTGAACAATGAGAAGGGTTTGGTGACACTATGCTATTGACTTGGAAATGATTATAAGATACATAAAAAGGTGTCCCTATTGCCATCTTGAATGCATCCACAATGTAATAACACTGTCTTTTGATTACTCTTTGGGGCCCAAGAGTAAACTCCAGGAAAATCTTTTAACTTCACTATTTCTGAAGTCAAGTAATGGCAATGTTTCCAGGCGCATACGTTTGGAACAAGTCTGAGCTCGTAAAGGAGATGCATGTGAGCTATAGTTTCCATCCCATCCCCTTAGGCAGGACAGGCGGGAGGGCCATCCTGCTGGTCAGGTTCTGGCCATATCAGTTTGCTGCCTTTAGCTGTGGACCCATTCTTTCTTCTGTGCTAGCTCCTTTTGCTCTGTAACCTCTAATAAGAGTTATCTTAACCTTCGTGCCATAATTGTGCTATTTTCCCTGACGGTGGGAAAATTATTAGATGAGAGAAATTCCTTTTTCTTTTAAAAAAGAGAGAGAGTGTGTGTGTGTGTGTGTGTGTGTGTGCGCGCGCGCGCGCGTGTGCGTGTGTGCATGTATTGTGTATGTTTATATATGTGTACCTACATGTATGTGGGTGCATGTGCACCTGTTTGTGGAAGCCAAACGTCAACTCAGATGTCATTCCTCAGATCCCATACACCTTGTTTCCTTGAGATAAAATCTCCCCTTTATAGGCTGGTTAGGCAGAAAGCCGCATAACTCATCCATCTCCTCCCAAGTGCTGGGAGTGCCAGTGTGGACCACCATGCCCACGGCTTCTATGTGTGTTCTGGGGATCAAATTAGGTTCTCCTCCTTACATGGCAAACACTGTAGCAGCCTCCTCCCTATACCTACATCCAGAAATTCTCCATAAATGAAGTAGAAGCTTAGCATTTATCTCTCCCAGTTACTTCAAGGAGGGAAAACTAATGACAAGTTCAACTATAGAGTGAAATGTTCCTAATGTACTTGTCCATAGAGTTCAGCTACTGGTTTACGACTCATTCTAACTTATTTGTGCTGACATTACAAGTACTTTAAATAGGACTATCAGCAGGGCTCATAGTAACGAACAAAGTGAGTGATGTGTCCCCATCACATGACATAGAAAATTCAGAAGTTGACAGTTTTAATCCTTTAAATTTGTTATTGTTCTTGGGACTGGAGAGATGACTCAATAGTTAACATCTCTTAGCAGGCTTGCTGGTTCTGCAGAACACCTAGCACCCATATTGGCCCCCTCACAACTGCCTGTAACTCCAACTCCAGAAGATTTGAACTCCTCTTTTGGCCTCTGCAGGCACCCACACGTATGAGCGCCTATGCACAGACAGACACAGATACTCACAAACACAAATAAAAGACAGTCTTACAAGATATTGTTTCTTAATTAGATATCTGGAATTATTACTACTGCAAGTGGTATTTTAAATGGGATTTTATCTTTATTATAGGTTATGGCTAGTGCTGCTGGTATAGAGTGCAGAGAAGTGGCTTTGATGTTTTTTTAAGGTACTCATTGTTATGATTTGGATATTGAGTGCTCTCTTTGCCCTGAATAAAGGAGTGTCAGTAAAGGCTTTGTCCTCAGGTTTGCCTAGTGGGAGGTCTTCATGTTACTGGAGGTATTCCTTAGGGAGACTAGTTTTTGTGTGATGCCTTGTTAGTTCCTGTGAAAGGAGTGTCCAAAGGCAGGGTGGTGGTGGCCCACGCCTTTAATCCCAGTACTAGGGAGAAAGACACAGGTTGACCACTGTGAGTTCGAGGCCAGCCTGGTCTACAGAACTAGTTCTAGGACAGCTAGGACTACACAAAGAAACCCTGTCTCAAAAAACAAAACAAAAAAACAGAGCAACAAGGAAAAATAAAGAAGTGTCCAAAAGCCCAACTCTGGCAGCTTGCTTTCTCTCTGCTCCTGGTTTGAGATGGGCTCACCCCTTTGCTCCCACATGGGCAGCCACTGCCCTTTGCTGTGTGTCACAGGGCTCTGTGGTCTAAGTCCAGACACTGGGGTCTTATGATACTGTTTGGACTTCCATCTTCTGTAAAGGAGCACACTGGGCGTCATCCCCTGCTCCTCTCCATGATATTGCCCAAGGCAGGGGCTCTCACTGAGTGCTTGTTTTTTCTGCTACACTGATAAGCCTGTGAGCTTTCAGGATCCATCGGTCTCTGTTTCCATCCCCATGTTATAGGCATGAGTGCCATGCCCAGATTTTTGTGGGGATACTCGGGTCCTCACAGTTGCAGAACAACTATGCTTTTCCCCACTAAGCCATTTCCTCAGCCCTCGATGCCATTTTTACACCTTTCTTAAACAATGTTGCTATAATTTGGATCTTTAATGTATAATTTGCATCTGTAATGTAACCCTAAAGGCCTGCTTGTTGAAGGCTTGGTCCATGGTAAGAGCTTTGGGGGATGGTGACTAGTGGAAGGATGTTAGATAATTGTAGGCGTACCTTTGAAAGGATATTAGAACCCTAGTCCCTGCTCTGTTCCTCCCCACTCCTGGCTGTCATTAGGTGAACATTTTTCTCTGATTTGTCACAGAAGGCCAAAAGTCTTGATATGTAATGAACATGTATTGAAACCCCTGAGCCATGACTAGACTGAACCAACAACTGTGTACTTAGATATTTCATGGAAATAGACTAAGGGTGGTGTCCCATGGCCAAATATTTCAGGCTATACATACTTTATGAATTTATAAATTTAGACACCTATTTGTATCTATACATATCATAGGATGGGTATTGGGAGTGCTGAAAAATCACATGGGCAAAGGCAGATTTGATCAAAGATTCAAGTCAACAAATTGTAATCTAGGAAATACTTGGGTTATAGCTAAAGAAGAGGAATTTCAGTTTGCTACTCTGTTCTGAAAAAAAATTAAAAGTACAACTTTAGTAGTGCATGGTGACACACATTTGAAATCCCAGCATTGGGGATGAAGAAGCAACATGCAGAGACACAAAGAAGTTCAAGGCGGCTTCAGCTGCATGGTGAGTTTAAGCTCGTCCTTGGCTGCTTGAAACCTTGTGCAAGAAATGAGAACTAAAAAAAGACCGAACAAAAGACATAACTATGTGACCCCAAAGGGTTAGTTCAGATGTTATATTGTCTTATCCTTGTCTCCCATTAAGTGGATGGATTAAAAAATCATGTTAACTGAAATTATTTAAATTAACTTGACTGTTAATTTAATCAGTTAACTTGGTGAGTAAGGCCTGTTTGCTGAGATGAAGCTTGTGTGGATTTTGCTATTGACTCTGCTTTCCAGCCAAATGGACCTCATTTTTGCCCTGGTCCAGCTCCTCCCAGCTGTGAAATCCACTGTTTCAGGTTTTGTTTTGGTCTGGGAAGAGAGTTGAAGAGAGTACATGTGGTCTATGTGCTTAGGATAGCCTTTTTGAAATCCTTAGTTTCTCTAAAATTTATGGATGTCTTTTGTTTCTAATGGAACACCCATTTCATTAAGAGTTCCCATCAAATGACAAATGATTGTATTAGCTCTTGGAAATGCTTTGGGCAATCTTTTCAAACTACTGTAATAACAAACCACTGGGGCAATCACAAATTTCTCTCTGGAAAAACATTCTGTGTTTCAGGACAGATGGTTTACCAAAACACCTTATTGGTACCGTCTGCTTTTTCTATAAAAGGCGTGTTGTAAACAGTCAAATAAAGTAGGGTTTGCTCACGAAACAATGCCTTTCTAATTCTGTGACCAACTTCCAGATAGTCATTTTCATCGTAATTCATACACATGATGCTTGTGATTGCTCTGGTTATGCCATAAAAGATAAACACTTCTTGATTAGAATGAAAATGCCTGTGTCTATATTTAGAATATAAACACATTTTTATATTAACCTGTGGGTTTAATAGCAGTCACCATGACTGGAAACCAGAATTCCCAGTGCCATAAAATGCATAGTTAAAAAAAAAGGCCTCGGATTCTGGTAGGATATGTGCTAGGTTTCTTTTTCTAAAATGGATATTTTGGCTATTGACTTTTTACTGTCGTCATTAACAAAGACAGAAATGACGGAGTAAGGATCATAATTAGAATAATGACGGCTTTGCATAAATAACAAAAAACCAGGTTCAATAAACATCTGAACACCCATGTAAGGATGAGATGACAAATACGTCAAAATGAAAACCATATCATTCTTCTTGGGATGGATGTAAAGACACTAAAGTAAGATGATAACATAAAGAGATGTATCCTTTTTAAGTTTAAGATGCCAGGTGTGGTGGTACACACCTTTGGTTATAGCTCTCAGAAGGCAGAGGAAAGCTAAGAGGCTAGCCTGGTCTACATAGCAAGTTTTAGGCCACCCAGGGCTACATAGTGAGACCCTATCTCAAAACAAACAAATAAAAGATGCTGGCATTGCCTCATGCTAACAATCATTTTATGTTTGATATTTCATAATTTTAAAAAATCACCTTTTATTCGAGAACAGATTCTAAACTAGTATCATTTTGGCAATTATCATTTCTTTCTTAAAAATAGTGTGTGTGTGTGTGCATGTGTGTTTGTGAGTGTATGTACACGTGTATATGCCTGTGTGTACATACAAGAGGCTAGGGAGACCACCAGACAGACCCCTTGGAGCTGGAGGTTCAGGAATTTGTAGGATGTCCAACGGAGACTGCAACTCTAGCCCTTGTGACTTCACAGTAAGTATTCTTAAACATGGACCCACCCCTTCAGTCCTGGGTTCAGACAGATACACACGTTGTTATGGGATACTTAGCGGCCCATCAGTGAAGTCTGTTTAGTAGAAGCTTAGCTGAAAGACAACTGGACATCTAAGTGAACTGAAACAAAACTTCATACTTGAAATCTGAGCTCTACCAAGGCCAAGGAGGCCAGTTCATGACTCCTTACCTGTCAGTTCCCACTCATCAGATCCCAGCACCTCTCTATTTTACTTCATTAGAATTTACTTTTACTTATGCATATGTGTTTGCCTGTGTCCATGTGTGGGTATGTGAATGTGTATGTTTTCACTGAAATGAAGAGTGTGCAACAGATCTCCCAGAGCAGGAGTTAAAGGTGGCTGTGAGCTACCCAGTGTGGGTGCTAGGAACCAAACTCAGGTCCTCAGCAAGAGCAGGCAAGTGCCCTTCTAGTCCTTCTGTCATACTTTAGTTGGGTAATCTTGAACAAGGTAATGTCTTCATGTCTTGGTATTAACATCTTAAACAGGAATAATGCTATTTATTTTTTTTTTCTTTCTTGGAAAAAGATTTAAGGAAGTCTAAGTACTACTGAGTGCCATGAAGGAAAGGGGTCAAGACCAGGCTGCAGAAACCCACAGAAACAGCTGAACTGAACAAGGGGGAGCTCATGGACCCCAGTCCAATACCTGGGACACCAGCATAGGACTGGAACAGAACCCCTGAATGTGGGTATCAGTTAGGAGGACTGGGTAGTGTATGAGGCCTCTGGTAATGGATCATTATTTATCTCTAGCATACCAATTTGTTCAAGGGTACCTCACACTTTCTTCTTTAAGAGTTTCAGTGTGGCTGGATTTATGTTGAGGTCTTTGATCCATTTGGACTTAAGTTTTGTGCATGGAGATAGATATGGATCTATCTGCAGTCTTTTACACACCAACATCCAGTTGTGCCAGCACCATTTGTTGAAGATGCTTTCTTTTTTCCATTGTATAATTTTAGCTTTATTTTTTGTCAAATATCAGGTGTTCATAGGTCTGTGGCTTAATATCAAGATTTTCAATTAGATTCTATTGGTCTTCCTGTCTATTTTTGCACCGATACCAGGCTGTTTTCAGGACTATAGCTCTATAATAGAGCTCGAAGTCAGGGATGGTGATGCCTCTGGAAATCCCTTTATTGTATAGGGTTGTTTTGGCTATCCTGGATCATTTGTTTTTCCATATAACATTGTGTATTTTTCTTTCAAGGTCTGTGAAGAATTGTTCTGAGACTTTGATGGGGATTGCATTGAGTCTGTAGATTGTTTTTGGCAAGATTGCCATTTTTACTATGTTGATCCTACCTATCCGAGAGCATGGGAAATCTTTCCATTTTCTGGTATCTTCTTTAATTTCTTTCTTTAAAGACTCAAAGTTCTTATTATTTCAGTCTTTTACTTGTTTGAGTGGTCCCACTGTCACGCCAGCCCCAAATAACACACAGAGATGCTGTATTAGATATAATTCTGTTGTCCAGTTACTAGTTTCTTATTGTCTAGCTCTGTCTTAAATATTTCTATTAATCTAAGTATTTCCATGTGGTCTTATCTTACTGGAGAGAGGTGCTGGCATCCTCGTTCTGTTCTCTATCTTGAATCTCTTCCCTACTACTTCCTCTCTTCTCCTTGTCTCCTAGTCCAGCCTATCTTGCTTTCCTATTGGCCAACAGCGCTTTATTCATTAACCAATAAGAGAAACGTATTTACAGAATGACATTACCCCATCACATTACCCCAAGATATTTTATGTTATTTGTGGCTATTGTGACATGTGGTATTTCTCTGTTTTCTTTCTCAGCCCCTTTATCATCTGTATATAGTAGGGCTACTGATTCTTTTTTTGAGTTGACCTTGTATCCTGCTAATTTGCTGAAGGTGTTTATTAGCTATAGGAGTTCCCTGGTAAAGTTTTTCAGGTTGCTTTTGTAAACTCTCATATCATCTGCAAATAGTGAAAGTTTGACTTCTTCCTTTCCAATTTGTATCCCCTTGATTTCCTTTTATTTTCTTATTGCTCTATCTAGAACTTCAAGTACAATATTGAAGAGATATGAAGAGAGTGGACAGTCTTGTTCCTGATCTTAGAGGAATCGCATTGAATTTCTCTCCATTTAGTTTGATGTTGGTTGTTGTTTACTGTATAATGCAGAGTGAGATCTTGGATAGGTTCCAAAGATTCATTGAGAAACCCTGTCTTGAAGAACAAACAAACAAACAAATAAACAAAATGTATTGATGGGAGATGCCATTCTATAAATATGTTTCTCTTATTGGTTAATGAATAAAGCACTGTTGGCAAGTAGGAAGGCAAGGAAGGTGGGACCAGGAGACAAGGAGGATTCTGGGAGAGACAGTAAAGAGCAGTCAAGATGTAGGACATGAGAAAAGTAAGATGTGCAGATCCTCTCTTTGGTAAGATATGACCATATGGAAACACTTAGATTGATAGAAATGGGTTAATAATTAAGATAGTTAGCCAATGAGAAATGCTAGTAATCGGTCAAGCGTTTCATAATTAATATACCATCTCTGTGTGTTATTTGGGGCTGGTGCGGCACTGGGACCAGACTGGCAGGAAACTGCTTGTAACCTTGTACAAAGACATTTATCATGCCAGAGTCTGTAATTTTCATTTTGTAGTTTTAAATATATAATATATATTCATATAGCATATATTAATTCATATGTCTATTATTCTGGAGCTTCATTAGTAACAATTTTCCCCCTACAGTTTCTTATTACAGTTATTTTACTTTTCTGAGCCAAAGTCTCAATACGCTGCCTAGACTGGCCTGGAAATCATTATGCATCAGAGTCTGGCCTTTGCTTTCTGCGCAGTGCAGCTTCCTCCTTAAAGATTCTGTTTGCCTATAATCCACAACCACAGAGAACCTTCTTTCAGAAACATATGGAAGCCGATGCAAAAATCCACAACTAATCATTGGGTCACCTCCTGGAGTAAATCGAAGTGAGGCAGGAGCTATAATGGCAAAACCCACAGAATCAGTTGACCCAAGATAGTGAGAGATCATTGACTCAGGTCTCACAAATAGGGAAACTCATAAGACTGAGCTAGACACCCTTAATATTGTTGACAATGGTGTGGAGGGGTCATTATATGAGGCCACTGTCAGGGTTCCAAGATCTAACTCTAATGCACACACTGACTTAGTGGAGCCCATTCTATATGGAGAGACACCATGCCCAGCCTAGACACAGGCATGTAGGGATGGATAGGTACCTTGGTCCTGCCTCATCGAGATGATGAGATAGACTTAGTAGACTTTCTAGTGGAGGAGACCTTACCCACTTGAAGCAGCAGATGGGAGGAGGAGGGGGAACTGGGATTGGAATGTGGAACAAAAAAGAAAGAAAGAAAAAGAAAGTTAAACTTTTTTTTTTTTAAAAAAAGATTCTGTTTGCAAAAATAGGATCAGTCTGTAGAGTTAAATCATCTCTAGTGCATTTAATCCCAAATAGTTTGTAAACATCAGCTTTCTAAATGCTAAGGTCCCCAGGCCAGCCCCTTCACAAAGTACCAGGAATAATTTGTTTTGTTATATGAGAAGCTGACTTGTCATTGAATTATCATGGTCAGCCTTTTTTATTTAAGTGTAAAATGTAAAGATTACCCTTGGGTGACACAATTATGAATGTGATAGTTTGCAAACCAGTGTTTTGTACTTCCTTACACCCAAGTGATTCCTTGTAGGCCTGACCTACCTTCTCTAAAGTGGACGGAGGAAAGATGATCTGTGTAGAGTAATATAAAGTATAATGTGAAGTCAGGGGAAAACAACTATGTCTTAGCTGTGTTTCAATTGCTATGATAAAATGCCAGGACCAAACACAACACAGGAAGGAAAAGGTTTATTTCACTTACCATTCCATGTACCAGTTCACCACTGAAGGAAATCAGGGAAGGAATTCATAGGAGGGGAACTTGGAGACAGGGACTGATGCAGAGGCCATGCAGGGCAGCTGCTTCTGGCTTGCTCATCATGGCTTGCTCAGCCTGCTTTCCCATAAATCCAGGACTACCAGCCCAGGGATGGCACCACCCACAATGGGCAGGCCCTGCTCCATCAGTTACTAAGAAAGTGCCTACAGTCAGATCTTATGCAGCCAGTTTCTCAGTTGAGGTTCCCCTCCTCTTAGATGACTCTAGCTTGTGTCACGTTGACATAAAACTAGCCTGCATAATCTGTTTCATTGACCAGATGAGAACTCTATGTGATTTTCACAAATGTCATTCACATGGAAAGAGATCTTGTGACTATTACACAAAGACTTTTGATATCTAAGAATAGAGCATTTCTCCAGGAAATGATTTGATTATGTATTCACTTAAGTCACTTAAAAAATGTTGTGCCAGGGAGAAATTGATTCTACATCAGAAGGATGCTAAGTTTACAGCTAACTGCTGGAACAACAGGGATGGTTTCTGTTCTCATAGTGCTCTGGTCAAATCCAGGATCTCGGGCTTGCTTCGAAAGTGTGTAACCACTAGGCTGCATCTCCAGTACTTTAAAATTAATTAACCCTGAACAACTGAAGTCCTACAAACTTGTAAAGGCATATGCATTTTTATGATGGTGTTTACAAATAGCTCTTCTTGTAGCAATTCCCTTGTCTTTAGTGTGCTACATGCAGTTTTATAACAGTATCATACTGGTCTCTCCACTTAGAGACATCATACATCCCAACTCACTCAATTGTAAGCCAGGTGCTGGAACACAGTCAAGAATTGATTAGACAAAAGAAAGTGCACTCGAGTTGACGGCATTTTAGTGTGATGATTTTCTAGACAATGAAGCTAAATCAATCATTTGTTAGACAGGATTTTCCTAAAGCTTTGCTTCAGTACCATTGCCATCTTGCATAACGCCTGGACAGTGGACAGTGAAATCCACTCACTGCTAGAGCAGTGTGTTTGGTTTCTTGGAAGCTCAAAGAGACAGAAATATAAACACACTCACTGAATTTGCCATTACTGTCTGATTTTGCTCTTCTGTCTTTGAGACAGTGTTTTACCATGTGACTCAGGCTTGCTTAACCTTATGATGTGGCCTATGCTGCTCTCAAACTTGAGAATCTCTTGCTCCAGCCTTTCAAGTGCTTGGATTACGTGCCATCCCGTCTGGTTTTCCACTGCTTTTACTTGTGAATGTCCATTGGAGTCTTGACTCAGGTCAACACACACACAGACACAAATATGTGCAGCTTTAATAATCTCCACAGTAAAACTTTGCTAACTAACATGGACTCTTGTCATTGGTTGCTAAAGTCACAGATTCACTACAACCTTACATCACTGACATAATTTTATTTTAGAGCCCGAGTGGAACAAAAGTCATTATGTCATTTATTTTGCTTGTTGAAACCTGAAAATTCACACGAACTCTCCTTACACGTTTCTTTGACGTTGTAGTGAGCATCTGAGGCATTATCAGTGTGTGAATAGTAGATAGACTGTTTTCATACACAGTCCAAACACGTCATATGTCTACTTCTTCCTGAAAATTCCAACCACTGAAAAGGGAATGATGGCTTAATGGGCACAGTGCTTGTTATACGAATGTGGGGAATGGAGTTTAGGACCCTAGCACCTAGCCAATATCAGGTGGTGTGATGGCCCACGTGTTACTCCAACACTTGGGAGGCAAACACAGGGCATCCCAAAAGCCATTCGGCTAGCTTGACTAGATAACTGCATGAGCTCAGTGTATGAGATGAAAATCAATGAAGAGAAATCTTAAAGACACCCAATGTCACCCCTTGACAACATATGGTTACCTTAACACATGCAAATTTGTACACACACACACACACACACACACACACACAATTATAGATACATAAACAAAGACACAGACACATATACACACACAAATGCAGACACAGAGATAAATACACAAAGACACACACACACACACACACACACACACACACATACACACATACACACACACACACACTGTACCCTCCCTTAGTTCTGTAGCTGGGAAACCCTGTATACTAGTTGGAAGGCTGTTTGATGAAAATATGTGCAAGGCTTCCCTGAATGTGAGTTTGGGTGGGTCAGTCAGAGCATGCTCTCCAGGCTTGTGACGTGCTTGTCATCAGAGACCACAACACATGACTACAGAATGAACCCATCTGCCTGCTTGCAGACACTCAGTCCTCATCTTAAGCCCAGCTCTCCAACATCCTGCCAGGCAATTCCACATACTTTCAATACGGCTTTACTCATACACAGATGTACAAAACACCCCTGTGTTATTATTCTTTAGCAAAATAATTATTTCCACAAACTACTGGGGCTGGGAGAAGTACGACTTAGTAAAACAATGTGTGATACCACTAAAAGCAATTAGTAAATTATGCAAAAAACAAAGGAAAATGAATCAGATTCCTATTATCCAGAGTTAACCAATGAAACATTAAGTACCTCTATAGTTTTTATTGTAGGCACAAAATAACTTTTATTTTTTTTTTTTAGCATTGAGATCATATAAAATCATTGGCTTTCTTTAAGGAAACAGTGAATCCCAACACCAATTTCTGCATATAATTAGTTCCATTATGTGAAATGACCAGAGTTTATCCTTTGTTGGACACTGTGATTGCTTTAAACTATCAGTCATGTACTCTTATCAATAACATCCTAATTGGTGTTTTCTTTTACAGAAATATCCTACCTATATTTTTCTCGATGGCTAACTAATAAATGATCTGGGCCCTGAAGCAACTGCCTTTGGGCTGAAGGTACCAGGTTGAGGAATTATGGATGGCTGGGCACTGGCTTTGTGTTCTAGAGAGAAGCTAGAACATTGGCCTCTTCAACAGATGGCTAAATAATCTCTACACAGCCACATGGTGATCAAACTACTGTCCCCAGGAGAGAGGACAATCAGAGAGATGCTGCCATGTAACTGACACTTTAAATGTGCATATCTCCACCTCAAGGCAGGCTCTTTAATGCAATTGCATGGAGAATGCTTGTTCCCAGATTTACAGGGCTGTGCCTGGCTGAGCTTTGAGATACCAAGATCGTATTTTATTCACTAATAGAAAGTACATGCTTTTTTACATTTGTAGAGCAAGATAAATATTGATTCATTCGTCCTTGAACCAAAACTGACAAGTAAAATTGTCACAGGCAGATGACAGGTTTAACGGTGTTGGCTTTATTCACCACGTGTCTTCAGTGCCTCCCCCGTTGCCTGGCCCAAGGAGGTAAACGGACATTTGAGGAGTGGAGACAAAATGTAAAGTGAAAACATCTCCTTTCAGTTGCCAGTCCAGTCTGGGCCTCACTGTGTGAGGAGTGAGGCCCATGCAGGTCTTTTCAGTTGTATTACATAATTAGGGGAAGCAATAACAAACACGCCTGCATCTGATCCAGGTGCTCTGTCAAGATACATTCTTCCTTTGGTTGGTGTAGCACATTTAGGTCTGCAGTTTGATACATTATTTTCCTGGAAAATAAAAGCTGCTTCCCAAAGGGACTGCTTGGGCTGAAGATTCTGTTTCTTTTGAGTGATAGCAAATCACCCTGGATTCCCCTTTAGCTTATGCCACTATGGAAAACTTAGAAACTTTTAATGGCTCAAAATATTGGACCTTTGTGAGGACTGGGCAGAGTTTTCTCTGTTCATCGGTTGTGCTATGAGGTACAGCCTCAAGGAATAAAAACATGAGTGAATTTACGAAGTGCATGTTAAGCACTGACTTGGTAAGAGAAATAAAAGGTCAGTCAACTGTGCATAAATTCATTCAGGATTGTCATGTGTTGGAAGGAGTGGCTAAGTGGGTATGGATAGGGACCAGAACCACCTCATCCTAAAATTCACTTTGGTGGAGATGATGAGTTGGAAGTGAGACTATTCTTAGGTACAGCTTGTAGGATGAGTAGGGATTAGTGGAAAGAAAAAATAAGGCAAAGGATTTTAAAGCAAAAGCAATTCAAGCTGATCCACAGGGACAAGTGATGCCTCCCAAGCAGCGGGAGCAGAGGCTTTGTACCTGTGATAGGAGGTTGTCAGGGCCAAGTGTTGGGTGCATCGAGCATCAGCCACCATGGAGTGTACTGTGTGGGTAATTAAGGTTTTGTTAAGGGGCCCCACCATTCAGTCATTGGTGCCATTAATGTGAATAAAGACCTTTCTTTCCTACAATATTCTTGATTTTCTTTTTGTTTGGGAGTTTCAGCTTTACTAAACTATCTCCTAACTCAGGTGACACAATGGTCCAAACATCTTTATAATTTTTCTGAAAGGTCTTCCATTCATTTGTTTACTACTCATCTCTCATAGGATGTTTCCAATATTCTCTTATGTGCAACTTTGTATGTGGTGGTCAAAGCTAAGCTCGGTGATTTGCCTCATTTTAATACATAGTGATAACCACTTTTGGAACCAGTTCTACAAATGATCTTGACAACAGTTCATGTATGGAATGGATACCGGGCACCACAATAGACATTGGTGTAGCTCAGCTACAGCTGAAGCAGGGACTCATCTCTACAAAGCCCTTGGGAAGGAAGTTCTGTGCAGACTCCTAGGAATGTTAGCTCAGTAAAGGTGGGAGATGAGGAAAGTAGACCTGTTGATATCAAGTGAATGTGTTAGGAATGTTGTAATTACTAACGGGAAATTCTAAAGCTCTTTTCCTTTTCTTTTCCGAGACAGGGTCTTAACATACGACTCAGCCTGGCCATGAACTCATGATCCTTCTGTTCTCATCTCTAGAATACCAGCATTACAGTGTTCAGCAAAGTCTCTTGTTTTAAAGCACTTAAGAACTTATGTATAATTTATTTGTTTAAATATACTTGGATTTTCTATTGAGTAAGCAAATGTGTATTTGCTTTAAAATCCCTATTCCCAGAAGTATAAGGCTAGTTGCTGATATCAATATTTGTTTCCCCATAAATCTGTTTGGACACAGTGGAATGTCTGTGTCCACAATTTGTGCCACCTTTTGCCAGTATTTAGCAAAATAGTGGCACTTTGTGGGATGCGGCTTCAAGGTCATGTTGCGTTTGTAGTCCATTTGAAAACTATGGGACTGAAGAAATGCCTGTGGTCAACAGTTTTCCCCGTTTTGCTTGTTTTCTAGGTAACAATGGCCAACATTGCAATAAACGGAAGTCATTCCCCAGTGACCTGCGAAACGACACTCTTTGCTCTCCGGATGGCAACGTGGAATCAGATCTTGGACCCGTG
The DNA here is from genome assembly GCF_943737965.1 of Phodopus roborovskii. Taxonomy (NCBI): domain Eukaryota; kingdom Metazoa; phylum Chordata; class Mammalia; order Rodentia; family Cricetidae; genus Phodopus; species Phodopus roborovskii. Next base: position 10,982,334 of record NW_026125278.1, on the reverse strand, counting down.
GGTCTACATTCTGCTCCGGAAGGCTGTCCTTAAGAACTTGTATAAGCTTGCCAGTCACTGCTGTGGAGTGCATATCATCAGTGTGCACATCTGGGAGCTCAGCTCCATCAAGAATTCCTTAAAGGTCGCCGCTATTTCTGAGTCACCAGCTGCAGAGAAGGAGAGTCAGCAAGCATCTATTGAAGTGGGACTGTAGGCCAATGCAGGACTAGAAGACCGGGGAAAGTTTTGGAAACATCTCAGCTGATTGGATTTATAGCCTAACTGGAACATTTGGACCTCAGTGTGTAGTTTGGGAGTACACTGGACTGATGCAGCTTCTGAATTTTGTTATAACAGCTGCTACTGCATGGTTGTGCATTTTTAGTTGCTTTTTATTTTATTTTATTTTTTATTTTATTTTTTGACAGGAGGTAAACCGATACGGTGGAGTTGAATGGAACACAACTTTTGAGTTTAGTTGTGTGACTTGTGTTTGTGGACTAAATGTATCTGTTGAGGCCCAATGCTGATGAATACTTGACCTATTTGTTCATGACTCCTTAATGCTACCTGCACCATGAAATGGTCATTTCATTGACTTATAGACAAGGCCCAATGTTGTGGGAGTTACTTGTCCTGCCAGGTACCATAGCCACTTCAGCCCCAAATAAACACACAAAGACTTATATTAATTTATAAACTGTTGGCTGGTGGGTAGGGCTTGTTATTGGCTAGCTCTGTCTTAATTGTTAACCCATTTCCCTATGGTCTTACCTTACCAGAACAGGGTCCGATCCAGAAATGTTACTCCTTCCTAGGCTACATGAGGTCTCCCTGCAGTCCCTCTCTGCCTACCTTTCCCAGAATTCTCATCTCCTAGTCCCGCCTATCTTCCTGCCTCTATTGGCCAAATAGTGTTTTATTTATCAATCAATAAGAGAAACATATGTTCCTCCCATCAGCTCAAAGTAGTATAAGACTGTATTTGTTTGTGTGCGGGGTTTGTGTCTGTTTACCAGTTCACATATCCTCAATCAATGCCTGCATGACCATGGCATCTGGGATTCACAGTGGCTTGTGATGACCACTACAAATGCTGGGTCAGCCTGACATTGTGGGGCTGATTAGCATGGCCATTCTGGTCACAACTGACACATGTACTTGCTTGCATTTGTTCTTATGAAGGTCAAATATTGTTTGAAAAAAAATTGTGAAGTAATAGATTATCAGTGTTTAACTGATCTCTTTTCCTCTGAAAATTGCAGAGAAACACAGGCTTTATCTTAGCACAGATTCAGCTTCTGATAGAATGCCCACTAAGCCCTATCATAGACTATTCAGACCATCTAAGTCCCAGGGATACATTGCCAAAAACATGGCAGATATTGCTTTACTTGAGCTGCCATTTCTGTGCCAGAGAATAAAAGAAAAACAATCACATATTCAGTCTGTCTACAGCTAGTGTGTTTCTGCTTTACAAACACAGGTATAAGGAAGTTCTGTTGACAGTAGTTTCACTAAATCTATTGGACCATATTTTCAAAAGCCTGTGTTATCAGTGTCAAGGGGAAAGATCTGAAATTAGCCAGGGTTGGTGACCCATTGTTACTGTTAATCAGAGACCAAGGGACAAGGCTCTGTCTCTAAGCTTCCCAGTCATAATTCACACTTCTCCTTTGTTTGTTTGTATAATTAACTTAAAGGTTTTCAGTTTTAGTAATCGTTCTAAGCATTGTAGTCCATCAGTGACTAGGGTTATTGGTTATGTTTTATAAAGAAATACATTTTTAAAGTCCTTGCTTTCATCTTGTCTGACTGTATTTAAACAAAGTACTGTCCCCCTCCATTTGCAATGAGTGTGGGTGCTTTGCTTGAATGCATTTCATTGTATCTTTCTGGCACCTACTGAGACCAGAAAATGGCATCAGGTTCTATGGGACTGGAGGTACAGATGGTTGTGAGCTGCCCTGTGGGTGTTGGGAATTGAACCCAAGTCCTCTGGAAGAGCAATCAGTGCTCTTAACCTCCGAGCAGTCCCTACATCCTCTAAAAGTTGTTTTTATCTGTAAAACTGATTTCAGATTATAGGAAATCTGAGAATTCAATGGAATTAAATTGATATTTTTTTATAAACTGCTTTTGATTGGCAGCTTATATTAGATGTAATTAATGATTTTGGTAAAGTCTCATGAGTAAATTAAAAGAAATGAAACAAGTAGCCTTGTTGAAGGCTTAAAGGAAATTATTTGTAGTGAATTAAAAAGGAGTACATTCTGTTATGTGATAATCTTAACTTAAAGACAATAAGAGATCAATCACACAATTTATTCTTAAGTAGAGAATATGTCAGATAATAGGCAATGATATCCTGGTGTAAATTGTGCAGGGAGTTGTAAAGGTTGTGTCCTATTTAAATTTAAGCTGACAGCTATGTGTTGGTTACTCTGGTGTATATATGTAGACATGCATGTATGTGTGGTTGTGTGTACATACATGTGTATAAGAATTTCTGGGTCTATGTATTGTATGTGCATGTGTTTGTATAATGCATATGTTTGTAAAAAGCCATTGCAGTTTGTGATTGCTGTTCTGTACATAAATGCTATCATGTTTAATTTCAAGAGCACTTTAAACTTGGAAAAACTTCTGGATGGTTCACTTATTTTTAGAGCCAATATTTATTTCCTACAGTGATAAGGTGTTGACATCCTATAAACTGAGGCATGAAGAAGCAAATTTCCATCTTTCTTAATCATAGTTGATAAAAACTCTGCAATTCATAGTTCCCTGCATTTCAACCGAGGAAAGGAGCAGGCAAGGAACTTGCTCCAAGGGCCCAGGTCCCTTCTTGTTGAGCCTCTACTGTAGACAGAATTGGTTGGCCCTCTATTGCTGTAATGTTACCCTGGCTATGTGTGTCTACAGTGAGGTCATCTTGTAGCCTCATGTGGTGGAGGCGAGGCTCTGGGAAGTGATAAATGAGTTACTGTGTGCATATTTTGGAAGATTTGTCCATACTACCTGAGCAATTTGTCAGGTAACTTAACTGGACTTATGAGGCCAAACTCATAGTGTAAATATAAAAAATAGAAAAAAAAAACTTGACTCCAAAATTCTCTGTGTTATTGTAGCTGTAGTATAGAGATCACTTATAGCACAGTTTATTGTACAATGAGCAATGAAGAGGAACATTCCCTGATAACTTCCTGAGTTATCAGTATGAATAAAAGTGCTTGTGCTTATTCATTATAATAAGTAGTATAAATAGTTCCAACAAGCTTACCAATGTGAATGTTTATGCTCTGTTTTGACATATTTAGACTGTTTTACTTTTTACATATATTACTTTTTTCTTATTTTACATATCGATCCCTGTTCCCTCTCCCTCCCTCCCTCCCATGCCCACACCCTACCCACTCCACAGGAAGGGTGGTGCCTTCCAGGATGGATCATCAAAATCTGTCAAGTCATTTGGAGTAGGGACTAGGCTCTCTCTCCTGCCTCTAGGCTAAGGGAGTATCCCTCCATGGGGAATGTGTTCCCAAAGTCCTTTTGTGCACCAGGGATAGATCCTGGTTCCACTGTCAGAGGTCCCTTAGACTGCCCAGGTCTTCTAGCTGAGACCCATGTTCAGGGGGTCAGAGTCAGTCCCATGCTGGTTTCCCAGCTATCAGTCTGGGGGTCCATGAGCTCCTCCTTGCTCAGGTCAGCTGTCTCCTATGTGTCATCATAGAGCCCTCATCTAGCAGCTGATGGAAACTGAAACAGACACCCACAGCTAAACACTGAGCCAAACTCCTGCAATACAGTTGCAGAAAGGGAGGAGTGATAAGCAAAGGGGTCAAGACCAGGCTACAGAGAATTACTTTCTTAGAGGGAAACAAATACTAAACATGTCTGAACTTTTTCCAGTCTTTGTAACTGTTTAATGAAAATGAGATAAAATGCATACCACTGTTTTCCAAGATTGAATACTGAATTATAATTAGCTGTGGGTGTCAACCACAAACATGACACTTGCTAGTGGGTTTAAGGACATGATAAAAATATTTTAAAGACAGGATGTCTATGAAGTAGAAAATTCCTAGATGTCAACTTGCACATAAGTGGGTATCTGTTTTCTTTCCTCACTTGCAGTCTTAAAAGGCAATGGCCTTGTTTTTGTGCCTAATGTGTGGTTAGGACCTAAATGAGGGTAATGACTGGGTAGAATGACACTTTATAGAAATGGTGGGCTACCTGCTTTACTATCTATGAATTGCTTTCTAGGATCAGAATATAAAATTGGGATTGGACAGAATTTACCAGCAGGTAAATAGTTTTTTACTTCAACTCATTACCGGCACATTTCAAATGGAGAGGACGAGGGGTTCTTTTGTTATATGAATGAATGTATTTTGTGTTCCTCATACTTATAGTAAAAGAGTAAATTACACACACACACACACACACACACATATATATTGCTTGCATTAATTGCTTGCTTGCATTATTGCTTGCATTAATATGCACTGCATGCATATTAAAAGCTTTGGATAGCGTGAAACTTCAAATGGTTTTATGATGAGCACGGACTAGTATTTATTGCAAGAGGGTAGTTAGCTTAAGGAAATCCTACAAACATGGGACCCTTGAAGGGGAACTTTCATTTAGACTTACTGTTAGGTGTTAGGGACTTCAACTTTTTACACTTTGATTACTTCTTCCCTGCCCACTGTTCGGTGTCATTTCTTTTATCTGAGCCTCACTTCCCCTAGGAAGATTTCATTGATTCTAAACTCATGGGGAAGATACAGTCAGGTCAACTACAGATGCCCATCATGTCAAACAGCTTCAAATGTCAATGCCATAATCCTCACTGAGGTTTGTGCCTTGCCCATGGTTTCTGTTTAATAAGCAGTCTGGTGTCAAGACTTACTTCAGAGGACTTAAATGGGAATTAGCCACCATTATATGTTGGTGTTCATGTCACATGGTTTGAGGTAAGAGAGGAAGGTATTAGCTTGCTGGACCTGTTGTAGCAAAGTGCCACAGATGGAGCCGGCGACATTAGCTGGACTTTTCCTTACATTTGTGGTAGATAGAAGGATCAGTGTGTGGTTAGGAGCTGTCTCTTTATCTTGTAGATGTGTCTTTTCCCTGTCTTCATGCGATCATCCTTCTGTGAGTTTTTGTGCTTCTCTAGCAGCAGTCAGACTTGAATAGGATTCATTCATTCTAGATCCTCCTAACAGAAGTAATTACAATATATGAATTTAGAAGGTCACATTTCAGTTTGTAGCAACAGCGCAGACATTAAGATGCAGGTACAGGGGCTGAGTCTTAGATATTGGTGTACATCCCTTGGAGATGGGTGGTTTCTGAAATCAAATTGCTGTGACCTGCTGCGTTGACTTATTTGGTAAGGCTGGGGTTGTGGGAGGAGAATTTATTTTGTAACAGGATTGCAGAAGAGGGTATCAGGCAATGCTAATATGAAGAACACCCTTTGGTCTATTTCTGTTTGAGTATGTGGCTAACTAGCCACATGTAGTGGTGTGAAATGTACAAAGAACAAAGAAACTTTGTAAAACTGTAAGATTTCATCACTATTTTCTTTTTTTTATATATAACCACGTTCATTTAAATGAAAACAAACAACATTTATAGACAATATTTGGGAATTTGGGCATTGTTCTTTCCAAACTATTTCCTGCTGGTAAGGGGCACTGTCATCGGGGATTCGAAGAAGATTCAGAAATCCTGGCAGTAGTCTGTAAGGCTGCTTTGTCCAGCTGTTTTGAATGTTGGATCACCTGCGACTCTGTTTCAGGCGGTCTGGCTTGATCAAACCACATTAGTCTGGAAGGAATCCACATCTTTTCATTTTCTGTGGAAACAAAAATAGAAATCCTTTTCCCCAGTAACTTGTCCTTCAACTTAAATTTTGGAGTCAAAGCATTTTTTTTAATTTATTATTTTACATGTCGACATAGTACCCTTTAGCTCCCTCCCTCCCTTTTACCCTCTCTGCCCTCTCACATGCACTCTAACCACCCTCCCCTCCCGTCCCCCCACCCGAATTCCATGTGTAGGGGAATGCCATCCAGTTGGGGTCATGTAGATCTGACAGGTCATGTGAAAGTAGGGACTAGGGCTTCTCTCCTGTCTCTAGGTTAAGGCAGTTATCCCTCCATGGGGGATGTGTTAGCAAGGTCCTTTTGTGCACCAGGGATACAGCCTGGCTCCACTGTCTGAGGTCCCTTAGACTGCTCAGTCCTTCTGGCTGAGACCCATATTTAGGGGGGCCTGAGTCAGTCCCATGCTGGATTCCCAGCTATCACTCTGGTGGCCCATTAGCTCCTCTTTGTTCAGGTCAGCTGTCTCTATGTGTTTCTGCTGCCTGGTCTTGTCCTCTCCATCTGCATCTGGGTTCTAGTTCGACTCAGTGTTTATGTATGGGTGTTTGATCCTGTTTCCAACAGGTATTAGTTGAGGGCTCCATTGATAAGTTTGTTTTTGATCTCACTATCCGGGAAGGGCATTTATGGTAGCCTTTCCACGGAAGCTCAAATTGTTAGTTGGTGGCAGTCTTGTAGTTCTCTAGACCTTTCTTTGTGTTCAATTTTATCTTCAAACCAATATTGGCTCCCTCTTTTATGTTCTCTCTCTCTCTGTCTCTGTCTCTCTCTGTCTCTCTCTATCTCTCTCCTGTCTTCTATTCCTAACCGGGCTCAATTTTCCTGGTCGCACGTGTTTTTCTTTCCTCCCCCTCGTTTTCTCCTACTTCTCTCTCCATTCGCTGCCCCCCCCCACTTCCCCTGAGCTCTGGGGGACTTGTCCCTTCCCGCTTCTGTATTTTCATACTGGTCATTTTATACCTAGCCTGAGTTTTTTTTCCAATTCTAAGCAAATGGAACAGAGAAAACATGTCTGCAGAAAAAGCAAGAAGTTGTATAAAAACAATGCAAACAGACAGTGAAACTGGGTTTAGCTGGTCTCTGGTTTCTTACTAGTTTCAGAAGAATTGTTCAGAAAGCATATAAAATTCCTACACTAGGCTCTTAAGATAATGTTTAGATTTTGACTTTGTAGCTAAACTTTTCTTGTTGTGTCTCTCTCCCCTTCCTCCTTCTTAAAACAATGTGAGGCCATTTGGATTGATCTTATGCTTTTATCTCTACAATTCTGATGTTTACAATATTTCTATTATCCTTTGATCTTGGTATTTTCCACTCTTTTCTGAGTCCTGTTGATGTTAAAATCACTTCCCACTATAGTTAAAAAAAAAATCTTTAATTGGTTGTTATCTTTCTAGATGAGTTCTCAGTATTTGTTTCCAAATAAAATGTGAGAGAGGTTGATACTTTTGTTCTATGGCAAGTAAATTAATTCAGTGGATTCTATCCATCAGGATTAGAATGGCAACTGAGACTAAATGGATGAAAACAAAATAAAGATACATTGACAATCAATCAAGTCTCAACCTAAAGGCATTTATTTCCTAAAGGTTTTTTTGTTGTTGTTATTGTTTTCAAAACAGGGTTTCTCTGTGTAGCTCTGGTTGTCCTGGACTCTCTCTTAGACCAGGCTGGTCTTGAATTCAGAGACCCACCTGCCTCTAACCCCCCAGTTCTGGGATTAAAGGCATGCACCCCCTGTTATTTATTTAAGTTTTAATATAAATCTAAGTGGTTTTCTTAAGGAAAGATAAAAAGCAAATAACCCAACTAGTAAAAATAATATAAACAAACAATAACAGAACAAATCCAACACACTAAAATGCACAGTAGCCTACTGTAAATTCCCCTCAGGAGGAGAAGGAACATCCCTTGTGGTGTGTGTGTGTGTGTGTGTGTGTGTGTGTGTGTGTGTGTGTGTAGGTGGACAGAGAGGGGGAGGGAGGGAGAAAGAGAGAGAAGAGAGGGAGGGAGGGTACAGGGACGGAGCAAGAGTGTGAGGGAGGGAGAGAGAGGATCTCGAAAACGAACTGATTTTCAGTTCCCTGTTTCCTAAACACACAGAGAACTCAGCTCAGCTTTTGCTCCCGTTGAGATAGGTCATTCAGACTCCATAGATTTAATCCCATTATTTCTTATGTCCAACAAAAATGTAACTATGGTGGACCAATTTGCCAAAATTGATTTCAGAATTGATAGGAGTTCCTTCTGAGCTAAGGAAGTAACAAGAGTCACTTAGCCTGTTGACTGGATTTAGCGTCCACCATCTGACCATGTTTTTAAGAACTTTCTAGACTACTGAGGTGCACTGAGGGGAAGCATTGCAGAGCAAACAGGTACAATTTTAGTGTCAACCATGTCAGAAGAAACCCTGGAATGTGAGGAGGCAAACCGATCTAACACTGCTATGATGCAGCCTTGTGAAACCATCTGTTTCTCAGAGGAATTTATCAGTAATTCTTTATAAGATTATAAGCTCTCTCTGAAATTCAATATTTTTATTGCAATTCTGGATAATGTTTGCAAGTTGGTATGAATGTCACTGCATAAAAGCCTGACACCATTGTAAAGTGTGGTAAATAAGAATCTGGGAAATGATAGGCTGATGGATGTGTATTCTGGGAGAAATCACACCAGAATCAGATGACCGCCGCAGGTTCCCATTCCAAGGATGCTTCCAGAGGCTCTTTGCCTCTGACCATAGGTAAGAGAGTGAGCTTTGATCCGGGAACGCAGGCCTAGTCCCCCCCTCCCAGGTCACACCTGCACCTGTTCCCATGTACTAATGGGCATAATCAGTGCAACAGCTGTGGGCAGGCTGGACATCTCACTACAATTCCACTTGTAGTCTAAAGAAAAGATTTAGGCTTAATACAAAACTATATATAAAGACAACAACTATCAAGTATGCTCTAAGAAAGAGAAAATTAAGAACATACACCACACCTAAGACCTATTGCCAGTGAGGTAACAAGAACAAATGGCAAGGAAAACATATCCAGGCCTAGGGAGAAGGCATAAAGGGATTACTATAGAGTTGCCCTAAACTGGAAAGTTCAAGTTTGGTGCCTAATATTTCTATCTAGGAAGAAAGAACAATAATTGAGACAGTCTAATCTTCAACCTCATCAAAGATGTGAGAAGGAAGATAACAATACTAGGGTAGGCAGGAAGTGCAGGCAAGCAGCTTCCAGTAGGTGCAGTGAAGACAGAAACAGCAGACTACCTGGACAGTCACCTAAAGTCTCACAGCAATGTTGGGGCAACCAGCTTTGACTAAGGCCTAGAGTATCTGACAGACCACTACAGAAACAGGGAAGTAGAAAGGTTGCCTTACCCTGACTTGGCAAGGTTCAACAGTCTTCTATATTTGTCTCCTGTAAGGACAGCATGTCCAAAGTCAGTAGTTGGGGGTAGGGGCAGTTCTTTGTCCAAGAGGCCATTAGCTGAGGAGAGGATGGACTCCAGAAGGAGTAACATCAGTGCCCAACATACTCTTGGGAATAGCTCAGGGGTGTCAGGAGCAATAGTGTCTCATGTCAATGAAGTCCTAATATTAATACATTTAAATGCCATGTTCTGCAGGTCTATGAAATGTTTGAAGATCAAACATCTATGTCTGACTAATCTCATAGGTATAAGAAACATGGGTGAAGATAATCTGTAATACTCAGGAATATAGCTATACAAATGGTTGAAACTTCCCTAAGTAATTAGCAAGGACAATGGTTTTTTTTTTTTTTTAGCAATATAACTATATACATATATAATGTAAATCTCTAAAACCGAGGTAGAATTGAAATGTCTTGACCAGAGGTAGAACTGTATAGTGCAACATGATAAAAAATATCCTAAATTGTATCAATATACAAAAAGTCTTGAACATATATCTCACTACACCATCGTCATAGAGGTGTCCAGCTACACTTTTATAGATGCAAGCTGTCCTTTGCTCTGCTGTTTAGATGAGCTCTGCAGGCCAGGCATGGCCACATTTGCTGATTGTAGCTGTGGTGGTTGTCTTTCTTCCCACCATTTCTTGAGCAGTTAGTACTTTGACTTTCCACAACAAATTCGGAATTTGATTCCCCCAAATAGTAATTTCCTTACCCATTTGCTTTGAAATTTATTTTTAGTCTTCATTGTTCACAGAATCAAGTTGAAAGTAACGTGACAAAGAGACTCAACCTTCTCCGGAGAATATCTTGTATTTTAATAATTGCCCTAATTTAAGTCTAGTTTCCTCATCTCCCACAGATCTACCAAACCCTGATGGGAGATGTCATTCTATAAATATGTTTCTCTTATTGGTTAATGAATAAAGCACTGTTGGCCAATAGGAAAGCAAGATAGGCCAGACTAGGAGACAAGGAAGTTTCGGGGACAGGTAGGAGGGATTCAACATGTAGGACTGAGAAAGCAGAGGTCTTGATCCTCTCTCTGGTAAGATAAGACCACGTCTCAATGAATAAAAAAATAGAAATAAAAGAAATAGAGTAATAAAAGAGCCACATAAAGATGGAAAGCACAAAAGGAGTCTGGATATTTATTATATGCTATTGTGTTGTCTTTTTATCGTTTGACTGCTGAAGAAATACCTATAACCGTTAAAACAAATGCTGCTGGATTAATCCAATTTATATATTTTAAAAATACTTTAACTTCAAAAGGATAGGTTACTGGAGGAAAAGAATTTCTATTTTTGTTTCCACAGAAAATAAAAAGTTGTGGATTCCATCCAGACTAACATGGTTTGATCAAGCAAGACCCCCTAAAACAGTGTCCCAGCTGATCCAACATTCAAAAGTTGGGACAAGGCAGCTTTAAAGACAACTACAGCCAGGATTTCTGTGTCTTCTCAGGATCCCCAAGACTGCTTCCTAGCAGGAAGCAGTTTAGAAAGCACAACGCCCAAATACCCAAATATTGTTTATAAATGTTTATTTTCATTTAAATGTGCTTGGTTATAAATTATTAACAATCACAACCAATATCTTTTTAAAGGTAAAAAAAAGGATTATGAGATATATATATATATATATATATATATATATATATATATATATATACTTTGTTTTGGAATGTATTTTCATTTATTGATACAAATTTAAGGTCAGTTTTGTGATATGTATATTTCTCCTCTTGTTTAGGCATTGTGTTTATATAGCTCATTTAAAAATGTATAATTTAGTACAGATTTTAGATATAGTCAAAACTTTAGTTAGATTTTACCTATAATAGTCAAAACTTATAGTTAAGTTAGTTAGGATTTCTAGATATACAGAGATATATTTGACATAGGCATTCTTCAAACCTTTCAAAGACCTACAGAATATGGCATTTAAAATGGTTTAGGGTTTTTCTTGAGAGTGAGACATAAATGCTCCTGGCAGCATCACCTGCATCAGAAAGGAAGATGAACATCGAAGAAGCACATATGGAGTTTGCTTCCAATATGGCAAGACTAGCCATTTAGACAAGATGCTGCTCTTGTCTAGACTGTTTGACTTTATGCTGTATAAACTGGACATGCAGGGCCCACAGGAAAGTGACTGCTAATACAAGATGTGCATTGCTACAGGGTTTCTGCTTCATGGAAGAGTCTGCCAGACAGTCTGCAGGACACAGAGAAAAGTGACTGACAAACTGCCAATACAAGACAGTTTAAACTTTCCTGCTTTGCTGAAGAGTCTGCCAGACACATTATGGCCTATAGGCTGAAGATGGAACATTACAGAAGAATTTCAGGTGACTGACCAGGCAGTGAGTTGTCTCTATCATTTCTAGAATTTATATATTATCCTTCTGTGGTCTTTTATGGAGTTGAAGACAGATAGTCAGGATTAGACAGTTAGGATTAAAAATAAGTTACATATAGGACTTTAGACTCACAAAGATAGGATAGACGATGAAATATTTTCTTTAAATCTTGTTAAATGTTAATGAACTATGCTAACTATGAATATTGCTAACTATGGTTCTTATTGATAACTGTTTTGTTATATATTTTGCTGTGTTATAGTTAAAACCCTTCTTTTTCTTTTAGACAGAAAAGAGGAGATGATGGGAGATATCATTATGTAAATATGTTTCTCTTTTTGGCTAATGAATAAAGCACTGTTGACCAATAGGAAATCAAGATAGGCAGGACTAGGAGACAAGGAGGTTTCCTGGAGAGCAGAAAGATTCAACATGTAGTACCAAGAGAACAGAGAGGTCTTGATCCTCTCTCTAGTAAGATAAGACCACGTGGAAACAATTAGATTAATAGAAATGGGTTAATATTTTAGACAAATTTAGCTAGTAACAGGCCTACAGCATTATATGCAATAAAATGTGTGTGTTATTTGGGGCTGATGCAGATGTCGGATCAGGCTGGTGGGAAAACATGATTGCAACAAAACACAGAGTAATTTATTTTAATCAATAGCACATCTGGTTCTTTTATTGTTGAGGCTAAATGGTCCTGATGTTTGATTCTTGTTTAAGTCTGTGTGCAAATATTCTGACTGGTTCTTCATGATCTGAGTCTTTCTCAATACACAAACATTGGCTTATCTGTGTCATAATGGAGGGAAAGTAGCAATGTGCTCCTTGGAATGATGGTTGCTTTCCGGATCATGTCAGAGAAAAGCCAAGGAGCCCATAGTATCTTATAATAACTGAACTTGACCCATGTCTGCTGGAGAGCAGCAGTGATGTTAACCACTGAGTCGCCTTTCCATCCCTCTTTTCCTCTTTTTTTTTTTTTCCCAATTTGGTTTTGTAAGATTTTAGAGTGATCTTCCTGAATTCATCTTAACTAGTCTGGAGAGGAAACTTACTTTAAAACTTAAGTAATATCAACAACAGTGCGATGAACTGAATATTTTGGTTTCCCTAAACTGAGATGCTGAAACCGACGGAGGTGGCGACTAGTTACATGGGGTAACCAGGCTGGAGCCCACATGAGAAGGGACACGAGAGGGGTTGTCTTTCTCTTGTCTCCTCTGTGTGAAGAGCCATGAAGAAGATAGCTATCTTCCATTATGGACGTAGGCCTTCACCAGACACAGGCTGTATGGGCACCTTCCTATCTGTCTTTCAGCTCTAAAAAGTATGAGAAGTGAATGTTTGATCTTTATGGCACCAGTCTATGTGAATATAGTATGAAATCCATAGCAGACTAAGATGAACAGTCTGAAATAAGCACCAGTACAAGGGCTGCTGCTGAGAAGCAACAGCGAATAATTCCAGAGAGTAAGTGGGGTAGAGGACTGGGCCAGTTCCTTGATTATTTAGCTGAGGTCTAGTTCAGCTGCAGTTGTACAAAGCAGTAATTGTCTAGTTTCTCCTTAAATTCTCTACAACCTGTTGCTATGATATATTATGTAGAGGGACTCCATTCCTGGATAAGAGCAGGGAGAGATAGTAACCAACCACCCAGTGCATGGGCCACAAAGCAAATCAGAAAAAGACAACCACATTTTTTATATTGTTCATGGAAATAATAATTCAACTGGGAATCTGTATGTCCGGTTTTCTATAAACTTACATTTTACTCATAAGAAGAGAAAAAAAGCAAAAGCCTGTAATAGGAATAATGAACACTCTGCCAATCGCAACACAAATAATATAATCCCAGAGACAGATATTGGAGTTCAAGCCATCCACTAGCTCTTTACTCTGCCCCAGACTTAAATGGGTGATATTCTCTTCAGGGATCCGCATGGTGCAATGTTCTCCACCAAATGTCAGACTGCAATACAATGCTCTGAGCCCCTGTCTCCTCCTGCCTTATACTCCTCTCTCCACACAGCCATATCACTCTTGCCTCCACCTCCCTGGTGCTGGGATTAAAGGCATGGACTATATTGCTCTTTGCACCGATTCACTCTTTTGTAGCCCAGGATGCTCTTGGACTCATAGAAATGCATCTGGCTCTGTCTCCTGAGTGCTGGTAGTGAAGGTGTGGCCACCACTGGTTTGTGGCTAGCATTGTATTCTGAGCCTTCAGGCAAGCTTTATTAAATCATAAATAACATATTACCACAAAACACTGGAGCACTGAGCTCCAGTTATATCCAGAAGATATAACTAGAAGGCAATATACAGATTATGGTGGGTTATTTAGGAGCTGTCTAGTCTTGGCAAATAAAACAAAGATTTGCATGGATAATTTAAATGACCAATTTGGAAGTGAAGATTATCATCTTATAAAATATAATTAAAAAAATACCTGGAGGTAGAGGTAGGTACAAAGATAGAAAGACGGAGTCTGATTCAGGGGTTAACAAGACTGAATTGTGCTCTATTGGATTAGAGATAAGAACTGGATGGCACAGCACAGAGATCTAGCTGCTCATTTAATTTATGCTACTTTAATACAACTGCTAGTTTTTTAAGAGACACAGAACCATGCAGATCAGATTAATGAGTGACATTGGGTATAATCTATTGTAAGGAGTAAGGTTTTTCTGCCCTCCACCTGGTCTTGTCCCGCTGCCGTGCCAGCCCCAAATAATGCACAGAGACTCCGTATTTCATATTATGCTGTTGGCCTGTTACTTGTTTTCTTATCCGGTAGCTCTGTCTTAAGTATTAACCCATTTCTATGTATTTCCACGTAGTCTTACTAAGAGAAGAGGAATGGTGGTTCTTTTCTCTCCAGACTCTCCATCTTGACTCCTCCTTACTACTTCCTCTTTCCTCCTTGTCTCCTAGTCCCTCCTATCTTCCTTTCCTATTGGCCAACAGTGCTTTATTCATTAACCAGTATGAGAAACATATACAGAATGACATCTCCTATCATCTCCTCTTTTCTGTCTAAATAAAAAGAAGGGTTTTAACCTTAACATAGCAAAATATATAACATAACAGTTATAAAATAAGAATCACAGTTAACAATATTTAACATTTAGCAAGATTTAAGAAAATATTTCACCATCTAACCTATCTTTGTGTGTCTAAAGTCTATGTAACTTATCTTTAATCCTAGTTAAGAAAAACTATAACCATAACTGTCTTCAACTCCTTCAAAGACCACAGAAGGATAGTCTATAAACTCTAGAAATGACAGAGACAACTCACTGCCTGGTCACCCGAAGTTCTTCTGTAATCTTCCATCTTCAGCCCATAGGCCATAGTGTGTCTAGCAGACTCTTCAACAAAGCAGGAAAGTTTAAACTGTCTTCTTGTATTGGCAGTTTGTCAGTCACTTTTCTCTGTACCCTCAGACTGTCTGGCAGACTCTTCCATGAAGCAGGAACTCTGTAGCAATGTCCATCTTGAATCAGCAGTCACTTTCCTATGGGTCCTGCATGTCCAGTTTATACAGCATAAAGTCAAAAAGTCCAGACAAGAGCAGCATCTTGTCTAAATGGCTATTCTTGCCATACTGGAAGTAAACTTCATAACGAGTTTCTTCAATGTCCATCTTCCTTTCTGACGCAGGTGGTGTTGCCAGGAGCATTTATGTCTCACTGTCAAGAAAACCCTAAACCATTGTAAATGCCATATTCTGTAGGTCTCTGAAAGGTTTGAAGAATTCCTATCTATTTCAAATACTTCTCTGTATATCTTGAAAAACCTAACTAAACTATAAGCTTTGACTATCATAGGTAATTATCTATAATCTGTACTACATTATACATTACATTTCTAAATCAGCTATAAAAACAAAGTACCTAAATGAGAAATATACACATCACAAAATTGACCTTAAATTGTATCAATAAATGAAAATCCATCCCAAAACAAAGTATTCATATCTGTATCATAATTAGCTTTTATCTTTAAAAAGAATTGGCTGTGATCATTAACCATTTATAACCAAGTCCATTTAAATGAAAACAAACATTTATAAACAATATTTGGGAATTTGGGCGTCGTTCTTTCCAAACTCTGCTCTTTCAATTTAAGCTACTTTAATACAACTGCTAATTTTTTAAGAGACACAGAATCATGCAGATCAGATTAATGAGTGACATTGGGTATAATCTATTTCAGCAGTGTGAGAGTTACAGAGATACAGAGTTAGGGTATCTGCAGAGGATAGAGGGGATGTATTTTGAAACATTGTGTTTACATTCTTACTTGGGCTCTACACATTGTCTTCTATGCAAAATACACAGTCAAATCCATGTCTAACACATATGCAAGAAAAAAAGAACCTTGACACACAGCACAAACTACATAAAAATTACCACAGTACGTGAGAGACATACATGTAAATACAAAGCCGGGAGACTCAGGAAGGAACCATAACAGAAACCCACAGTTTCTTCTTTGTTTAGTCTTTTGACATAATGTCAAAAGCACTAGGTTTAATTTCATCCAAAGAAAACAGTTTTCTTAGTAAGGCACCCTGTTCAGCAAATAAAAGTGCAGTAACTTGAAAGTGTTTGCAAATAAAATATGTGGTGAGGTTTTTGGGTCTAGTATATATTAAGAAGTCTTAAAACTAAACAGTAAGGAAGCAAACATGTTTAAACATGGTGGTGTGTGCAAATAAGAGTCACTTTTAAGAGTATGTCTTAAATGTTTCTCATTTTAGAGAAAGTACAAAACAAAAGCAGTCAAAGCCAGTCCACACTTGTCTAATCTGTAGCTATTTAAATATTTTGGATTTTACGGCAAGATGGTGGATATATTTCCTATTCTGCAACTCCTATTTTATACAGTTAGGTAATTCTTGTTTCTGCTGTAAGAGGAAAAAGAAAAGTAAAATATTGCTTGTTGGGTCTACAGTAAGATAGCATCATAGCTGGAGACTTAAATGGAAATCAATTCCCAACAGTTCTGGAAACCAGGAATATAGAATCATACTGCCTTCCAGTTTGGTCTCTTCTAAGGCCTCTCTCACTCTCATGCAGACAGTTGACCTGTGCGCATGCCCTCACATGGTTCTCCCTCTGTGTGTGTGTTCCTTTTCATATATTATCACCAGCCACAACTGGGTTAGGGTCCACCTTCATGATTGACTTTAATGTATTCACCTCATTACAGACCTCACAGATGCAATCAGTTTTGGAGGTGGAGGGGATAGGACATCTGTGTGTGGATTTTGGGAGGAAGGGAGACACAATTCAGATATAACCATAAGCTTGTTTCTTTCAAAATGACATTAGGAAGAGATGGTAGAATTTTCCTCCATTAAGCCTTCTTCATAGCCATTGCTGACATCATATGCATATTTTTGAACCCTGCCTGGCAAAGGATGATGGCACAGACCGTCTCTATGCTCATTATGCCACAGTTTATACTGAGCACGGGGGAATACTCCATTTCCAGTTACTCACAACTAAGAATGGAGATAGAGTTCCATTGAATGGAATGTAGACCGTAGCCATCCATCTTCCTTCAGAGCTGACAAGAAAATCTATTGTATTATTATATGTATTTATTTATTTATTTCTTATCCTTTAAAGGAGGGGTGATGTCATCATCTAGAGTTTTCTATGGAGACATATACTGAAGACAGTGCAAACTTCCTTACCCGGGTCTCAGAATGATTATATGCAACAGGGGGACACTGCTCCTCCACACCTCTGTCGACCTGTACTGGATTTTCCATAAAACAAAAAATACACTTGCTTTGATCTAGCCATTAATATTCCAATTAATTTTTTCATATATTATGTTCTGATCATGCTTTTTTCTTCCTCCAACTTCTCCCAAATCCTCACCACCTCTCCATTCACCTAACTCTAAGTCCTTTCTTTCTCTTTAGGAAACAAACAAAATCCACCACAAGAATCTCTCTCTCTTTCTCTCTCTCTCTCTCTCTCTCTCTCTCTCTCTCTCTCTCTCTCACACACACACACACACACACACACACACAAACACACACATACACACGCGCACGTGCCGCAGAAAACTCACACAAACACTAAACTGGAAACCATAATATACAAGCAAAAGACCAGTAAGGCAAAAAATGCCCAAAGCAATATGAAACAAAAGTCTACAAAATAGCATTGAGTTCATTTTGTGTTGGCCATCTACTACTGGGCATGGGG
Source organism: Phodopus roborovskii (assembly GCF_943737965.1). Lineage (NCBI taxonomy): Eukaryota > Metazoa > Chordata > Mammalia > Rodentia > Cricetidae > Phodopus > Phodopus roborovskii. The sequence continues at coordinate 10,964,414 of NW_026125278.1, read as the reverse complement.
CCTTCCCTGAAGTATGGTTGGTTAATGTGTTCACTTAGTGAGACTCTGGTTGGAAGAAACTACTTTCTCCTTTGCAAGTGAAGTGGAGATAGCTTTTTGGTTGGCTTGAGGGTCCATTTTCATTTCACTTTTTGGCACCGGGACCCTCTCTGGCATGCACCTGTGTGGGCTGTGTGCGTGCTGTGCAGCAGTCTCTGTGAGTTCTTATGTGTGTCTTTCCTTCTGTGTATGGAGGGCACTGTGTCTTTGGAGCCACCCATCCCTTCTGGCTCTTATATCTGAGACTGGATAGGCCATGGATCTAGGGGAAAACCAAATATTACTGTTCTGCTGAAGAAACCTAGCAGTGAAATTACTTTCAACAGCATTTTGCTATTCCCATAGATCAGTGTCTGGCTCAGCCATCATTGGAGAAGCTTCCACTTGCAGTAGATAGGAACTAACACAGAGAACCACAACTGGACATGGGCAGAATTAGAGATTTTGGGAAACTCAGTCACAAATGAGATGTCTTCTTTAGACCTCTCCTCTCAGGGTTCAAGAAGCTGTGGGAGAAAAAGTGGACAGCTTTTCAATAAACAAGTTGCCAATGAACGCAAGCACTCTAGATCCTTAGTAAAGCAGGAACCTATGTGTGTAAAACATTTGGTGGTAGTTTGTAAATCATTTTAACTCAAAATTTAAAATCAGAAGGGTTCCATAAAGTTGTTATGGATATTAAAATGGTGACATTTCACGCAGACCCTTATGGGGGTGAACACCATTCACTGTGGTTATTCCATTTCAGAGATGAGGAAACCAAGATTTGTGATCTTGTCCAACTTTCCACTGGAGGAGAGGAGCCGGTGTGATGTCAGAGGTTTATCCTGTCCCCTCCCCCCCCCACCCGTGGTCCTGTCTTGCATTGTTTCATGATATGGTTCAGAGGTTGGCAAAGCATTTGAGCTATTGACAGATCAAGAAGTGTAGTCTTTCTGCCACTAAAACTCTCAGGTGTCCTTTTCAAGGAGAGAGAATGATAATAAGTCAAATCCTGTCATTAATCACTTTATGCAAAGCATCCTAGCTTCAAATTGCTTCCCAGTGATTCAGTGTGTCTAGGGAGTTGTGGCATTCAGCTTGAATGTCAACATTTGAAGTGTCTTTTCTTTAAAATACTCAGAGTGACTGTGTGTCTATTTTTCACTACAAGTAGGAATTTTAGCCTTCCATATTTGCAAGATGTAGTAATCCCAGTGCAACTGGAGTCCCAGAGACATGCCAATAACAAACATATATAACACTCATGTTAAAATATCGTATGATAATTTATTTCTAGTTTTGGTAGAATAATTAGCTAGAACTCAAATTATCCCAAGTAACGGTATTCTTCCTTCTTTCATTTATTGAATCAAGTGTGTATTGGAGAGGATAGTGAGATGGCTTTGTTGGTAAAGCCCTTTCTAGCAAGCATGAAGAATGGAGTTTGATCCTTAGCACATGCGTGTGTGCACACACATACAACACACACACACACACACACACACACACACACACACTCAAATATATACGTAGGCCTGATAAAGTGTGCCTATGACTCTGCTGGAGAGGCAGAGACTGGAGGATCCTCGGGGCTTGCTGGCCAGCGAACATAGCCAAATCAGTGAATTCCAGATTCAATAAGGAGCCCCATTTCAGAAAATAAGGTGGTGAGTGCTTGGGGAAAGCATCAGACGATTTATTGGGTCCTAGGTGCTACTGTACCTACTGTTTTAGGAACTGAAGATCTTTTCCTGATAAACAATCATTCCTGCTTTTAAGGAACTATCTCATGTTTTCCTGTGAACAACCCATTATAATGTCACAGGAAGAAGTCTGAGTACATTGTCTCTACATTGTGTTTTGCAAGAGTACCATGTATATGGTTCAGAATGCAATTGGATGTCTTAAAGGACCTCACACTATGTCTTCTAGTTTGGCCACAGTAGAACTCCTAGTAAACACTTTGCTGTTGTGCTGGTTAGGTTTTGTTATTTGACACAAAATAAGGTCACTTGGGAAGAGAGAAACCCAGCTGAGAAATTGGTCCCATCATATTGGCCTGTAGGTAAGTCTGTGGACTATTTTCTTGATTAATGATTGATATGGGAAGACTTGTTTTAGGTGTTTCAATGCAATGTTTAGAAAAAAAGTGTGGCATTTTGTTGTAAGTACCTTAAAGAGTTAGCAGTTGTCATGCTTTCTCAGAAATGCTACTGCTGTGATAAGAGAGTCTGTCACAGGTTCCACACTGTCCCCGTTGTTAAGAAAAGTTGCAATTGCGTAGGGAGAACAGTTCTCATATCAGAAGAGCACAGAGAAAAATGAAAATCAATAATGTAGAAAGTAGACAAAATAAGAATAATGATAAAATTAAAACTTGGCTGCCTTACAGAACAACCCAATAGTACAAACGTCTTGAAAACTTGGTGAGTGTATGTGGTCCCTTAGGCCCAGATGTTTAGATATGTGGTCCTCTGTTTTGTTGGTGGCACTGTTGGGAGGTGACAGGCTTTAAGAGAAGGAGCCTTGCTGGAGGATGTATGTCACTGTGAACGGGCTTTGGGAGTTACATTTTCAGCCTGCTTCCGGTTTGGTTTGCTCTGTTTTGTGTTGTGGTTGCAGATGTGACCTCTGCGCTTCCTGCCCTGGGTGCCTGTTACCATACTTCCCATCAACACAGACTCTGCTATCGCGGTTAAATAGATATGGTTAAATAAGGATCAGGATAAACAAATAGGCCGAATAGATGTTTATTCAGGGAGAAATACTTACAACCAAGACAGATGAACACCAGGAAATTCAACCAGATCCTCTCCTGTCCGAGTCACGCCAGCAAGAGAGAGCGCCTTTCCTGGCTCCCCTCGGACTTCTTCCACAGGACACTTCCGCCCATGGCTCCACCCCCAATGGGCGTGGTCAGTGCCACAGAAGGACTATCTCACTCCACTCTGCTGCAATCATGAGGAGTCAGAACAAACTCTTCCTTTGGTAAGTTGCTCTTGCTCATGGTGTTTTATCACAGGAACAAAAAGCAACTGATTGTACATAATTGAGAAAAAGGGAAGAAATCAGTACAATTGATTATGTCTTAAGCCACATACAGAGGTACAAACGTATTTTTTTTAATTAAGAAAATACTACCTCCAATTTCACATTAATATTAGCAAATTGGATAAAATTACTTCTATTCATCCAAGTTCCATTTTTAGCTTACATTAGATACCATCTCCACTATGTAATCACACATGCTAAATTGTGTTTCAGAATCTGGAATCTGTTACTTTTTTTCAAAACACTTCTGTGTCTTTTAGTCCTTTAATATATATCTATAAATCTAAATGATCATTTATTATTTACTTCTATTCTTTTCATAGAACTTTACACAGCTAAGCTTGTAAAGCTCTTTTTAAAGTTCCAGGAAACAGTTTGATAGCTATTAAGACAGAGATAATTTAGAGTTTCACTGTCAACACCCAATTACACACTTATTCTGTAGCATAAAAAGCATAAGCAAAATTTTATTTGGATTTTCAGCTTTCTGAAAGTACATTCTGCCTTGGTGGTGTCAGTGGGGTAGCTTGGGTGAAATAAAGTTTTCAATGAGAAAGAAGTTCATTCATCATTTGAAGTCAGCTTTACTAAGGATTGTCTGCAGGAAGGGCCCATCATTAGACCTTAGCATTTCTATTGAATCCATCAGGTAGAACGATTCGGCAGTGGAACAGACTCAATAGAGGATTCCTCTCTTTTTCCCACTAGTAGAAACAGCATGTATTGGCTATTGATCCCTACATGCCATGCCCTTCAAAACAGATGCTCAGATCTACTAATCACCCTGTATAAATTGTAATACAATGCCGTCTCCAGGGAAACATTGGTCCTTCCTTCCCTTTTAACAAATATTTGCTGAACTCCTTTCAATGCGTGCTAGTTTTAAAATAAACAGATTGAACTGCATACTAATCATTAAGCTGTGACAACTGAGTAACCAATATTCTCTTCGTAATAACACACAAAACAATAGGAAAACCTAGATTGGCTATAATTAATTAGAAAATACCTGATTGTCTTTAGCCTTAATGAATTTGTACTTAGCTTTTGGCAAAACATTATGGATTGTCTTTAGCCTTAATGAATTTGTACTTAGCTTTTGGCAAAACATTATGCAACTCACTGATTAATATATGAATACCTCTTTCTTTGGTTTGTTCAAACACAAGTACATTATTCAAACTCCCAGGAACTAATTTTTCATATAAGAGTTATTGTTTCCTGACATTGCTCTATATTTTAATAAACAGGAATGCCATATAATATGTTAATGCCATTAACACGACCCTCCTTGTCTCCTGGTGACCTCTACAGTGTTTCATGTGGTTTTCTAGCAGTTACTCTAGAAGAAGGTGAGAATACAGAGCACAGGGGAAGCTCAGCCTGGTCACAGATGGATGCATTCAAAGGCTCAAAGGTTCACACCTGTGCAAGCATGTGGTGTTGTGGATACTGTGACATTGGACCTTAGGTGGATACAATCAAAGACACATTTGCAGAGTCTGATTTTGCATTGTCACCAAACCAGTTTACAAAGGAAAATGACATAAGCTTTGGATTTTAGAAAGATGCTTCTCAGGACCTAGAAAAATGGGTAAAGTCACTTGTTGCCAAGCCTGAAGGTGGAGTTTTATTCTACACAGTTTGTTTATGATTCCTTATGCAATCCCCATGCATTCTAAGCAAGGATTTAAAGTCAATTTTAATAACCAATAAAATGCAACGATGTTTTCATGGAACACTGAGATCTCAACTTATGAATTTAAAATTAGAAATGAATGGAATCTGTTCTGTAGTTAGTGAAGTGGGTTGCTTTCAGCCATGTTGATTATATAAAAGGGGAAGTTGGTACTCAGGTTTTGAAATATCATAACAAGAGCTGTGGCAAGTAAGAATTAGTTCATTGAAAATTTTTTATGGAGTTCTGAGCATCAAACCTAGGATTTTATGTGTGCTAGACAAACATTCTATAAACTGAACCCAGCCCATCTGTATATTTAAATTATGAGTAAGATTTTGTCAAATATACCAAATAACTGTAATATTTGCTATATCATATACTATATAGTACAGCATATATTATATACTGTGGACATATTAAAAATCCAGGGGGTCTGAATGCCCTTAAATAGAGTTGCAAAGCATCATGACCTTTCATTAGTTGATTGTTATGTTGAAATAAGAATAAGCAAAGGCTTATACTGTGTTGAAATGTATGGCCCGTATAAAAATAATTGGATTTTTCCTGTGTACATTCTACATTACGTTTCTCTTCATTATTTCTGGATATGGAACTGAATGTGAGCCAGAAATCGCCTGAGGGAGCAAGATCTGAGGACTCTAGATGACTGAGAACAAAGTCTACTCAGCTGAACATCATCCCTGTGTGTACCTAAGGGTCAGAGTCTTGAGAGAACACCACAAGGCAGATCTACATCTAGAGTGGCTGCCTGGGAGGTGTCGGTGGCCTGCAGTCATAGTGGTCCATAATTCATGAATATGCTATCCTTTCCTTGCAGACATGTGTGGGGGTCAGAGGGCAAGTATCAGGAGTTGGTTCTCTTAAGAATTCAGGTAACCAAGTCAGGTCATCAGCCTGGTTGTCAGTCTGGATGCAAGCATCTCTACTCACTAAGCAATCTCATCAATTCTTATTATTCTTTGTGGTGTGTGTGTGTGTGTGTGTGTGTGTGTGTGTGTGTGTGTGTGTGTGTGTGTGCATTTAGGGAATTTAGGGAACAATGATTGATCTGGGAGAATTTGAATGCTTTGCTTTAATCACAAGAACAAAATGATTCCATGTCCATTTTTTAAAAGGAAGAAGCACATTTGTACAGTGGGAATTCCCTTTTCCCAGTTCATATGACAAGATCTTTCCCCTCGGGGTGAGGGCCTTAGGAGATGTGACCTTTGGAAAAGGCTAAGCAATAGGATTACTGCCCGTATGAACAAAGCACTTCCAAAAGAGCCCTTGGTTCTAGGTCAGTGGATCTGAGGGTGCTTTGCCCGTGGGTTTCTCAGTTTCCAGAAAAGGCAGAAATCAATCCCTGTGGCTCATAAGCTGTTGAGTCTATATGTTCTGTTCCATCAGCTGAAGACCTGGAAAGACTAAGACACTGAGCTGAATGTTTACAACCCTGGCTATTTATGTTCTAGCGAGGTCCCTCTTCCTGCCTTGTTTGTCTCTGAGCCGACTCCCCCCATCCCCCATTTCTCCCTGTTGCTCCAAAAACTAACATGTGGACCTTCGCAGCTTTCCTTCTTTGTGAACATGAAGTGAACTGGTGTGGGAACGGCACTGGAGTGGTGTCTGGGTGCCCTTTAGTGAACCTTTCCAGTTGCCAGACTGGTTTAGCAGTGAAGATTGATGTGACCTCCGAGATTAGTGGAGAAAATAAAGAGGTAAACATTGGTCACCTGTCATTAAAAAAGAAAAGCTTGTTTTTCTTCTTCTCTCAATCTGTGTTGTGACTTGCCTTTACAAGTTTTTACATTGTATTTTAAAACTGATTAATTGTTCATTATTGCTGTTTTGAGGCAGTCTCACTCTGCAATCCTGGCTGGCTTAGAACTCTCTGCAAAAATCAGGCTAGCTCAGAGATTGCAGTAACCTTTCCACCTCCTTTTCCATCCCAAGTGGGAGTGCCCAGACAGCACGGATGTACTACCACATCTGGCTACTTGTTGATGTTTGGATAGTGCCGTTTTCTTTACATACTCTCTGCACAGTGGATGTGTCCTATGTAATTACTAACAGTGATTCAGAACTTCAAAAACAGACAAGAAACAGCGTCTGCCTCTTGATTCCTTGCCATCTCTGAGGACTGAAATGAGAGGACATATATGTCTGGCAGAATTGAAGCTGCTGCTCTCTGCAGAAAGAAGATGTTCAGGGAATGTCAGTTGTGAGACAGAGGGATGGCTCTTTGGGGAAGACTGGAGCTACTTTCATGAAGTAGCTCACTGGTATCTAGAGGAGATAGATAAATAGATGATAGACAGGTAGATAGATAGACGATAGAGATAGATGATAGATAGATAGATGATAGATAGATGATAGAGATAGATAGATGATAGAGATAGATAGGTAGATAGATGATAGAGATAGACAGATAGACACAGATAGATAGAAAGATGATTCAGATAGATAGATGACAAGATAGATAGATGATAGAGATAGATGATAGAGATAGATGATAGATAGGTAGATAGATGATAGAGATAGATGATAGGTAGGTAGATGATAGATAGATAGATAGATAGATAGATAGATAGATAGATTGATTGATAGATAGATAGATAGATGCTCCCACAGGGCTCTTTAGCTGCCTTGTGTCTGCTAACACCAGGCCTTGCTTGAACAAAGTGCATCTTTTGATCCCCTGCTAAACCTCATTTCTGTTGTTTCCCTTTGAGTCACAAAATGGTTCATAAAATACAGTGAGTTTCTTCCCTTTCCAGTTCCATATACAAACTACTGCTGAGTTTTTTGCTTTATGTCAAAAATAGTTTTTGTAAGTTTTCACTAGGACTCTAGTTTACCACCAGGACTCTAGACCAATCCATCGAAGTCTGCTTGAATTGGCATCTGTTTTTGCCAATTCCCCACTTTTAAGCCACCTTCTTCCAGCTGCCACAATGATTCATTTAATAGAAAAACCATAGTTTTTAATTGATCCATCTGGAATCAAATGTGTCCTCTGATGTGTCCTGAAAGCTCCCATCTGGTCTGGCAGGTGTTGTGTTTTCCTACAGCACTGTCCAGGTCTTTAGACTCTCTCTCTCTCTCTCTCTCTCTCTCTCTCTCTCTCTCTCTCTCTCTCTCTCTCCCCCTCTCCCTCTCCCTCTCCCTCTCCCTCTCCCTCCCTCCCTCCCTCCCTCCCTCCCTCCCTCTCTCTCTCTCTCTCTCTCTCTCTCTATTAATCTTCTCTTGCTTGTTACCTCAGAAATTGATTGCTATTTTCCTGAAACCTTTTCTTGGCTTATTTTTCATGGCTAGTTTCCCCTGTTGAAGTCTTAAATGTCTTAAATGTTCCTTTCTCAAAGAGGTCATCCTAAACCATCTTATCCAAAGTATTGTTTCTTCTTGTAACAATACAGCACCACAAGCTTAAATTTACTATCACAACAGATCTGTTTGCTATGTGAAATTTTCATTTTCTTCTGCTGTTGAAAGTTTCTTCTGGCTTCATGAAAGCCAGAAGGCTGTCATAGTCAACCCTCGCCCACTCCATCTTTTACAAAGAGGCCCACACACCATCCTGGCATGCTGTATTTGTTTGATGAACCAGTGAAAGAACAGCAAAGCATCAGCAACAACAGAAAACAAATGGAAAGTCATGATCCTCATTTGTGAAAACAGGATCTGGCCCAATAGATGAATTTTCCCTGTAAGCAAATTTTACTAGACCTAAAAGAAAGTAATGATGCAGAGACGATGGTATGTGCACATTGTAGAAAAACTAAAGTGTTCTAAAATATATAGGGACAAAGAGAAGAAAAGTAAGTCAATTGTTGAGATGGACCACTTTTGATGAATACTACTGAAGCCCTGTCACATGCTAGTTATGTTATGAGGTAGGAAACACTCAGTATACTTGTACATAACACAGCTTAGTGAGAGTCAGAATGAAACATTGTGATGGGTAGGAATTGCCTAATTTTATTTTTGTCTTTTTATTTATTTATTTATTTATTTATTTTTTGAGACAGGGTTTCTCTTTGTAGTTTTGGAGCCTATCTTGGCACTTGTTCTGTAGACCAAGCTGGCCTCAAACTCAAGAGATCTGCCTGGCTCAGCTTCCTGAGTGCTGGGATTAAAGGCGTGTGCACCACCACTGCCAGGCAGGAATTGTCTAACTTTAACAGAAAGTTAATAAGGATCAGCAGAACTCTGCAGTGCAAATTTTGTAAATGGTTTAAATGTGACAGTATCAGAAAAAAAGTCACAGGCAAGTGCTGGTAGCCATCAGGTTAGAGTAGTCTGAGGTCGCACTCTGTCAACAACAGAGTCTTTGGACTGTAAGAGTCAGAGAAAATGCAAAGGCGAGGAATTATAATGGAAGGTTTAATACTTTCTAGCAATAAGAAAGCAGTTTTCAGAGAAACAAATTTCAGTATTTGTTAATGGCCACTTGTGGGAGGGAAGTTTTTATGATCTGTAGTGTGTAGATTATATCACAGAGATGACAGTTTCAGCAGAGTGTGGCCCTGACCAGTTGTCAATGATAAGCAGATAAAATGTACCCAAACACCTTCTAAAGAAAAGTGGCCATCACAGATACTGAAGTGTAGCAAGGGAGCCCCCTTGTGGCAGGATGACACTCCTTTCAAGTAAAATCCTGGGCAGAAGTAGTTTATTTTCTTTAGTTATACCCAGTATATATGAACTGTAAGTTAATTAACCATATTCACCAATTTGATGCAATCCTGTTTGGTTGTAGTAGTAGATGATTTTCCTTTATCTCTTTTGAGCAGCATATTATAGGTGTGTGAGACACAGAAAATCAATAGTCACAATTGTTAACTCAATGAATTCCCATGAATTGGGTGTATTACGTAGCTAGAAGCCACATCAAGGATAAGAATACTGTTAATATTTGGAACGTCCTCTCGTTTATACCTGTAGTCATTGTCTCACAAGTACAGCTACTGATCCTGTAATTAAACCCAGAGGTAGGCTTTGGGTATGAATGGACTGTGTCATATGTATTTTGTAAAATTCTGGCTTACTTTCTTAAGCATGTATGTGTGATTCATTTGTACACATTTTCTGTAGTTCTTTTCTTCTTACAGCTCTACAGAATTCCATTTTGGGGACACAAAAATGTTTGTTTCATCGTAAATGGGTAATTCACTTGTTTTTCAGTTTGCAGTTCTTCCATGATTTTGTAATTTTATGCATGGACACTATGCATTTTGGTCCTTCTCTTCCCTCCCATTTCCCTTCCACCCCTACCAGCATCTCCCACTTATAATCATCTTTCCCTCATTTACTAGTGTTGGCTTTTAGTGTTCCTCGAAGTTTAGTCAAGGCAGTCTGTGCAATCCTAGTTCAGAACTAACCCCTTGAGCCTGGTGTACTCACAGTAGATGCAGCACTACATGCCATAGGATCCCTCTGCAGAATGTCTCTATTGCCAGTAGATCAGAAATGTGTGATGGGGTCACATGACTCTGCTTCCCCCTTTCAGATGACTGCTAGAAGAACCTGGATTCTGTAGGTCTTGTGCTTCTGAGGACATTTGTTCACATCCTGTGATAAACATGCACATTGATTTGCATGAAAAGGACTAGAATGACTGGCTCATTATGTGAACATATATTCAGCTTACATTGATATTGCCTACCTGTTTAAAATAATGACACAGATTTATACGTTAACAACAGAAACATGCTATATTCTATCCAAAATTTGATTGGGCTTCCTGACGTTTAAAACATCATTATTGTTAATTCTTTTCATTTAGCATACCAGGTCATGAGTTTCATGCTGGCATTTTCTGTACATATGTGACATAATGCTTCATTCTTATTCCCATGCCAATAGTTTTTCTGGGACATATTATACATACATACATACATACATACATACATACATACATACATCATTCTACTTCACTTGTGCTTGCCTGCCAATGGTCCTTCACTGAACCTCCTGTCAATTTGCTGATCTCTTCTTCTTCGCACTCGGCTTTCATTTCACACACTTCCCACTACCCGCCCCTTCTCCCCTTCCCTTCCCGTCAGGCTTCCCCTTGTGTAGTAGCCTTCCCACCTCTTATGTTCCACACCTTGCGTGTGTGTGAATTTAAATGTAGGTTCTACACACGAGGGAAAACATGCAATATTTATCCTTCAAATCTACGTATTTTATTTAACATGATGATGTACAGGGTTAGGAGAACTTTCCTATCAGCCTGGTCTCACAGCCATGTAAGCCCCAAAATAAGACACAGAGACTCTATTAGTTATAAAGCTGTTGGCCAATGGCTAGAACTTCTTATTGGCTAGCTCTGTCTTAGCTATTAGCTCATTTCTATCAATCTAAGTGTTTCTACATGGTCTTACTGGAGAGAGAGAGAGAGAGAGAGAGAGAGAGAGAGAGAGAGAGACTGGGCCTTTTATCCTCTCATGGCCTACATCTTGACTCCTCTCTACTACATCTCCCAGAATCCTCCTTGTCTCCTAGTCCTGCCTATCTTGCTTTCCTATTGGCCAGCAAGGCTATATTCATTAACCAATAAGATAAATATATATATATATATATATATATATATATATATATATATATACACAGAATGACATCTCCCATCATCTCCTCTTTTCTGTCTGAAATAAAAAGAAGGGTTTTAACCTTAACATAGTAAAATATATAACAAAACAGTTGTCAAATAAGAACTATAGTTAACAATATTTAGTCCATTAACATTATCAAGAATTAAGGAAAATATTCTATCATCTATCCTATCTTTGTGAGTCTGAAGTCTTATATGTAACTTATTTTTAATCCTAACTAAGGAAAACTATAACCATAACTATCTGTCTTCAGTTCCATCAAAGACCACAGAAGGATAATATATAAACTCTAGAAATGACAGAGACAACTCACTGCCTGGTCAGTCACCCAAAGTTGTATAATGTTCCATCTTCAGCCCATAGGCCATAGTGTGTCTAGCAGACTCCTCAGCAAAGCAGGAAACTTTAAACTGTCCACCTATATTGGCAGTTTGTCAGTCACTTTTCTCTGTGTCCTGCAGACTGTCTGGCAGACTCTTCCATGAAGCAGGAAACCTGTAGCAATGTCCATCTTGAATCAGCAGTCACTTTCCTGTGGGTCCTGCATGTCCAGTTTATACAGCATAAAGTCAAACAGTCCAGACAAGAGCAGTTTCTTGCCCAAATGCTAGTCTTGCCATATTGGAAGTAAACTTTATAACTTGTTTCTTCAATGTCCATCTTCATTTGTGACACAGGTAGTGCTGCCAGGAGCAGTTATGTGTCACTGTAAAAAAAAAAAAAAAAAAAACACTAAACCATTTAAAATGCCATATTCTGTAGGTCTTTGAAAGGTTTGAAGAATGCCTATCCATTTGAAGTATATCTCTATATATCTATAAAAACATAACAAATATAACTATAAGTTTTGAATATTATAGGTAACTATCTATAATTTGTACTTAATTATACATTAAATTTTTAAATGAGCTATATAAACACAATACCTAAACAAGAGGAGAAATATACCTATCAAAAAATTGATCTTAAATTGTATCAATAAATGAAAATCCATTCAAAAAATGTATTTATTTCTATACCATAATCCCATTTTTACCTTTAAAAAGAGATTGGTTGTGGTCATTAACCATTTATAACCAACCCCATTTAAATGAAAACAAACATTTATAGACAATATTTGGGAATTTGGGCATTGTTTGTTCCAAACTACTTCCTGCTGGTAGGGGGAGCTGTCATGGGGATTCTAAGAAGATGCAGAAATCCTGGCTGTAGTCTGTAAGGCTGCCTTGTCCCAGCTGTTTTGAATGTTGGATCACCTGGGGTCTTGCTTGATCAAACCATGTTAGTCTGGAAGAAATCCACAGCTTTTCATTTTCCATGGAAACAAAAATAAAAATTGTTTTCCCCAGTAACCTGTCCTTAGACTTAAAATTTGAAATCAAAGCATTTTTAAAATACATAAGTTGGATTAATTCAGCAGAATTGATAATCAAGTGCATTTGAGCAGTTGTTGGTCCTTCCTTAGCAATTGAGCAATTCAGAGACAACTCAACAGCATACAGTATCCAGACTCTCTGTGTATTTCCCATCTTTAGGTGGCTTTTTTTATTATTCTATTTCTTTTACTTTTATTTTGTCATTTTTTTGAGACAAGGTTTCTCTGTGTAACTTTTGTCAGTCCTGGAATTTAGTCTGTATATTAGGCTGTCTTTGAAATCACAGAAATCTGCTTGCCTCTGCCTGCAGAGTGCAGGGAATACATACCATTTAGTCATTAGCGTGGTCTCTTAGAAGAACCTTGTTTCTTCTTCTTCCTATTCTTCTTCTTCTCCTCCTCCTCCTCCTCCTTATGAGTTAAAGGAGTCACTTGAGTCTCTACTTGTCTCTAGCAAAACAGAGCCTGCCCAAGGAAAATAATGCTACCAAGAAGCCTTGCTTGTCTGTGTTCTTTTGTTTTTAAAATCTGTTTTTAAGCTTTTGTCAAGTTTTAAGTGGAAGTTCTTAGTACCACATTGTAGATGCCATTTTGATTTCGTTACAAGCAGTTTCCCACCAGCCTGGTGCCACTGCTGCGTCAGCCCCAGATAACACATGAAGATGCTATATTAGATATGAAGCTGTTGACCTGTTATTAGCCTTTCTCATTGGTAGCTCTGTCTTAAATATTAACCCATTTCTATCAATCTAAGTGTTTCCACATGGTCTTATCTTACCAGAGAGAGAGCCCAGACATCTTATTTTTCTCACATTCTACATCTTGACTCTCTCATTTTGGGATAATTGCTACTAATCATTCCTAAAAAAGTTACTGCAAGCTCTGTGCCAACATTCATTATCTTTATCTGTCTTTACTGTAAATCCTTATCTGTTAAACAACAACATTGGTAAAACTAAAGCAGTGGCTGCTTTAGCTAGCTGTTCATTTCCTGTAAATGTCATAAGTTTACCCCCTTACAGCTTAATAAGACTCCATTGTGTATATGTACATTTATTTTCATCTTCATCTGTTACTGGCCTTCTGGACTGGCTCCATTTATTGCCTATTGTGCATTGAATGTCTATTGACAGATGTACACATAACCTTGTAGTGGGCTGATTTAGGATTCTTTGGGTCTACACCAACTATTGTTTTACTTTATTTTCTTGATAAGAACCCTTCTGGCTGGTATGAGATAGAATCTCACTGTGGTTTTAATTTTAATTTCTTTGACAGTAAAAATGTTGAACAACTTCAAATATTTGCTGGTTGTGTGTATTTCTTTTCTTTGAGAACTCTACTCAATTCATTAGGTCACCTATTGATTGAATGTGTGTGTATGTTTAGTTTTTCCAGTTCTTTCTATGTTCTAATATAAATATCCTGTCATATATGTAGTGGGGAGAGAATTTCTCCCTTTCTGCAGGCTGCCTTCCATCACTGATTACATTTTTTTTTTTTTTGCTGTACTGAAACATTTTTGAATTTCAACCTGCTACAACTATTAACTCTTCATATTATTTACTGAATTATTGGCTGCAACCCCTTCCAGAGAGTCCTTGCCTGTGCATGTGTCTTCATTTGCTTTTCCTGTGGCTTCCCCTACTGGCTTCAAAGCTTTAGGTCTTACACTAACGTCCCTGAGGTCCCTGAATTGATTATTACTGCGATGTGGTCAGAGATACAGTTCTATTCTCCTTCTACATGTTGGTGTCCATCCTCTTGGCTCTATCTGTTGAAGATGTCCTTTGCTGTTCCCATTTTTAAAACACCCTTGTTACAAATTAGGTGGCTGTAAGTGTGTGACTCTTCTCTGGGTCTGCCTTTCTACTGACTGCTGTCTTCTCTTTCCTGTCAGTTTCAGCTCTCTGTCTCTGTCTCTGTCCCTTCCTCTCTCTTTCTCCTTCCTTTCCTTCTCTCTTTTGCTATAGATCTGCAGTCAAATTAGAAATTTAGAATTGATGCCTCTAATGTAACCCCTCCTGCTTCAATTGCTTTTGCTGTTTGAGGTCCTTTGTGCTTCTGTGTGAATTCTAGAATTGTCTTCTCTAGTTCTGTGAAGAGCTCCATTGGAATTTTCATGAAGACTGCAACAAGCCATAGATGTTTCTTGGTATTACAGTCTTTTGGTCAATATTAACTCCACCCTGCTAGAGTCTGAGAGACCTTCCCATCAAATTTCTCCTTTGGTGTTTTAAGTCTGTATAGCAGCGATCTTTCACCCCCTTGGTTAAGGATATCTCTAAGTGTATTTTTGAAGGTATCATGAAAGGGAACCACAACCCAATTTCTGTTTTGTTGAAAACCTTTATATGACCTAAGTGAAATCTTTAGGATGTTTGAAGTATAGGATAATGTTATATGAAATCATGTGATCATTCTAATCAATGCAGAAAAGTTCCTTGATAAAGTTTACTGTAAAAGCCATGGTATCTCTGAGCACACTGAACCTGCCTATGCACGCAGGACCACCTTGAGGCCACACTCCCCTGGTCTTTGGATCCCATCGCTTCTGACGCTCTGCCCTGGTAGTGATGGGAAGACTGTAATACAAGAAAACACCAATAATAGACCAGTATGGCCCTACAAGAATCTAGGGACTCCATACCAACTAGACCTGAACACACCAAAGCAGATGAAGCAGAAGAGAACGATGGTAATTTTTAAGTCGTTCCCTTCTGCTTCCTCTGCTTTGTTGTTGTGTTCCATTCTAGTTGGTGTAGATTCTCTAGATTCTGGTGGTGTCATGCTTGTCTTTCTGTTGTTAGGTGTTTTCATGTATTGCCTTCTTCCCATAGCTTCTCCCAGTAGGTGTTGGTGGGGTCTCTCCCTCTCTCTATGGTACGTCCCCGATGGGCTATGTGGGTCTGAGATTCAATATCTGTAGCTCTGTGTGGTTCAAGCTCTCTAGGAGGTTTCTCCGCAGACAGGGACCCAGGGACGGGTTCAAGGATGAGGATCCAGTAGAAGATGTCAGCAGGTACTCACAGTGGTCCCACAGAGATAGGCAGATCTCTGGGAGGGGCCCGGGACTCCAGCAGAGGACTGGAGGCGGGGTCAGAGACCAAGCAGGTGGAAATTACGGGTGGTCCCGCGTGGATAGTCAGGTCTCCTTTGTTCAGAGTTGCTCTGAGAAGTCTCCGAAGTAGGGTGGACTGTTGGCTCCACCCTCTATCCCAGTGCTCAACCAGAGCGGCAGGACCGTGGGTAGGGTAGGGCACAAGGTAGGGGGGAGCAGGCTCGCGGTAGGGATGGGTGGGGGTGTATCAGAGCTCCAAGGGTGCTCTTGGTGGGGATAGGAGACAAGAGCAGCAGGATCAGGGGCCAACCCAGGGAGCAAAGAGAACGATTTAAAAAAATAACTTCATAAAAATGATAGAGGCCCTCAAAGATGATATGAGAAAATCCCTTAAAGAAATGGAAAAAAAAAAACACAACAAAAAATTGGAAGAAATGAACAATTCTCTTAAAGAAAAGAAGGAAAGCCAACAAAAAACAATCAAACAGATGAAGGAAAGAATTCAAACAGTTCAAGACTTGAACTGAAATAGAGACAATAAAGAAAACACAAACTGAGGGAATACTAGAAATAGAAAAACTGAGCAAACGATCAGGAACTAAAGATGCAAGAATAACTAACAGAATATAAGAGATCAAAGAGAGAATCTCAGGCACTGAAGATAAACTAGAGGAAACAGATTCATTGACCAAAGAAAATCTTAAATCCAACAACTGATAGGGAACAAATACTTAACCATAGCACTTATTTATAGTGATTATTACCACTTTACAATAGCTGCTCTTCCAGTTTTCCTACTTCTCCCCCTCCTCCTCCTCCCCCTCTACTTCTCCCTTCTTCTCTTTTCCCTCACCCTCCCCTCCCCTCCCCCATTCTCTTTTCTTCCCATTTCTTTTCCCTCATTCTCTCCTCCCCTCTCCTCTTCCTCCTCCCCCTTTTCCTCCTCCTCATCAACACCATCATCTTTTTTTTCTCCACCAGTTATCAATTAATTTTCTCCCAGGTCTGTGCTTAAAAACACATTTAGTTCCTTTGCATGTTTTCTTCGCATGCTTGCATGAAGCTAAGCCTTCTCAGCAGAGAGCGCTGGAGAGCTGCTGTAAGAGAAAGGCTTTGATCCTGTGTGGGTCCCATGGACACCACCTCTTCTGTGGTCTAGTTAATGCTGCAGTCACAGCTGTGACAGTGATTTCCTAGGGCTATGCATGATGGCCAATAGTATCCAGCAACCATTAGTAGAGTACTTTCCAGTGTCTCACCTAAGGTGGCTTTGTGGCAGTGAGATTCCAGTGAGACACTCTCTGTGACCAGCTTTCTGCAGAATCTTAGGAGATGGATTCCCACCAGTTCAGTAATCCTGCAGGATTGGGGTGTTATCTGCCAGTTAGTTGAGTCTCATCCATACTCATTGTCTGGATTTCTGTCCTGCTAGGAGGGGTACCTCTCTCCATTAGTGAATACAATCTTATACCTGTTTTTTCTACTGGCCTTAACCCTTCATCACTATAAGCACCTACTATGTTGTAATTGATGTATGATTTTGTATTTTGTTGTTACAATATCTTACATTAAAACTCTGCATCTTGCTTACAAAATTCATAACTATTAAATTTTCTTAACAGGAAGTTTTAATTTTCTGCATTTATAAATTGGAATAAAGAGTGACATGTTGTTATTCATTTAACTATTTACCCTACCATTATTCATTAACATACATATATACATACGTGTGGCGTGTGTGTGTGTGTGTGTGTGTGTGTGTGTGTGTGTGTGTGTGTGTGTCTATATGTCTGCAAGAACCTGAGGTCAGAAGAGGCATGTGATCACTTGGAAATGGAATTAAAATGTCTGTGAGCCACTATACATGTGCTGGGAACCGAACCCAGGTCCTCTGAGAGAGCGCTTAGCTCTCTTAAGTACTGAGTCATCTCTTCAGCCCCTACCATCATGTAGTTTGTTTATGAAGTTGCTCCAGCCATGGCCATTGTCTTAGGGATTTATTTCTGTGAAGAGAGACCATGACCACAGCAACTCTTATAAAGAAAGCATTTATTTGGGGTGGCTAGCTTACAGTTTCAGAGGTTCAGCCCATTATCATCATGAAGGGGATCATGGCGGTGTGCAGGCAGATGTGATGCCAGCTACATCTTGACAAGAAGGCAGCAGGAAGTCTATCGACTGTCTACGTGGTTTCCTGAGAAGTAGAAAACTTTATAGTCCACCCCACAGGGACACACTTCCTCCAACGAGGCATACCCACTCCCACAAAGGCACACCTCCAATAATGCCACTCCCTATGAGATTATGGGGCTAATTACATTCTAGCTACCACAGCAATTCTGCAGTTATGGACAGCTATGAACATAATTATGACCAAGGCATCTTAGGAAAGAAAGCATGTAGTTGGAGTCTTCTTACAGTTTCAGAGGACGAGTCCATGGCCATCATGATGGGAAGCATGGGGACAGGCAGGCAGGTGCCAGAGCAGCAGTTGAGATCTTTATGTCTTGATCTCCAGGCATCAGGCAGACAGAGTGACACTGGGCCTCTTGTGGGCTTTTGAAACTTCAAGACCAACTCGCAGAGACACACTTCTAACACTGCCATACTTCCTAGTTCTCCAGTCCTTCTCAAACAGTTACGCTCCCTGGTAACTAAGCGTTCAGAATATGAGCCTATAGGAGACATTCTAGTCCAAACCACCACGGTCTTCTATTGATATTTAATAAGGATCTGGAGAAACAAATACACCAAATGGATGTTTATTCAGAGAGAAATAACATACAACATAGATAGATGAACGCCAGCAGGTTCCTGGTCCCAAGGATGCCACCGGATGTACCCCTGTCCCCGTGCTGCAAGTAAGAGAGCTCTCCGAGCCCCCCCCCCCAGCCTTAGTTCCCCCAGGCAACATCCGCCCCTGTCTGCACCCCCCCAATGGGCGTGGTCTAAGCCACAGGTGCGGACAAGGTGAATATCTCACTACAATCTCCCATGTATTTTTCTCCAGTTCTTGTATAAACATTAATTTGATTCAGGTTGTTAACCCAATCCTATTTTGCCTACAATTATTTTAACTGCAATGCGGCGTTTTATAGACCATTTGCACTTAGCACTTGGATGCATAGTCACAACACCATTTTAGGTTTGTTTTTTCCTTGCCCGTTCCCTTTAGCTGGCCTTTGATATTTATTGACACAAGTTCAATCGTGATTCTATTCTATTCTACCTCTGTCTTGGGTTGATTTTGATTTTTTTTTACTCATCATCTCATAACTGAAACTTTACAATAGCTGTACAAGAACTATCCTAAAGAAGTACCATCCATGCCTTATCCATAACTTCTCCCTTTTCTTTACCCTTCTAAATGTACCCCACCTCAGGTGTTAGTAAACAGTCTTTTTAGTTTCTGACTTACAATTTCTGTATTTGCTTTGCATAAGTATAGAAGTTTGTGTGTGCTTATATCATATCAGAATTTTGCAAGGTGTAGAAACAGCAATGTGTAAAGTAATACTATTCTGTGGCATTACACATATACGAAAGATATTATTACACTGGCGCATACAATTAGAGGTAGAAAGTCCCATCGTGGCTGGGGAGCTGCTGAGTGTAAGAAGCTAGAAGCTATGAAACAAGAAGTACCAACAATGCAGCTCCTGACTGAGAATAAAGATGGCACTTCCAGGGCAGGTGC
Source organism: Phodopus roborovskii (assembly GCF_943737965.1). Lineage (NCBI taxonomy): Eukaryota > Metazoa > Chordata > Mammalia > Rodentia > Cricetidae > Phodopus > Phodopus roborovskii. The sequence goes on along the minus strand of NW_026125278.1, from coordinate 10,944,911 downwards.
TGATGCGAGTGAACAACTTGTCCTCTGTTTTTCTCCACCTGAGCTCTAAGCCTTTTGGGTGGTATTACCTACAGTTGAGGTATGTCTTCCCTCTTCCTTGGGTGCTGTCCTGGAAACATTGAGACACACACATAGGAGGAGGATGCTTTGCCATCTCTCTGGTTACCTGTCTCCCATACCAATCATGTCAGTCATGACTCACTATCAAAAGATTGCCTTCAATGTAATCAAGTTGTTTATTAAGACTTACCATAAAACGTAGCACTATTATTATGAAAGACGATTTTTCATTGAGTAGTAAAATAGTTTTCTTACGTTAGATGCTTAGCTCATCATTTTTACTGGCTTTAAACTCTTTTACCTTATTGATGAACTGTGAATTTATTTAAAAATGATACTTAAGCTATGTTCTAGAAGAATCCTCATATGAATATTCAAGTCTAGGCATGTGATATGCCCAGTAATAATCCTTTTAAATATCTATAAAGTATTCTTCTTTGAAGGAAACACCTACATAGACATTTCCTAATGGTTATTTTCAACTTTTTTCATCTTAGAAAATTATCATAACTGTTGCAATTTATTCTTACCACATACTAACTACAGGCATTTTAGAGTTCCCTTTACAATTTGGTCAAACTCTTTTATAAATAAAAGCCATAGCAAAAATGGGACAGCATGATTTTTCATGGTATGTTTTCCTTTAGAAAAATCAACCATGTTGAAAACCTATGTCAAAGTAGTTAATGTGAAGGCATTGTGCAGTCTGGGGGGGGGGATGAAGGCAATGGTCTTTATTCTCAACCGTATGTTCCCTTAACCTGAGAATTTCAGGCTTGATAAGGAGAAGTAGAGGCAAACCACAAATGGGAAACAAGAAATGCAAAGAAGAGAAGCTGTAGAGGAGGTAAGAACACACACAAAAGAGAGAGCACGAGATGAGGGATCAGAAAGTGGAAGTCAGTGCAGCCTTGAGCAAGATCACAAGTATGTCTCAGCAAGAGTGTGGAGAAGTGCAGAAGAAGGGAGGAGAAGCAAGAGAAGGCTATGCTCAGCCTGCCATAGGAGTAAGTGTGGCTTCAGTGCCTTTGGCTTCGGCACAGGAGTAGGAAATACCACTTTCAGAGGGCTCTCCACTTAGCTGCATGATTCCTTCATAGGCCACAAGACTTGGGCCTATCTAGTCTTTAGGGTCTGGACTCTGACACACCGATTCTACTTCAGATGCTCTCACTCTCTTCAGTGAATCATCTCATCATGGTTAAGGACACCTTTGTGTCTTACTGTATGTTAAAATCTTTTCAAATGACAGTAAACTAAACACACAAATTTCATTGGCCTTGATTCACTGAGTACTCCTGATTTGATTTTGGTTATCACAGATTTTTCTATTGGATTCCAACCTTAATTACCAACAGATCATACACCATACGTACTGCACACAAAGATATATGGAATACAGATGGCAAAGAGAAAAAGTGTCAACAGTCTTTTCAGAGAGTCAATATGGATGTAAAGAGTGATGGTAGACACTTGGATAAAATATTTATATAAGGAATAGCATTGATGAAGAGTCAGAGCAATGAGATGCCTAAGCAGCCCTCGTGCAAAAGGCAGAGCTGGCCCAGGTGCAATTAGGCCAGATATACTGTAGCCTCATGTGGACAGGTCATACTGAGCTCAGAGGTTATTGTTCATCAGCCCCATGTTGCACTTTGGGAAAGGCCCTAAGGCCATTCAGGCACTTCCAGATTCCAGTGCTGTTGGACAGCCCTTCTTTTTTTTTTACACAATGCAGATGGAGGGATTGCATCGTGGGTTGTCTTTTGTGTTTGCTAAGCTCACGGACCTGCTTTCTATGATAATGTTTTTGTTTGTTCATGTTCATAACTGATTAAGTTCTTATTTGTGTGAGTCAGTTATTCATCAGCATCCGGGCTAGTTTAATGTGGGTAACTGCCTGCATATTTGACTGTTTCCCTAAGCATTCTGCTTCTGTCTTAAGACCATCGCTTTTATCCAGTCCAGCTTCTCTTTCCCGGGTTTACAGCTGGTGTGGGGATGAGTGTAAATAGGAAAATGAGCTCTGTGGTGCTTCATGGAAGCAGGGAAAGCAGGCTCTTCATGTGCTTCTTCCAAAGGGCTTTGAACAGTACCAGCTATTCCACCCAGCAGAGCTACTAACAGGTATGGGGCTGTTCTAGAAAGAATTGTGAAAACATTAGGACATAGGGTCAAAGGCAAAGGTAATCTTAGAGGAAGGGATTTTTTTTTTCCTGTAAGTTTTCATGAGTCATCATTATTTCATGCATGTCTGCCTGTAGTCAGGCTCAAGGATAATTTTTTTCTGCCTAACTTTCTCTTTCTCTCTTTTTCTTCCTAGTGAGGAAAATGAAACCTAAGGGCAGTTTCCTGCTTTGAGTTTCAGTTTTGTTTCTTTGCTTGTGTTTCTGTCTTCTGTCTGCTCCCCAGCTCAGGAAAACGTCTATTTCATTTGCTCTCTGCTCCAGTCTTCTCCAGGTTCTGCACTGGGTAAGCACCTCCTGGCCACCTGGCTCTCCACTTGCCTGGTTCTCTTTGATCCTCAGGGAGAAGCTGGCAGGGTGACCAACCAACCACACTTTTCTCATTCATTTCTGTACTTACTTTAATGAAAATTTCACACATTACTAAGTTCAGGGAGGGTGAACTCTTAAAAAAAAAAAAAAACTCCAAATACTTCTATCACATTTCAGCTATGATTTGCTCCATTCAATTAGAATGCTTTGGAAGGAAAGTAGAAGCAATCTATGACTCTCTCCTCTGTTCCCTTCTTTACTTCTTTCACAGAGTGAAACATAATCCAGACATCATTACCATGTTTACTTCTGGGCATCTACTGTGTGTATTATGTATGAATGGAATCTTTGGTATTGCTTTGTGCTAGTATTTTATGTAAGTGGTGCCAGACCTAATTTCTTGTGCTTAGTTTGCATTTTAAATTAAGAGAAAATTATCTGACTTTTACCCATGTTTATTAAGATGGAGCTAGGCCACTAACATCAACTGCTGTCGATTCTTCATTGTGGAGGTGTACCAGATTTGTGTATCTGATCTATACATGTCTTCATAAACAGTATGGGTCTGAATATACTTTCCCCTGAACTCTGTGTGGACGATGTCAACAATCTTGTTTAGAATATTTGTCTCATGGGTATGTGTGTATGATCGATTGTTCATATGTGTACACACACATCCAGTGCCTATCGAAGCCAGCAGAGAGCCTCAGACCTATTCAAATGGGAGTTTCAGATGGTTGAGAGAGCCCTGGAAACTAAACCCTGGTCCCCTAGAACAGTGGCAAGTTCTTTGAATTGCTTAGCCATCTCTACAGCCTCCAATACCAGGAATTTTGAATCTCTGTATCTGGGCCAACTGTTGGCACCACTGAATATTTACTCTGATGTGGAATGTATTCAGCACAGAGTTGTATTACAAAATGTTTATCACGTTTTCATCACTTGTTACCTTTTTTGGGCCACCATATCTTTGATTTTTGCTCTTCACATTCTTGGGCTATTTTTATTCTATGTGGTTCATTGCTTCCTTATTCCTCTGTAAGATAGCTATGTAGACTATGCATTATAATTCACCAACTAGTTTTTTTAAATTGTGTCTTGCTATAAGGCAATCATTCATTTTCAAAGTCAATTTTTATCTTTCCTTTATAGCTTGTATCTGTAGTGTCTTATTTCAGACATCCAGTAATTAAGTTGCAGTGCAAAGATCCACACCAGAAACCCTGTTTATCTGAACTCAACAAGACTGAGCTATTGGAAAATAAAACAAATTCTGCATACCCTCAGTCTATCATCTCTGGATAAAGCTGGCAAAATGTTTTTTTTTTTTTTTTTGTCATAGTCCAAAATAACATTTCTGTTTTAGTCCTGTTAGTCTAGCTAGAGCTTTACTTAAGTTTTCAGCATTTCAGATGGCTGGATGTGTGTGTGTGTGTGTGTGTGTGTGTGTGTGTGTGTGTGTGTGTCCGCGCGCGCACATACACATAAGTGCACACTTACCACAGCATTTGTAGAGTTCAGAGGACAACCTGTTGTGCCTGTAATTGTCTTTCATTTTGTTTGAAGAAAGTTCTCTTGTGCACTACTGCATTGTAGCCTGCTGTCTGGCTCACATGCTCCTACATGGTCCACAGGCTCCTACCTGGTCCTCATGTTCCTATCTGGTCCACATATTTCTTCCTGGCCCACATGCTCCTACCTGGTTTGCATGCTTCTAGCTCACTCAAATCTTCAGGGGATTCTCCTACTTTTAGATCCCTTTTCACCATGGGAATAACAGTATTATAGATGACCACTATTGTGTCTGGCTTTACAAGAGTTTTGCTCTTGTACTTACATGGCAAACACTTTTCTCACTGAGCCATTTCTTATCCTCTAAGGTACCTCTCTGAAGCTGACATGTACAGCTCAGGGGAGTGTAATTCTAAATGTCAACTTTGCTATTCTGTGCTAAGTCTTCTAAATCTTAGCCTGTAATATAATTATTTACCAAACTTCCTATTAATTAGACTGATTGTCCAATGATTTTTAATACATTAAAAAGCAGTCTATACCATTTCTAAAAATTCTAGTAACTAGTGTAATGGCTACAGGGTTAGCTCTCACTGTGGGACTTACATACCTATTGATAACTTTCTTATTTTTATTATTTTCTTGTGAACTATTTCTGAATATATTTTCATCTCTGTCCTTTAATTCATGCGTTGGCAAATTACAGTCCATGTGTGGCAAAAGAATGTTTTGTTGACATGCAGCCATGTTCATCTGGTTAGATATAGAAGTAGTATGTTTTTGTTACTATAATAAAATATCTCAAACAAGGTAACTTTATAAAGGAAACAGATTCATTTAGCTCACAGTTCTCGATATCTAAAGCTATGTTGCCCAGACATGGTACATGTCTTCTTGGTTGTACCGCATCAAAGAGGATTTTTTCATGGTGGTATCATATATATGCAAAAGATATCAGAATCATAGACAATGCTAGACTTCTTTGGCAACTCTGTCATGAAAAAGAACTAGGATTCTCTGGACAATACCTTCGTTTCCTGGAAACATATGTTTCTAAATTGAAATGTCTATTTCTCACAAAGTCCTGTTTCTTTAATGTTCTATCAGTCAATACCTCATTGGGGGCAAAGCTCCAAACACATGAGTCTTGGGGTGAATCACACTTAAACGACAACACATGTTGTTTATAAATGTTATGATTACCATGGTGGACAAATAATCAAGGTAGAGACTATTGGATCCATAAAGCCTAGATAAATTATTCACTATTTGTATAATTAAGATATTTATTGATTACTAATCTTCCTTTCCTCTAGTCTGGAATTTACTCTGTCAGCCAATGGTAAATTTTATTTATTTATTTATTTACAGAAAAGTCTCCTATGTAATTCTGGCTGGACTGGAACTCACTATGTATTGTAGAACAGGGTGGCCTTATACACACAGAAATGTACTTACCTTTGTCTCATGAGTGCAGGAATTAAAGGAGTGTGCCATTATTTCCAGCCCAGTATTAAATTTTAATGCTACGTATCATTTCTAAAGTATCTACTTTTCATATGTAGTTGTTGTTTCTACATCTCTGCATTGTATTATTTGGCTTCAAAATACTAATGTGTTTCAGTTGCATCAAAGGACAATAGAACTTGCTGGAACTAAACAGTTGTAATTTAAGCTGCTGTATCATGGTAGTCACTCAGCTCCCTTTTGTTTTTCCATCAGTTGCAGGAATATGGAGGTTACAACCAGGTTGACATGGATACAGGAAAAGGTTCTGGAGAAACTACTTGGGAATACATCGTTGACTCTTCTCTATAAGTCTGGAGTTCATGAATTATGCACTCTTGATATGACCAAGAGATGTTCTCATCAGGGTTCCACAATGACAGTAGTTCACTTGGAGCAAGATGTTATGGGTATTTTTATGCTGGAACACTTTCCCGTTTTACATTCAGAAAAGCTAGGCACTTGTGTTTTGTTTGCATTTAAAAATAGTGACAGCGCTGAAATATCAGCTCTATTTTTTAATGCACAGGTAGAAATCAATGCTTCACAGCTGAAATTTTTATTACTCGATCACCGTGGTTTGTCTATCACCGTGACGCCAAGCAAACACAAACTTCATATGAACAGTGAAGTGATGCAAAAACTAAAGCTTAATCTTAAGAGCGTCTCTGAATATTTGGAGTGTGAAATTTTTCGAGTTGATGGTATGTACAAAAGGATAATCTAGTTCTAGTTACAAAAGGATAATTGGTTCTAGACTTCCCAGTTCATATATTATCATTGGTGTACACGGACAAGGAAAATTACCAATAAACATTAATCTGTTATGCAGGACTAAGAACTATGGGCTTCTGTGAACAAAGAAATTAAAGATGGATATGCATAAAGATAGAGATGGCCTTGCATCTGGCTCTCTGATGCACTCACCAACACATTTCAAACTTGCATTGATTTATGATTATCTTTGTTCTATAAAACTATAAAAAAGTTGCAATATGGAATTTGGGATAGCATACACCTGTGTTCCCAGGTCATGGTCAATACAATGACTCCAGAATACATTTATTCCCTTAAAAGACAGAGATGGAGATGCAGGGATTGGAGAGAGGAGAAGAGAAGTGGGGTTGGAGAGAAGAAAGGAGGGTGACAGCAGAGAGAAACTTTGACTTGCAAAGAGATGGATTTTTTTTTCTCTTCTTTCTCACCTTGAACCCTTACTTGAGAAGGCCAGGGTTATATAAACAGTCCAGCTGTGTTTAGGAAAAAGACTTGACCACAAAGAACCAAGCAAGTCAGAGCATACTATACTGTGTTTATTTTCTGTAGGTATTAAGGATGATCCTGGCTTCATAAAGAAGATGGTGAACGTCAAACAGTAGGTTACATTCTTGACCTGCTTGTCATTTATTTTATTTCAATTAATTATGATAAAAGGGCTGACAATGAACTAATAACAAAGATAAAAATTTCACATTTCTTGGAATGACATAAAGTTGTTATTGACAGACAATATTCCAGTTCATATCAAAACAAAATCTCTTTTTTCAATTTATAGATATGAATATATTTTTATTTCCCCTTAATATATTTTATTGCAAATAATCACTTACTTTCAGTGTCCATATCTTTCAAATATTTGTGTTATAAGGTTAACAATAGCTTGTTACAGGTTAGGATTTCATGCTGGGCAGTGGTGGTGCACGCCTTTAACCATAGCACTCAAGAGGCAGAGGCAGAGGGAGGTGGATCTCTGTGAGTCTGAAGCCAGCCTGGTCTACAGAGCAAGTTCTAGGACAGCTAGGGCTACACAGAGAAACCCTGTCTTGAAAAAAAAAACTCTCTCTCTATATATGTGAAAAAGAAAAAAAGAACAAAACCCTTCCACTCCAATATGTGTGTGATTTATCTAAGTGCAAAATACTTAACACAGGATGTTTATGTTTAGGGTGCTATATGTAATATATTATAGAGCTACTAGCAAAATAACCGTGTAGATAAACCCATCCCTAAATGAGAAGAAACAGAAGCTCTAGGCTAACTACACTGCTGTGAGGAAGACCTGCTGTTGCATTTAATTTCTGTATTCTTTTTTTATTTTTTTATTTTGCATATCGACCCCAGTTCCCTCTCCCTTCCTCCAATGCTCCCCTCCCCCTTCCCATCCTATCCCCCCCCTCCACAGGGAGGGTGATGCCTTCCAGGAGGGATCAACAAAATGACTAGGCCCTCCCTTCTGCCTCTAGGCTTAGGGAGTATCCCTCCATGGGGAATGTGCTCCCAAAGTCCTTTCGTGTTCCATTGTCAGAGGTCCCTTAGACTGCCCAGGCCTTCTAACTGAGATGCATAATTTCTGCATTCTTAATAGGCACAGAAAAAGGTTCCTGTCTGCTCTCAGAGCCTACAAGCCCAGTGGAGATGAGGTTTCAGAAGTCTGCATTCTCTTGGTGGGCCCTGTGGGTTCTGGGAAGTCCAGCTTTTTCAACTCAGTGAAGTCTGCTTTCTATTGTCACTATACTCACCAGGCTGCAGTGGGGTCTGATGACACCAGCATTACCAAACAGGTGAGCAACCTGAGGAGTGGCGGAAGATGGTGATTTACAGGTCGCAGTGAATGCATTTGCTCATTTCTTTGCAATTTTCCCCCCTCAGACATACACTTTTTCCTAATCTACAATCAAATGCTAAATAATTAAGTAAAATAGAAGTAAACATTGCATCAGAATTATCTCTATTCCATAATATTATCCAGAGAAGCATTTTGGTTTTACAGATCTGAGAATTAGTTACATAAAATATCTTATAGTGCTTGTTGCAACTATAATTACAAGACTATAGCAAGTTTATCAGTGGTTCTATATTCAAAAACACAAAATGTTTCTAATAATTTCATGAATTACATCTGGTTTCTTATGTGGATTTATTTCATCATATCAGAGTATTTGAGAAGTCAAAGCAAGATGATACAACAAGAATTAATTAAGCATTAATTGAAGTACTTCAGCAACCAAATTGTTCTGATGTCACAGATGGGTTTTGTACTTTCTAGTCGAGTACAGCATTAGGCCATCCTTTGGCACATTTGGAAGAACCATAAAGGCATAACAGCTTTGAACACTGAAGAAATTATTTTTTCAGGCTTCATAAGGTGGTACATGCCTGTAATCTAAGCCCTTGGGAGGCTGAGGTGGGGGGGATCAGGCCAGTTCCAGGCCACTATTTTAAAATATTAACTGATTTCTCTTTTGTCTTGAATGCTAACCAATATAGTTTAACTCAACAATTTTTTACAGTACAGGATATATTCTGTTAAAGATGGAGAAGGTGGGGAAACTCTCCCATTTATGTTGTGTGATTCAATGGGTCTGGATGAGAGGGACGAAGCAGGACTATGCATAGATGATATACCTCATATCTTAAAAGGCTGTGTACCAGACAGGTATCAGGTAAGATCTCTTCCACCCCAAGACACTTAAAATTGTTTCATTGCATCTCTACCCTACAAGACCATGTGAACTATCCTTTTATGATTCCAACATTAACACTACTCCACTTACAATGAATTTATATGTATGAGAGAAAGCTCAAGAGATGGTCCTTACAGTGTGTGCCATTGAGAATAAAACTAAATGCCAGGGCTTGACTTATTTGGATTCCAGGAGATGTTCATAGGACTGTTCTGTTTATATGATTCTTTCAATAATGCCAGCTGTGAGCAAAGAAGTCATTTAAGTAGCTAAACTATTGCTGGTTTAATGTTGTGCATGTATAGTTATACAGACAAAATGTTAGGCTAATTATCTGTTAATGTATTCCAGAAGAGTGAGGTGGTGCTATTACACGCCTAGACACTTTCAATTTCTAATCCTTTATCGTTTCCTCTCTCAGTTGAACTTGATTGAAAAGACTGACAATGTGTTCATTTTCTTTTTCATTTGAAATTATTTGTTAAAATCATAATTTGTTCTAGACACAAAGAGAATAACTTAAAAAGTCCACAGTTAAACAAGAGAGCAGGTATTATTTTCAAGTGACTCATAGTCTACTTAGGGAAAGGAATTGCAAAATTATAGGGAGGAAGAGGAAGAATCAGAAAGACAGGAAAGTCTAATCACTAAGACCCTCAGGTTTCATAGCAGAGAACCAGCCAATTCAGTTCAACACTGAACATGCACGCACGCACGCACACACACACACACACCCAGTGCACACTTATAAATTTTTGCTGTTTTGCAATCTATTCTCTCAATAACAGAAAGATCACTGTCATGTTTGTGGTAAGGAGAAGCTAAACTGGAAATTGATACTTCTTTAGTTTCACTTCATCTTACTTTGCCTTGAAAAAAAATAAGTAGAAATCGTAGCCTTTAAGTTTAAATGTCCTTTCATTATCTTTTCCCTGCCTGCCTCTGCAGACCTTTTAAGCATGCAAAATTCTCAAAAAGGGATTTTAAGATATGCGTAGCAAATCTTAATGGTATTTGCTTCCAGAGATTGGATATTTAAGTCATGTTTCTAAAAGTATTCTTTGCATTTCCCTTCAATAATTACAGTGATTAATCATCATTTTTATCAAAACAAAAAAGTCATTTCTCTTTAAGAACACTATGGTGAGATCTTGGCAATGGGAAGCAGGCAAGAAGGAAGCTGTAAATAAGAAACTGGGGAGAGAAGAGCGAGTGGTTGTGGTTTCTACTGTGGAGCCCAAGAAAAGTCTCTGAAAAATGAGCCTCTACCTGTGTTTCTGTCTAGTTCGATCCATGTAAGCCCATTAAGCCAAGGCACTTCACCTACGCCAAGCCTCCACCACTGAAGGACAGGATTCACTGTGTGGCTTATGTCTTAAACATCAACTCTGTTAACACACTGTCTGATAAAATGGTGGCAAAGCTCAAAAAAATTCACAAAGACGTAGTAGACTGTGGTAAGTCTCATTGTACAAACTTTGAAAAAATAATCACATTTCATAGAAAATTATAAAGGGAGTAATGAAGAGTCCCATGTTTCCCTTTGGTAAGGGTCCTGAGCTCCAAGTTCATAGCAAGTGATCATTGAAAGACTTGACTGAGAGGCATCTTCTTATCTGTTAGCCTTCAGAACTGAAGGACTAGGCTGTCTATAGTTATCTGTTGTCTGAAGGACTAGGCTGTCTATAGTTATCTGTTGTATAATTCTTTTGTAGTTTTTAAAAGGGCTCTCACAGGAAGTAGGTAGTAATATCAAAACCAGGGTGCTGACTCTGTTACACTATTTTATCATATGTAGCAACTCACGAAATTATGTCTACAACCTAGGATACAGAATTATCTCATCACTACAAGGATAACACACTGACCCTTCACCACCATTAACTTCTTGTAGTTACTTCTCTAAGGTTGTAAGCCTTCATTTGCTAATATTATGTAAATAGAATCATTTCTTATGGCATCTTTTGAGAATGACCATTTTAACTTGGCCTAACACCACTTTAAGTCCATAGCAGACATTTTATGTAGTGGCTGCTTACTCAATGGCTGTTGAGTAATATTCCCTGGTATAGTTACATCAAGTTGTGTTTAACCATTGCCTAGTTTTAGGTATCATAAATAAAATGCTTCCAAACATAGGTGTTTTTATTTTGTGGGGGCATAGTTCCCCAGGGACAAGACAGATATATTATATAAAAAGTGTATGTTAATTTTTTTTAAAAAAAAATCACAAAACTGCTATTCAGAGAACTGATACTGGCACTATATGGCTGATCCAAGCTTTCTGCATCCTTTCTATTATTCACTATTAATTCACTCTTAAAAATTAACTTCTGCAATAGATATGTACAGATTTGTCACCATGGTTTTAACTTTATTTACCTAGTGATCCAAGCATTAATTATCTTTTCACATAATCACTGGCCTCCTATATATCTCTAGTAAAATGCTTTCTTTCATATCTTTCACCAGTTTTTCTGATTAATTTATTTGTATGTTTTCTTTTATGTTGAATCTTAAGAGATCCCTTGTCTTAGTGTAATATTTTTGTGAAGAGACATCATGACCATGGCAACTCTTATAAAGGAAAGCATTTACCTGGGGCTGGCTTAAAGTTCCAGAGTTTTGAAATACTTCACTATGAAATCATAGTGAAGAGCATGGCAGCAGACAGGTAGACATGATGCTGCAGAAGTATCTGAGACTTCTACATCTGGATCCTCAGGTAGCAGGAAGAGACTCTGGGCTGGACTTGGACTCTTGAGACCTCAAAGCCCACCCCTAGAGACATCTGTCCTTCAAGAAGGCCACACTTCCTAATCCTTAGGAACTCTGAGCATTCAAATATATTAGCCTACAGGGCTGTTTTTATTCAAATAACCATATCCCTAAATTTGAGTCACTGTCAGACACATGGTTTGCAAGTAGTTTCTCCATGTCAGTATCTATATTTTTTGTTTTGTTTTTCATTATCATTAATCTTGGTTCTGCCATCTCTCATTCCTCTAGGAACTCTTATGGCATGACTACTAGGTCTTTTACCATAGACTGCCTATTTACTTTTCTGCATATCTAATGGACACTTAATGTAACTGTATATGGAAACATCTCTGAAACATTGGTGGATATGGGGTATGACTGAGTTAGAGGAGTGCTAAGATTTGAAGTCAGTTTTTAAGGACATATGGCATTACACCATCATGTTATAAAGTGATGTTTAATGAGAGCCTTCCTCGGGGAAAAACACTAATTGGTTTAATTGGTTGTCTATTTCCAAAGAGTCACAACTGAAAATATACATACAGGTAGATACAGCTGATATTTAGGAATACATATGTATATACATCTATGCATGCAATACCAGTAAAAAATAAAAATGAAGCTATAAATTTGAAGGAGAGCAGGGAGGGTACATGGAAGAATTTCCAGTGAGGAAATGGATAGGAGAATGTTGTAATCAAATTATAGTCTCCAAGCGAGAGGGATGAGGAAGGGGGTAGAGTGTGAATTTTGAAAATAGCAGATCTGCACGCTTGAGGGAGAAGGTAGCAAGATCTCGACTGAACTTTGATGTCAGTGTAGCTGGCTGGTATACACTCTCCCTCATTTTGTCTCTTTCCTTGTGTTTCTCTTTATTTTAATGGTGCAGTAGCCACGTTCCCCATTTTAAAAGCATACCAAGGTTTTAAACTTACAGTGAACTTAGGTATGTCTCAAAGTAAGCTCTTCTTTTGGAAGGAAATGACCTTTAGAAGAAGATCAGACTCAGATTTACTGGGGATATTTCACATCCCTCTCTCCAAACCATCTCACAGAAAGCACTGTTCATTCATACATATATACATTTAAAAATTATCTTGAAGTATTACTATAATAATGATGTCTGTTTGATACAGGTGTAGGACAAGTAGCCCTGCTTACCAACGTGGATAACTGTGACGAAGTTCTTGATGACTGTTTTTTAAACATGACAGAAAGTGTGACTTCTCAAAGCCAGGTAAAGAGTGATGTTTATGATCAAGTGATACAGAATAACAGCCACATGCTCACTTGCTCCTCTCGCTCTCTCTCCTTCTCATCACCACTGTGTGTATATGTATATGCACGCGTGTGTTTGTATGAGTGTGTGTGAGCATGAGCATGTGTGTTTATTCATAGGTGAACTGAGAATTAGATCATGATGAGTTCATTTCTGCAGTATTGTAATGCCAGACACTCAGGAAGCTGACATAAGAAGATTGCAAGTTTAAGGTCCGTTTGGAATGCAGAGTAAATTCAAGACCTTGTCTCAAACTAAAGAGTGAAAAGGGACTGTAGATATAGCTCAATGAGGGAGTACTTACCAAGAAAATGTGAGGCCTCAAGTTCAGTCCTCATTAATACAAAGAACTGGATTGATTGCTCAGTTTGCTGCAGTTTATATTTCATTTACAACTATAAGTATCCATAATCTACATAAATGTGATTGTATTCTGAAGAGTATTCTGTCCTTAATTGTGTTTAATAATAAGTCAAATTTCTAATATTATCTACTTCATACATGCACAAATATGTGTTTCACAAATGTATTTTTACATGAAATGCATTTTAAATATGTTTTCCACAGGTGAAGAAAGTGCAAAACATGTTCAATATTCCTATAGCTAATATCCTGATGGTTAGTAATTACGCTTCAGAGCGAGTGACGAACCCTATGAAGGATGCTCTGATCTTCGCTGCACTTAGACAGATGTTGCGGGCTGCAGATGACTACTTAGAAGACCTGCCTCTTGAGGAAACTAGTAACCTGGCTCCTCTCTAAGGCTCCCAGGAAACCATCAGCTGTCCTTCAATGGGTGGTGGGACACACTTACTTAGTCCTGAGCTGTTCTGTGCTCATTCCTGCTTTTGCTTGTTTTTGGAGGAATGTGAGGAATGGCACAATCTTCTGGTACATTAGTTACCCCTTTTAACCCAAACCTGAATTGCCCTAAAGAGAGTTTGTCTACTAACAGCCTCTTTGAGACTCTGCCTTTGTTAATTGCACTGTTCTGTTTTTTTTGTTTGTTTGCTTGTTTCTTTGTTTTTGTTTTTTTTTATTAACAGCATCAGCTAATGGCTCCTTCAACAGCTAGCCATGTATCAAAAAATGAAGATGAAGCCTGAGAAGTAGAGAGGAAGGAGATGACCCACCACAAATGAGCTTCCAAATGCCTGTACCCACTACAGTTTAATATTTTGATGTCTCTGCTTTTACTTCTCTAGCACATTATGCAATTCTATGAATAACTAATCAATCACACAGTGATTACAAATTATAGATATCTGCTATTCTAAATAGGCTTTGGTACAGCACAAGGTCGGAAGCATTAAGAATACTCACAGTGACTCTTCTGTAACACTTTCTCTAGTCTGATGGTATTTATTTAGGCTTTTAATCCTTATGGATGGAAAGAAACAAAGAGTAAGGTAAACTGCTGGAAAGAGAATGGGAAAATAAGGATGGACAGGGTATTACTTATCTCTGTTTGAAAACATGAATGCTTCTAAACAAATTTAAATTAATTAAAAAGAGCCGATATTTGTTATTTGCTGATACATCGAAGTTTTAATTTCATGAAATAAAGTTTCTTCCTGTAATATTCCCATGCTTGATTTTGTTTGAATAAATTCCAAGGCATCATAGCTATGTGTCCAAAGGGAAATTATTGAGAAATGAAGTCTTGCTAGTCAGCATGGAAGGTTGTCATGCAAGTCCTTCAAATGATTATGAAGTCCTCTAGGCAGCTCTCAAAGTCAGGACTATTGTTGAAGGGAAATAAATGTCACAGTATTCTTTCCAACTCTTTCTGTAAATCTTAATAATTCCTCAAAATTTTCAGTTTAATATTTTATTATTTGGGTACATATTTATTTTATTACCTTTAACTATGTGCACACATATACACACAAGTGCAGGTGAACATGGAGGAGATGTGTCTCATCCCCTTGAAACTGCAGAAGGGGGTCATGAAGCATCCAGTGTGTGTGCTGGGGACTGAAAGGGTCCTTTGCACAAACAGCATGCACTCTTGAACTGAAGCCGTCTCTCTAGCCTCTTAGTCTTCTTTTTAAAAATATGTTCAAAAACTTCCTGCATTTTGACAGTCTATTTTATCTTCAGCCAGGATACTCTTTCTTCTGGCTATTTCTGGGTACTAAGAGGACAAGGATTCCTCCAGGGTGGGTATGAGGAAGTGGATTTTCCTAAAGTAGTGTTTTAAGAGAAGCTGTGCTTTCATGAATATTCATGAAGATAGTTTTAAGAAATATCTAGAAACTGAATAGTCATTTATAGAATAAAAATTGATGAATAAAGACAGAGAAGATATGGGGAACAAAGTTTTGGTAGCAAACGGCTGTGACTGGATGTAGAAGTGAGGATACAAATATCAAGTGGGCCTTTATCCACATAATATAGAGAAAAAATGGGACATGACCATTGTTGCTTGTAGGAAGCTGAAAATGGTTAAAGATTCACCATTGTTCTTGCTGACTACAGGGCCATAGCCTTGCTATCTCTGTCATGAAGAGCCTGTCTGGGCAGAAGGTGACAAGTTTTCATTTTGTATAAAGAGGTAGCATAGAGTAGCCCTCATAAAGGAGATCCAGAATATAGAAGGTGAGTGTGCCGAAAGGGAGTTAGACATGGAGGGACGTCCATAGGAATATGCACACCCTTTGGGAGTAAAAGCCCTCAGACCAAGTTTACTATAGCTCCCAAAACCAACATGACCAGTAATGGTTTATTAACATACACATGTCTCATGGAATCAAATATGAAACTGAAATTCACACAGGGGAAGGCTTGGAAGAGGGCCCCAAGAAGGTTGAAACAAACTACTGTGATGGGAGTGAAAGACCTAAAAAGCAATGTTAATGATGGACTAACCTAGAAACCAATATCTGTTCCTTGGAATTTGCTAGCTTCCTCTCACAAGGCCCTGAGATAAGAAGAATTCACACTGCCCCTCCTTTCCTGTGAGTCAACAGGTGGTAAATAGGGTCAAGAGATAGCTGTAACTCTGGTTTGCCCAGACAAGATTAATTAGCACACCTGAAGCCCTAAGGTCTGCTGACCCTAATAGCGAGACCATCCGGCCTCCAAGGGTCACGTACTCAATGGACAGAGGGTCCCACCCCCTCCCTAAGCTTGTGGGTTTGCCTTTAAAAACACCTGGGCCCAAGGGAGGGGGCTTCTCCCTAGCCTGCGTGCTGGAGGAGCCCGTATGCGCAAACGTTTCCTGTTCATTAAAGCCTCTTGCGTTTTGCAGCAACTGGACTGGACATTGAGTTCTTGGGGTATCGACCAAACCTGGAAGACTCCTCATTCTGAGGGTCTTACAGGAGATGTCATTCTGGATATGTTTCTCATACTGGTTAATGAATAAAGCACTGTTGGCCAATAGGAAAGCTAGATAGGCGGGACTAGGAGATGAGGAGGAATGAGGAGGTAGGAAGGAGAATCAAGATGGAGAGTCTGGAGAAAGCAGAATGCCGGCTGGCTCCCTGGTAAGAGAAGACCACGTGGAAATACTAGATTAACAGAAAGGGCTAATAATTAAGACAGAGCTAGCTGATAAGAAACTAGTAACGGGCCAACAGAATTATATCAAATACAGAGTCTCAGTGTGTTAATTGGGGCTGGTGAGGCGGCGGGACCAGACCAGCGGCGGGCGGAAAAACCCTACTCCTTATACTACTGTCTAGGAGGAGATCTTCCATAATTTATTGATTCCCCAAATATTTCTCTGGTACACTGAGGGGTGGTAGGACTTTCCACGTGTTGGTATTCATGCTATTCAGGATTTTTGAAACTTTATATGACTTAGCTTTCAGCAAGTTATGTAGCCAAAGTCATTCAATTCCTCCTTGATGAAAAAGTATGTTAAATAGTAGACAAAAGATGAGTGTAGCATGAGTCAGATGGGTGGTGTGGAGGCCACGGAAGTGTTGGTGCCCGAACTCTTGGAGTAGTGGTTGAGTAGGTGAGACTTTTGCCCTACAAGTGTTTGTTTTTTCAAAGTTTGTGACTTTGTGTATTCATCCAGTATTTACCACATGATACTGAGAGTGTGTGCTTCATAGCGTGACCCTATGGGTCTTAAAGAAAACAATTTAACAGATTATCACTTGTAGGTTGGTTCATTAGTAGAAGGTGGGCCTAGAATTGGTTATAAGGAAAACACTTGTTTTGGGTGCTATGCTGTTTCCACAGTCTCCAGAGATGATAATTTAGGACCATCTCAGTCTGGTGCTGACGTCACTGCTAGAGATCTCTGCTCATCAGAGATCTTAACAATAGCCTGTCTGTGGTCTGTAGATTATGTGACAGGAAAGGCATACTCCTGTCTTGAGAGTTAGATGAGGCTAATGGTTTGGCCAATTGAAATCTCTCTCTCTATGCAGATTCAATATATTACTGATTCAATATATTACTGACATGTAAGGCGAGTGCTTCGCACTAAGAAAACCAATACAGATATAAGTTGAGGAGTTCAAATCCAGGTGGTGTACCAGGCTCCCATATCATGACACAGAGACTTCTCATTAGCTATGAAGGCTCAGCCTTACCTTAGCTCTTATTTGAACCTGTTTCTTGTCATCTATGTTTTGCCTTGGGTCTTTTTACCTTTCTGTTTGTCCTACTTTACTACTGTCTCTGTGTCTGTTTGTCTGGCAGCTGCTTGGCTTCTGGCCCTGGATGTGTCCCCTCTTTGTCCTTGCTCTCTTCCCCTTCTCTTCTTCTTTTTGTTTTACTCAAGCCTAGATTTCTCTTCTTTATTCTCTCCACCTGCCAGTTCCACCTGTCCTTTCTTTGTCTATCCATTGGCTGTTCAGCTCTTTATTAGACCAATCAGGTGCCTAAGTCAGGCAAGGTGAAACAAATGTAGCACATCTTTACACAATTAAACAAGCACAGCATAAACAAATGTAACACATCTTTTATTTATTTATTATTTTTTATTTTACAAGTCTATCCCAGTTCCCTCTCCTGAGGAACAGCCATACTGATCTCCAAAATGGCTATACAAGTTTGCACTCCCACCAGCAGTGGAGGAGTGTTCCCCTTTCTCCACATCCTCTCCAGCATGAGTTGTCATTGGTGTTTCTAATTTTAGCCATTCTGGAAGGAGTAAGATGGTATCTCAGAGTTGTTTTGATTTGCATTTCCCTGATAGCTAAGGATGTTGAGCACTTTCTTACATGTCTTTCAGCCTTTTTGATTTCCTCTATTGAGAATTCTTTCTTCAGTTCTGTACCCCATTTTTTAATAGGGTTATTTGGTGTTTTGTTGACTAGTTCTTTGTGTATTTTGGAGATCAGCCCTTTGTCGGATATAGGATTGGTGAAAATCTTTTCCCAGTCTGTGGGCTGCTGTTTGGTCTTGTCGACTGTGTCCTTTGCCTTACAGAAGCTTCTAAGTTTGAAGAGGTCTGTGGCCCTGGAGTTATGTTCAGGAAGATCATAGGTGCAGAAAACATATTCAAAAAAATATCATTGAAGAAAATGTTCCCAATCTGAAGAAGGACATGCCCATGAAAGTACAAGAAGAACACCAAACACCAGATAGACTGGACAAAGAAAAAAGACCCCTGGACACATAATAATCAAAACACCTAGCATACAGAATAAAGACAGAATATTAAGAGCAATGAAGGAAAAAAGGCCAGATAACATATAAAGAGAGACCTATCAAAATTATACCTGAGTTCTTCATGAAACTCTCAAAGTCGAAGGTCCTAGATAGATGTTCTACAAGTACTAAGAGTCTATGATGCCAGCCCAGGCTACTATACCCAGAAAAACTCTCAATCACTATATAGAGAAAACAAGATATTTAATGACAAAGCCAGATTTTCACAATATGTACCTACAAATCCAGCCCTACAAAAAGTTCTGGAAGGAAAACTCCAACCCAAACTAGTTAACTATGCTCACAAAGAAACAGGCAACAGATAATCCCACTTTACCAAAACCCAAAGGTAAAGCAGGGTAAATATATTCACAATACCAACAAACCTAAAACAAACAAGCATTAACAATCAATGTTCCTTACTTTCCCTCATCATTAATGGTCTTAACTCACCTATAAAAAGACACAGGTTTACAGAATAGATACGAAGACAGAATCCATCCTTCTGCTACATACAAAAAACACATCTAGCATCAAAGACAGACATTACCACGGGGTAAAGGGTTGGGAAAAGATCTTACAATCAAATGAACCCAAGAAGCAAGCAGGTGTAGCTACCCTAATATCTAACAAGTTAGACTTCATACCAAAATTAATCAAAAGAGATGAAGACAGACATTTCGTATTCATCACAGGGGAAATCCATTAGGACAAAGTCTCAGTTCTGAACATCTAACTCTCAAATACAAAGGCACCCACATCTGTAAAAGAAACACTACTAAAACACAAAGCTCACATCAAACCTCACACTCATCATTGGAGACTTCAACACCCCACTCTCCCCACTACACAGGACCACAAGACAGAAACAAAAGAACTAACAGAAGTTATGTCTCAATTGGGTTTAACATTTATAGAACATTCCATCAAAACACAAAAGAATATACCTTCCTCTCTGCTCCAAATGGAACATTCTCTAAAATCCATCACATACTAGGTGACATAACAAACCTCAACAAATTAAAAAAAACAGGTGGGGTGGGGTGATGTGGGGATGGGCCTGTGAAGACTGAAGCGTGAGGATGACTAAGGTAAAAATATTATTTTGGGGGAAAAAGGTGGCCCCATTACTACAGAAGTTGGCTCGTTGCCAGTAGGGCTAGGCTGGCAGAGTTTCAGTTTCATTTCCTAAGCAGGAATCTGAGGGCTGTGGAAAGGTTTCTATTTACTTACCGAGACAGAAGCTGTCCTCTGTGCTAGCCTTCGTGCGGACTCTTCATATAGGTACGTGTGGCTACAAGAGTACTTACAATTTTTAAAAGCAGTTATTTAAACGAACATTTTGGTAATGATTTTCTTGCTGTGTGTTTGCCCCATGTTCTTTAATGTCTTGTGTTTTGTGACAGAACAAGAGGAAATGAAAGTTTTGTGTGCATCTGTTTGCTCTTCAGGGTTTAATGAGGGTTTGTTCTGGCTTTCCCACTAGGCTGTGAAGTATGGCCATGAGAACATGTTTGACATGGTTGCAAGAAAAATGCCTGCAGAATTATTTTGGAGGAAAACAGTTTTGTCTTCTTTATAAGGCGAGTGTGCAGAAGTTCTCTAAGCAGGATCTGTTCTGGAAATGTTGGGATAATGGTCCTACCATGGTCATGCTGTACAGCAGAAACTGTGTTGTTGGTGCTTATCTGAAAGAGGGCTTCCAGAAAAAAAAGATTTTTATCACTCTTTTTGCCCTCCAAGAGACTGAAGTTTCAGAATGCACAATAGGACCATATCTTCCAGCTTCATTGTTTTATGATAGAGAAAATTTTGATTGTATTCCTAGTTTCTATATAATGTTAGATGAGAAAAATGTGATTATAAGTTCAGAGATCTGTAAAAAGCTCGGACTGCCTCCTAGATGTTCTCCCATGTCCATTGACGACTGTGAAACTTTTCGATGCACAGGTATGTATTTGCTCTGGCAAGTCTATGGAGTTCTCCCCTGCATGTTTGGTGGATTCTAGATGACATACATATCCCTGTGCAAAAGACACCTTTGATCTCTCGGGTTCTTCAATCAGGAGAAATTGAGCCACACTGACACCTGACCAGAAATTGCTAAAATCCAATTATGAAATGAGACCACTTAACATAAGATCTACACTTTTGTCTTGGATCATGCTATCTTTAGACTTCATACTAACCCCACTCCACTTTCATGTAGTCATCAGTTTTTTTTTATTTTATTTTTTAATTTTGAGTTTGACTGTGTTACATTCTCATAATGACTCGACTTTCATTGGTTAAGGTAGGAAGTTATCAGTTCATTTCAGTTTCAAAGAATCAACAGCTGCATTCATTTGTACTTGGTTAATGTTTTACAACTTACATTCATAATTTTATTGATTACTCATTTTAATTTCTTAAGAGCTCTTACATTTTTTTTTTTGTTTCTGCTTTCAAACATTCCTTATTTCCTGTCAGGATAAAGTCTAATTTTATCATAGATTTGCTGAATGTTATTTTACAGTGAGTCTGCACATAATTGTGGTTTTAAGTTTCCTTTCAGGCACTGAGGCAACTTCAGAGAATGCTTTATAAAAATCTGAAAGACTTGATTTTATTTTTTTGTACAGTTTTTAATTCTTTCAAGCTTAATTATATTTTGGTCATTTCTGCTTTTGGTAATTTATTCCTTGCTTGCTCTACATATGGGCCAATAGCGAGAGTTACTACAGATTTGACAACATGGTTAGACTAATGGCTTCAGTTTTAAATCTACCCCCCTCAAAATATTTTCCTTTAAAAAGAAAGGCTGCGCTGAACCCATACTGACTGGCCTGCCTCTAGCCCTCTGCCATTGCTGTGCTGCTACTCTCCTTGGACTGGCTGGAATTTGCTTTTTGTACTTTTATCTTCTCTTTTGACCCAGGAACACTTCCACTGAAAGGAAGACCCTACCAATAGCTGGCTTTGACAAAAACTTGTGCCTATCTTAAAAATTATTTTTATGCATCTCTTCACACTGTATCTTTCAGACCAATTACCACTTTTAGAGAAAACATCAGTTAATATTAGTCTTTCCTTGGTTTGTCTATATTTCCAAATTCTGCTTCTGTAATTCAGAAGTCACTTGCAATCCAGTTCCCAATCAGGCAAAGATGTCTGCACTGCCACTGAATGGAGTGGAGAACTCATTTGCAGACACTTCTCCTGAGGTCTTGTGTTCCCCAAAAAAGGCAATGTAAATTTTCTCCTCTTGCTTTTCTTCTGTGAAAAGACTACTTACATATTTGTCTCTAATGAATTTACTCACATTCATTTGAACAGACATATATTTTAAGAATTTATAAACTCTTTTATTTGTTATTTTCCTTAGAGTTATTGGATGAGAGAAAGACAAAAGGCATCACTCTGTAAGTCAATGTTTTTTTTTAAAAGATCTTTATTAATTTTGATTATGATATGTATGTCAACAAAATTGATCATACAAGTTATTACAGCTAATATATAGACCATCAAAGAATAACAAAAGCCCCTGTCTTTAATCATAAAACAGTCGACACTAGTAACATTAAAAGAACAGTGAGTGGGAGAAGCTATTTTTAATGATACATACTTAGGGGAAAATTGCTTACCTTGTGTTTTAGAATTATTTTTTGACTTTTCGAGACAGGGGTTCTCTGTAATAGTTCTAGCTGTCTTTGAACTAGCTCTGTAGGCCAGACTTTCCTGGAACTCACAGAGATCTGCCTGCCTCTGCCTCTGCCTCTGCCTCTGCCTCCTGAGTGCCGAGATTAAAGGCGTGCACTATCACTGCCCTGCTAGAGTTCTTTTAGCATTTTTTTTCTTTAGAATGTGCTCAGAGCATCTATTAATGAGTTTTGAGAACATGTTAGAAATGGTCCACTTCTATAAACCTTTTAAAGTTCATCATTATTAATCTTCACATATGTCATGGTTGATATTTAATACTGAATTTGCAAGATATAGTAACATAAGTGAACAGTTTTAGTTGCATTGTTCTTGTTTCTTTTACAATATGGCTTATGTTTGGCTAGTGTATTAGCTATGTTTCAGTTGTTATAACAAAATACCACAACTGAAGCAACTGAGGAAGAAAGTGTTTACTTCAGCTTCCAGATCTAGAGGGACAGAGACCATCAAGAGAGGGAAGGCATAGTAAGAGCTGCAAAAACCATGGTACGAGGACCAGGGAGATGACTGACAACAATTTCATCCACAATCAGGAAACACAGCGAGCAAGAACAGGAAGTGGCTGAGGTCATAAGCCCTCAAATCTTTCCCTCATTGATGTAATTCCTTCAGCAAGTTCCACCTTCTCAAGATTCCATAACCTTCCCAAACGCTTACAAGGGACATTCTCCTTCAAACCAACAGTCTTGTGTGTATAGTGAAGAAGGCAGGCTGCTAATCAGAAATACTATAAGGAAGATAAGTGAATTCTTAGAAGGTGTATGGTGAGGTCATGTAAGCTGACCAGTTAATTCTTAAAATGTGCTGAATTTTAATAGGATACAGAATCATTTATTGCATATCCTGAGAACATATAAGCCATATGGAGACCTGGTTCCCCAAGCACGGATTCTGCTGCTGGGTCCGACTGGAGCTGGAAAGTCTAGCTTTGTCAACTCAGTCAAGTCTGTTTTCAGAGGCAGCATCACACACCAGGCCATGGTGGGCTGTGGCATAAATGGGACATCTGACAAGGTAAATACAGATTAGGCTGCCCAGCCTTCTTTAGTTCAAGTTCACTGTATGGGAAACCAACCATCTTGACAATAAATTTCATGTAGACTTATTTAAATATATATATATATATATTTATATAAATATTTATATAATATATATACATATATATATATATATATATATATATATAAATTTAAAGTTGCTGTCCTCGACTCTTCAGTATAGGACATATTCAATCTACGGGAATGATGGTAGCCCCCTGCCATTTGTTCTGTGTGACTCACTGGGACTGAGTCAGGAAGCTGGCTTGCATTTTGATGACATACACTTCATCTTAAAAGGCCACACTCCGGACAGATACCAGGTAAGATTTTACTGTTTCTTAAAAATCACTGATTGATTTTTAAAATGCCTGCTTCTTCCCACCATCCACTTCACACACTGGACTAAGATCATCAATTCAGCACTTGTTCAAATTCCTTTGTTCCTTTATGATAGAAATTTCACTAAGAATTAAAAGAAAAGTACAGTGTATCCTTCTGTTACACCCATCATAACAGCCATCAATTGCTTAGACTGCTTTCTGTGAAACAGACATCCCTCTGTATGAATTATATAAATAACCACTTTTGCCAGCAAGACATATGAAGGCAGAAGCTTGGAAATGTGAGAGCTTTCCTGGGGCTATTAATTTCAGAAGTTTGCATTTTTGAGCATCACAGCATGGCCACTGACTTAGTAAGGGTTAGTATTGCTTTGATGAAACACCATGACCAAAAGTAAATTGGGGAGGAAAGGGTTTATTTAGTTCATGGTTCCACATCACAATTCACCCTCAAAGGAAGTCAGGACAGGAACTCAAACAGGGCAGGATTTTGGAGGCAGGAGCTGATGCAGAGGCCATGGCAGAGAGCTGTGTATTGGCTTGCTCAGTCTGCTTTCTTATAAACCTCAGGACCAGTAGTTCAGGGATGATACCACCCACAATGGGCGGGCCCTCTCCCATAATCACACATAATGAAAACGCCCCATAGCTGGATCTTATGGTGGCATTTTCTCAACTGAGGCTCCCTCTTCTCTGACGACTCTAGTATGTGTCAAGTTGACACAAAGCCAGCCAGGCATTAGAGACTGAACAATCATTTCCTTCGAGGTCTCATATGCTGAAAGTCCCAGACAGCAGTGTGATGGCTTTGGTAGGTGGAGGCTTGGGGAAGTAGTTATGTCTTGAGGGTGAAGCCTTTAAGGGGTAGAATTAGTGTCCTCAGAAACCATGTGATATCGGATCCCTTTTTGCCATTTGAGGGTATTGGTTAAAAATGGATATCTGAAAAACCTCAATACACATAAACTTTTCTGACAGCCTTCATGTGAGAGGAGGTGCCTAGTCTCACTGCTAACCTGACATACCATGTTCGGTTGATTATCCAAAAAGCAAAGGAGGAGTCAGGGGAGACAGGGAGGACAGACAAGAGGGGAGCCGGCGGTCAGGGCATAAACAGTAATGATACAATTTTTAAAAACTGGTTTGTTTCTAACAATGAACAAAAATGTTAGGTTAACATGAAAACGTTCCCTTTTTTTGAGATTTCACATTTCTGCTGTCCTTTTTATTTATGACTACAATTAGTTAAACCTCATTTCTGGGGCTGGCTGGTCTTCATTTGATTAAAATAGAATTGCTGTAACATACTGGTAGAAAACGTAAAGCTGCCTTGGAAATATAAGAGATGGGCTCTTGGCTGTTTTCTGAGTACTTGTCATTAATAATAAGTTATTATTATCATTGTGAACTCAGTTTAAACTGAGTGTATTTGATGCATTTTGATACATTGTGTTTTTTCCATTTCCAAATGCAGTGATCACTAAGGACTTCTAAGAGTTAAACCACAGGTCCTTTGACAGAAACACAAGTCTTTCCTGTGTTTTTTGCTCTGTGCTGGAACTAGATAACCCTGCCAGAGCTTTTATGTTTCCTGTCCTGCATTGGAATCTGTTGTTTTTTTCACAAAGCCCTGGTTTGTAGCATTAGAAAAGTTATTGCTACTTTGTTGGCTGTTTTTTTCTTTCACTTTTCAGGGAAGCACATATTTTTTTTTGATAAGATAACTTATAAATTCATATATATGCATTAAAATTAAAGACCAGAGATTCTTTTTATATTTTTATTTATTATTATTTCTTATTTTACATATTGATCTCAGTTCCTTCTCCCTCCCATGCCCCCTACCCCACTCCCATCCCATTCTCCCCCCACTCCACAGCGAGGGTGATGCCTTCCAGGAGAGATCATCAAAATCTGTCAAGGTGTTTGGAGTAGGTATTAGGCCCTCCCTCCTGCCTCTAGGCTCAGGGAGCATCCCTCCATGGGGAATGTGCTCCCAAAGTCCTTCTCTGCACCAGGGATACATCCTGGTTCCACTGTCAGAGGTCCCTTAGCCTGCTCAGGCCTTCTAACTGAGACCCATGCTCAGAGGGTCTGAGTAAGTGTAATGTTGGTTTCCCATGAGCTCCTCCTTGTTCAGGTCAGCTGTCTCTGTGAGTTTCTGTAGCCTGGTCTTGTCCCCTTCTCTTATCACTCCTCCCTTTCTGCAACTGGATTCCAGGAGTTTGGCTCAGTGTTTAGCTGTGGGTGTCTGCTTCTGTTTCCATCAGCTGCTAGATGAGGGCTCTAGTGTGGCATATTGGTTAGTTATCTGTTATGAGCAGTTTTCCACCAGCCTGCCTGGTCCCACAGCCACAGCAGCCCCAAATAACACACAGAGATGCTGTATTAGGTGTAAAACTGTTGGCCTGTTGTTAGCATTACTTATTGGCGAGCTCTGTCTTAAATATTAATCCCTTTCTACCAACCTAAGTTGTCTTATCTTACCTGAGAGAGTGGCCGGCGTTATGTTCTCCCCACCCTACATGTTGAATCTCCTCCTACCTATCCCGAATCTGTTCTTCTGTAATCTTCCATCTTCAGCCCATAGGCCATAGTGTGTCTAGCAGACTCTTCAGCAACGCAGGAAACTTTAAACTGTCTTCTTGTATTGGCAGTTAGTCAGTCAGTCACTTTCCTCTGTGTCCGGCAGACTGTCTAGCAGACTCTTCCATGAAACAGGAACTCTATAGCAATGTCCATCTTGAATCAGCAGTCACTTTCCTGTGAGTCCTGCATGTCCAGTTTATACAGCATAAAGTCAAACAGTCCAGACAAGAGCAGTATCTTGTCCAAATGGCTAGTCTTGCCATATTGGAAGCAAACCCCATAACGAGTTTCTTCAATGTCCATCTTCCTTTCTGACGCAGGTGGTGTTGCCAGGAGCATTCATGTCTCACTGTCAAGAAAAACCCTAAACAATTTTAAATGCCATATTCTGTAGGTCTTTGAAAGGTTTGAAGGATGCCTATTCATCTCAAATACATCTCTGTATATCTAGAAAACCTAACTCACCTAACTAAAGTTTTGACTATTATAGCTAACTATCTAAATCTGTAATAAATTATCCATTTTTAAATGAGCTGTATAAACACAATACCTATACAAGAGGAGATAAATACATATCATAATATTGACCTTAAATTGTATCAATAAATGAAAATCCATTCCAAAACAAAGTATATATTCCTATGCCATAATATCCTTTTTACCTTTAAAAAGAGATTTTTTGTGATTATTAACCATTTATAACCAAGTCCATTTAAATGAAAACAAACATTTATAGACAATATTTGGGAATTTGGGTGTCATTCTTTTCAAACTGCTTTCCTGCTGGTAGGGGGTACTGTCTTGAGGATGCTAAGAAGACAGAAATCCTGGCTGTAGTGGTCTGTAAGGCTACCTTGTCCCAGGGACAATGCTTCAGAGGGTCTGGCTTGATCAAACCATGTTAGTAAGGAAGGAATCCACAGGTTTTCATTTTCTGTGGAGACAAAAGTAGAAATCCTTTTCCCCAGTAACCTGTCCTTAGACTTAAATTTTGAAGTCAAGGCATTTTAAAAATATATAAATTGGATTAATCCAGCAGCATTTGTTTTAACAGTTGTTGCCATTTCCTCAGCAGTCAAATAATTTTAAGACAATACAATAGCATATAGTATCCAGACTCTTTTTGTGGTTTTCACCTTTATGTGGCTTTTTTATTACTTTATTTCTTACACTTCTATTTTTACATTTTTGAGACAGGGTTTCTCTGTGTAACTTTGGCTGCCCTAGAATTCACTCTGTAAACCAGGTTTACTTTGAAATCACAGAGATCTGCTTGCCTCTGCCTCCCGAGTGCTGGAATTAAAGGCATGTGCCACCATATCCAGCTACTCTCTCCAGCTGCTCATACACACCATTGAATTGTTAGCAGAGCTTCTTAAAAGCCATGCAGGTTTTTTTTTTTTTTTTTTTTTTTTTTTTGCAGCTTATGATGAGTCAGGAAACCTCCCTTAAAGGAGCCGCACAAATCTCTGCTTGTCTCTAGCAAAACAGAGCCCAACTGAGAAAAATGTTATTAAGAAGCCTCGCTTGTCTTTGTTCTTTTGTTTCTAAAATCTGTAAGTTTTTGTTAAGTTTTAAGTGAAAGTTCTTAAGTCCACGTTGGGCGCCATTTTGTTATATCTTCCATCAATGAGTTATCAATCTCATTATCAGGGTAGCCTTTCCACTGTTGCTCAAGACTAGAGAATTTTTATTTAAGCTTTTATAATTATGTTTTTGTCGACTTTTTCCTCAATTGGGAGTTCTTTTTCTTGTTTTCAAGGACAGTAGAGAGTATTGTGTCACAACTAATTTTTTTCATGTCACATGGTAGCTTCAGAACAGACTCCATTATTAGAGCAAGTTACCTAATCATATTTAATATTATTTAGTAAAGTGAGAATCAAAATTGGAGATAATAGATCAATTCTAGCAGATTCTTATACTATGTTCAGCATGAAATCATATATCATTATGGTGCATACAAGTTATACTATTTTAGTCAGTCAGAAATAGTTTGTCTCTAGTTATCCCAACTAAGTTTAACTTGATTTATGAATTTGTTTTAACATTTGATTTTGTTTTATTTTATGATTTATTATTTATACATCTAAAGTTAAATTTTAGGATAAAAATATTTTTAAAAATTGATTCTTTCTCTGTTTAATTAACACAAATCCCTTTGTTTTTCTATAGGAAACCATGATAATTTATTGCTTCCCTTTTGCAATATCGAAAAAATACATATTTGTGATTTCTTCATTTTTAAAAGAGTGGTAATGTCCTATGGCTTACTGGTATATCACGTTTTTGATGCATGAATAGACCTAGAATCAAGACACTGTGCAGATTCCATTTTGTTTTTATGCCTCTATCTCTGTGAGACAGATTCTGACAGAGAAATTGTTAGTTCAAGAATAATGGTATTGTTTCATCATGAAGCACTGTCCCAATTCATTCCAAGTGTGATGCCTCCAACTTTTTTTCCCAGTGTTATGACCCATGTCTTCACACACATGGTTTCTTTTATCTAGAGTGCTTCCTGCCACAGTTTTATTCATTTTCTTGAGAAGAACTCTGTTTTCTTACACTCCAAGTTATATATTCTTTGATCACAGAAGCATTATCAGGCTGTGTGAAAGAACTACTAGATATTTATGCAATTGCCAACTTCTCCATCTATGGTTAGCCTCTTAATATCAGAGATCTGTGTATTATTGTTCAAATACATAGGACTGGAATATAGTTTATGAATAAATACACACTGTGTAATGATTCCAATTTCTTTTTTGAATGCTCTGACTTCTGACATACTTTACAGTTCAATTCCAGGGAATCAATCACATCAAACCATCCAAACTATATTCATGACTCACAGCTGAAGGACATAATTCATTGTGTGGTGTTTGTGTTTGATGCCACTTCTGTTGAACAGCTCTCTTATGGACTGGTGGCAAAGATAAAAAGGATTCGAAGGGCATTGATAAGATGTGGTGAGTGTCATTTTATTTTGCTACTGAAAGTAACTGACTGGACTTCACAGTAGAAATTTGGGGAGTGAGTTGAAAGACTACAATGATCACAAATGTGAGTCTTTCTGGCTCATTAGCATGGTTTCATTCAGTTGAGATCTCAATAGCTGTGTGACTATGTATGTGTGACTTAAACTCAATTTCCCCCAATATCTTACAATTGCTAAAATGATAGAAAATCCATCTGACTATTTTGTTTGTAAATATACAAGTTGAAGAGTAGCCAGGCGCAACCACACACCACCTTCATAGTTTGTTACGCAGTTTTTAACCAAGTGCTACTGATGGGGGATGTCCTTGTGAATGCTGTGAATATGTGTTGCTCTTATTGGTTGATGAATAAAGCTGTTTTGGCCAATGCACAGGCAGGATGTAGTCATATAGGAATAATAGTCAGGGCTACCAGACTAGGGGAATGCCAGGAAGAGGAATGTAGAGCGTGAGTTGCCAGAGAGATGTCATGTAGCTGCCGAGGAAGAAAGAGGTCTTGGCAGTCTCTGGTAAGCCAAAACCACATGGAGATACTTAGATTGAATGGATTAGGGAGAAGGATCTGGGATTGGTATGTAAAATAAAATTGTTTTTAATTTAAATAAAAATTAATTTTAAAAAGAAATGGGTTAATAATTAAGAGAGAGCTAGCCAATCAGAACCCTGAGCTATTGGCCAAAGAGTTTATAATTATTTAAGCCTCAGTGTGTTTATTGGGACTAATGGGCTGTGGGACCAGGCAGGATAGAGACCTCTGCATACATGCTACATCTTTTGTTATGAGTTGTTTTCCTGCCAGCCTGGTCCCAGAGCCACACCAGCCCCAAATAACACACAGAGATGCTGTATTAGATATAAAGCTGTTGGTCTGTTACTAGCATTTCTTATTGGCTAGCTCTGTCTTAAGTAATAACCTATTTCTATTAATCTAATTGTTTCCACGTGGTCTTATCTTACCAGAGAGAGGGTCCAGCATTCTTCTCTCTTGGTCCTACATCTTGAATCTCCTCCTCCCTCTTCCCGAATCCTCCTTGTCTCCTAGTCCCTCCTATTTTGCTTTCCTATTGGCCAACAGGGCTTTATTCATTAACCAATAAGAGAAACATATGTACAGAATGGCATCTCCCATCAATCTTTCCTTGCCCTTAAAGGGTTAGAAGACAGAAAGAAACATTCTAGCAAGGAAAAGAGCAGACATATAAAATGCCTGGTTGATAGAGGCAGCAGGAAGGCAGAAGGCAAACACAAGCTGGTGGTTCTGAATCCCAACTCTGCCTTTCTTGTTTTTATCCACTGGAGTGGGTAAGAGCCCATCACAAATTTGACTGAGAAGCAAGGAATGACTGACTTACCTGTTCACTGAAATTGAAAGGTTGTAAAATCTTATGTGGGAACCTGCTTTTGTCAAAACTGTGAAGTAGGAGTATCTTATTCATCTCTGGCATTTTCTCTACTCTCCATTAAAGACAACACATTTAGAACTAAATACCAATTGGCAATTATATGGTGTAAATTTTAGTTAGTCCTTCTAAGTGGTAACTTGTGAAGCTTTATTTCTCAGCTTAGAACAAAGGGTATATCCCATGCAGAAGAAATTCCAGTGGATGTGTGTGTGTGAGAGAAAGAGAGAGAGAGAGAGAGAGAGAGAGAGAGAGAGAGAGAGGTGGGGGGCACAGGAGGTAGAGAACTCCCTAAATCTAAAGTCACCCCATTGCTTGCCTGCAGCAAAACTGATAATTTACTAATTTAGAAAAGCTGTTGATATCTGAAAGGATATAATCCTATGTGTTTCTTTGACACAGGCATTCTGCATGTGGTTTTGCTTACGCACGTGGATAGACTGGATCTGATTACAAAAAGAGATCTTATAGACATATACAACTGTCACCCTGTGAAGCACAAGGTAATGTGTGAGCATTCATGAGAAATGTCATTGGTATACATAATATTTAACTTACAAAGAACAATAGCTAACAATTAAACTTAAGAAGAAGAAGTAAAATGATTGCTAGAATAGTTAGGGCACATTTCCCAGGCTTAGAAGATTTAAAATCCATGCAACTTATCCTTGTGTTGAACTTTATGTTTGTTTATATTTGCTACAATTTAATTTAATTCAACAAGTATTTGTTGATTTCTTTGTGATCCAAACCAATACTATAGCCTGTAATCTGATACACAGATGATAAAGATGATTATTGTACTAAAAAGATTATAATTGTATAGACAGAAGTGAGAGCATAGGGAAGTGGAAAAAGAGAAAGTAGACAGAGGTATAAGACATGATTACATATACCATGTAAGAAAATGGTGAAGATAATATGTCTTGGTGATTTGAAGGAAAAAAAAATTCACAGGGGATTATTTCACTGCAAAACTGATTCTGAGAGATAGTGTTTAAGCATTATAGTAAGGGAAGAGACAAAGAAGAAAATAATTTAAGCAGGGAAATATAAACCAATGTATTAGAGGGCAAAAATGTAGAATGTTTGAGATGTATGGTGTTCTTAATGGACAGCTAGATATTGAAGTACATAGAAATGCAGAAGCCAGTGGTAATGACACTCCATTTTATGATTTTATATCTTAGAGAATCATGATCTTTAGAAAGTCTCTATATATTCAACATTAAGATTTCTGTAAATTAACATAGGCGAAGAATTGATTGGAAGCAAAAAGTTGTGGGAATACTAGTTGTGAGAGTGTATGATAGATTTTTCTTCTTCAATCATGGTTATAATCCAAGAGATAGGTACAATTAACACTGTGTCATACATAGATGAGGAAACAAAACAAACCAGAAGCAAGCCTTTGCCAATGTTTATTAATAGTGCTAAGAAATGACAGAGCTATATTGACAGCCTAGGTGGTGCACGTTCAGGTTGACCTAGTCTAAGCAAGAATTAAATGTTAAACAAGTCTAATAAAATTGATTCATCCTGTACATGCCTTATAAAAGGAAAACTGAAATTTGCGGACAATAGCTCCTCTATGTTAAAATTGCTTCAGTTTCATGGGAATCTCTATAGATCAAAGAGTTGCTATTCATTTTGGTTGTTTGCTTTGAATTCCCAATGCACCTCCGTTGCTACTCTACACAAGTACAGAAACCACTTAAGACCTCACATTCC
The DNA here is from genome assembly GCF_943737965.1 of Phodopus roborovskii. Lineage (NCBI taxonomy): Eukaryota > Metazoa > Chordata > Mammalia > Rodentia > Cricetidae > Phodopus > Phodopus roborovskii. The sequence goes on along the minus strand of NW_026125278.1, from coordinate 10,912,411 downwards.
CTGCTCATGGCAGTGTTCTTTATTTGTCATCATATTGTTGACCTTTATTCTGTCACGTTCTTCCTTTTTAGTGTTCCCAGATATCCCCTTCCTCCTTTTGATTTCCCTCTCCTCCCAATCTTCCCTCCTCCAACCTCTTACTCCTCTTTATGTCCAGTTTTGCCTCACTTCCCTGCAGATCCCATGTCTGTGTTTTTAAGAGTTCTCATTTTTTTTTTTTTGGACCATAGATTTTGAACCCATTGTTTCCTTTCTCTGGTTTGTCCCAGTTACTCCCTACTTCCATACCCATCCAACTTTATGTTCTCTCATTTTCAAAAACAAAACAACAACAAAATAATAATAAACCCCAAAGAACCACAAAACCAAACAAAGCAAATACTGATGATGATAATATAGTAAGAAAAATAAACACTCATAAAACAAAAGTCAAATTAAAAACACAAAGCAGAACAAAATAAAACAAACCTCCTACAAACAAACAAAAAACCCAGGAAGTTCATTTTGTATTGGACAACTGTTTCTGGGTACAGGGCCTGCCCTGAGGTTAATATATTAGTGACACTCCAACTGATTTTCCTTTTGCCAGTGGGCACCAATACCAGATACTCCAATTTAGGGGTGGGAGCCTGTGTTCACCACCCCCCCTCTGGTTTGAACCTTTGTAACCCTTATGTATTCTGTCACATTCTCTGTGAGTTCGTGTGTATCAAATACTTTTGTCTGGAAGATGCAGTATTATTGTAGCCACATATCACATCTCCCTCCTTATTCTTAACAACCTCCTCTTCTGCATAATAGATCCATAGCCTTGACGGGGAGGAGTCTGATGAGAACATCACATTTAGGGCTGAATACTCCAAAGTCTTTCACTCTCTGTCCAATGTATAGTTTTGTTTCACTGTGTTAATTCTCATCCACTGTATGAAGCTCCTCTCATGCAGGTTGAATAAGGCATTGGCCCATGTGTCTATCACAATCTCACTTTGAATTATTTTATTGCTTTGATCCTTTAGCATAATAATAATATTTGGTTTTATCCTAGGCCCCTGGCCTTTCTGGGCTCAGGTCCTTGGCCACTGCAGTAGTTTCAAGGATGATTTCCTTCTCTTGGAGTGTGCCTTAAATCCAGTCTAAAGGTGGATGGTTACTCCATATCATTTGCACCAGTGTTGCTCAGGATTGTCACTGTTGTAGCTCACAGGGATTGTAGATAGAAGGTACAGATAATCATCTTTCTCCTCCAGTAGCATGCAAAACACTGTCTAGCACCATGGATGCTAGTCTTTAGGGGTGAAGCTTTTGGTTAGGCACTGGCTCAATTTCTCTGTGTTTTATGATATAAATAGGTGTCATTACTATCACGTTATGGAGAGAAACTAATAGCTTGGCAACAGCAGGTGATGTTTCTTGGTGGCGATTCATGGGACCCTTTTTGGCAATGACATAAAAAGTTATAACTCATCTCTGGCACAGGAGGTTTTACTTAGCATAGGATGTCTAGCTGGGGGCATTGCATATATTCTAGGAATCTTATACCTTAGTAGGTTTCATTATTGTTTTACAACTTGCCTTCAGTGCTAATTGTCCTTCCTCATATTTCCTCTTTTACCCATTTCTCCCATCCCTCTCCCTATTTAATCTTCCTATTCTATTTTCCCCTTTATCCTTTCGTAACAGTAACACTGTATTGGATTTCCTATTCTTTTGGAGATTTCTCCCTCTACCGCCCATTTCCTTACTAAGTACATAACCTCCATGGTCATTCAGATTGTAGCACACATAACAAAACCTTAAAGGTAACATCCACATATGAGAGAAAACATGCATCATTAGTCTTTTGGGGTCTGGATTACTGCACAAAGGATTTCTCCCCCAGCTCTACCTGTGAATTTCATAATTTAATTTTCTTAAGAGCTGAATGGTATTCCATTGTATAAATGTACCATGTTTTTATTATCCATTCATAAATATATGGACACCTAGGCCTTTTCCAGTTTCTGGCTATTATGAGTACAATGAACATGGATGAGAAAGTATCTGTTCTAGGATTCTTTTGGGTATGTGCTTAAAACTAGTATAGCCGGATCTTGAGGTAGGCCCATCCCCAGCTTCCTAAGGAACCACCACACCAATTTCCATAGTGGGTGCACCAGTTTGTCATTCCCCCCCCCCCATGGCACCAATTAGTAAGTGTTCCTCTTCCCCATATGCTTGCCAGTATGAGCTATCATTTGTTTTATTTTGGCCATTATGTCTGTAGTAATATGAAGTTTCAAAGTAATCTTGATCTGCATTTCCATAATGGCTAAATATGTTTAATATTTCTTTAAGCTTTTCCCACTCATTTGTTTTTTTATCTTTGAGAGATTTTGGCTTAGTTCTGCACCCCATCTTTTTTAATTGCGTTGCTTATTTTTAATGCTCAGATTATTTTGTTGTTCCTTGTGTGTTTTAGATACTAACACTGTATCAGATGTATAATTGTCAAAGGTCTTTTTATATTCTGTAGGTGGCTGGTTTGCCCAAATAAAGGTGTCCTCTGCCATACAGAAGCTTTTCAGTCCCATGAGGTTCATTTATTAGTTGTTGGTCTTAGTACCTATGCTAATGGTATTCTATTCTGAAGGTCTTCTCCTGTGCTAACGAGTTCAAGGCTATGCCCCACTTTCTCTTCTGTCAGATTTAGTACATTTTGTCTGAGTTGGATTTTTTGCACGGTGGTAAATATAGATCGATGTTTTATTCTTCTACATATAGTCACCCAGTTTGGCCAGCATCAGTTGTTGAAGGTGCTTTATTTTTCTCCAGTGTGTTTTTCTTGCTTCTTTATCAATAGTAATGTGTCTATAGATGTGTGAGTTGATGTTTAGGTTTTCACTTTGATTCCATAGGTACATATGTCTGTTTTATGCCAATACCATGCTGATTTTATTACGGTAGCTCAGTAATACATTTCAGATATGGAATGGTGATAAGCCACCAGTCCCTCATTCGTTTTATTATTCAGGCTTGTTTCTGTTTTTCTTTTTTCTTTTTGTATGTGTGTTTTTATATGAAGTTAGAGCTATTTTGTCACTTTCTTTGAATAGTTATGTTGGAATTTTGATGGGGATTGCATTGAATCTGTAGCTTGGTTTTTGTAGGGTGGTCATTTCCACAGTATTAAACCTAATGATCCATGAGCATGCCACTAATTTTTAATTCATCTTTACTATATCAAAACATTTTAAATGAAAAAATAATGGTGATACTGGAACTTGATGTGAAATTGCTCAAGAAAGTGCTGCAGAGGATCTGATTATGATTTTTTTAAATAGGAAATTTGTTGCCAACCTCTTGTTTTTTATTACTTCTCTGATAATTTACATTGGGATTAGACATTTTAATACTTTGAGACACCTGAGAGGTTGTATGTATGCATCTGTGTATGGGTGTGGGTGTGTGCTCATTCTTCTATGTGTGTAATTACATACATGTATAGAAGTCACTATTTAATTAGGTATCTTCTTAACTGATCTCCACTTTTCTTTTTGAGACAGAGTCTCTCGCTGAACTTATAGCTCATTTATTTGGTAGGACTAGTAGACCAGAAAGTCCCCTGGCATCCTCCTGTTTCTTCCCTAGTACTGACATTTGTTTTAATGTGTGTTCTTATGGATCAAACTATGTTCTCATTTTTATACAGCTCTGGGTTTTAAATTTGTATTTCAGCTAGAAGCAGTCCATAGAGACTTTGGTTTTGCCTTTTCGGACATCTTGGTGGTTAGTAATTATGTCTCGGAGTGGCATCTGGACCCTGTGAAGGACAGGCTAATACTCTTGGCACTGAGACAGATCCTGTGTACTGCTAATAACTTCTTGGAAGACTTGCCTTTGAACAAAGAGGTAGACTTGTGATCTACGAGCTTGAAGGTATTACCAACTTGGTTAATTTTTTATTTGGATCTGTGGCTTACGTGGTAGATCTGTCTCTGGGCTATTGACATATGAGTTGCACTAACATTTAACTTTTAACCTATACATTTCCTTCCTGCCTTCCTCCTTCATTTTGCAAAATCTGTATAACTTCACTCTTGTTTTAAAAAGAAAATTACAGAATGATACATCCCTTCACTGACTGAAAATAATGTGCTCACCTCTGTCCTCTACTCTCACACTGCTCTTGGGACCTAGAACTGGATTGGATCAACACTGTCTCTCATTGGATGTAATCATAGAGGATCTGTGCTCGCCTTAGGACCAAATGTATCTAAAGATCTAGGAACCAAAAATGGGGTAAATATTGTCTTTTGAGACTGCCCTAATTTGCTCAATAATCATCTTTAGTTGCATCTATTTTCCTGGTAATAACATAACTTTTTGTTTTGTAGTTGGAAGAAATTTCACCATGTGTAAACAGCATGGTTTTTTTTGTATTCATTCCCCATTGTTGGACATCTAGTTGGCTTGCTTCCATCCTTAGCTATTGTAAACAATGCTATAATGTACAAGTGTGAAAGTGTTTTGTGATGATTTTAGGATCTCCTCCACCTCATTGGTTACCTCTTCATTTAGTGTAAATATTATCATTTGTGATTATGGACTCAACTTGTCCCGCAGTATGTTCTATTATCAATCTGTGACTGGCATATGCTGCACTGTTACCATTCAAATGGAAGTTTTGCTTTATTTTATTTAAATCTCACTTCATCACATTAGTGTACTATACCCGCTTCATTGACTGCTAATTCCGGAAGAACTGGGAAAGTCTAATACTGCTAGTTTGCTGTCTGACTCAGCCACCTGGGTTTCTCTAGGTCTCTTTCTTGTGGTGTACTGGCTCATAAGCCAGGGCGAGCTTAGTTCACTTAGCATCCTTCTGGTTGCTTCTCACTACAAACCCACTGAGAACATTTTGTTTCTCTTTTCTTAGGTATCAGAAGGGAAATATTCCCATGTGTGCAAAAAAGAAGGAAAAAAATGTGACAATTGATCATATAGTAACAATTAACTCATCAGCAGAACAATGACAAAGCAGGGAAGAAAAAGGGGGCTGAGGGAGGGAACACATGTATGATATAATAGTCCTTTGATACATAGAAAAATAAGATAAGAGTAACCCAGTTATGAAAATCAACATAATTCCTGTTGGATTGATATTCTGTATTTTTGAAAAATAAAATGCTTTGTTGTTATAAAACCCAAATCTTACTCAAGTAGGTGTCTTTCATTTTCAAATGCTACTGTTGTGACTACGAGTTACAAGTGATAAAAACTCAACCTGTACAACATTAGTAAAAAGATGACTATAACAGAGATCTATGATATAAAAAGTCAATAAAATGATTCCTAATGGTATTCTGCTCTACTCATAGATTGTTGCCTAGCCCAATCGTCATCAGAAAGGCTTCCTTGGGCTGATGATAGGAGCAGATGCAGAGAACCACAGCCAACACTAGGTGGAGAGAAATTAGAGATCTCCACTGGGTCCCTCCTTTTGAAGCTTGGGGAAGCATGCATTTGAGGGGGGTGGAAGAATTGCAGATGCCAGAGGGGTTGAGGACGCCAGGAGAACACGGGGACCTGGCTCAGAGGGTCTCACAGAGACAGAAGTTGCAAGGCAACCACAGGGCATGCATGGGTCTGCACGGGGTCCTCTGCAAACATGAATGGTTGTTAGCTTGGTGTTCTGTGAGACGCCTCTAACAGAATGAGTAGGGACATCTCAGACCCTTTCACCTGCTCATGGGACCTTTTCCTTTCTACTGGGTTGTCTTGCTCAGGCCTGATATGAGTGTTTGTGCCTAGTCTTGTTGTATCTTGTAATGGCATGTTCAGTTCATATCCCTGCTCTTTTCTGAAGGGAAACAGAGGATGAGTGCATTTGGGGGAGAAGGGAGTTGAGAGGTGGGACATGCTCGGTATAGTGAATGGAAGGGGGACTGTGGTTGGGATGTATTGTAATAAATATAAAGGCAAAAGGAAAACAGCTGGGACAACGCAGCCTTGCAGACCACTACAGCTACGGTTTCTACATCTTCTTAGGATCCCCAAGATAGGGCCCTCTACCAGCAGGAAGCAGTTTGGAAAGAACAATGCCCAAATTCCCAAATATTGTTTATAAATGTTTGTTTTCATTTATATGGGGTTGGTTATAAATGGTTAATGATAACAACCAATCTCTCTTTAAAGGTAAAAAGGAGATTATGATATAGAAGTGAATACCTTGTTTTGGAATGGATTTTCATTTATTGATACAATTTAAGGTCAATTTTGTGACATGCATATTTCTCCTCTTGTTTAGGTATTGTGCTTATATAGCTCATTTAAAAAATGTAATGTATAATTAAGTACAGATTATAGATAGTTACCTATGATAGTCAAAAGTTATAGTTAAGTTAGTTAGGTTTTCTAGATATACAGAGATGTATTTGAGATGAATAGGCATTCTTCAAACCTTTCAAAGACCTACAGAATATGGCATTTAAAATGATTTAGGGTTTTCCTAACAGTGAGGCCCAAGTACTCCTGGCAGAAAGGAAGATGGGCATCAAAGAAACTCGTTGTGGAATTTACTTCCAATATGGCAAGACTAGCCATTTGGACAAGATACTGCTCTTGTCTAGACTGTTTGACTCTATGCTGTATAAACTGGACATTCAGAACCCACAGAAAAGTGACTGCTGATTCAAGATGGACATTGCTACAGAATTCTTGCTTCATGTAAGAGTCTGCCAGACAGTCTGCAGGACACAGAGAAAGGTGACTGACAAACTGTCAATACAGGTGGGCAGTTTGAAATTTCTTGCTTTGCTAAAGAGTCTGCCAGACACAGACACTTTGGCCTATAGGCTGAAGATGGAAGATTACAGAAGAACTTCAGGTGACTGACCAGGCTAGTTGTCTCTGTCATTTCTAGAGTTTATTCATATCTTTCTGTGGTATTTGAGGGAGTTGAAGGCAGATAGTTATGGTTATAGTTTTCCTTAGTTAGGATTAAGGATATGTTGCATATAGGACTTTAGACCCATAAAGATAGGATAGATGATGAAATATTTTCTTTAAAGCATGCTAAATGTTAATGGACTAAATATTATTAACTGTGGTTATTATTTGATAACTGTTTTGTTATATATTTTTGCCTTGGTGTGGATTTCCATTGGTGGGAGGAGAATGGTATAGTGGGATGGTAAAAGAGCACCTTATCAAAGACTGCATTTTACAGAGATATTGAGACTTTGGACCCTCTTATTTTGCAGACATAAAGAACTGTTTGGGTTTGAATTTTGTTGTCCTTAAAGCATTCTACACATGTTTATTACTTTTTAACTTTGCAACTGCAAGTAGCTTCCAGCTGAAGTGAGTACCGTATTTAGTTAAGTGTGCAAAAATGCTGAACTCTATGTCTAGTATAAGGTTGCTTATGGGTGGGGAAGTGTATTTAGGGAAGCATAAAGGGGAACAATAGGAACTTTAATAATGCATTAAAGATGCATTTCCTAAAATATGATACGTTTCTTAAAAGTCAAAAATAGGAGCCAATAATAAAGCTGTTTATGTTAATCTGGTAGAAAAAAATTCTGTTAAAGTGTAAATAATGACAACTTGAGCTATTCATGGCTACTTTAGTGCAATCCAACTGGTGGTCAGATTTCTTCCTTTCATGACATCAGGCTGGACCCCTGGCAGGAAAATAAATAAGTAAAAATATAAAATTCATATTTCCCCATGCTGGTGGTTTAAATGAAAATGGGCCCTCTAGGCTCACAAGGAGTGGCTCTATTAGGAAGCACAGCATTGTTGGATGAAGTGTGTACTGGGAGTCAGCTTTGAGGTTTTTAAGTGCTCAAGCTTTCCTTTCTGTTGCTTGCCAGTCCAGACATAGAACTCTCTGCTCCTTCTCCAGCACCATATCTGGCTGCTCACTGCCATGGTACCCACCATGAAGATAATGGATTAAACCTCAGAGCCTGTAAGTCAGCCCCAATTAAATGATTTCCTTTATAGGAGTTGCCATGGTCATGATGTCTCCTCAGCAGCAGAAACCACAACTAAGACATCTTGCCCACCCATCTTGCAGTACTTTTTTTTAAAGATTTGTTTTTAAATGAAACTACTAATAAATATACCACACAAGACTACAAATACCTGCACTGAAAAATGCCAACGAAGGAGCTAACAGCTACTGCCAGGCCGGTACAATAACAAACTCATAGTGTGCTACGTCCCTTTATCGTAAATTTAATTTGATGATAATTGAGAACAAAGATAAAATCTGATAGCTTATGAAAAAGAAATATTTAAAGTTGAATTATCAAATAAATGTCAGGGCTTTTATTTTACATGACATATAATAGATACATTTGACTACAAAAAGGCACTATTTCAAATGGGCTAAATTTTAAAGCAGGTGTAGTAACTTATTAAATGTCTTGGTCATATCTGCCCCCTAGTGGCTGTTGCTGTGCAATGTGGAGAGATGTAGACAAGCTAATTCTGAGGTTTTGTTAAAAAAAATGTATGTAATAATAATAAGGAAAAAAAAAGGACTTATAATTTGAAAATTGTCTACTAGAATAATTTGCTCTAAAAATGATAATAAACACTTGTTTCCCGACAACACTTGAACCATAAAGGTTTGCAATGGATTCTTTTCAGTTATGCAGTCCTAAGTCTAGACTTCCTAGAATGAGCTGCTTCTCAGGGTTATTCAGAAAAACAGAAAAAAAAAATAGAGGTTGGCAGGTAGGGATTGATTGGTATGTGTTGTGTATGTGTGTGTGTGTGTGTGTGTGTGTGTGTGAGAGAGAGAGAGAGAGAGAGAGAGAGAGAACATTATTTGAATTGTGTACATAATTATGAAGATACAGTCCTTAGTAGCCATCTGCAAAATGGATGACTGGGCACTGGCTTTTGGCTGCTCTTACCCTGTGTCTCAGGATCGGAAAATGTTGGGTGTAACTCTCGTTCTGAAGGTCAAGGCCTGAGAACTCAGGGAGTTGCTAGTGTCAGGTAAGATGTGGTTTGAATATGAACAGACTCCATGGGCTTACATGTTTCAACTCTTGGTCCCCAGCTCATGGTGCTATTTGGAATGGCTGTGGCCACTGGGAAACGGAGCTTAGCAATATGTCACTGGGCAGCTGCAGGTGTGGTTTGAAGGCTGTAAGTGTTGACCTTTGAGGATTCTATTAGCCTGGGCTCACTTATTTCTTTTCAACTCCCCGAGTATATAGGCAACATGGCTAGGCAGTTTTCTTTTCCTGCCACCATGCTTTTCCTGTAGTGCCATGAGTGACTCGTGTCTTTACTCAGTCACCTTGTGACACTCTAGGTGCTGCCTTTAGTAGCCATGTCTTGAAATTATTACACTCTATGTCAGTTATTTAGCACAGGCACATACTCTGCTGGAGTGTTTTCATGTCTGGGATTTATCAGTGGGGTTTCTCCACACGATGGATGTTCAATAATATTTTGAAGAGACAGCATGATTAGGAAAAGGTCTGAGGCTAATAGGATGCGACCTATTGACACAGTAAGAGCTAACTGAGATTAGAAAAGCAACCATTTAGCAATGTAGGGAAAGTCAAGAAAGATGAAGCTGGGAAGCAACCTTAGTCACTGGTGTGAGGAAATGATAGGCATTTAGCTACTAAATTAGGAGAACAATGAGAAGGCAAATAACAGTATGAAGACATGGGTCAGCCAACTGGAAATCACCCGCACCTTCAGGACGATATGAGGAGACCAAAGGCTGGAACTTCCTTGGAGGGAGCTGTCACTGCAGCCAGGGCTTCCCGGTGAGAAGTGTGTGTAGGGCTCATTTCCACAGACTTACAACCTGCAGCCCTCAAGCTTCAGAGAGTTGGAGGAACCTGGACATGCCCTCTTGGTCTACACATTCTCTAGCCGCCTCTTCCTTCTCTGACCCAACGCAGGGGAAGAAGAAATAGCTGAAGGATGAGCAAGGGACAGTGTCCTGTTGGGGGACTCTGGTGATGCAGATGACATTGGATGGAAAGGTGAGGATGGGTCAGCGAGGGAAAGCTCACCATTGATAACACTTTCTTTCCTTCCCTAAAACTTTTATTCCAACCTTTCTGCCCCTCTCCACTCCTAAACCGAGGAAGCATGTCCATGGCTTTGAGCAATTTCCTCAATTGCTCTCGGAGCCTAAGAGGCAGGGCCAATTGTTGTTTCTACTAACCCCCATGGAATTGTTCAAGTGGGGGCTTCTTACTGATCTTCACCGAGAATGTCACTTAAAATACCACCTGAATTACTTCTCTTGCTAGTTCTTGCATGATCCTTCTCTTATGACAATGATTTTTATTTTATGGCATTGTGCATTATGGGTATATCCTCTTTCTGATGATGTAAAAAAGAATGGCAATTACTTTGAACAGGAATTTCCACAGATCAAATACTGTTTTTAATGCACTCTTGCATCGCCTACAAAAATGTGGGCATTGTGGGAAAGGATGAACACAGCAATGGAGCTGGGCTTGGCTCTGCCCCATTTTCCAAGGCAAAAGCTTTGCTGTTGTTTGATTTCTTCTTCACTAAAGGAGATTTGCTAAGGTGTGTGTAGCGTGGGTGCCATTTGCTTTCCAAAGAACAGTTCATTGTTAAATCTCTAAAGTGCAGGAGAAAGGTTTTGTTTCCCTGAGAGCCCTTGACAAGAGTCAGCCTAACTTTTAAGGAATTCTCACTTTTTCATCTTTGATTTTTGAGATGAAATGAAAAATATTTATTAAGATTATTTTAAAAGCAGTAGGACTTCAAACAAACATGGCTGGGAGTCCTTGGGAGGAGATATAAGTATAGTAGATAAACTAAAAACAATGCATTATTTCATCCAAGACTCATAAGAAAGATGAGGTGCTCTCTCAACACAGAAAATGTCTATTAAAGCATTTGTGATTTATTGGCTGGATTAGTAACATGCTCTGAATTAGCAGATGTTCTTCAGTTAATCTGAATATTATGGTATTTTTCTAGGCTTTTCTACCTTGGGTGGGTTAGACAGCAAATAATATGGACTTTCAGAGCAGTATTGTCTTACACACATGCACATACACATGTGCACACACGAGCACATGCAATATACACACCCACACATGCACAATGCCATCTTTGCCTACATTTATATTCTATTAAGTGGAAGATTTCTTTAAAAATTATTTATTTGTTATTAATTTAAATTAAATTATAAACAATCTTATTTTATATACCAATCCCAGTTCCCTTTCTCTCTTGCCCTGTCATTCTCCCAACCTTCTCCCCATCCCACCCCCCATCCACTCCTCTGAGAGGGTGGGGCCTCCCATGGGGGATCATCAAAGTCTGTCACATCATTTGGGGCAGGATGCAGACCCTCCCCCTGTATCTAGGCTGAGAAAGCATCCCTCCATAGGGAATTTCTCCAGACTGTATAAATCTTTAAAATTTTTAGTTCTCGCTCAATCTTCTGGGAACATCTGTGTTCTTTCCCCGCAGGTATCCACAGAAGCTCTGGCCCTATCTGTGCTGTGTCCTTTTATGTCAACTTGGCAGAAGCTAGAGTCATTTCCAAAGAGGGAATGCCATTGGAGCAAATGCCCCACCAGATTTGTTTGTGGGCAAAAGTGTTGCAATTTTTTGATGATTCATGTGAGAAGGCCCTGGGTTGATTGTCCTGGGTGCTGTAAGAAAGCAGGCTGAGCAAACCATGGGGATTAAGCCGAAGGAACTACTAGAGGCTCCACTTGCTTTAGACAGTGAAAGTTAATTGATTTGTAGCCATGCCAAAGACACGCATGCTAGAACATGGCTTCTGTCATCAATTTGTAGCTAGAAAGCCACACTTTCTTTGTGTTAAGCATGAGCATCTCAGCTTCAGCTTCTCTTGAAGTGCTAATTTTACTTTTTCTCCAGTCTTGTTTCATTTATACAACACCCAGAACTAATCTGGGCTACATTTCCTTTGCATTCCATAGACATAGAAAACACTCATCTTGAAAAATCACCTAAATGGTAATTTGCAAGAATGAACTTCTGCATACATTTCACAAAAATCAATCCCTTCCATCCCATAATAATTATTTAATAGATTCACTACCATTTAGGGCATTTCCTCCTCCTAGAATCCACAGAATGAGTAAGGGGGAATTAACAGAGGGTTCTGAAAGTCTGCATGTGATATTTTGCTTTACTATTTATTTTGCTCTTTTTTTTGTTTGTTTCTGCAAGATTTAGTTTTCTAAATTTTATATATTTTTAAAATAAGGAACTTCAGAAGATTAATCTAAAGTATTTTCAAGGTCTGAAGTTCTGTAATACTATAAAGTTAAAAAATCTCAATATTGATTTTTACAAATATAGGAGGTGCAGTTAAAACTCTGTAGAGTATAAATATCTAATGTGAAGTTTACACCTTATAAGGTGTCAAATACATCAACTGGATTTTGGAAATATTGTTGGTAACCCAATGGTAGAATAAACATTTTAAAAATACATTGGCAACCTGTAAGATATGAACCATATTTTTCTTTTATTTCAACGTTTAGCTCTCTAACCATAATTTTATAGCCAAGATCAAAACAGTGAATAAAATTTAATCTGCTTTTCATGTCATTCAAAATGAGTAAATGTGTCAAATATAGACAGTGTCTCCCAGCTTGCCATGTGTTGTATCAAATGGCATGACTGTGGGCAGAGAATCAAGAATTACATTTCTTCAGTTTCATCCCAGGTGACCAAGCAGCAAGAGGCTCACAACTGGCCATGAGATCTGGGCATAGAGGAAGGGGAGAGGGAAATGAGGGGTCAAGAAGAGAGGAGGATGCAAGAGGAAGGACAGGACAGAGCTAAGGAGAGAGGGAGTGAACAGTGGGGGTAGACGAGAAGGATAATCAGGGACAGTGCTGCCTAGGGGAGTGGTCTTAGTTCTGGCCTGTGGAGCGTAATGAGTAATGATGACCAGGTTGGTGGCTAGCTGGCTCTGTTCAGCTAGTAGTTTCCTGTTTTCTACTAGTCACAAAATAAATGAACTTCATTCAGAAGCACTATAACTTGTAGACCCACAATATACTAATTCTGCTATATTCCTAGCACATTTATTACTGCGGCTGTTCCTCAATACCAATTATTAGGAGTACATTGCAGAAATTTAGAATAGTACATAGGATTATAGGACTAATGGTCCATTCATTCTCTTGATTTTTATTTATTAATTTATATGACATAACACTATAATCTTAGGCCCCCATCAAAGTCAAAGCAAAGAAAGCCACTAGTGCACTTCAAAAACTGTGGCTGCTTTTCTTTGTTGTCTGTATAGACGCATCATTAAAACGATGGGGAGTAGTCGAATGTGAGCTTACGGGCAGAGATAATTTCATGTGAAGGTCAGCTAGCTCATGTCTGGTAAACCAGGACTTGAATATAGGTTCACATTTTCAGTTTCAGTTCCATGCTCTTCTCTTGATCCAGTGTGTACCCTTTAGGTCAAAGGTGTTAAACAAAAATGATCATGGATTTTTGTCATTTGCTGTCTTACCTCAGACACACATTTACTACTATCGATAAGTAAACACCCTTAGGAAGAACAACCTTGCACTTTGAGTCCCCACCACTCTGTCGTTTGCTCTATCCGTGCTTCCTGTTAAGGATTTCCCTTGAGCTTTCTGGTTGGGTTACCAAGATTTCATTTCAAGTTGAGATCTCTTCAACGTTTCTACCTATTTATTGAATTTAGTTTTCAAATCCTGTATAGTCTTTTGTCATTCCCATCAGCCCCAAGCTTGCGTCTTCTTGGTCATCTGATGGGAGGTGCCATTATGCATATATGTTTCTCATACTGCTTAATGAATAAAGCACTGTTGGCCAATAGGAAAGGAAGATAGGAGGGACTAGGGGACAAGGAGGAAAGAGGAAGTAGTAAGGAGGGGTCAAGATGGAGAGACCGGGGAGGCCAGAGGCCTGCTGCACTCCCTGGTAAGGAGACCACGTGGAAATACATAGAAATGGGTTAATAATTAAGACAGAGCTAGCCGATAAGAAACAAGTAACCGGGCCAACAGCATTGTATCAAATACAGAGTGTCAGTGTGTTAATTGGGGCTGGTGCGGCGGCAGAACCAGACCAGCGGTGGGAGGAAAAACCTTACTCCTTACAGTCATCACTTGGCATTTTTTCTTTAATTTTTCTCTAAATTCTTTGAAATATTTTCCTGTGTCTTCTTTAAAGTCCTTGAATTCTTTGGTGACATTTATGTGATTATATTCTGGAGTTCATCTAGGTGAGTGCTTTTCAACCCATGGGTCGTGACTCCTTTCGTAAACCTCTATCTCTAAAAACATTTAAATTACAATTCATAACAGTAACAAAATTACAGTTATGAAATAGCAGTGAAAATAATTCTGTGGTTAGAGGTTACCACAAGATAAGGGAACTGTATTAATAGGTTGAAGTTTTAGGAAGGTTGGGAACCAGTAGTCTATATAATTCTCATTAGTGAACATTTCTATAAGCTTGGTGGATTTAGTGGCATAAATATTGCCTGGATCTTTCATATTGTTTGTATTTTTTGTCATGAGTTCTAGGCATATGGATTTCTTTTGTTTGGTGACTGATATGGACACATAAGACTGAGGGATAGAGCACTATGCATGAGCCGGGTAAAATCAAAAGGTTAGATATGGCTTAGGTAGAACAAGGGAAGGTGGACACATGGGACTAGACTGCCATGCAGGATGTGCATCCTGGAGTTTGATCTTGAGATTGAGGAGGATGTGTGGAGGAGGGGGGTCAGGCAGATTCACTTGGATACATTCTGTCACAAGATGTGCAGGACCTGTTTAGGCAGAGATGAGGTCTGTGAGAGGCTTGTGGCTTGTGGAGAGTGAGCATGGCTGTCCATACTTAACTGGGGCACTGGATGTGGGACCTGGGATAAATATGGAGAGGGTGAATCAAGTGAAGTTGTCTCGATATCCTCCTGCACAAGATGTATAAGACCTAGTTGGCACAGAGTTTGGATGTGAAGCTGGAGGAATATATAAGTTGAGTTGAGCAGGGTGGGTTCTGACAAAGGCTGTGGGTTGGAAGCAGGGCAAGTGTGAGTGATCCAGGCATTGAATGTGGGCTATGTGGTAGATTTAAAAGGTGGAGGGTTACTGGGGATGGAGTGGGGATCAGATGGACTCATCTGGATAGTCCATGGGGCGAGATCCTTCTCACTTTAACTTCTTAATATTTTTGTTAGGGTATAGTCCACATACCATATTTACCTGTGTTAGTTCTATAGTTTGATGGACTTTGGTATTTGCATGCCACTCTACAACTTACACCAAGGTCAATCTCACTGCTTGTGTTAGGTCTGTGTCGTGCTAGAAAATGGCTGAGATAAATCAGCTTGCAAGGAGAAAAGATTGTTTTGGGTTCACAGTTTTGGTGGCTTTAGTCTCTGACTGGTTGGATCCACATGGTAAAGCAAAACTGCTTGCTCACCTCATGGTCAGAAGGTGAAGAGAAAGAGGAAAAGGCTTGCTACCACAGTTGCTTTAGAGAGCATGTCCCAAGTGACCTAGACCATTCCAGTAAGCTCCATATCTGATGGGCTTCAAGCTTCCCACTAGCGCTGCCCTGAGAACCAAACTTGTAGCACAGAAGTCCTTGAGGAGACTTGATCCCTAGTCCATAGCTTTGCCTCATGTTCTGCTGAACAGTCTGCTAGTTCCCAGCTCAAGGCAGTGACTGATTTGCTTTATGTCATTAAACTTTGGCTTTTTGAGAATTTCACACATAGGAAGACATTTAACACGTTGTTTATGTAGGTCTTTAAAATAATTAAAAAAATCCCAAAGTACATTTAGTTTTGATTCTTTTCCCTCAGATCTGTGTTCTACAATATGTTGACTTTTGCTTTTATGTTCCTATTTCTTTCATTGTCCTTTTTGGGAAGGATAACTTGTTGTTTTTCCAGGCTCTTATAGTTTATAATCAGATTGTGTTTTCAATTTTTTTAATTTGAGAGCTTTCAGTCAAAGATATAATTTTCCCCTATATCATGCTTCCTGCATTCCAGTTATTTTAATATGCCATAATTTTATTATCCACCCCCCCTTTTTTTTTGTTTTTTTGAGATAGGGTTTCTCTGTGGTTTTGGAGCCTGTCCTGGAACTAGCTCTTGCAGACCAGGCTGGTCTCGAACTCACAGAGATCCACCTGCCTCTGCCTCCTGAGTGCTGGGATTAAAGGTGTGCCCCACCACCACCTTGATAGAATAGTTTATTTTAATCTTGCTAAATGTTAATGAACTAAATGTTGTTAACTGTGATTCTTACTTGTAACTGTTGTGTGATATATTTTGCTATGCTAAGGTTAAAAACCTTCCTTTTGTTTTAGACAGAAAAGAGGACATGATGGGAGATGTCATTATGTATGTATGTTTCTCATACTGATTAATGAATAAAGCACTGTTGGCCAATAGGAAAGCAAGAGAGGAGGGACTAGGAAACAATGAGGAAAGATGAAGTAGTAAGGAGGAGTCAAGATGGAAAGTCTGGAGAGAATAGAACCACCAGCCGCCTCTCGCTGGTAAGACCACGTGGAAATACATAGAAATGGGTTAATACTTAAGACAGAGCTAGCTGATAAGAAACTAGTAACGAGCCAACAGAATTATATCTAATACTGAGTCTCTGTGTATTATTTGGGGCTGGCGCGGCGGCGGGACAAGACTAGGCTGCGGGAGGAAAAACAATACTCCTTACACCACCTGGCAATTTTTCCATTTTTTGTAGATTCTAATTTTCATCATGGTCACTTCTTTGACTGTGGATGCTTTGAGACACCATTATTGTTTCTGGATGTTTCCAGTGTACAAACATAAGTGTTTTGAAATCCTCACATACTCATTTGACTTCAAATAATTTACAGTATAGTCTTACTAGATTTTTTTTTTCTCATGTAACATTTGACTTTTAGAAATTTTAAAAAACCCTTAGGATTGCAAGGCATCTTATTTGAGTCCATTGTTATTATTAACCTTTTTATGTTTAGTTTTAATGTAACTCCTATATTCAATAGGAATATTTCTATATTCCTATAATATCTAATATACTACTTATCTGCTTCTACTAGCTTTTCCTTTTATTTTGGTTACTGTCTATAGTGTTTTATTATTAGCTTTTCTATGTACAAGCATGTTTTCCCACTAGCCTGGTCCCACAGCCACACTGGCCCCAAATAACACACAGAGATGCTGTATTAGATATAATTCTGTTGGCCTGTTACTAGCTTTTCTTGCTAGCTCTGTCTTAAATATTAACCCATTTCTATTGATCTAAGTGTTTCCACGTGGTCTTATCTTACTTGAGAGAGGGTCTGGAGTTCTTCTCTATCTATCCTACATTTTGAATTGCCTCCTACCTCTCCCTGAAACCTCTTTGTCCCCTAGTCCCGCCTATCTTGATTTCCTATTGGTCAACAGGGCTTTATTCATAAACCAATAAGAGAAACATATTTACAGAATGACATATCCCATTATTTCTATATGTGTATGTTTAAGGCATGTCTCTTGAATATAGAAGACTGCTTGACCTTGCCAAGTCAGGGTAAGATAGCCATTCTATTTCCCAGCTGTTGTTGTGGTCTGTCAAGTTCTCTTGGCCTTAGCCAAATCTGGGTGTACCAACGTCGCTGTGAGACCTAGGGTGACTGTTCAGGTGGCTTGCTGTTTCTGTCCTTGCTGCATCTTTTGGAAGTTGTCCATCCGCATTTCCTGTCTACTCTAGTATTGTTAATTTCCTTCTCAGGTCTTGATGAGGTTGAAGATTAAACTATCACAACTACTATTCTCTCTTCCTAGTTAGATATATTAGGTACTAGACTTACGTTTTCCAGCTTAGGACAACTCTATTGTAAACTCCATTGTGCCCTCACCCTAGGACTGGATATGTAGGTCATTTTGTTCTCGATTTTCCTTTTCTTGGAGCACACTTGTTATTCACTGTTTTGTATATAGTTTTGTATTAAGCCTAAATCTTTTCTTTAGACTAAAAGGGGAATTGTAGTGAGATAGTCCTTCTGTGGCACTGACCACGCCCATTGGGGTGTGGAGCCATGGGCAGAAGTGACCAGTGGAAGGAGGTCGGAGGGGCCAGGAAAGGCGCTCTCTTTCTGGCGTGACTCGGACAGGAGAGGATCGGGTTGAATTTCCTGGTGTTCATCTGTCTAGGATGTAAGTTATTTCTCCCTGAATAAACATCTATTCGGCCTATTTGTTTATCCTGATCCTTATTTACCGCAATACTCTTGTAAGATGAAACAAAGCAGGGAAGTAAAGCTGGCCATGGCTAATGATATAAAAATGGGCATTCAGAGACACCATGAAATACGAGCTCATACAAAAAGCCCTAAAGAAACCAGACCAACAGTGAAGTCAAGAAGCCTCTCTGCCAGGTTTCTGCCATTACTGTATATATGACTCCAATAAGGATCCCAAGTGATGTGTTGAAAGTATCTAGTACTAACCCTTCCATTCTTTATGGTAAATTTCAAGTTGAACTTTGAAGAAAGCAGCTCCAGTTTCTGATGTGTAGTTACTGTGATGAAATCTGTGAGGAAGCAAGGTCAGCAGACTTTCAGGGCTGACCTCATCACCTTGCGGCACTCTTTCAAATGTCGAGCTGTTCTTCCCACTAAACATGAAAGTAGAGGCCAGCATTTGTGTGTGTGTTCATGTATGCATACACCATGCAAGTGTGTGTGCACCTGTGTGTGTGTGTATGCAAGTGTGTGCACATGCGTGTGTATGAGTGTGCCTGTATGTGTGTGTGCGTGTGCATGTACCTGTGTGTGCATGCAAGTGTGTGCACATGCATGTGTGTGTATGTGTGTGTGTGTGTGTGTGTGTGTGTAAATGGTTTTGGTTTCATGGGTGTCTGCTGCAACTACTTAGCTATGTTCTTATAGTATGATAGCCAGACAAAGAGCAAATGAATGAATGTGGTAATGTTCCAAAGGGACTTACTTTACTTATGAATATTGAAATCTGAAGTTTATGTAACTTCCATGGTTCATAAAATAATATTTTAATTTATTTTAAAAGATTGTATAAAAACAGATGGGAGGACAGATTTGGCCTATGGCTATAGCTTTCTGATCCCTGACTTACAGAATCAAGTCTTTATATTGAGGGTTCTCAGGAGAGTCAATAAATTTTTTCCTCATAGTAAAAATACTGTGGCCAAGTGGACTTTGGTGGAAACATCCTGAGACAGTCTATGACTGGAATTAACTTCAGCTGCTTAATAACTACACTACCAAAAATATAAAGAAATAAAAAGGATGGCCGTTGATTATACTCAGTTACTTTTGCTCCATAAATAAGTTGCTTGATTTTTCTCCTTGAGAGAGATAGATTCTAAACATGAGCGAGCAAAGAGCCAGCATCATTCAATGTCCTGCCATGAAGGGACTGTAGAATGAGATAGGATTGTTGTTGCTGTTGAAATTTACATTTATTAATGGGTGATTCCTGCTTAGTCATAGACATAAGATTGAATTTCTACACGTGTTCAAGTAGATTGTCAGGTACTAAACAGGCATCTGGGATGACATTGAAAACTCTGACATTTATTATTCTTGATGAATCAAGCTAGAGAATATGTTGAAAAATGAGGAAATTAAGAAGGAAGTCAATGGCAATATAAAACAAGGACACATGGAATATCAGTGTCATAGGGTTCAGGGAAGAAAAAAAAAGCATTCCAGGTTTGTTTGAAAGCTTAGGTAGCTGAGAAACAAACCAATGAGTGGACATGTTTGAATTTTAAACAGTGAAGTCATACAAGCACGTTCTGGATAAAGAGGGACCACCAACCTAAGTCAGGTTTCCAACTCCAGAGAACTCTCTGCATTGTTCTTCATAGAGAGTTCTTAAGTTCTTTCTCCTCTCTGTCAGAAGCCACATTCTTTCTTTCCCAAGGTTACTTCAAAGAAGAGATTAATTTTGTCAAGTCCCACTAACAAGGAATAGCTCAGCACATACCATTCTGTTTGCTTCAGAGACTGAAACTACCACCAGAAGCTGAGAACCATAGTGAACATTCTCTGTATTTGTTCTCTAACCATTGGAAAATTGTCCAAATCTAACAGTGAGTGAACTTGGGCAAGACAAGTAACTGAAACACCAGTAGATGGCATAAATAAGTCAGGATAGACTCAGAGGCTTGGTGGGGGGGGGGGAGGGGAACAATTTGGAAGCTCCCTATTTTCGTGCATATTCTGTCTTAAGCTCATGCTCTTTGCTTCTGTGATCCCAGCACCCCAAGCTACAACTGTGATTTTATTCTACATCCAAATGCTCCGTGCACTGCTGTCATTATTTTCCTATTTCCACTTCTGCTTCTATTGCCTCCATTCTTCTCTACTCCCTCCTTTCTTTATCTGATATGCCAATTTCTGAGGCCCTTAAACTCCTTCCTGGCTTACCATCAGCAGGGTTTGCAAAGCTCCTCTTGTGACATTTTCTCCTCATTCATAGACCTTTTGATTCTTCTCCCCCATAGGTATCCACATTCATTCCCTGGTTTCTGCCTTTGACATTTATAAAGCATGCATTGTTTTCAGACTTTATTCTTTTGTGTGTGTGGGTGTTTTTCCTGCATGTGTGCCTGTGAGTCACATACATGCCAGTTGTCCACAGAGGTTAGAAGAAGGCATTGGATCCTCTGGGATAGGGTTTACAGACATCTGTAAGTTGCCATGTGGTGCTGGGAGTTGAACTTAGGTCCTCCAGAAGAGCAGCCAGTGCTCTTAACCACTGAGCCATCTCTCCAGCCCCCCAAATGTTTTATGCATGCACACATTGCTAATTTTCACAAGCAGAATTACAATGTTGATTTCTATGACTTTTCTTTCCTGATCAATTCTAGTTTTCTAAGAGATGTTCAAGAGGGTGTCATATAGCTGCTGCCTACATGTTTCTACAGTATGAACCAACTACCCTTCCATTGACCACCCCTTTAGTCAGGGAAAACACATAGCCACGGTTATTGAGGAGATAATCAACACTCTTGTTTGGGGTTTGTCGAAAGGTTCTGATCTAAGATCCATCCATTTCCATCTAATGTGTACGCACCTAGGTTGTGAGTAAAGAACAATAGCCTATAACCAAGGGTGGTGGTCCCTCACATCCTTGAAACACACTGTGAAACTGCTTCTGAGAATATCAGGTTATTCCAATTGAGGGATCTGCCACATCTAATTTACCTTCTTTCAAACCTGTCTTCTCATTTCTTTCTTCCTTCCCATCACATTGCACTTCATAATTGAAAAAAATCCTTTACTGATGAAAGTATTTATAGGAAAGTAATAGTAATAGCTAATTACATGTAACCCAGTAAGTTGTATGTCACATTTCTTTCTTTTGTTTTAATTGAACATAGATTCTTCTCTCATACAATATATCTTAACTACAGTGTCCTCTCCTGTATACCACATTTAAAATAAGAATCAAGACAACTGAGCTCCTAAATGCTAATGACAACAAAGGAAAGGAACTCACTGTAAGTCACAGCTATAGTGATGCAGTGGTCTTCTAACTGTAACTGTTTTCAGCAGGGATCATGTCTTGTCACCGACTGTTCTGTAAAGTCTTGCTGCTTTTGACTATGAAGCTAAGAGCAAAATGTGGTCTCTGTTTGCCTTTCTTTTTGGTTGTTTATTTTACCTTTTAGGTTATAAGGTAATAAAATCATTTCCCCATTCTCTTTCCTCCCAGCAAGCCCTCCCACAAAACCATCTCTGCTTTCCTTTCAATTTACTGCCTTCTTTCTTGAATGTACATAAAACATATACATTTTTATTCTTTATAACCTATAGTATGATTGAGTATCCTAGTATATGGTTTTTTTTTTTTTTTTTTTTTTTTTTGCCTCAATGTATTATCTTCTATCAAGGCCTGTAAAATTTCTAAAATTCTATCTAGAATGTGTTTATTTGAAATCGTATCCCTAAGAGAAATGTAGATACTCTTCTTGAAATAGATTTAAGAGAACAATCCTTGTGGATCTATAAAGTCCCTTTTACCACATTTCTTGTCATGTTTTACTCTATCATATTGGGGTGTGTGTGTGTGTGTGTGTGTGTGTGTGTGTGTGTGTGTGTGTGTGTTATGTGTACTTGTTTGGTAATATCTGATGTTTGTAGACTTCTGGAAGATATCAATATAAAGAAAGGAAGAAAATATCCCTTTCTTATTAATGACACATTATCTCATTCTCCAATCCCTGAACCCCTCTCACACACAGACCATGATCCTTAATCAGATTATACTAGTATGACCATGTTTGTTTTCAGGTAAACATAGTATTGACTATCTGATAATAGCCACATGGCTGTCACCCTTTTATCTCTGCAACATCTGAGTGAAATTATTTAAGGGAAGAAGAATTTATTTCAGCTGATAGTTTCAGAGGTTTCATCCCGTTGGCATTTGTACAATCGTTGCTGGGCCTCATGGCAGAAGGTGTGGAGCAGAACAAAGCTGATAGTCTGGTGATAGTTGAACAGACCAAAGAGAGGATGGCAGAGGTTGGGGGGCAAGATATATCATTTTGGGGCACACCCACCAAGAACCCACTTCTTTTGATAAGGACCTAAATGCTTCATAACCTTCAGCTTTCATTATATCATCAAATTATGAACCTACCAATGATGATGTCAGAATTCTTATTTTCCAATTAATCTCCATAAATAGCAGATCTGAAAATACCTGCACTAAGGACCACACCTCTGCAGGACATTCTGTATTTAAGCATTGCAGACTATTATGAGACTAGCATGCTTTTAGCCTTTTATCCTTGCCAACAGAGAAAGAGCTAGGGAAGAAAGTTATTGGATCTCTGTTCTTTTTTTCCTGGTGATGTCTTGATGTTATTGAGAGACCAGGATGTACAGGTCATCTTTACTGGGGTACAGAGGAATACTGAGTGTAGTGTAAGTAAGGCTTGAGAGTTACAGTTTTGCACATGAGAAGTGAAGTTGGTTCCAGATCTATGCATGGTATTGGGATGTGGGGAGTGAAACATGTTCCTTTCCTATTATTTATTTATTTATTGGAAAGCTTCCTCCAGCCGCCTGGTACTGTCTTGCCGCTGCGCCAGCCCCATTTAACACACCGAGACTCTGTATTTGATATAATGCTGTTGGCCGGTTACTAGTTTCTTATCGGCTAGCTCTGTCTTAATTATTAACCCATTTCTGTTGATCTATGTATTTTCATGAGTCTCCTTACCAGGGAGTGGGGCAGGTGTCTGGTCTCCCCAGTCTCTCCATCTTGACTCCTCCTTCCTACTTCCTCTCTCCTCCTTGTCTCCTAGTCCCTCCTATCTTCCTTTCCTATTGGCCAACAGTGCTTTATTCATTAACCAGTATGAGAAACATATACAGAATGACATCTCCCATCAACCAGTTAATGAGAGATAACTGAGGTTTCACTGGAACTAAATGAGCTGTGTGGACAGAGACTTCTAATTCTGTTCTAATCTCACCTGGGGGGAAAATCAGCTACCAATAATTCTGTGTGAAATTTCTAACTACTATAAGCTGAGGTTTAAGATTCAAGTGTCACATAGGTCCTATATGGTGAAATTTGGCTGTTTACCATAGCGATATAAACTTTGGATGCTAAACAATAGCTAATTGCACATATGCATCCATGAATAGCCTGGCGGTAGGCAGCTCTAGGGTGTGCATAACTGATATGCTTATGACTGCAGATCCAGCTAGCATCGGCTCCTCTTTGAGGGTTGAGCTCAGATTGGCTCCATGTGTGTTTACTTAGGGCCTAGCCTGAAGGAGTAGCAGCTGCTGCAAGGGATGCAATTTCAATAATCAGAAGGCAAGACATCAAGACGGAGTCCTGCCTCAAAGCACCAAAATAAATAAATAAGTAAATAAATAATAAATAAATAAATAAATAAAACAAAACAAATCAAAAAACCAAAAACTCCTTTGTGCTATATTTGCTAATAATATATTGATCAAAATGAAAGTCAATGTACAGAAGGAAAGAATACCTTTTCCATCCAAGTGGGCATAGAAAAGCAGTAACTAGGTGTGAACAAAACAATAAGAACAGAATGCACTTTGTTCTAGCTAGTTTTGTTTCTATTTTATGTGTTGATGTCTCCAGGGAAAGAGATCAATATATAAATGTTCAGTGTGGTCAGGTGAACTCATGAATGGTGCAGGTGAGATAATGGAATAAGTAAAAACCAAGGCCTTCAAAGTAAAATTAAATAAACACAAAGGAAACACTTTTATCACTGATTTGATCTTCATTGTTCTGTTTAAAAATCTGACCAGTTCTCTCAACAGTATATATGGACTGGATAAAGCATTGGAGGAAGTATTATCGGAGTCAGAAATGACAAATACATTCAAGAAATCTAAAGTGTTTCAACAGAAATAGCAGTATAGTGGACACAATTTGTTTTTACAGAATAAATTCATTTGTGAACAGTATTACTTCATCATAAATGAGCTAAATTTCTTTCTCAATCCACACTCACCTTTCATGAAAGGAAAAATGTGCCTAGCAAAATTCAAGGATATTGCTTTTCATCTTAAGTTAAAAAAAAAAAAAGGGGGGGGGAACTAAGATGTTTATGTATCCTAGCACAATGGCCTGTGCAATGCTGTTAGATGATAAGTACTTGCTAATGCTGGCCTCTGCTGAGACATTCAAACCACCTGTTAGGCCTTGGGGGAGGGCTCCCCTTGATGTGAGTAAGCTCAGAGTCAAGTGTATAATGTTAGCCTGAAGACAAATTCCCTCATCCCAATTCTGAGGCGCTTTTGTTTGGTTCAACTCGCTTTTGCAAACTCATACAGTACATGAGAAATTAAAAGCAAACAGAAACTTTTGGCAGCTCTTCCTACCCTGTTGGGACATGCTGGAACTCTTTTAGGAAGCCTCAGGCTTTCCTCCCCACATGCTTATGCAGTTGCTTTATCCCCTCTTCTGGGCCATTCTCTGTGGCTCCAGAAGAACAGCACAACACATGCCTGTCTGCCAGCAGATCCCACAATTCTTCTCGGCTTTAAGTCGTGCCTGCGCAGGGACTTGGAGACCTGGAGTTTGGGCACCAGCCACCTGTACCACTCACCAAGCCCCCTTCCTCAGATCCTCATTCTCCCAAGTGTTGGCGATCTTTATTAAGGTTTGTATACAGGCAGGAAAAAAGTGTTTCCCTACATCAATTTTTAAAAAAGTTTTTTTCTCTCATGTCCTCTTCTAGGGTAAGCCTACTTTATTTTTAATTTTAATAAAAGCAAACTAGCTTATAAAGTGCCAGACATAAACATGGCCGTTTTGAACAAAACATGCTTGAGTAATTGTCCTGTCCATCCATCTCTGGACCTTTCTGTTACACCTGATCCCCTGATTTGCCTTCCCCAAGTCTCATTTCATTTCCTTTCAAAAAATAATGTTTATTTAAATTAAAACAATCTTATTTTACATCTCAAACCCAGTTCTCTCTCCTTCCCATCCTATCCTCCATCTACTCCCCATGGAGGGTCAGACTTTCCATGGGGGAATCATCAAAGTCTGTCACATCATTTGGGGCAGGACACAGGCCCTCCCTGTATGTATCTAGGCAGAGAGAGTATTCCTCCTTGGAGAATGGACTCCCAAAGTCCATTCATGCACTAGCAATAAATGCTGGTTCCACTGCCAGAGGCCCCATAGACTGGCTGCCCAGTCCGCCCAGCTGACACCCATATTCAGGAGGCCTGGTTCTGTCCTATGCTGATTCCCCAGCTGTCAGACTGGGGTCCATGAGCTCCCACTAGCAGAGGTCAGCTGGGTTTCCCTAGCTTAGTCATGACCTCTTTTCATTTCATATCTTTCTTATGTCTCTTTGCCCACCCCTCATCCTCCCACATCACCTACAATCACCACTTCTTTGTGTCATCTCTTCTGCTCCATTCTAATTTAAATATATTATTGCTTCTGGATCTACCAAAGTTGTGGGTTTCTTGATTCTATATCAAAAATTTGAATTTGGTAGCTTTCTTCTATACTTGTACTCACCCTTAAGAACAGCAAGGAAAGAAGAGAGAGGAAGAACACGAATGGATATCATACAATTGCATCCAAACTAAGCAGTTTTAGAAGAGAAAAACCACATAGCAACAACAGAATGGTTTGCAGCGCCCGTGTGAGACTCTGCAGTGCCTTGCGGGAGACTCTGCAGACTCTGCAGCTCCCGTGTGGGTGACTCTGCAGTGATTGTGTGGGAGACTCTGCAGCGCCTGTGTGTGAGACTGCAGTGCCTTGTGGGTGACTCTGCAGTGATTGTGTGGGAGACTCTGCAGCGCCTGTGTGTGAGACTGCAGTGCCTTGTGGGAGACTCTGCAGTGCCCGTGTGGGAGACTCTGCAGCGCCTGTGTGGGAGACTCTGCAGTGCCTGTGTGTGAGACTGCAGTGCCTTGTGGGAGACTCTGCAGCGCCTGTGTGGGAGACTCTGCAGCGCCCCTGCGGGAGACTCTGCAGCGCCTGTGTGTGAGACTGCAGTGCCTTGTGGGAGACTCTGCAGTGCCTGTGTGGGAGAGTCTGCAGTGCTTTTGGCATTTGCACATCATCTCATTTAATTTGCACTGTTGCTTCCCTGGGCCAGGCTCTTGTGTAGATGTGGAAATGTGGATACATTTAATCATTTAATGAGCTGCATCTCCTGGGATTGTCAACTTAGCATGGTTAGGAAATACAGATATCCATGCAGCTGGAGTTACCTTGGGGAAAATGATGCATCCTTTTAAAATATAATTCTTGTTTCATTTGTAAATTTAAAATTGCTAATGAGCAGAGGATATTTCTCGAGGCTTTGCCAGATGTACAAAAAGATGCTTCAAGTCACAGATATTTAGCTTTGCTTAGCAAACTTTAAAGTGTCAGTATAAATGGCACAGGTATTGAAGTTTAATGAGAATGCCACTCTTTCTCCTCTTTATACTTGCCTACTATATTAGTTTATTCTGTGAGGTATTTTAGCTGGGGTAAAACCTCAGCTTGGACCTCCTGGCCAGCAGACATGTTGGCTCAGGTATACTTAGCTCTAGTGTGAGTAATTCTGGGTGTAGCAGAGAAGGCAGTCTCTCAGAAAGAAGCTTTGTTAAAAACCCAGAGTGCAGAGGAGACAGGGAATCAGAAAAGGATGAAGCAGTAAAATAAAGGATTATTTTCTACATAAAATAGCCATTGCTTATCTTTGGTCTTTGACTGATTTTAAGCTTTAGAGAGAGTTGTAATTAAAAGCTGATGATTTCATCAGGTGGGATTTGGTGAGACTTTTACTAGGACCCAGTTGATGAACTGTGCAGAATACGAAGAGATATTTTTTTAAATTATAGCTGCTCACTTCATCTTAGCCAATATCCAAGAGATAAAAATGTGAGTGCTGAAATTCACAAGTATTTTTAATGAAGTCCACGTGGGCTCAGCCTGCTACAGAGGAGCAACTGCAAGAAAACTTTCTCCAAGCACAACAAATCACTATTGGAGTACAAACCACTCAAAATTTCATAGAAAGAAAGCAACTCATTTTCTCTTTGCAAAGTTCAATGTTTAATAAAGTTCAATTTGTGAATTTAATAAACTTTAATCTTTTCTGTAGCATATCACTATGTGATCTTAACCAGTTTAGTTTAAGATAATTTCTTGGTCATGGCTTAGAGATGATGAAAATAAGAATAAATATCTCATTGTTTTTCTTACTATTTATTTTATAAATGCAAGTAATACAGCCATTCCAGGATAATCATGATAATAATATATTCTTCTATGGATCCAGAGGTTTGAGATAATTATTTTCTTCCTCTTCCTGCCTTTTTTCTTTCACTTCTTCCCTATCTCTCCCATTTCCTTGAAGTTACCATTGTCTGAAAATGTTATGAACAATAAAGATTACTTTTTTTTTTAAACCTACAGCACCCAGTATTCCGAGGCGGTCTCCCAACCAAGTACTAACCAGGCCCGACCCTGCTTAGCTTCCGAGATCAGATGAGATTGGGTGCGTTCAGGGTGGTATGGCCGTAGACTAAAGATTACTTTGATTGCTCCAGAATTCATCCTCTCTAAATATTACTGATGTTTCTCAAACTTATTTCTACATATGTTTTTTACCTTTTAGTTTTGAATTAATTTTATATTTACAGAAAAATTTCTTGTACGGTGAGGTAACTGTCCCAATGACTTTTCCTACTTTATTCTAAACTTCACATTTCACCTAATGATGATATACTTTGTCATATACTGTATAAAATAAGTTTATTGAATCCAGAAAAATGTAGTCATTTATTCAGTCAGAATCTTCAGGTTAACTATTAGAAACGATAAGACATGATAGATAGACAGACATACAGTCATATTTGTTTCAAATACTAAGCGACCTTGGTAAAGTAGCTTAGCTCCCTTAAAAATATTTCTTTTACTTTTGAGATTACCATATAATTACATTATTTCAAGATATAAGAATATGTCTTGGTAGTTTCCAAAGGATGAATTCATCCAACAGTGCTACCCAGATATGACACTTATGGACTAGATTGCAGGTGGAGACTGTTAACAAAAATTTACAACTAGTCAAAATGCAGATAACAGACCATTGGGTTCCAAACCCCATCTCCCACTCACTTTCAGGGATCATTCAAATAGCATGGACAGAAAGATTGTAAGAACCAAAGGACCAGAAGAACATCTGCTTTGAGATAGTGTTTTATAGGAGTGACAGGAAACATGCACCTACGAATTCTCATCAGTGTGATTGCATGAGCAAGACCTGCATAATCTCAACACTGATCCAATTGGGGTAGGGGAAATTTCTCAAGGCCCCACCCCTAGATGATGAGGTATAGGTAATTAATGAATGAGGGGGAAAACCAGTCTTCTCCAGGGATGATCCCCCTGGTAGATTATCCAATATCAAGTGCTTATGGCCAAACACATATACATATGTATGTATAACACCAAATTGACCCAGATAATTATACATACACATATATGTACATACATTTGTATGTACACACATGCACACACACGTATATGTGTATACATATATGGATGAATGGGTCAATAATTTGAGAGGGAGAAGGAAAGGGAGAGGGACATCGGGGGACATTGGAGGTTTTGGGTTAGAATGTGAAGAAAGAGGGTTGAAAATGATATAAAAACAGAACTCATGTATGAAATTCTCAAAAATTAAGAAAAATGAAGAAAAATGAAGAAAATTGTAAAGAATTTGATATAAATGTCTCCAATGTTCAATTAATTTCAAAATATTGTGGCTTATGTTTTCTGTTTGTTTGTTTGTTTATAAGTTTTAAATGGCCACTCCATGTGTTAGGTGAAGACTATAGCTCAATGGTCTTAAATGATAAGTTGGAATGATAAGATGCAGAATAGAGGGATTAGGGATGTGAGGTCAGTATGTCTTCTAATTTATCCTGTCTTCCTCTATTAAAGAATCTCAACATGGAAATACAAACACATTCATTTGAGGTAGAGGAAAAACATTTATTTAAATATCTATATCTACCACAGCAATTATACTTTCTCTTCCCCAAATCTTAGCCATTATAATAATTTTATTGTTTACAGTTTATTTGTATGACTTCTTCTACTTGGAAAAATAATGTTACATTTAACTCATAGCTTTTTGGCACTGTATGGTTTGGAAAAAGATGGCTTGTAACTGTCTTTTTCAAGGGGAAATTAACTAGGGAAATGAAAGGCTTTCTATATTGTCTTGCAAGGCAGGAGCTCTTCACCCTAGTTTGTAGGCTTGCTAGGTTTCCTCGTGGGATTGGGTGACACTGCTCTGAAGTGGTTATTATCTTCTATGAGCACTCCAGCTGCAGGGTTGGATGGGAACTGCTTCTTTTTATGTTTCCCTTTACCCCACACATGTAGAGGAGCTGGCCTGCTACTGGGGAACAAGGGGATAACTGTGTTTTTCATACCCACATCCTTCACTCTCATTTTTCACAGAAGCAAATGAGGATCTGAACTCCAAGCCCCATGGGGATGCACTTGGGCATGGTTGGTGTACCAAGGCATCAGGCAATCTGTCTTTCTTATAAAGAAGTGTGGTATATCACAGGCAATGGCACCAATGAGCCTTCCAAACAAGCAGGGATACAGTTTTTAATAAGAATTGGAAAATGAGGCCTGTGGTGTCTTGCATGTCATGGTGAAAAAAGAATGAGGATATACAAAAAGTCTTGTCTTTTGTAAATTGGTACTTGTCTTTTCAAATGACATTTTTGTTTTCTATCAAAGTATACAAAGATGCCTTATGAGGCCCTGGAGGGAGCAGTGGGGTCAGCTGGCAGCCAGCAAACAATCATGAATCCTCGACTCATGGTGAGCTGGGAGGAAGTTAAAGTGGCTATATGCTGCTTTGTCTGTTGCTGTTTCCCTTATTTCCATAATAAACCACAATTTTCACTCTGAGAGTGCTGCTGGCATCAAGAAATCTATAGAATATATCTACCATATATAGGAATGAACCACAGTTCATGCAAACTGATAATTAAGTGGATTTTGAAATGTATAAGGGTAAGAAATACCAGAATTAAGGACTTACATTTCCAAATAAAATAGAGTATATCAGAAGGATCACATTGCCATTATCCAGTCTTAATCTTCATTCTGAAGAAAAGTTTTGATTTCAGCTTAAGAAATGCTTTTGGCAATCTGTACAGAGAAATGTGTTTTGGATGCTGAGCATGTTGTACAGTGACTATGATCAGTCTGATGCGCAGAGATGAATATTAAAACTAATATAGAATCAAATCTGTCAGAGATCTGGAACAAGCATTATATCCATCTACTGGTAATCAAAGTATCATCTCTCTAACACAAAAAAAATCTCAAATGCTTTAGGATAAATCTAAACAAATTATTGATGTGTTTTATACTTGAATGTTGCTTCCTGGGTTAGGAGACTCTCTTCTATCATAGGAAAAGGAAAGGACAAAAATAAGTGCAGAAATGTAAGGAGGCGGATATGAAATTGTTATACAATGAGATATTGAACTAGCTGTTCCTTCTTTTCATCTGAGCCTGACTTAAAAGGAGGATAATGTGATTATACAGAAGGGAGATGAGTTTCTAGATAATCTTATTCTCAGCTTGATTGCTGTACTGATAAGAAAGGAGGACTTGCAGATGTATATTTTATGAGTAATGCATTTATTAAGGAAGACTGTACATAATGCATTAGGCTTTATGTGCACGCTTTGGTCTTATCATTCCTTTAGAGCGTATTTTTAAAAATAATTCACTGCATCTATGCTAACCCCTTTATAGCTGGAGTATGACTCCACAGACCTGGTTTGGCATCTGTGAGTAACTTGCAAGATGCTTCCAAGGAAGAGAAAGTTTGCTCTTGCATGTATTACCAAAGTCAATGTCTCCAGGCTCTGTGTCCCCTCTTTCTCCTTGAACAAATGTCTCCTCTTCTCCTGTAATCTTCTAGTCAGTCAAGTGCACTGACAGATCCGTGAAGACTGTGACATGATTATAAATTAATGGTGGAAGAAATAAACAGAACTAAAAATAGTTTGTAGTGTTAGAGTCAAATGTTCGTCAGGCAGAAGTAGCATCCAACGTGATCACATGTCATGTCCTCTGACAAAGTTAGGCACAATCTTGATTGTTCTTTATTGAGAACAAACAACCTCCCATGGAGAACTGTAGTTTGCTTTCACATCCAAGCTTAGGGAGACAGCTGTGGAGATTATCACCCACCACCTGCCTTCACAAAGTCGTCTCCTGCATATTAGCTAATAAATTATCTCTAAATTTGTTTTAAATTCATTCATAAATGGAAAAATCCTCTGGAGATTTTTCAGAGTTCTATAAACTTCTAATTAAAATTTCCCATATAGTCTCAAATCTGGCACATCATTTGTCAGTTTTAGCATTACCCTGACCACACGGTTGGGTCATCTGCAGCATGAATAAGCTATATCCCTTTGTGCTGAAATAATCTAAGTGGGATGATTTTATTCATCCTCTCAATGAGAATTTGTAGTTGTCTGGTGGTTTATGGCCATGTGAGGAGAGAATCAGCACTTCTATTTGGAGTAACCGGACTCTGCAAAGCTTCTCTATTTTTGTTCTTGGCTTTGTTACTCATAAGAAGCACATTGCATGTGAGGAAAGTTTAACTCAGTCCAAATGACAAGGAACCATGAACCGAGACTCTCAGAATCATCTGTCATTGCATTCAGTAATATTAATGTCATTTTGCTATTACAAATTTGAGACCAATCTGACCCAAAAGTTTCAAAGTATCTTTAAAAGGTCCTGTTGACTTAATATAGTATCTACATGGTTCAATCCCAAGAAAAGGTGAGTAGGAAACCCTGAAGGTGACTGCTAGACTGAGTCATCTTATTCATCTTTTCTTATGCCCTGCTGTACTTGAGTGAAAATTCTGACTGAGTTAGCAGAGTCTTCAGTGCACATGCATATCTGATGCCCAAGGAAAAAGGGAAGACAACTTTTCCCTCACCATTCTCACAACAACTACTTCTTTCTTAGTTTTTCTAATAATCATTATCCCAACAGAACATCGGACTATTCTTTTATCTGTCTACTTTTAGCATAGTCTAATGATTTAAATTTTACAGATGGGAACAATTTCAGTGGCTCAGTGTGTAAGCTCTTTCTGTGCAAGGTTGACAGGAAACATGAATTTTATCTCTGGTGTCCATGTAAAAACAGAAGAAAAGAAATGACTAAACAAAGTTGTTCTCTGATTTGTACATGCACATTGTAATATGCACACCACACCTTCCATCTACGCTCCCACAGACATACAGCACAATACACATTAACTAATTAAAATTATAGATCAAGATTGCCTATTTTGCCTACTACTCCGCAGTCATTGGCAGCCATTGTGTTTGGTACAATGCAGGTGCTTGATAAATATAAATACATGTGAGAATGGATGAAGGGTGAAATTGTGATTACTCTTCACTGTGTATTTTATTCACTTGAGGGCACTTGAGGCTGCCCCTTTGCCAGTTACAATGAGTGTATAAGACAGCAGAGGTGAAGTGGGCCTACCACATTTCTTTCACTTTCTTCTTTCCCCCAAACTCTTTCCAATGCTTTCCTTTCCTACCTCCTTCTCTTTCACATTTTTTTCCTTCTTTCTGGTATGGCGGTTTAATAAGAATCAGGATAAACAAATAGGCTGAATAGATGTTTATTCAGGGAGAAATAACTTACAACATAGACAGACCAACACCAGCAGGTTCCACCAGATGCTCTCCTTTCCGTGTCCTACCAGCAAGAGAGCGCTCCCGGGCTCCTCCTCCTCCTACCTAGTTCCCCAGGTCACTTCCACCTCTGTCTCCATCCCCAATGTGCATGGTCAGTGCCACAGATGCTGACAAAGTGAATATCTCACTATGATTCCCTTTTTAATCTAGAGAAAAGGTTTAGGCTTGATACAAAACTATATACAAAACAGTGAATAACAAGTGTGCTCTAAGAAAAGGAAAATCGAGAACAAACAAACTTAAGACCTACATATCTGTAATACTCCTAGGATGAAGGCATAAGGGAGTTTACAATAGAGTTGTCCTAAGCTGGAAAGCTTAAGTCTAGTACCTAATATATCTAACTAGGAAGAGAGAATAATAGTTGTAATAGTTTAATCTTCAACCTCATCAAAGACCTGAGAATGAATATAACAATACTAGAGTAGACAGGAAGTGTGGATGGGCAACTTCCAAAAGGTGCAGCAAGGGCAGAAACAGCAGGCTACCTGGACAGTCACCCTAGGTCTCACAGCAACGTTGGTACAGCCAGTTTTAGCTAAGGCCAAGGGTACTTGACAGACCACAACAAAATCAGGGAGGTAGAAAGGCTGTCTTACTTTGAGTTGGCAATGTTCAGCAGTCTTCTATGTTTGTCTCCTGCAAGCACACAGGACCACATGTCCAAATCAGTGGTCAAGGTGGGGGCAGTTCTTTGTCCAACAGGCCATTTGCTGAGGCGAGAATGAACTCCAGCAGGAGCAACAACAGTGTCCAACATATTTTCAGGAAAGTGCACAGTGCTGTCAGGAGCAACAGTGTCTCATGTAAATGGAGTACTAATATTAAAACATTTAAATGCCATGTTCTGCAGGTCTATGAAGTGTTTGAAGATTAAGCATCTATGTCTGACTAATCTCATAGGTATAGGAAACATGGGTGAAGAATCTGTAATACTCAAGAACTTAGAAAAAAACTGATTGAAACTTCCTTGAGTAAACCAGGGACAAATACCTAAGCAATATGTACTTATATATACATGTAAATCCCTAAAACAGAGGTAAAGTAGAAATGTCTAGACCAGAGGTAGAACTATAAAGGGCAGCATGATAAAATATCCTAAATTGTATCAATATACAAAATGTTTTGAACATAAATAAGACTATACATACATAGAATATGGTAAGGATAATGTACATAAAACATCATAAATACAAAGGTTTTATACAACATGACAAAATTTAATATACAATTTTTCCAGGAAGGTAATATAAACTTAATTTTACATAGGTTACCATAAATAAGAATATATAACAATATAAGCTATATAGTACTAATATCTCACTGTAGTAAAATAATTCACAAGAAGATAGGCTAATCTGCCTATATTCCATCTAAACCATACTTTCCCCAACCACACCCTATTCCTGTCTAATAGAGATACCTGAGTCTAAGCATCACCTTCCATACCCAACTGTAAGTAACTGAAACCAACCCTAAGAAGATGAATATTATCCCTAAATTCCAAGAGTGGGTAAAGGGGACAGTGCTATCTTAAGATTACTTCCTGCTGAAATGGGATGATGATTGCTCCATGAGATCCTGTAGGAAGAAAATTTTTAGAAACCAAATTTCTCGACAGGCCTGGCTGTGACATATTTAGCTAGTCACTGTGTGGCAGGAAATGCTTGACTGTAGTTCTATCTGAAATTCTGGCCAGGGTATATAATAAGATGGTGCACCATTACAGCTAGCTAGTCAGAAGTTGTCTCTAGCAAAACAGTCTCAAACAGGTTTTAGGGTGATATTTGTAGTTCAGATGCATCAGGTTGAGTCAAGTGGAAATGACGAAGGTGGGCCCCATCTTCTTTCTGGAGAGTTCAAAGATTGCTGTTAGGAATTGTTATTATTCCTTGTGGAAAACTTAAACATCAATATTAAAGTAAAAATTTCAAGTTTTAAGGTATGCATATAGGGAAAGGCAACAATAAGCATTAAAATATATATGAGAAAACTAGGAGTTCAGAGAGAAAATTGTGTATAAGGAAACGAGTCCCCAGATTTTGTTTTCTTCTGCCTTACACCAATTGGCTTCTTGATATAAGGCAGAAACTGTGAATTTAATCTCAACAACATGCTTGAATTTAGAGGAAAGCCAAATCCAACTCCAAAGCCAGCATTGGTTTACATGAATTGGGACTACAGGAATACTAGATAGTAAAGAGAAATAGATTTCTGTATAGATATAGTTAACTAGAATTAAATATTTGTACCATAAATCAGATTCCTCTTCATTAAGTGATTGTTTCTGGAGAGCTGTCTTCTCTTCTGTAGGTACCTACATGTTCAGTGTCTTTTGGCTGCTTGAAGATGGGTGTTCTCTGTTTTCCTGTAAGGACAAGAAAAGAGCACTTTCCCTACCTTTGAGAGTTCTCTGCACATCTCATGGGACCTAATTTGTTGGATGACTTGTTATTTCTCTTCATTAAGATGTTTCTCTTGTCCAACTCAGATCTTGATTAACTTAGATGGTATCCATAGCGTTTCTTCTCCTGTAGATACAAATGCGAAATCCCTACCCCAATGTAACACATATCCTGGTTTCCATACTGAGGTCAATACATCCTTAAAGTACACCGGTTGATTTAGTTCAGAAGTTTTTTCTATCGTCCAGTGTCTTTCTGCAGCTGTTTTTCCTTTTTCATTAGCATTAAGAAAGTTTAATGTTAATAAGGCATTATGTAATGTGTGTTTGGGTGTCTTGGTTCCTCCTGCCTGTTTATGGAGCATTTCTTTTAAAGTACGATTGGCTCTTTCAACTACTGCTTGTCCTGTAGGATTGTGTGGTATACCAGTTATGTGCTTTATGTTATAAAACTCAAAAAACTGTTCCAATTTTCTGGGTACATATGCTGGAGCATTGTTAGTTTTTATCTGTGCAGGTATGCCCATAATGGCCATTACCTCTAATAGGTGTGTGATAACAGAATAAGCCTTTTTAGAGCTCATAGCTGTGGCCCATTGAAACCCTGAAAATGTATCTACAGTGTGGTGCACATATTTTAATTTTCCAAATTCTGCAATATCTCTTTACATTCCAGCTTCCTTCCTCCCTTCCTTCCTCCCTTCTTTCCTCCTTCCATTCATCTAGCATTTCTCTTCCACCAGGAATTGCTAGAAGAATTTTATATATAATAATCCACATACAATTAAGCTTTGGACATTTGGGTTCCCTAATCTTCATGGATGCCACACTCTTGTAGTCAGGAACTGTTGCTTTGCTGTTTCCAATTTGGGATTAACTAAAACATTTGCAGGATGAAAACAATTCACTATGGTTCCAATTGTTTTTTGAGACTTTCCTTGTCTACTCTTTTAGGCCGTTAAGGTCTTAAACTCCCTGAGAGAAGCGAGAAGGGGGAGAGGGAGGGAGGTGCAGTGAAGGAGTTAGTATTCTGTCAACAATTCTGGGGAAGTTGTAGGGAGAGTGGTAGTGTGCACCTGAAATCTCACACCCAGGAAGCTGAAGCAGGAAGTTCACTGTGAGTTTCAAACCAGTTTAGATAGACTTCTTTGCAAACACCAGGCTAGTTTCTCTGCTGGTGAATATAGAAGGTGAGCTATAACACACATAATGCAAGCCTGGCTTTTTGACTGGAACCTTAAAAAAACAAAACAAAGCAAAACACAGCAAGCAGGACTGTCAACATCAAAGACAAACTTACAGTGAAAAGTCCATTGTAAAATCGTGATGAGAAGAATGGTCGGCATTAGGATGATTGCTGTGGGATACCCCTTCTGTGTACTGTGAATATGTGCTGATTATAGAAGCTGCTTTGGCCTATAGCAAGGCAGAATACACTAGGTAGGAAATCCTAGCATAGACACAAGGAGAAGGGCGGAGTAGAGAGAAATTCCAGCCAGCCACCAAACAAGTAAGATGAGAGAAAAAGCCTTGAACCATGTGGCAAAACACAGATAGAAGTATGTGTTAATTTAAATGTAAGGGTTATCTAGTAAAATGCCTGAGCTATTGGTCAAGCATTAATAATTAATACATATCTCTGATTATTTAGAAATAGCTATGGGACTGGGAGGGACAGATATACCTCCATTTGTGGATGATAAGGTATTGGAAGTCTGTGATTATTGGTATTACTCAATAATATTGCTCAATAATTGTCATGGAAAACAAAATGAGAATTTCAAAACCACATGGCCTTGAAGGGTTATGAAGCTACAGCTGTTGTGCAAATAGAATAAAAATGGATTTCTTGGTATCAAATGATCAAGAGTTATGTGGGAGAGGACAGGTGATGGGACCCATCTGCATGGCCATTAAAGATGCACAGGAAGGGCTAAGATAGGAGCCATCATTCACTAGGATGCCGTTCTAAATCCCAGTGGTTTACATTGTGTACCCAAAGCAGAAGGAATGTGACTTGGCTACATTTTATGCCACTGATCATATCCCTCCCTCCCTCCCTTCCTCCCTTCCTCCCTCCTCCCTCCCTCCTTCCTCCCTTCCTTCCTTCCTTCCTTCAGTCCACATCTCAACAGTACCACTTACCTTTATCCCTGTCTCATCTATAATTCTCCACTGTGGGTTTTCATGAGGGAAACAGGTGTCTGCATATTTAAAATGGACCTTCTTACACGATGCTGTAGCCTCCTTTACTAATAGCACTAGTTACCATGTTATTTCTTACTTCATTCACAAGGGTGTATCCTACTTGTTTTTGAGACAGCAGATGGTTGATATTTAATGTAATCAAAAATTTTAATTTTCCTTTTTTGATGTTTATGAATAAACACAGATGGCCAGTTCTAATCAAAATGGACACATTTGGGTAGTGTAAGGTGCATTAAAATTTAAATGAGTGCTATGTGACATTATAATTCAGGTAGATAAGGGAAGATATTGGCATCATATCACATCTAAACTCTAGAATACTAGCATAAAGCTGTAATCTCCTGAAGACAATTTTCTCAGTGTTTATAGCATGAAATATGGTTTCTCACATAGTTTATATAGTGAAACAAATGCAGATAAAATGACATCTTTAAACAGTGATTTTTCATTTTTAAATAAAAATTTTCATTTACATATTTTTCTTTCTACTTTTCCTGCATGCATGTATGTATACTATGTGCTTGGTACATGCAAAAGCGAGAAGAGGGACTTGGATCCTTTGGAACTGGAATTAAAGATGGTTGTGAGCCACCATGTGGGTTCTGGGAGCCAAACCTAGGTCTCTGCAACAAAATTATTTTAAAGATATGTACATATATATGCACATATATCTTTATATATATTTTCTCCTGAAGAAATAATATCTATATTTTAAGAGATCATAATATATGGTTTACATAAGCAACTTTAAGTTTAGTTTTAACAGAAGATAATTAAAATACATTGACTCATACTCAGAATCACATGTCAATACTCACATGATGGCGCACACCTTCAATCCCAGCACTCAGGAGGCAGGATCAGGCATATCTCTGTGAGTTTGAGGCCAGCCTGGTCTACAGAGCTAGTTACAGGACAAGCTCCCAAACAATACAGAGAAAACCTGTCTTGAAAAATCAAAACTAAATTAAAACATTTTCTAGAATAAGAAGACTAACTTTTGTCAAACCTCAAGGGAAGTAGTTTATAAAGTTGGAGTCGATTTTGGTAAAAGCACATTCTAGCCTATGTCTATGGAGGAGAAGTATTAATGAATATTCTTATCTTTTGGAAAGAAGTCTCAATTTCATGCACTGGTATGAAATTAAGATCCCTCGCTCTTTGGATGAAGACACTTTGCATGTTTCATTTTTTTTCACTTACTTAATGGAGTTTAATTATTCTTTGAAGAATTATGCAGCCATCCAAGGGTTCATACAAGACAATGTACTAGCTTCATCTTTGCTGATGCTAATTTTTATCTTATAAAATTTTATAAATTAGTCATTAATATCTTAAAAGTAAGAAAAAAGTAATTTGTCACTTGTGCAAAAATGAAGACCATAATCAATGGAGAGGGTTGTTCCCAGGTGAGGAGATTATGTGCATACTAAATGATAACTGAAAATGACCAGCAAGAAGTGAGGATCAGTATTATGGTACAATGTGTATGTGCTATGAGAATTCAACAAAAAAGAAATTTTCTCCTGAAGAAATGATACCTTCATTGGGCTCAAAATAATACTCACATTTCACTCTGCATTACCAGGACTGATGCAACATCTTTTACATAGGACAAAGAGCAAGCTGACACTACTAAGTCTGACCAAGGTTTTATTTCATGAACAATGTAAGACCAGATAACTGGTTGCAGAGGCCGTGTGCTAGGTTTATCCCAATGCTCAAACCAAGAAGCAGTAGGTGTGTAGGGCAGGCTTGGCCCACTCTCAGAAACAGATGCATCTTCTGTGCTGCACCAGGTTCTTCCTGGAGATTTCATAGCGAAAGTCAGACTGGATGGGGTTTGGATTGGGCCATACTGGGCATCTGGTCACGAGGGCTGCCTTCGACTCTGACAAAGTTGCTATCGTTGGTATAAAAGGCTCTTCTATCTACTTAAACTATATAGTCCACATGTTCCAGTCTGATATACCTCCAGAAAGTTACACAGCACTGTCAAGAATGAGACAGGAAAACTTGATATCTATGGGAAGGCTACCTTTTAAGAGCAAAGACATCTACTGCCATCGAATAGGACGATGCCAATGGCCCACAGGCTGTGGAATCTATTGCTATTTTCACTACAATGGAGGAGCTAGAGCTCACTTCAAGAGTGGAGTCAAAAGAGGTCATCTCTGCTGCTTCTGCTGATGCTCCCATCTTTGAGAGAAGTAGTGTAACTCACTAAATATAATCAGTAATGCATCCTGTACTACCAACTGCTTAGCTCCTCAGGCCAATATCATCTGTGGCAATTTCAGCATCTTTGAGATACCGAGTCTGTTTTATTTTTCTTAAAACAATGATCTCCAGTTCCATTCAATTTTCTACAAATGTCATGTTTTCATTCTTCTCAAGAGCTGAACAAAATTCCACTATGTATTTGCATAATTTTTTTTAAAAAAAAATCATTCACCTAGGCTGATTACATCACTTAGCTATAAACACAAATAATAGTATGAAAGCCCATTACTTTCTATACTGCTAAAATACTTTTTCAAAGTAGGTTTTAAAAATTAGCTTAGAAAGTAAAAGAAGAGCCTTTGAGGAGGCTTAGGGGGCAGATATTCTTGCATGCAGGCTTGATAACCTGAATTTAACCCTCACAAAGTGGCGGGAGAAGACTGACTTTGCCACATTGTTTTCTGTCCCCTTACCCATGACCTCCAAATACACATTCATGCATACACATATGCATACACATTCACACTGTTATGAGTAGGTTTTTCCCTGCCGGCCTGGGCCCACTGCTGCGCCAGCCCCAAATAACACACAGAGATTCTGTATTTGAGATAATTCCGTTGGTCAGTTACTAGTTTCTTATCGGCTAGCTCTGTCTTAATTATTAATCCATTTCCATTAATCTAAGTACTTCCACGTGGTCTCATCTTACCGGAGAGAGCGGCTGGCGTTCTTCTCTCTCCGCCCTCTATCTTGGAACTCCTCCCTACTACTTCCTCTTTCCTCCTTGTCTCCTAGTCCCTCCTATCTTGCTTTCCTATTGACCAGCAGTGCTTTATTCATTAACCAATACAAGAAACATATTTACATCTCCCATCAACACACACTCAACTTTTTAAAAAAAATTAAGGATGAGGATGAGGCATTAGGTGATGCTATCTGTACTGTGTTAACCGCATTCCTATGGGCTGGCTGATTCTGTGTGGCTGTCTCCCATAATTAATTTCAATAAAATATAGAACCACACTAAAGGGAAACCCATGAGAGGCAGGTCTACAACAGACTTAAATAACATCATCTACATGTATAACCTCATGACCAACCTTGAGCAAACGTTGTTGCTATACTAGTTAGCCTTGCCTGAATGGAGAGGAAAATTTTAAGTTATTTCTATTGTTTAGGTAGTACTCGCTATTTCCAGCTCAAGCTTATTGTAGCAAATACTGTTATTTTGTCTATGTGGCAAGTGCTTGCAATTAAAAATAAAGTTTAGACTATGCTTTTACATGTGTTAAATGGGATCCACCTGCATTAAGAAGAGTTTCCAGAGAAACAGGATCAGGGATTATATAGAATTTACACTAGTATCTTAAATATAATAACTCATAGTACATAACTAGCCATATCAAAAAAAAGATTTATTGAGGAAATTCTTAGTGTTGTCCACTATCTGCTGTCTGTTCAGCTGCTGTAGACCCAGGATGGAGCTCAGCCTGAAGATAAACATCTGAGACTCAGGGGAAATAAAGATGTGCCAGTCTGCTGTGGCTGAATGTGTCCCTCCAGAACATGTGTGGAACTTAATCCACAAAGAACAGTAGTGGGAAGTGTGGCCTCTGGGAGAGGCCTCTGCCCCAGGACAAGGTTGGCGCTGTTGTGAACGAGTTGGAAAGAACTTCCCAGACCAACCTTTTCCTTCTGCTCTCTATTGTGGGGGATTGCAGAAAGGGACGACCATCTCGAAAGCAGAACCTAGGCCCTCACCAGACATTTGATGTTAGACTCCCAGGCACCAGAACTTCCGAAATATATGTCATTCTGTTCTTAAAAACAACCAAGTATTATGTAGTTTTGAAACATCCATGCCAATAAATTGAAATTTGGCTGTGATTGAGAGGTGTGGGAGCTAAGTTGGAGGTGTGGAAGAGGGTACACTCAGGGATCTAGCAGTCTGAGAACCAGGACCCTACTGTCTGAAGACTGAAGAAGGCAACTGCTTTAGGATAATAAGAAAGAAAATTCACTCCCCTCCCCTCTCCTCTCTCCTCTCCTCCCTCATGTGGATATGAAAGTTAAAGATCTTCCTCTGGTCCTCTGTCAATAGCCTCTTTTCTTTTCTTTTCTTTTCTTTTCTTTTCTTTTCTTTTTTTTTTTTTTTTGAGGCAGTATATTCCTGAATCTTGCTGCTATGGCTAGATTTCCTGCCCAGGGAGACTTGGGGATCCAGCCATTTTTGCCACCACAGTGCTGGGCTCCCAGGAGCATCCTGCTACACCTGGTTCATGTGTGCTCTGTGTCCACATTCAGGTCTTCATGCCTGTGTGTCAGACACTTTACTCCATGAGCCATTTCAGTACCATGTTCAGCAAATTTAATTTAGCTTATAAATGCTCAATTTAGAAATGACATAGTTACTATTAATTTACTTTAATCCTATGAAAATGAGATTTTGTAACGGTATGTCTGCCATGATTAAGAAAGAAAGAAAGGCCTTGCCTTTCTGTGGCTCAGCAAGGCATCATCAAAGCCAAATTAGGCCCCAGGACAAACTTTGTAAAGTACAAACTACTGTAGTGGATAGTTTGTGTGGTTTCAAACAACGGATTTTGAAAAAGATTTAATAGTGTTTAGACTGTAAGGTTTGGTTTGTGTGTTTTTCTTTCTCTCTGATCTGTTGCTAGGGCACTAACTCAGAGCCAGCTATCACCATAGCAAAGGAATGACTCCAGAATGCTACCCTTACAGTTCACAGGACTCTGTGTTCACCACTCTTATGGGTTTTTAACTGGTTCTATGTAGCTTCCTGGAGTTCCAGCTTCATGAATGGTTTAGGGCACAGTTTAGAATTTAATAAGAAGAAACAAGAAATTTACCAGTTTCTTGCTTTGTAATGCACTAACTCACAAATTCAAGTCCCTGCCATTCCGCTGGAGATACTACAGACCTCAGCTTTGTAAGGCCCCTGTACTAGTCTTAGATTCTCTTCTTTGGGTCATGTATTTAGGCAAAATGGTACATTAATCACACACATGTTCTTATTTTACCTTCTGTGGGAGTCCAAAGTCCTGTGTTGCTCTGGCCTGACCTTTGAACATGTGTGTGTGT
The DNA here is from genome assembly GCF_943737965.1 of Phodopus roborovskii. Lineage (NCBI taxonomy): Eukaryota > Metazoa > Chordata > Mammalia > Rodentia > Cricetidae > Phodopus > Phodopus roborovskii. The sequence continues at coordinate 10,869,135 of NW_026125278.1, read as the reverse complement.
GTGTGTGTGTGTGTGTGTGTGTGTGTGTGTGTGTATGAGAGAGAGAGAGACAGAGAGAGAGAGAGAGAGAGAGAGAGAGAGAGAGAGAGAGAGAGAGAGAGAAGCCTTTCCAGAATCACAGTGCCTGTTGCATCCATTGATAAATTTTTGCCTTGTGCTTGATCCATCTCTACTTTTCAACACCATTATTTTTCTAGCATTTTTATTATGTTTAAAGGCATATCAGTTGCTGTCAAAATTCTTTAGCCTCAGTAAATTATAAAGTGTTTATAAACCACTAGGGGGTCCTGCGAGAGTCTGAAATCTTAACAGTTTTCCAGGTAGGTAATATCACACTTCCTGTAGCCAGGTTTACAGTAAGGCCTGGTATCAGGATGGCAGAAGAAAAGCCAAGGGATCTCATGATGGACAGAGACATGAATTCTTTCTCCTACCTTCTTGAAGAATTTTAAACATTATGTTTTTGTTTATTGTGTGTGTTTGCCATTCTGTCAAGTGCATGCATGGTGTGCATGGAGATTTCAGAGGACAACTGAAATTTTCACTCCCTGGGTCCTGGGAGAAAGTGCCTTATTTAACACACAGGGCCATATTGCGAGACCCCTTTCCACCCAAATCTTGGAAAAATTGTTTGAAAAAGGAGAGTTGGAAAAGATAGAGCCAAATCACCAAATTTAAGATTGATGTCTCCTTTTAATTTTAATATCTATTTCATTTTTGAATTATCTGTATGTTAGTGTGTCTGTGTGTGGGTATGTGAATTCATGCTTATGGAGACTGGAGGATAATGTAGGAAACATGCAGCTAGAATTACAGGAAATTGTGAGCTGCTTGGCTTGGGTGCTGGGAACAAATCTCTAGTCCTCTGGAAGAGTAGCAAGTACTTCTAAGTGCTGGAGCCATTGCTCCTGATAAGAGTCTCTCGCCATCACTCAGTGGCGCTTACTTCATACATATGTATTTGGCTTCTTGAATCAAACTTGATCCCATTCCAAGTTATTGTAAGATACAGCCAAACATCAGCAATAAAAAAGATGCCCAGTGAGACAGAGATACAAGTCTTTCGTGCAAAGGCAGCTGGATTAGGTGAGTTGTAAATGCATGAAATGAATTACAATTATTGCTCAGGGCAAGGAACTTTCATTCTAAAGCCCATCAAACAGGTAGCCAAACCAGAGACACTGCCAGTATTTTTCATGCTGTATCAATTGTTCATAGAGATGATACTGAAAAATAACTTGTAGAGAGTCTTTGCACCTGGCTTCAGATTTTTCACTGGCTAAGCAAGCAGTGTGTGATTGGAAAGTGACCTCATGCATGAAAACTTTGAGCATGTGCACACATAGATACACACACACACACACACACACACACACACACTCACAGCCCCATGTTTTTCTGTCTGCTTAGTGGTTGCACATGAATCTACTGATATTTTAATTATAGTCTATGATAGGAAAATACATGGATTTGCCTATAGTCTGAGCCCACATGGCCCTGCAGATAATGCTCCACTGGCCACTCTGCCTTGGCCAAGATATATAGGTTTAAACCAAGTCTCTATTGTTCTTTTTAACCAATACATACTTGGAAGTCAGCTGTGGCGGGGTGAAAACCTGCTGGATCAGAGAAGCTGAGAAGCTATTGGCTGACCTTGTTTTTTGTTCGGAGACACAGCAAGAGACATGTCTCTTCACTGTTCCAAAACCAAAAAAGAACAGCCAAACTCAAGCCTTGGCCCTCTCCTTCCTGTGCATCTTCTCTATCCAAATTGCTGGCTTTTTTATGGCCAGTTCTGGTCAGCTGGTGGGCAGTTCCATGCCCTGAATCAAGGTAACCTTAACAGTCTTGGAGTATCAGAGTGTGATCAAAATTCCCTCTACCGGGGTTGCTTTGACTTTTTCCTTGATATCGAATTTCTCCTCAAGATATACAAGCAGAGGAGAGGACTGATATGAAACTGCTAAACCTAAGTAACTTCTTTATTATCTTTGCCCATGGATATAGAGCTCAAGGGTTCACTGAGCTCTACATGGTAACACAGTGGGACTAATATAGATAGTGCTGTGTTCCTAAGAACAACTGATCCTAATCGAGGAAAGTCGAAATTCCTATGCTAAACATGTTGAGAAAACACTATTGATGCCTGGAAGAAAGAGAGGTTGCCCTATATGAGCTAAATGTGGTAAATGTGGAGTGTAAGGTTTTTTGATACCTGACCATGAGCAATATTTTGATCATAAGTTATTTACTGTGATATGAATGCACATGAATGTTTTGAGAATTCCTCTTATATTCCACTGTGTCTGGATAGATAGACAACCTTGGACTTGGGGATTCTCATGATGGCCTTCTGAATATATAGTAGTGTGAAAGAAAGATGTGTTTAGTAGTAACTGCACTTCAAATTTTTTATTTTTTTTCATTCTCCAGGCTAATGATTTGAATTTATGACAGCAGGGGATATTTTAAAGTGTCAGCCACTGCATCTTACAGTTTGGCACACCATCGGTGGGGGAACAGTTAATAGTGTACAGAGTGTGACGTTGCTGACCTACTGGGAGATATCATTCTGTAAATATGTTTTTCTTATTGGTTAATGAATATAGCCCTGTTGGCCAATAAGAAAGTGAGATAGGTGGGACTAGGAGACGCAAAGAATTCTGGGAGATGTAGTAGAGACAAGTCAAAATGTAGGAGGTGACAGGAGTAAGAGGTCTGGACACGTAAGATGAGACCACGTGGAAACACTTAGATTGATAGAAATGAGTTAATAGTTAAGACAGAGCTAGCCAGTAAGAAACACTAGTAACAGGCCAACAGCTTTATATCTAATACAGTGTCTCTGTGTGTTATTTTGGGGCTGACAAGGTTGTGGGACTAGCCTGGTGGGAAAATTCTCCTTATAAAATGGAATCTACAACATGGGTACTAAGAACTTCCACTTAACACTTGACAAAAGCTTAAAAAAAAGGGGACTTTAGAAACAAAACAGAGACAACCAAATCTTCTTGGTGGGCACATTTTTCTAGGTTGGGCTCTGTTTTGCTAGAGATAAGCAGAGATTCTGGCAGCTTGTTTAAAGGAGGTTTTCTGACTCATCATAAACAGCAAAATAAATAAATAAATACAAACAAAAACAAAAAGCCACATGGCTCTTTTAGGAGGCCCTGCTAACAATTCAGTGGTGTATAGGGGCAGCTGGCAGTGGCAGTGACCACATCTCCAAACCAGCAGCATGCTGCTTGATGGCAGCATAGACCAAGGCAGTGAGCACAGCTCTCCGTGCTGGTGGTAAATGTACCCCTGACATATTGGACAGCAATGTTGTTTAGCAGATAAAGGCTCCTGGCCAGAAAAAAATAAAGACTTACAGTAATGACAGATTAAGATAAATAAAAACCTCTAAAGGTATACAGTGTGTTTAAAATATATGTAGACATTGGAGATAAAAAGAAACAGGATAAAGTGGTTTAAAAAAAAAAAAACAAAGAATGAGAGTTGCTGGGTGTGATGGCACACACCTTTAATCCCAACACTCAGGAAGCAGAGGCAAGCAGATGTCTGTGATTTCGAGGCCAGCCTGGTGAACAGAGTGAATTACAGGGCAGCCAAAGCTACACAGAGAAACCCTGTCTGAAAAAATGAAAATATAGAAGTTGAAGAAATAGAGTAATAAAAAAGCCACGTGAAGATGGAAAGTACACAGAGTCTGGATACTGTATGCTATTGTGTTGTCTTTGAATTGCTCAGTTGCTAAGGAAGGAACAACAACTACTAAAATATACTTGATTATCAATGCTGCTGGATTAATCCAATTCATATATCTTTGTAATACTTTGACTACAAAATTTAAGTCTAAGGACAGGTTACTGGGAAAAAGAATTTCTATTTTTGTTTCCACAAAAAAAGAAAAGCTGTGGATTCCTTTTAGACTAACATGGTTTGATCAAGCCAGACACCCTGAAGCAGTGTCCCAGGGGATCCAACATTCAAAACAGCTGGGACAAGGCAGCCCTGCAGACTACAGCCAAAATTTTTGAGTCTTCTAGGATTCCCATGGTATTCCAGTGTGCCCAACCAGCAGGAAGCAGTTTGGAAAGAACACACCCAAATTCCCAAATATTGTCTATAAATGTTTACTTTCATTTAAATGGGGTTGGTTGTAAATGGTTAATGATCACAACCATTCTCTTTTAAAGGTAAAAGAGGACTATGGTATAGAAATGAATACTTTGTTGTGGAATGGATTTTCATTTATTTAGGGTCAAATTTGTAATAAGTATATTTTTCTTGTTTAGGGATTGTGTTTGCATAGCTCATTTTAAAATGTAATGTATAATTAAGTACAGATTGTAGATAATTACCTATGATAGTCAAAGCTTATAGTTATGTTAGTTAGGTTTTCTAGATATACAGAGATGTATTTGAGATGGATAGTCTGCAAACCTTTCAAAGACCTTCAGAAAATGGAATTTAAAATGGTTTAGGGTTTTTCGTGACTATGAGATGCAATTGCTCCTGGCAAAACCAATTACATCTGAGAGGAAGATGGGCATTGAAGAAACTTGTTGTGGAGTTTTTTTTTTGATATAGCGGACTAGCCAAACTGCTAAAGAGTGACAGCAAACCTTGCCTAAACTGTTTGACTGTTGGTATAAAACTAGACATGCAGGACCCATAGGAAGATGACTACTGAACTCAAAAAACAAGACGGACAGTCCTGAACAGTCCCTGCTTTGGGGAGACGTCTGCCAGACATTCTGCAGGACATATAGAAAAATAACTGACAAACTGACAATAGAGGTGGACAGTTTAAAATTCTCTGCTTCACTGAAAAGACCGTCAGACACACTATAGTCTATGGGCTGAAGATGGATGCCCCAACATTATGGAAGAACTTCAGGTGACTGTCCAGGTAGCAAATGTCTCTGTCATTTCTAGAATTTATATATTATCCTTCTATGGTCTTTGATGATGTTGAAGACAGATAGTTGTGGTTATAGTTTTTCTTAGGACTAAAGATAAGTTACATATAAGACTTTACTCTCACAAAGATAGGATAGATGATGGAACATTTTCTTTAAATCTTGCTAAATGTTAATGGACTAAATATTGTTAACTATAGTTCTTATTTGATAACTGTTTTATTATACATTTTACTGTGTTAAAGTTAAAACCCTTATTTTTATTTTAGACAGAAAATAGGAAATGATGGGAGATGTCATTCTGTAAATATGTTTTTCTTATTGGTTAATGAATAAAGTCCTGTTGGCCAATAGGAAAGCAAGATAGGTGGGACTAGGAGATGAGGAGAATTCTGGGAGATGTAGAAAGGAGTCAATATGTAGGAGGTGACAGAAATAAGAGGTTTGGAACCTCTCTCCAGTAAGATAAAACCACATGAAAACACTTAAATGGATAGAAATGAGTTAATATTTAAGACACAGATAGCCAGTAAGAAATGCTAGTAACCAGCCAACAGTTTCACAATTAGTACAGCATCTCTGTGTATTGCCAAGCTCATGGGAAAGTGCTCGTAACATTGATTTGTGATGTTCACTGGGTAAGGTGCATTGAATGCATGCTTGATTTGTGATATTGACACCTTTTGGTGAATGTATTTGGACATAATTAAGAAAGTTAAGGAGCATGTGTATGGGCTCTAGGGACATACATTGACTGTTTTCCAACAGTTCTGTATCACTATCTACTCATAATTTCATATTAGAAACAAAAAATTCTGGGTATCTCATTGTGAATTGGCTTGGTACAGTTTCATGCACATAGATAGATGTATCATTTTCACTTCAAAGAATTATTAAAGTAAATCTCCACCAGGGGTTCAGTTTCATAAACAATGTTCAAGCTAAGGTTACTGTAGGAAGGGAGGGAAGGAGGCAAACAACATAACTGATATATGAAGAGGACTCATTGATTTCATTGCTCGGCCAGATAATTCTAAACATAAAAGAACAATTGAATATTTCACTCCCTTACCATCTGAGGAAATGAAGATAGAAAAGGACGTTGAAGAGCCCTTAGTACATAAAATAAGGTGTTAATGTGTTCTCTCTAGGCACAGTTGCATCTTTCTGTAAACTCCATTCTGCAGTTATTGAATAAAGTGTAGAGACAATCAGAGTATGTTTTTGTGTGTTGTTTTAGAATACTTTTTCTTTTTTTAAGTTTTGTAAAAAGATATCTGTATCTATAAGCAAAATCTGTGCATTGCATTCTAACAGTATACATTTCTAACTGTGGCCAATGTATTTTCTTCTTTGTTAGGTTAATAGGTATTTTCCATTGCTTACTCCAGAAATTTTATCTCAGGATTGCTCCTGTTTCATTCTTGAAAAATAAAAGGTAGTAACTTACACATATTTTTTTTTTGTTTAAGAGATGTATATCCAAGTATCTGTATGCAAATCAGTGGCATGAACAACAATTGCTGATGTCCTAGAAACTTGAACTTTAATGGAAAGGCTCTTTTCTTTGTTATTGGTCTTAAACATGGTCAGTACCTGCAATTTCTAGATGAATATTTCCTTAGACTCAAAGCTGCCACTTTGAAGTATACACACACACACACACACACAGAGAGAGAAAGAGAGAGAGAGAGAGAGAGAGAGAGAGAGAGAGAGGGTTCCAATATGCTCATACACACCCATGCATGAATTCACATGAATGAACACAAACATTTACACATATGCACGCTCATATATGCACATATTCACACACACAAGCATGCATACACACATACAAATACAACCACAAGAACACACATGCTGATATACAGATATGCACACAAGTGCATGTACACACACATGCAATATACCAAGGCAAGCAGTAAATAGCTGAGCAAGGACAGTTTTTGTTTTAGTCATACAGTATCCCCTCAGAAATAACCAACATAACAAATTGCCTCTCATTTCTTCATCTATTACTTTGTTCATTTTACCAACACTGTTTTTGTTTGTTTTTCCTACTTAGTGTTCTTGTTACAGAAGACAGAGTTTGAAAAGGCAACTACCTACATTCTAGCAGGGACCTAAGGCATAAGTAAGTAAAATTAAATAATATTACTTCAGATAGAAGCCACTTATATACATAAAATACAATAAGGGAGACACAGTGACTTACAGTAATCCACAGGAGGAGGTGAAATTTGAGGATCTGTGCATGAGATGAAGGAGCCAGTCATCTAAAGATTGTGGTTTAGAGAGTTCCATGAATTCTAACTAACAACTGTTCGGTGGTAAGGAGAGAACTGGATTTGTATATTAAAGATGTAGAAAAACATGGCTTTGTGTGGTTGAGAGTGTGCGAAATTTTCTGTGGAGACAACAAACATCTATTCATCCTGAACAGGGCACCAAGGACAGATCAAATAAATGGCTCCACTCAAGTATAGCTTGGAGAAAATAATTTCAGTTAGGTTTCTGACAGGGCCACAGGTGAGGGGTTTCTTACAGGAGCACACATAAGTTATATTTGGCTACATCACAGAAGAAAAAGTCCACTCTCCCAGCAATTATCTATTATTGGAGAGGAGCATGGCCTTATGTGCCCTTCCTTTTACCAACCATTAGCTGCCTAACTCTTGGGGAGAGGCTTCACTCATGAACCTCCTTCTCTGTCATGGCTGGGAGACAATGTTCCATAACAGAGAACCATTAATAAGAATGTCTTGAGACATTCTGAAGCATGTAGGCTGGAGTGGGTTCTGGGGCTGAACAGTTATGAAGACATTTTGTTGCTGCAGGAGTAGTTACAGCCAGGACTTTGCTGCTGACCAATAACAACACGCCTCATTCTGATCTAGAAAATATTTTGAAGCAGAAACAGTATGGAGCAAGACAGGGAAATTGCAGCGTTTTCCCCTGGGGCGAGGGAGAGGATGGGTGAGGCTCTTTTCTCTTATGTTGTTTTCAGAGGGAATCAGTTTTAATTCTATCATTCTACATCCGAGAATCTTACCACTTGATAAATTAGATATGCCAAGTAGGTTTCAGATGTACAGGCTTCTGGAGAAAATAGGGGCTGGAATAGATAGTTTGAAGTCATATGTTTACTAGTGCTGTGTAACACCAACCAGATTCGACTGCTAATTGAGATGGAGGGAGGCCTGGGAACCATGGGCAGAAGTGTGAAAACTAGATATCTAGAAGAGACAAGATGATAAGGAGGCTTTCCACTGAAATAAAAATTAGTAAATGATGGCATGTAATATGCCAAGAATGTCTTCTCGCTGATGTCTGAACTTTTACCTAATATGAACAAAAGTCTCTAAATCTTGACAGCCACCCTCCTTTGCCACTTCCATATTATAGTTGCTGGTTTGACATTTCACTAAATTCCAGTGAGGTTGTTTGAAAGAAAACGGCCCCCAAAAGGAGTGTCACTATTAGGAGGGGTGGCCTTGCCGGAGGGAGTGTGTTACTGTGGGGGTAGGCTTTGACGTTTCTTTTCCCAAGCTTCCCTTAGTGGGGCAGTCAACTTCCTGTTGCCTTCAAGATGTAGCACATCTGCCTGCATGCCTCCCCCCTTCATGATCATATTGGGCTGAACCTCTGAAGCAGTAAATGAGCCACCCTCAGTTAAATGATATTTTTATTTGTTTATAAGAGTTGCCATGGTCTCAGTGTCTCTTCACAGCAATGAGAACCCTAGGAAAGCATGATTATGTATTAATTTAAAAAATATTACTCAAAACTTGTATAGACAAATATATTTAGGCTAAATCTAAAAGAATGGGATATGCCTTTTAATTTCTACCTTGTGTCCAGCCATTCCTAATGAGTTCTTGTGCATTTTATTTCATACCAGGAAAAAGAATTCTTTCAAGGAGCTATAGTAGATTGAATTCTAAATCCTACTTCTCATGCTCTCAGTAGGCAAAAGCAGTCAACCTGTTCATTTTAAAGGTTTATATCTCACAGGGCTTTTCCCTCTGTAGGTATTTTAAACATAAGCACCCTGGGAAAATTGTCTAAGGAGTCACCTTCCTTTGACAAGGCCTCTGAGCAGGTTTTTCTAAGCACAGGAAGGAGAGCATTTGGGAACTATAAAGGAATCATGTTATTATATTAGATGCAGTTATTTTCTCAGTAGAAAGTGCTCTTTGCTTTTGTCAGAGATGTTTGTAGGGTGTAGAGACCGGTGCATCTTTCTGTTCTTCAAATCTGTATTTGTGAACAATGTTATGAAAAAAGGCCCCCCACAGCTCATTTTGTAGTAAACAGCCATTGCTTTGTATCATAGTTCATGGTATCACAGAGTGTCTTTGCATCACTGTTAGCCTCAGAGACTTTTCCAATTAGCTATGAAGCAGGTTTACTTTCAGAGCATCAGGAAGCATCTTTTCATTATTTCCTCAGAAGGATCTAGAATCAACAAATAAGAAGCTCTTATAGATGTCCCCATCACTTTGAAACTTTTTCTTTTGTGGAACGTGTCTCATGTAGACCAAGGTGGTCTTGAACTTCTGTGAGGTCAAGGATGACCTTGAACCCACTATTTTGTGTCCACTCTGGAGCATTGCGATTACAGCTGTGCACTACTATATTTCGTTTATGCAATGTTGGGGGATTGAACTCTGGGCTTCCTGAATGCTCGAGGTTCTCTACCAACTGAGCTAATGCTTGAAAGATTTTTAAGTCCAAACATTTTTCTGTCTACACTTACTACATCAGTCATGTTTGTTTATCAACTCTGCTAGGTTGTTATGAGCTACTAAGGCTGGCATTACCACTATAACCTTCCTTGGAGATTCTGTATGTGAAAAGCACATGCCTTTGGAAGCAAACAAGAGAGCTCCAGTAAACATGTGGGCCATCATTATTCTTGATCGTAGTCACTATGCTTGAGTCCTCCTTAGGATCACTGCGAAGCACCACCTGTGTCTTGAGATTGAATTCTATGGAATTCAGTAATTGAGAGGCTAAACGTTATAGTGGTCATTCTTTGAGATATTGTGCTAAGTTTGCTGCCCTGGAGCTATGTTTCAGACTAGCATATCTTTAGTTTCTAGGAAGTCTCACTCATTCATTTCTTCTCTGATATTTCTTGTCCTGTAATATTGAAATACCAGACTTGTATTAGTGTTAAAAAATACTACATATCGAAAAGAAATGTGTTAGGATAGACTTCAGATAATTTATTTGCTATCAGACTTAATCAATGGACATCTTGCACAATTTCGTTTCACATTGGATATTTTCAGTAGTAAAGACAAACTAATATAATGAAGTAACTACAGAATCCTAATGGTTGAAGCAAATATATATTTATTTCGTTAAAACACATTTTGCTTCTTTTTGATTGGCAGGCAGCTTCCATATTGAAGGATTTCCCCATCTTAGGCTCTGCTTTCCTTTGATCTATGCATTCCTCCTTGATTTTGCTTTTGTAAGAACTTGTCTCTGGTTCCAAGATAAACCAAGAGGGTCTTGACAGTGAAGTGCCTAACTTGGTAGCCCTGTGTTCTCCTGCTAGCAACCCCTCACAGTGGGAAAGAAGCCCGGATCTCAGTTTGTCCTTTAGAGCATTTACTCGGCCTCCCTTATCCTTAGTAAATGGCAAATTAATGATTTTTCCTTTGAAAGCAAATTTGATAGATTAAAAAAAAACCTTTTCTGTATTTTCAAGAGTGGGAAATAAACTGATGGACATTCAGTCAAGAAGGTTTGGTTTTGAAACATGTTTTTTAAAATTTGAAAGAACCAATGAATAGTTTTATTAAACTACTTAATATGTTAATACTTGAACATAATAATAAACTTTAAACTGCCAAGATATTTGATTATTACAATACCATTTTCAAGTAAGCATAGTATGACTTCAAACATTACATCACTCAGCATCATGTTGGAAAACATTAACTTGTAAGGGTTTACACCAATTTCTATTTACTGTCTGTAGCAAAATTGGGTCCCTGGTAGCTGTCTCAGTATGTGGATGGTTTCTCTACTGTTTAGTACCCTCTGTGATGGCTTTTACTTACTTGGCTGTTGTCTGTGAAGCACTGCTAGTTGAATCTGTTGTACAGAAGTCTTCATTTGAAAATCTTTTTTCCTTTTTAGATGACAGTATTTAATATTATAGTTAGAGAAGTATAGGTTTCCAAGTGATTTAACCCACACAGATGAGGAACAAAGTCAGATTAATTAAAACTCTGGCTTCTGTATAAAATATACATCACTCCGTGCATCTTGGATTCATTAAAAACACAGGATTAAATACAATATGGATATCTATAAACAATCTATGTGTCTGTCATTTAAGATTTAGCCTCATATTTAAAAGGCAGCAAGAGGCCAGTGTAAAACCCAATTGAGGTTCTGAGGGATGTTGCTGAGGAGCATCTTCTGCCTCCTGTAAAACAGTATTGAATATCATCTTGAAATGGAGCTGCACTCAACTCATAATGAATCAAGAGCTGATTGATTATGAGTTGAGTGCAGCGAACAAGTGTCAGTGAACAGAGACTATACTGGCTCATCCTTTGTGGATTAAGCTCAATGGATACTATTTCTAGGCATTTTGATTTGAGCCAAAATGATGGTTTTACATGTGGAGTGTTTCTGTGTTTGTGAAGCTGATGGTTTAGTGCAATTAAAATGGAATTCATTATGTTGGCAAATGGAGCTAAAAACGATGACAGATGAGAGGACAAGTAAGTCAACACGGGCTGCCTCAGTTTCATTTTAAGTAATGTGACTTATGATAGTATACTTTTTAATATTTCTGTGTTGTATTTGGAGTTTTCTCATCAATTGTAGCTAGTCATCCGATGAAGGGCATCACAGGGCTATGGGAAGCATCTGGCTTATAACAAGTACTTAATCAACAGCCCTATCTAGATACATGCATAAAAATATCCCAAATAAAATGTATATAAACCTTGGTCTTACTGAAGCTGCTCTAGTGACTTTTCCTGTGCTTTAGCAAGTGAATCCTTATAGTTTGCTGATTTAGAAAATGGGACAAATTGTCCATTCTACCAGTCTGATGTTGTATTTTTCGTGTAGGAGCATGAGGCATGCATAAAACTGATCACATAGTCACCTCTCACAGTACAAACTGCTCCACTAGATATGACATTCCCACATTTTCTTTTAGAAATAAGCCTTTATAATTGGCATTTTTGTTCAGTGAAAAAAAAAAACAATTTTAATTTAGAAAAATCAGTTATATGATTAAACCCAGAAAGTATAGTTCAGAAATGAGCTGGAGTCCTGGATAGAACCCCAGGTAGCAAGAGGTAACTGTTTTCCATTCAAGAAATTGTTTCTCTCAAGAGATCTCCTTGGTCCATCCCTTTCTCACTTGGGATGCTGAATGCCTGGAGGCTTTGGAACAACAAACTAAGAAATCAGACAAAATGTAGATGAAAGTGGCATGTTTTATTCAGAGTTCAATATCCATTTATTTTGAGGGCAGAGATGTCTGTGTTGTGACTCGTGCATGCTGTGAAAAAATGCCAAGCGTCTCGGTAACTAATGTTACTGAGAGAAGATTCACAGAGAGTGTGCAGAAGCTCATGAAATGCTAATGGTTGAATTCATGAGGAAGAGTCAATTTTGGATTCTCATGTTTTGGGAACATATCAAAGAACTTAATATTTTGGTGTATAAAAAGAAATCCATAAATTCTGCAAGTGATGCTACACCCTTCTCTTTACTATGATGCATCTTTGGGGGTTTCTTTCATTTCTTACTACCTTGGCTTCTCCATTTTCTGAGTTCATGCTATCTTTCATTTTCCTGCTTTTTAAAAATAAACTAAACATTCCATCTTTTTTTTTTTTTTTTTTCCAGTTGGGTCTGGTTCTTCTTAAGTTAAGTGTTGAAAATCCATGAGTTTTGAGCCAGAAGGACAACACCCAAAAGTCATCCTCTACCAAATGTTTCCTCAGAGAATTAAAAGGGCCACAAAGAGACAGTGTGTCATCTCCAAGGACATGATAGGGAAAGCTGTATCCCAAGTATGAATGGATGGAAGGACACTCTATGCATTTTGACGAACAAATCATGTTAAGGCTTAGCTGTGTATTCCCTGCTAACAAGGGCCAAAGGGCAGTGCACTTGAGTGGTGGTGGGTCAGGTGAGTGTAGTAAAATGATGGGCAAATACTGGTGATGTCTTTTGTGAAAGGTCATGGCTTGAAAATTCACTTTGAAGTCAGTCTTGCATAAACATGACAGAAAACTCCTTTAGAAAAGAAATTACTGACAGGTCCTGTGAAGTGGGGACTAGGGCTTCTTCCTGTCTCTAGGTTAAGGCAGTTATCCCTCCATGGGGGATGTGTTTGCAAAGTCCATTTGGGTGGGGGATGGGAGGGGAGGGTGCTTAGAGTGCATGTGAGAGGGCAGAGAGGGTAAAAGGGAGGGAAGGAGGGAGGGAGAGGGAACTGGGATCGACATGTAAAATAATAAATTAAATTAAAAAAAATGATTTGACTCCAAAATTTAAGTTGAAGGACAAGTTCCTGGGGAAAAGGATTTCTATTTTTGTTTCCACAGAAAATGAAAAGCTGTGGATTCCTTCCAGACTACTGTGGTTTGATCATGCCAGACCGCCTGAAACAGAGTACAAGCTGATCCTACATTCAAAACAGCTGGACAAAACAGCCCTACAGACTACAGCCAGGATTTCTGAATCTTCTTAGAATCCCCCATGACAGCGCCCCTTACCAGCAGGAAGTAGTTTGGAAAGAACGACGCCCAAATTCCCAAATATTGTGTATGTTTATTTTCATTTAATTGGACTTTGTTATATAAAATAAAATAATAATAATAAAAAAGAAAAGAAATTACTTGTTATAGCTATCTTTTACCTTCATTTAATGGTTTAAAATTACTTCAGGTTCTCTTCTTGAATTTAAATCTTTCTTCACTGTCTTATTTAAGATTTCTATTCCCATAATGAAAGAGCAAGACCAAAAAGAAAATTGGGAAGAAAAGGGTTTATTTGTCTTACACTTACACATCATTGTTCTTTATTAAAGGAAGTCAGGGCAGGAACTCAAATGTGTAGGAACCTGGAGACAGGAGATGATGCAGAGGCCACGGAGGGGAGCTGCTTATTGGCTTACTCTGCATGGCTTGCTCACCCTGCTTTCTTACAGAACCTGGAACCTTCAGTCCAGGGATGGCACTTCCAAAAATGGACTGGGCCCTCCCATATTGATCACTAATTGAGAAAATTCCCTATAGATAGATTAAAAAAAGATTTTACTAATTAAGGCATTAATTGATTTTCCCAATCCCAATCACAGTTTCTCCTCCTTCCACCCTCTGCTCTCAGTCCCGACCCCCAGATCCCCCCATCTTCTCCCTCTCCCTTCCTTTCAGAAAAGTACATGCCTTCCAGTGTGTATCAGCTAGCTGTAAAGATAGCAAGTTGCAGCAAGACTGTTACCTCCACTCCTTCTCAGGCTGGAGAGGGCAAACTGCAGGAAGTAAGGGTCCCAAGAGCAGGCTACAGAGTCAGAGTCAGAGTCCCGACTCCCTCTGCCAGGTGTCCCAAAAGAAGACGAAGCCATACAACTGAAACACATGGGCAGTGGGCCCAGTTCAGTCCCAAGCATGTTCTCTGGTTGGTGATTCTCTCTCTCTCTCTCTCTCTCTCTCTCTCTCTCTCTCTCTCTCACACACACACACACACACACACACACACACACACACACACATGTTTTTTCCATCCCCAAGAAAGACATGAACATAATTCAAAAGAAGCACTTATGGACAAGCAGAGATTAATTCCAGTAACTTTCCATTTAAGAACAAATAGAGCTTAAGCAAAGCACACCTTCTTTCAGTTTGTAACTCCAGCGCATGAGATTATTTGACATTGACTGACCAGGCAAACTTGCATTTTCTTGGCTATTTCAAAGGTTCTTATGGAGATTCAGGGCAAAGGCTTAACATAAGAATATGTCATAAATCAATAAAAATGTTGTTGATTCACAGAATATTGCTGAATGGACTCTTAAGCAGTTTAAATACATCTTGAAGTTGAGTGCTAAGTTGTAAAATGATCTAAATAAATAAGTGTTGATGATATTACGTTTAATGAATAACTACAACTACATGGACTTAATATTTTTTTGTATTAGCCAATTTGGAAAGAAACTAGTTATAGCCAAATTTGTGTATTGTGCAATTTGCTTATTTTTGAGTCTAGTAAGCATAGCTACCAAGAATATATAGTTGTTTAAAAAAAAAAAAAGCAGCCATGCCTCTTGCTCTTTTAGATTGCTCTGCTGCATTTTGAGGAGATATAAAAATGGGAACTCGGTGTGCATCCAACACCAACTGTTGCTCATTCTGCCTTGGCCTCCACTTTGCAGAAGAGCTGCGTTGGAAAGGAATACATTAGGCATACATCAAAATATGTCACGCAATGGAAATAAGTATACTTTTTATCAACCTCATTCCAAACATTGTTGTGTGCCTAAAGGAAGTAAATGCCTCTTCTAAAACTTTCATGGCTACCCATTACTTTATCTACAATTGGGGCAGATCACAGAGGATGGGCAAGTATAAATACCAGGTTGTACTTCATTGGAAAAAAAAAAAAAAGTGAAAATCAACACTGTTGGGTTATTTGTAAGAATGTGGTATTGCGGTTAAATAAGGATCCGGATAAACAAATAGGCCGAATAGATGTTTATTCAGGGAGAAATAACTTACAACCTAGACAGATGAACACCAGCAGGCTCCACCGGATACTCTCCTGTCTGAGACCGCCAGCAAGAGAGAGTCCTGTTCTTCCTCAGCCCTGACCTTCCACAGGTCACTTCCGCCCATGGCTCCACCCCAATGGGCGTGGTCAGTGCCACAGAAGGAGACAAAGTGAATATCCCACTACAATGTGGCATGGGTGAGGGGGATTGGACAGAATAACTCCTTCCTAGCCTCAATAATCTGTCTGTCACTTCAGCCTGAAAAAGATCAAAATAAGACACCAAATTTGTTTCTCAAAGATGGACTGAGAGACTTCTTTCAGAAATCTTTAAAAAAAATCAAAATAGAATATATACTAAACCACAGAACTTGGGTCAAATTGATGAACATAAATCTGGGTGTCAAAGAATCTCTGAGAGCTTTGAGAAGAAAATTGAATATGCAATTGTTTTTGTCATCAATACTCAAACACTGATTTCCAAAGTGAGAAAAATAGTGATAATGGCATTGCAACCCTTTTCCTTTATTTCCAATATTTCAATAATTAAGTATTCATTTGTGTATATATATATATATATATATGTGTGTGTGTGTGTAGATTAAAGAAAGTATTCTGCTTTCTCACAAAAATTTGGCAGTTATTTCATTACATATCTACAGAAATGTATACATACATGTTTTCTCACACATGTAATCATAGTTGTGTGCATACAGAGAGTGTTTTGATGTCACTAAGCCAATATACAAGCTTATGTTGAAATTTGTAAAATTTGTAAAAATACTTCCACATTTTATATAGTTTTATGGAATTTTGTATTCAACTTTATGTTTCAAGATACACCTATTGTTTTGCAAATAGCTTTGTTCAATTTGTTTTAACTGCTTTGTAGTAACCAATGCAGTGACTAATACATCACCAATCAAATGGCTTCTGGTCTAGCTTTCATATTTCATTATTTTTATTTGTGTACTGACAAATATTCTTATGTGTGTCATTTTATACACATAAGGAAAGTGGAATTATTAGTTTGTATGGCATGTGAATTTGTAGTCTACAAAATGGTATCAGAAAGTTTTTCGAAAGAAGTCCAGGTTGGTAAACTAGGCAGGGACTCATCACATCACACATGTGAATGGAGAGAGAAGTAGGAGAAAACGAGGGGGAGGAAAGGAAAACACGTGCCACCAGGAAGATTGAGCCCGGTTAGGAATAGAAGACAGGAGAGAGAGAGAGAGAGAGAGAGAGAGAGAGAGAGAGAGGGAGGGGAGGGAGGGAGGGAGGGAGGGAGGGAGGGAGGGAGGGAGGGAGAGAGAACATAAAAGAGGGAACCAATATTGGTTTGAAGCATCATGTCTGCCTAAATGCCACCATGCTCCCCACCATGATGACAATGAACTTTGAACAGTAAGAGGGCCATCCCAATTAAATGTTTTTATTCATAAGGTTTTCTGTGGTCATGGTGTCTCTTCACAACAATAGAAAACCTCACTAATATCCTTACTCTATTTAAAAAGATCCCCAACTAAAATAGTGGTACTTTTGGCTGATTCTTGTTCTGAGTAAAAGTCCAATCAGTGACAAGTAGATGCTTTCCCCTTGTATGCTGGTTTAATGAATAGGTAAAATAGGATATATTTGTGATCTTTTGAAATACACAGAAAGCATGTGTTGACATCTTGAAACATATTTTGCCTTGATGTCATATTTTCTTTATGCTTAAATGGCAACAGCAGTCTTACAGAGATTAGAAACAAAAAACAAAATTTCGGAAAAATACAATTATGAGAGACAACTTGATTGACGTGACTAGGTCTGTCACTGAGGTGACAGTCAGGAGGAACACAAAGCAACTGTGGTCACTTTGTCTGCAACCTTTAAAGACTTTGGGATAGAATGCTGTGCAGTTGGGCATTAGCAAGTATGGTTTCTCACACAGTGGCCATTCGTAAGAAAATTAAGACAGGATTGAAGAAACAGAGTCAGTGGTACTTGCATGGGTCTCTCACATAACAGCAATCAGGAAGAGAAGACTTTTTTCAATGTCTGGCTGAAATGCCATGTCCAGCAACTGGCTCATTGTGCCCGTGACAGGGGCAAATGTACAAGGGGCAGCTTTGTATGAAGCAAGAAGACAGAGCTTCCCAGCATGGAAACTGCTCGAGTAGGAGTTGTAGGGAGAAGGTTGGGAACAGAGAGTAGCTTAAATGAAAGTACAGAACA
The DNA here is from genome assembly GCF_943737965.1 of Phodopus roborovskii. Classification (NCBI taxonomy): domain Eukaryota; kingdom Metazoa; phylum Chordata; class Mammalia; order Rodentia; family Cricetidae; genus Phodopus; species Phodopus roborovskii. The sequence continues at coordinate 10,851,223 of NW_026125278.1, read as the reverse complement.
CTGCACACCCACAGCCCCGGTGCTTGAGGAAGAGGGTCTCAAGTTGATGCCAACCTAGGAAATATATAGAAGGCTTGTCTCAAAAGCAAAACAAACAGACCAGACCTGTTGGTAGTAGGCTATAATCCCAAGAGCTCAGGATTCTCAGAGGCAGAAGGATCATACATTCAAAGCCAGCTTGGATTAGAGTGAGCTCAAGCCTACACTGGACAGAATTGTCAAGTTCTGTCTCTATAAAATAAAATAAAACATGGAGCCTATTTTTAGGGTGTGTGAGACCCTATGTTCTACCCCTAGGATTACAACAAACAAACAAACAAACAAACTATAAAGGCAGGGGATACAGCTGATATTTTCAATTAACTTAGCTCCTAATCACCCTTTTCCAAGAAGACCTGGGCAGAATTCCTGGGCTCTTTTGAAGATTGTTGATGCTTGCTCTGTTTCTCCTGATCACTCTCAGAACTGAGAAAAATATTTTCTAAGCACAACAACAACAACAACAACAACAACAAAATCTCACTTCCATAAATGATCTCACAGTTATGTTGAAGAGAACAACTCTAAATAACTTTAAAGGTATCTTGGGAATTTGTGTTAAACCAAATGGAAAAGCCACATAATGACTGAAGTGGCTTTTTAAATGGCCATGGGCTGAATATTCAAATTATATAGTTAATTATCTCAGGTAATTTAGATTGTATAGAGTAGAAGCAAGCTTTTGTGACATTTTATTGACTAAATAGAAGTTTTAAAATTATAATTTGGAAAACAACAACAACAAAAGCAACAGCAAAACCCCCAAACCATCCACTTCCCTATAAAACTCTTGACCTAGTTTTAACTCTCATTCTGAAGGGAAAGGAAACCAAAAACAATACATGAATTTTATTAATATTAAATTTCTCATTTGAATCCATACTTAGGACCATTTCTAAGAGCATGCTTAAATTAAACACACAACATACACATTTTAGCATTCCATGTTAATAATATGCTTTCCATGAAAAGGGGAAGGCTGTTGTCAGAAAGCTGAGTTCCATTCTAGATTCAGTATTTAGTTGTAATTGTTACTTCACTTAACTGGACACAGTCTAGACAGTGAGGTACCAACTAGGTCAAGTTTGCTTGTGAGCATCTCTGTGGAGGACTGTCTTGATTACACCTGGGTAATTGATGTTGGAAGATTTGACCATCTTGGGTGGAACCATTCTCCAGTCACGGATCTTGAACTTGTATAAAGAGCAAAAGTAAGTACACATGTATTCATTTCTCTTCAATCTTGACTGTGAATGTGATGTGACCAGCTCTCTTAGGCACCTACTACTTTGAGTTACCTGAAGTGATGGAATTGTAGGATGGAATTATCCACTAAAATAAATCATTTCACCTCTAATTTGCTTTTTTTGGACAGTGTATTTTATCACAGCAACAGAAATGTGTACCTTTCCCTGGGATAATGTGAAGAAACATCTTTCACATCAGAGAAGGCCCCAACTGCAGTCATAGATACGATTCCATTCAAGTCTAGCTAGGTGAACCAATGAGTTTTCTGGGGATACTCAGAGGAACATGGGTGATTCTTGGATAATCAATCACATTACTGAAAATCCCACCCTGGCATGCATGACAACTCCCAAAACCTGGAAATTTTTCCTTGTTCGCCAACTTGCAGCTCAGCTGAAGAGTCATATATATCTTACTGTAGGTAAGGCTTTGTGAACCTTGTAAGTTTCATGTGCTTCCTGAACCTTGCTAAATAATGTGAGTTTCCTGAAACATATCAGTCTTTTTACAGGATGAAAAGTTTCTATTCCTAGGATTTAGCTACACAGTATCAGAAAATAAGACAAGATTTTGACTTTAAGAACAATTTATTGTTATTGTGTGAGGGAATTATTTTATTTTTTATTTGAATTTTTATTTTATATTATATATATATTTTTTTATTTTCCTCTCCCTCACAACACCCAGGTCCCCCAACCTCCTCCCCATTCCCATTCCCCAGCTACCCCCAGGGAGGATGAGGACTTCCAGGAGGGATCATCAAAATCTGTCAAGTCATTTGGGGTTGGGCCTAGGCCCTCACTAGTGTCTCTAGGCCAAGGGAGTATCCCCCCATGGGAAATGTGCTCCTGAAGTCCTTTTATGCACCTGGGATACATCCTGGTTCCACTGTCAGGGGTTCCGTAGACTGCCCAGACCTTCTAACTGAGACCCAAGTTCAGGAGGGTCTGAGTCAGTCCAATGCTGGTTTCCCAGCTGTTAGGCTGAGAGTTCATGAGCTCCCCCTTTTTCAGGTCAGCTGTTTCTGTGGGTTTCTGTAGTCTGGTCTTGACCCATTTGCTCATCATTTTTCCCTTTCTGCAACTGGATTCCAGGAGTTTGGCTCAGTGTTTAACCGAGGGTGTCTGCTTCTGCTTCCATCAGCTACTGGATGAAGACTCTAGGATGGCATCTAAGATAGTCACCAATCTCATTATCAGGGAAGGACATTTAAGGTAGATTTAAGGTAGCCTCTCCACTATTGCTCAGATTAGTAGTTGGGTTCATCCTTTTAGGTCTCTGGACATTTACCTAGTGCCAGATTTCTCTTAAAATCTATAATGGCTCCATCTGTTATGGTATCCCTTTTCTTGCTCTCTTCTATTCCTCCCCTGACTCAATCTTCCTGCTCCCTCATATTCTCCTGTCTCCTCCTCCTCTCCCTTGTCTTTCTCCTAACCCCCTCTCCACTCACTGTCCCCACAAGCTCCCAATATGCTCAGGAGATCTTGTCCCTTTCCCCTTCTGTGGGGGACCATGTATGTCTCTCTCAGAGTCTTCCTTGTTTCCCAGCTTCTCTGGTAGTGTGAACTGTTGGTTTGTTATTCTTTTGCTCTATGTCTAAAATCCACGTATGAGTGACTACATTCTGTGTTTGTCTTTTTGTGACTGGGCTACCCCAGTCAGGATGGTTTCTTATTTTAAACAACCGTAAATCAGTGGGTTTAGTGAGACAACATAGATACAAATATAGTAAAATCATGAGGCTAACTAGCTCAGGCTAGAGGAGCATAGAAGACCAAACACTCCTGCAGGAGAAGCTAATTGCCAGTTGAGTTTTACTTTTGTGTTCACAATTGAAGAAATGGCTATGTAGCTTGCAGTGCCATTAGACCAATCACATGGTATGTAGTTAACAAATATGCATGGAATGTGTCAAAGTAAGATGGTTGATCACATTTCCTGGTTATTAGTCACAGGCATTGCTGTAGACTCTGAGAACCACTTTGAAGCTCTTGGCCAGTAAATGAAAGGCTTCAGACAACTTTGAGGCCCTCTGTCCAACAGTCTTGCAACTGCACATCATATTTAATAGTTTGCTGGATATCACAGGCTTTTAGCTTTTAGTTTCTTTAAAAGCTCTTTGAAATTGCGAGATAAATACATGATAGCAAAAGCACTCCACATCCAGTGAGCAGAACAGAACATTCACAGAAATATCCTATCAATCAAGGGATGAAAGAATTTGCAAAGTTCAGCCTGCATTTCAGGTGGGATGCCTGGCACAAAAAGAAAATAGATTTAGTTCATTTAATAATTCAAATTACCGGAGACAGTAGTGAAAGAGAACTGGGCTGACTCAGAAAACAGGCGCTAGCCCTTTAAGAAGGGCGGTCCCTTGCTCTCCCTCCCAAGGTATTGGGGCTATTAAAAGTTGAGAGGCAGGAGAAATGGCCCCTGGGAGCCTACATAGTCCTGTTACCTTCAGGGCTCCTCCCACCATCTTGATTGTAGCTATTTGCCAATTCAAATAAAGTTTGTCATTTTATTGATTTTCTCCTTTAGTGGCAGGGGTTCCTATGTTGCCACTCAATCCAAAACTTACTTTTACTTTGTCAGCTGCCTTCAGAGCTGTAACTGTTCCTTTGTGTCCAGGAGAAAATAGAGTCCTTTCTTTTTTTATTTAATTATTTAAAAACCAATCTTTTCTCATTTTACAATCCCAGTTCCCACTCCCTTTCCTCCTCTTTCTCCCCCAACCATCCCCGGAACCCCACCCCATATCCATCACTCCTAATGGGCAAGGGCAGTCAGGCACATCACTTTGAGGCAGGACCAAGTCCCCTCCCTGCTATATCTAGGCTGAGAAAATTATGCCTTCAAAGAGAGTGGGCTCCAAAAAGCCAGCACAAGTACTAGGGAGAAATCCTGGTCCCACTGCCAAGAAACCTGGCACTAGGAAAATTCCCAGGAATCGACAGATGACCCCAGCTCAGACCCTAAGCACTAGAGGAGATGGTGCCTGAACTGGTCTTCCCCTGTAATAAGATAGATGACTACCTTAATTATCATCACAGAACCTTCATCCAGCAACTGATTGAAGCAGAAGCAGAGATCCACAGCTAAGCAGGCTTTTATGATCTCTATGTTGCCTCTTAAGGCCCAAAAAGGTAGAAGCTCCTTCAAGGTTCCTGCCTCCAATTTGTGACTGTTATTTCCTGTCCAGAGCCCTCTGCTTCTCTACTTTACTCTCTGTTGTTTGCCATTTTGGTGTCCTTGAGTCTGTAACCATTACTTTCTGTTTGGGGCTCTCAAGATCTCTGCTACTTTCACTGAGGGGGCTGGTGTGAGAGACAAACTGCTACTTTCAGATCCCTGGCCTCAAATTTGGCTGTCACTCTATCTCTGACTTCTATCTCTATGTCACTTCACTTTGGTTTATCCTCCATCCATGGCATACAATCTTTGTCTGGCTCATGGAATGAATGTAATGTACCCCAACAGCCCCATAACCACATGAGTCTAGTATTCAGGTAGAGTTTCTCTGACGAGAGATGTCATTCTGTAAATACGTTTCTCTTATTGGTTAATGAATAAAGCATTGCTGGCCAATAGGAAAGCAAGATAGGCGGGATTAGGAGACAAGGAGGAGAGAGAAAGTAGTAGGGAGGAGAGTCAAGATGGAAGACGGAAAGAACAAAACGCCAGCCCCTCTCTCTGTTAAGATAAGACCACGTGGAAATACTTAGATTAATAAAAATGGGATAATATTTAAGACAGAGCTAGCCGATAAGAAACTAGTAACTGGCCTACAGAATTAGATCTAATACAGCATCTCTGTATGCTATTTGGGGATGGCGTGGCCATGGAACCAGGTGGTAGAAAATCTATTCTTAACAGTTCTCATTGATTTGAAACAATAATTTCTTATGACAATGGTCCGTTTCTACCACAGGATGGAAATTAACTATTGATTGATTTTTGGAGCACAAATAGCTGGCCAGATGTGACTACAGCAATTGACACATGTCAGTACCTCTGGAGTTCCTCAACATAGTAGATACAGAAAGCCAGGGCTGGTACTGGTGTATTAACATTAGGAACATATCTAGGCTGGGGAGAAGGCTCAGTCACTCAGAGTACTTGCTCTGTAAGCAAGAAGACTTGAGTTCATATCCTGAGTGACTACCAAAAATGCAAGGCAGGGATTTGGCATCCGAGGAACAGAAACAGGTAGATCCTGAGAATTGGCTGGTAGTCTTAGGCAGTTATCCTTTTCAAGGAAGTAAGATGGAGATGGATAGAGGAAGCCAATGCCTTGCTCTGGCTTCTGTGTTCATTGGCGTGCCTACCTGCACATATAGGTACAACACAAACACATACACACACATACATATTGTAAAGATAGGAGAGAAAGGTCCCTTCCTGTAATTTTGTACTTGGGACAATATGACAGTTAATCGAAGTTATATCTTTTTACAGTACTATGGGAAATTGCCTGTCCATAATATTTAATGCATTCATAGTTTTCTAAATTTGAAATGTATATAAATACCTTTTAAAAACATAGTATTAAACCAAAACGACAATATTTCCCATACAACCTCATTTTTGTTTTAGTTATAACAACTTAGTTTTTTTCCAAGGCTTATTTACATAAGTGCTTTCTCTATAAATGATACATTGGAAAAATATATACATTTGCATAACCTTTTTAAATCAATGACTTCTGGCAAAATGAATGGAGGAGACAAAAGAAATGTGCCAAAAGTGGTTTGAAAATTTAGTTAGCCTGAGTGCTGTTTGTAAAATCTACTTTAACTTTGATGCTTGATTACATTCTAACACTTCTTCAAATGTTTCAAGTTTCCATCTGGTGTGTTAAGTGTGGAGGGAAATCTGTGCTGAAAGGGGTGTGTGTGGGGGCTTGTTAAGTGCATTCTCTCATGGGGATCTTGAACTTTGCTTTTCAGGTAGAGGTACTTGAGGATGATTAAAATCTGGTGAACTTGACCTCATACCTTTATTTTGCACAGAGGAGAACTGCTTTCCCAGAGTAGTCCCTCATTCCAGGGCCCTTTTGCTGAGTTTTAACGAGAGTGAAGGAAGCCCCTTCTCACACGATGAAAAGCCTTGTCAGCAGATAAACTCCTTGTCTCTTCCCACGTGTGCTATTTAAGGGAGCGGATGAAGCTGACCAGTTGTCTTGATCTTTGTGGCAGAGGACACAGAAATGAAGCTAAAACAGCTTCTGCAGTTGTCCAACTTCCTAATGACTGAGTGGTGCTAGGAATCGAAACCAAGACCTCAGGCATGCTGTATAGGCATTTTACCACCAGAATGCTGCCAGCTCTAAGGAAAACTTTTACTGAGTAATTCAATTTTAAAACAACAAGCAATATTCAAATTCACCTTTCTCACTCAGATGTTATAGTTTCCCCAACTCATTTAGTGAATTTTTCCTTGATTTACCTTGTTAATGGGGAACTAGGAGCTGTCATCAAGGAAACAAAAACTTTATTTTTGCTATCTAACTTCTGGATCAGGTTTTATATAGCATACACTTTGAATATAAACATTTTTGAAACTAGGAGGAATATGAAAAAAGATATAGTTGCTTTGCATGCTGACTTACTGAAGGCAATTAAGGAAAATTCTGTTTGTATTATATATTTTTCTCTTGCCCTCCTGGGCCAAATCCTTCCTCTAGATTATATTACCATCTGTTTTCATTTGTTTGGTATTTGGATACAATTGTTTCTCAGGGTATATTTTTGAATAATAATTAATAGAGGTAAATCAAGCCTTCCAGAGAAATAATTTTCATATGTGGGATAGCAAAACCAGATGAAAATATGGCTGCAAATAGCAAGTTCATTTTGTAGCAAGGAACAGAGATTTTGCCTTGCGGCTGTAACCAAGGTCAATAGGACTCATGTGGGTAAATCCTGGCATGGGCCTCTAAAAAGTGCAATCCCCTACAAATGTCTTGGGAAACTGGAACCAGGTAAGAAAGTCAAGAAAACACAAGGGCATAATGTGAAGAAAACCTCAAAACCTGTACTTTGTAAAGCTAAAATAACATATTGTATTAAATCATTCAGTGTTTTTGGCAGAATGTTGGAGGTAAATTTGTGTGTTTCAGAATAACCGTGACTAATTCTTCTACCTGCTGTTCCTGGGTTTCCGTAGTTTTCATTGGTAGTTCTTTCTCCCCCTGTTAGCTCTGCTGACTTCAATCTTTTCCTCTTGGGAAAGAGTGATGAGGAATCCAATTTTTCATTTTTCAATATGGTCTAAAAATCTTACATACTTGCTGATCTGAAATCAATGGATTCTCATCCCCCTGAAGAAGTACTTAACTCAATGAGAAGCAGCTTGTGGGAACACGAGAGGGAAACCACTTTATCATATTAATGTATATTTCAAGTTTAAATGCAAAGCATGATAGACCATAGAGCCAGGACTCTTAGACAAAGGCCATATAGGCAAAGACATGTACTCTGTCTAAAATCCATTCAATAATTTGTAACAAGCATCTTAACTAGAGAAAAAGATGATACAAAAAATCCCATATTAATGCCATTAATACTTAGTTAAGGCAACAGAATTCAATGTTTATTTGGACTGAGTGAGCAAACAGTATAATGTGGTATGCAATTTTCATTATTGTCTGTGACAATAAAGAATCTTATCTTGGCAAAAATTGATGCACTCCTTACATTCCATTTAGCAGTTTGTGGCTAATGTCCATATCATGATGGTTTATAGAAAGATTCAGAAGCCTGGTTACCACCTGAAAACTCTATTCTCAGGACATCTACCTAACTCTGTCCATGGGGCTCTTGGAGACTGGGAGGGTGAGGCTTCTGACCGGCCTTGAAAATTCATGGATGAGCTTTTAACGTAAGTCTGGAACAATCAGCTCCCTAGTCTGTCTCCTCTTTCCTGTAATTTTCTGATTACATGAAGTTATATAAATATAAAAATTGTACATTCCATGTATGCTGTAGGTATTTTTTTTTGTGGATAGATTCCCAATCCCCAGTCTTCTATATCTACCTCATCTGTAAGCCCTATGATTTCACCATCTCCCTCAAATTCTTCAAGTCCAATTGTTTGTTTCTAATTTAGTCCATACCAGGCCTCTGTGACAATTCAGAGGGTTACCTTCATGGCTGCCACCTGAAACTGAACCTCCACACAGTAAGGCCTGAAAGCTTAATCACCACCATCTTCTTTAGTAAAATATAAACTGTTTTCAGACACACCTGGTTACTAATTTCTTTATTTTTGTGAAGCTCAGAATTCCTTAAAATACAACCATTTTTCCCAAATTAAGGGCTTGTTTTGGACATTCCTCCCTTTTCTAAACACATGTTCCTCATTTAAATGGTTCTATGATCATGGCCTCAAGTCAATGTTTTTATTTTTGTCCTCTTTCCAAACTTAAAGTCACCAAACTTTGCCTTGTACTTCTGTAAACTAGTGCATAAGCAAAGACTCATTCCAAGAGTTGTTCTTTCCATCGGCTGATATCTCAATTCTTCCATTGGCGCAGGAAAAACCTCTCTCACTGAGCTCCCTGAGACCCAACTTACACAGGGAGTAGGAGAGAACTGAACAGAAGCTATTGGTTCATCCCCCACCCTCCTCCTAAATCTGGTCTCCCTATAGCACCTCCTGTCCTACATCTGAGGGAATGAGAGGACTTCCAACCTGTGCTTAAAGCCTATCTCTTTGATGCTTCCTCCAGTGTCAAGTCGCTAGTCCAATTTCCTTTTGATCGTTTGCCCTTTTTCTTTATATTTGGTCTTTTTCATTAGCAATACAACATGCTGATGAAGAGACAAAAACCACATCTCTGTAGTACCATGGTCTCCTATGTCATCATTTTTTAAATATTTTTATTATTTAAATTAGAAATATCTTATTTTACATATCAATCCAATTCCCTCTCCCTCCAATTCTCCTGTGGTAACTCCCACTGACCTCCCCCATTCCATCCCTCTTCTGCTCCATAGAAAGTGTGAGGCCTTCTACAGGGAATCACCAAAGTCTGTCATATTATTTGGGGCAGAGCCTCAGTGTCCCCCCATGTGTCTAGGCTGAGAGAGTATCCCTCTTTGGGGGAGTGGCCTCCCTATGTCCATTTGTACACTAGGAATAAATATGGAATCCAGTTGTAGAGAGGGAGTAGTGATGAGCAAAGGGGTTAAGACCATGCTGGGGAAACCCACAGAAACAGTTGACCTGAACAAGGGGGAGCTCTTGTCCAGACTGACAGCTTAGAAACCAATATAGGATAGAGCCAGGCCTCCTGAATGTGGTAAAGGAACAGAATTTATGCCATTATTTTGTAATAGCCTAACATGCATCCACGATTGATTCCTATGAGGCCAGTAAAATTCCAGCATGGCAACGTTAAGAATTTGACCAGTATTACACTGCTCTGATAGGGAAATGACCCATTTCAAGGCTTCAGAGTCACCCCCTGTGGTTCCAGAAGTATCTTTTCATATATTAATTTATAAATTATACAAATTCATTGTATATCTCACAACTTTGTGGACAATATCTTATTAGTAATAAGCATTCTATGTATTTTCCAATATATAGTGTGTGAAGGAGACACACTTTTTTTTTGCCAACGATCTCTATTTCAGTACCAATTCTAAACAACATAATTATATATCACATTATTAAAGTAAAATGAGGAAGCAATATTCATGTGATTATGTGTCAGTTCAAAAACACGTTTTTTTCATCCAATTTACAATCACAACCCTGCTCTGCAGTAGGAGGGAAGGAATAGAGTAATGCCTACAGAAAATATTAAAGACTTTAAATCATGTAGAAATCACTGAGCAAAACCCCTCATCCACCGAGCCATCCCCACAGCTTCTTCTCATTTATATTATGGTAGAGATGACAGCAACAGATTTTAAACAGTTCTAACCCATGAACACCCTAGAAATATTTTAACACCAGCAGTGGTGGTTTGAGTGAGAATTGCCTTTCATTGGATCATTTATTTGAACACTTGGTCACCAGTTGGTGGCACTACATGATAATGCTGTGGCACTTTTAGGAGGTGGAGACTTGATGGAAGGGGTATGTCGGTGGAGGGTAGGCTTTGTGGCCTTACAGACTCTCCTTACTTTCTGTTCCCTCTCTGAGCTTCTGATGTGTGGATAACAATGTGACCCCCTTCTTCTGTAATACTTTTCCCTAACTATTGCCATTCCTTTCCCTCTGTGGTAGATCCTATCCCTTTATAATGGTAGGCTGAAATAAACCCTTTCTTCATAAATCACTTTTGGTTTTGATACTTTATCATAACAACAGTATCAGGAGTCAAGTATCAGAAATCTTCTGTTAAAAAAAAATGGCCCAGCAATATTCTATAGGGTGCCAGGATGTGTTTCTTGCCAAAAGATAATGGAAAGAGATGGACACAAGCTCTGCAGCACAAGTATTGTTGGATTCTAAAAGCAATGCAGTCTGAATCAGTTTATTCATTACCCAATGAGACACACAGTAAGACGTGAGTGATGTTGGGAATCCCACCCATGAGACCTATGTTGTGAAGCATTACCAATAGGACTATCCGCATTTCTGTCCCATCAGCGGTGTGTGATTAGAGGCCCCTTGCTCATTTCATGGCAGTTATACCATTTTCTTCAATTGTGCTAGCAGGATCATTTGCATTGCTAAGCATTCTGTATCATTAGCTCATGAGATGTATTAATATGCAATCATTAATGTAGGTGACGGGAGGATCAAGAAATGCAGTAAGTGACTCTCTTCTGTAATCAGTTTGGGAGAAGACACAAAGGTATTAGAATGAAGAAGGCCAGATGGCACATTGTTTTATCAGAGTGATTGCCCTGCAGAAGTTTAATGTACTGAGTATTGCTTCCTAAACTACTACAAGTCAGATGATCAGACTGCACATCAGGAGCACATCCCCATGTGAGGTGCTGTGTTCTGCAATGAACCCTTTTCTCTGGCAGAATGGGGAGAAGTGTTATGATTTTCATGTCACACTTAGCTTGTCCCCTGAGCATTGGAAGCAGCAGAATTTAGCAACAGGACCACCTAGCACTAGTAGCTTGAGAGATTAAGTGGTGTATGAGGAATGGTACTCTCACGGTGCACTTCTGCCTGGAAGACCATGACTGTGTCATGTCTACTTTGTTCCCAGACTCTTCTTGCTCCCATTTAATGACTGTAGGGATTGGTAAGGAGTGTTGCTTGCTTCATAGTGAGTGTGCACAGTGTCAAGAAAAGGGATTTGATTAGGAAGAGTCAACAAAAATTAAACAAATAGGTACAATATGAGATTGAATAATATCAAAATATTTTTATTTACATTATTTTTTTCAGTGAGATACTTTCATCCATCTTAGGCATTTATTAAATCCCAAAACTATCACTGGGGTTTAACATTATCTAAGTTACTCTACTTGTTGTTACAAGAGGAATCTGGCCTGAGTTGATATATAAAGGATTTTGTGTATTAATTTCCTCATAGCTCTCATCAAATGATTTATAAAAGTTGTAAAGTAAAGGTTGTTGAAAAGGAGAGGAACTAAAAATAGAGCCGTTCTCTAGCCTCCAAGGGCTGAGTGGCCACCAGGTAGCTTACTCATGAAGTCAACATTGCTGTGTGTAATCTTGGGTTGATACTTCTGAGCTTTAAAAAATCTCAAAAACTTACAAAGATCTCAGAGACATAAATCAGCATGTCAAGGGTCTCGGCACCAAGCTGAGTATCTGAATTCAGTCCTCATCCTCAGGAACCACATGTGTAAGGGCAAAAACAATATTTACAGGTTTCTTCTTACCTCTGCTCATGCATCAGTGTGTGTGTGTGTGTGTGTATGTGTGTGTGTATGTGTGTGTGTATGTGTGTAAAACAAAATAAAAATCTCAATCTCAATGATTACTATTTTAATAGTAAGGTGTAGAGCAGAGTTTAAAACTAATCAGTATGGCATCATCATGTCCTTGAGTCTTTTTCTTTAAAAATCTGTCTGTGATAGTGAACTTTGTACTGTTCAGCTATGGTTTTACTGAAATATATTCCTAACAAAACCTTGTTTCTTCCTACTTTTAAGCCAGAATTAATTTACTTGCTACATCAACTGAAACACATACTAAATCATCCTTGACTGGAAAGAAAGTGAAAGGCATAGGTGTGTTATGACACTGTGTGCCTGGAAATGCTTATATTATCACCCTGGGCATTTGCCAACCAAATTCTGTTGTCTTTAAAGAGAACACTGAATTATTAGGTTCAAAAAAACATAGTGCAGCATCGGATCTGATATTTTGGCAATGATTAAGTCATTGTTTTCAACTTGCTAGTGATGAAATTCAAGAGGTTTTTACCCCTGCAACACACACACACACACACACACACACACACACACACACAGAGAGAGAGAGAGAGAGAGAGAGAGAGAGAGAGAGAGAGAGAGAGAGAGAGAGAGGTGACACATTTGAGAAAATAATGTGAAAATGCAGATTTTTATATTGATAATGTAAGACTATTTTTTTTTTGAAAGAAAGCAAAACTGCTCATTCTTGTACAGTCAAAAAATTGAAAGACTGTTAAAGGTTTATTTAAATCATTGATGAAGAAACTGGTGACACATTACAAATTCTTCAAAAGCCAACCAATTTCAGGTGGAATTATAGAATGTTGAAATGAATGTCTATATGGACACAAGCCAGACTTTCCTTCTGGGCAACTCTTTATAGAATATATTTCCATGCCAATATAAATAAATACTGTATAAAATAAATTCAAGAATTTGTATCAGGTGACCCAGAAGGGCCTACAATAGAAGCTGCAGACTGAAGACAGAAGTCCCTTTGTGCCTTCTAGACCTTGGGTGACATCTATATTGAGTGGTGCTCATGTCTCTGCTATTTGAGTCCTCTGGGAACAATAGCAGCTCCTCTGAAGCTCCAAAGAGAAGTTCTGTTGGATTTAACACCCTAGCTGTTACCTTTGATAAAGGGATGGATGTGAGCAGCTATGCCGGTTACTCCTGCTAATACTCACTCAGGGGTGGTCTAGCTTAGTGTCTCCAGAAAAACTCAAGCAGTTAAATAGCCAAGGAAGACTACTTTTAGATAATTTGGTATAGGCAACAAATAGTGTGCTTTGTTTTGACTAAAATAACTTTCTTATTTACAGATTCTTCATTTTGTTATCTTTTGAGATATTTTTATAATGACAAGTTGTCAATAACTAATATATATATATGCAAGTAAATAATTGTGAATAACTGTGTTAGATAAACAATCAATTGATATATATATATATATATCCCATATATATATATATATATATATATATATATATATATGGGAATGGTGTCAAGTTATTTGTAAATCTATTACATCATTGATTTACTTCATATACACTTCTGGCTTTTAAACTGTGTCTTGAACCAACTATAACATCTTACCAGTGACTTTACCTTGTTAAAGAGTTAAAATTTTGACATTTATTTATTTCTTCATTTGATTTTCATATAGTAGCCATGAGGACTTTTCTGAATTGTAGCACATTACAAAAGCGTTCAGAGACACATTTGGAGTCGTAATTTCTGCAAACTGCTTGGTTCACTCTTCTAGGAGGCAAGAGATGAAAGATGCACACTCTCCTAAAAGAGTTGTCTTTATGATGCTCTTCTGTTGTTCATCTTAAGTGAATGCACTTTAGATTTTGGGTACAAACTAGATATTTGGTTAACAAGTAATGCTTACTGGATGACAACCATAATATTGTCACTATCACGTTTAATAAAGTAACTTGTTACATGTTTTGTGTGAAGAAATGACATATTCAATTGTTTCAAAACACTGCAGTTCAATTCAAATCAACATACTCTAGGTTTCTCAGAGACACTTTTAATTAAAAATAACCTGTCATATAAGTTCAATATGTTTTATGTAGTTCTTTGAGTATTGCTATAATTACAGGGTAATTTTCAGATTTGCAGATGCGTAGTAATAAATTATCTGCATTGTTCCACGTGCTGCTAGAAAGAAGTCTTACCTAGGCGTAGGTGTTTTTAATAGCTCATGCCTATCTAGCTGTTGTTAGCATCAAATACTTACGCACAAGGAAAAGAAGACATTTAACACAGGAAAGCATGTTGGCAGAGTGAAATTATGCATCTAGCTATTAAATCTAGGGAAATGAGCATACACATGCAAACATCTAATTTGAGGAGATATTTTCACTCAACTGCAGTTGTTTAGAAAGCATTTGGGTGGTGCTGATAGCAACAGTTATTTTGACTAAATATAAACAGTAAATAAACAGAAAGACATAATATCAGTAGTTTTTAAATAATTTTTCTCAGGAAAGTTTAAAATTCTTACTAATCAATTTTACTTTTTTGATTGACAAATGGCATTTATGCATGTTTATGAGATACAATGTTAAGTTTTGGCTTATGTATATGTTGAAGAATGACCAACGTAGGGTAATTAGCATATTCATTTTAGTAACTTCATGATTTCTTTACAACTAGCACATTCAAGATCTCCTTATTTGAGATACATGATAGATTATTTTTAGATGTATTCACCACATTGGGCCAGAGAACAACAGAATTTCTTTTTATCTAACTGTAATATTTTAACTATTGACCCATTTTTAGTAAATCCTCACTTCGCAAATTTTTGCTGGTTCCTAGTAATCATTATTTTACTATCAACTTCTCTGTAAGATCAAACTTTTTGGGATATACCATTTAAATGTGAGATCTGGTCTTTTGTTGGTATATAATGCTTTCTGATTTTGTGTTTTATGGATTTTGACTGTCTGTCTCTCTCTGTGTGTGTGTGTTTCTTAAGTTTTTTCTTAGTGTTGTGTTATGCTTTATTTATTTTTCATTTGCCTTTTTGTTTTTTAAAGAGAGAGAGAGAGAAAGAAAGAAGGTATGGAATTGGATGTGTGGGGAAGTAGAGATAATCTGGGAGGAGATGAGGGAGAGAAAACTATAATTAGAAAGTATTATATGGGAAATTATTTTCAACTTAAAAATTAAAAGTATTTTAAAAACCTATAAAAGGATGATATAACATGTTAGCTTTTCTGTGCTGACTTTTTCCAGTTAACAAAATATCTTCTAATTTCATTAAAGTTAGTCACAAATACTAGAACTTTATGCATTTAATTGATTAAACAGTATTCTATTATGAAAAGCTGCTTCAATTTTTCTGTGCCCTTTCCTGTTGATTGACATTTAAGTAAATTTTGTATCCTATTGTGAAGCATGACACCATAGATTCTGGAGCATGGGTTGATCTTCAGCATTCTGATTTCATATAGTCCTCTAGCACAGGAATTACTGGATCATATAGTATGTCTGTTTTTAGTCTTTTGAGGTGCTTCCATACTGTTTTCTGTTGTAGATGTGGTAATTTATATTTACATAATATCCCGTAAGACTTCTTCTCCTGACTCTCTTTCACAATTTTGTTTTTTGTATTTTTCTTAATTTTTGACGTAGCCATTCTAACTTGGATAAGACAGGCTTACTTTTTTGCTTATCAAATGCCATTGCTCCATGAGATAGATAGGATTATCTGTGTATTAGCTGTTTTTTATTTTAAAATCAAATATACCACTAAAGGGATGAAATTTATTTTCTCATATTTACAAAGGAAGAGACTAAGGTTGAAGTGCTAATAAATTCTGTTTGTGGTGAGTACCATTTTCCTGGGTTGGTGATGACTTTTGCACTTTGTTCTCACAAGTCCTCTTCTTGGTGAGTTTAGAGAAAATCGGCTCATTTTATGTTCCTTCTTAGATAAGAGCATAACCCCATCAGAGCAGCCTCTACCTTTTAGGTATGATTTATTATTGTGACACTCATAATAAGAC
The DNA here is from genome assembly GCF_943737965.1 of Phodopus roborovskii. Taxonomy (NCBI): domain Eukaryota; kingdom Metazoa; phylum Chordata; class Mammalia; order Rodentia; family Cricetidae; genus Phodopus; species Phodopus roborovskii. The sequence continues at coordinate 10,835,040 of NW_026125278.1, read as the reverse complement.
AGTGAAGTATTTTTGTTAGATAGGAAATGATAAAAATGATCAGATATTGCAGAGAGGAGAGGCTATGAATAGTGAAATGGAAATGAATAAAATGTACCAAGTTTGCTGGGTGTAAAAATCTCTACCCCAAACACCAAGTACTATGGGGAGACAAATCTACCATGAGGAAGAATATATATAAAGGGTCATATAAAGGATCATACACGTTCACTGTGAATGTATAAGGCAGCTTCCATACAGAAGGACAAATGGGACATGGGGTGAAAGATACTGTCTTAGGTTCATTGCTGTGAAGAGAAAGCAGGACAAGGGCAACTCTTATAAAGGTGAGCATTCAGTGCTGTGGCTGACACTTCCAGAGCTTTAGGCCATTATCATCATGGCGGGACGTGGCGGTGTGCAGACAGATGTGCTGCTATAGTTGTCAGTACCGCAACTAGCTTGGCAGGCATCAGGAAGTGAACTGAGACACTGGGCATGGCTTGAGCATATGTGACCTCAAAGCCCGCCTCCAAAGTGACACACTTCCTCCAAAAGGCCACACCTACTTCAACAAAACCATATCCCAGGAATGCCATTCCCTATGAGTTTATGGGGACCAATTACTTTCAAACTAATACAAAGTGAAATGGAAAATATAACCAACGCATAAACAAAATCCAAAAGCTGACATATTCTACTTTAGCCCAAATCCCTATCTGTATCATATTTTATGCTAATATATATAATACTGATATATAATACAAATATATATATATATATATGTGTGTGTGTGTGTGTGTGTGTGTGTGTGTGTGTGTGTATTATCCCAGATATTATGTTGTTCAAATTTGTCAAGTTCATTAAAAACAAAACAAACAAACAAAAAGCAACAGCAAAAAAAAAGGAAAATCTGAGAAACTACCATAGCCAAAACCACACTAGATGATACTACTTGTCAAATGGGATGTGGGGATGGATAGCATACATTCAGTTTAAAAGTTTGGCAATACAACTTAATTTGGTGTACCAGTATTAGTTTATTGGTTTTTACTATTATACTATTGTAAGTTATTACTGTGAAGGTAGGTGGAAACTCTTAGACTATATGATCAGTTTTTCTATGGATCCAAACTGTTCTGACACAGAGTATTAATAAAAATCAATCATTGTTCTCTGTACAAGAAGCAGTATTTAAAATAGAAAACAATTTTTAAAGTACCAGGAGAAATATCTTTAGTAACTATAATTGGAAATGGGGCTGGTGAGATGGGTCAGAGTTTAAAAGCACAAGCTGCTGTTCCAGAGGTCCTGAGTACAATTCCCAGCAACCACATGGTGGCTCACAACCATCTATAATGACATCTGATGCCCTCTTCTGGCCTGCAGGCAGACCACTATATACATCATAAATAAATGAACCTTTGAAAAATATAAGTGCTTCTGAATATGAAGATTCCACCTGAAATAAGACAAAATTAAAAAAAGCATGTATTACAAAAAGCAAATGTTAGTGCAGTGTGATGAAATAATTTATTGTTTTTGATCTGATTTAATTTAATATTTTCTACTTCTGGGATGTGCATGGACTCGGTAACTATTATCTCAACTAATTATTGAAAACCAATGCATTAGTAAGTACTATAGGCAGTGTTTTCATGACTCAAACATTATAGAATGGTGTGTATAGATATTTTAACATAATTATGTGTGTAGACAGTTCTGTTTTGTCTTTCAGAACCTCACCTTTAAGAAGGGTTGATTTGTGGTTCCAAATAAGACAATGTATGTGCTTCCCCAGTACTACTTTACAAAGGCCTGGGATGCAAACAAAATTGGAAGTCCCTGGCACAGATCTAAAACCCAGTCTTATTAGGGTGAGAAAATACATCTCATTTGAAAGCTGAAATTACCTTCCTCTACAACTTTTTAAAGCTTTGTAAAATAATTAAGTTTTCATCCTATGTTTTGCTTATTCATGCAGAATGGAACCGAGACTTTTTATTTTTTAATTCAGCAGCCTAAATTCCATTTCACACATTTGCCAGGTAATTCTCAACTCAAGCCAACCTTGGGCTTCAGGGATTTCTTCTGCTTTATGCTCAGGGAAGACAAAAGAACATAATTTTGAATGCACAGCAGTTCATTCCAGTATCAATTCAATTGTACTAAAACCATACAACCTCGGCTTATTTAATCAACTCATTTCATAAGCAGGAAGCAAATGAAAACCAAAGAGTTCATCACTGCTTGATACTTAGCATAATTAATATAGTTTCCTGGCTTTGTATTTCAAGGTTCCTGTTACATGTATATTCAACCAAATTGTGTGTCATGAGAGCATGCTGGCCTTGACATTTCTCATCTTTCATTTAGAATATGTCTTTATTCTAAATTCTGTATGGGAAATCAGCCCCCCCTGACCTCTTAATAAAAGCACTGTGATTTAACGGAAGGGAAATGTGGGGATCACTGAATAACACAGTGCTTCACACAAGAAGGTATTTCATATCATTATCTACAGCTGTTTCTCCCTGTGTGTTTGCGTGCCAGAATATATTCTTTAGAAAGAAGTCCTCTGTTCTCTAGTGAGAAAATGTCCAGGTTTTAAGAGGGGTTCAACATTTCTGCATTCTCCATAACTTTCCCACTGGAAAACAAGTCAGGGCTCAGACTAAGAGAGTGTTTAGAGATGCACTTTGAGGTAAATATTTGCCATTTACATTATTTTTCTTTCTTCTTCTATTATAGTAACACTATAGGAGCGTTTAAAATCATGTAACAAACTCATAATACATTACATATGTAGGTCTCAAAAGCTACTTCAAATCTCCTCACCATTTATGACGCCAAGTGGGTATCCACTAGCGAGAGTTAGTGGATACCCAGAGTCTTCTCAACACCTTGTGTCAGTTTGTAACAACACTGCATCACCATATTCATGCAACTTTCATACAATACTGTCTCTAAACATCTTTCCTTAGGGACTGTCTGGGGAGGCAGCTAGGGAGTAAAGAGTTTGCAGCTCAAGCCTGACAACCAAAGTTTGGATCCCCAGATCCACATAAAAGCTGGATGAAGCCACATGAATGTTTGTAATTCCTTTATGCCAACCAAAGTGGGGAGCAGAGTGGGGGAATTTCCACAAGCTTCTTTATGGACCAGGCAGCTTGGTATACACAGCTGCAGAGAGACTCCATCTCCAACAGGGTAGAGACAGAGGACACCTGCAGGTTTGACTGCTGACCTCCGTGGCACCCTCCAGCAAGTATTCACCTGTACTCTGCCTCTCTCTTCCTCTGTCTCTCTATCTCTCTCTCCCTCCCCTCTCTCTCTCCCCCACAGTACTGGATGAGAACAACAGCTCAGAGGATGAAGCACTTATTGTGCAAGCATGAAAGCCTGAGAAAATCACAATCACCTCTGGCCAGAATGGAGAACTACACCCTACGTCAAAGCACGCACATGCATATGCACACACACACAAATATATATCTGTATGTATAATTTTCCCCTTATAATTTATTTTTATCACGCTGCACTAACATTTCGTTTTGTAATGCATGTTTTGTTAGTTTTTTCTTGTTTCAGTTGGAATCTTCATATGCAGAAGCACATACATGTTTATTGTGTTAATGTGCTGGAAATTTCCTAATGATCTATTAGTTTTTCATGTAAAATGCTAAGACTTGTTCCAAAAACTCAACAATCAGAGTAATGTCTAGTGTGCAATCATCTATCATGATTCTCTCAGAAAATCGGTCAAAACCAACTTCTATTAGATAACAAAGAAGGTAAGAAATAAACTTAACCACCTTAGCATATTGTTCAGTGTGAATACCTTGATCCTTTGGAAAGAAATATTTAGTCGAGTTGTTATTTTGAAAATTAGTTTTATTCTAATACTTAATATAGATCAACATTCAAAGGGGAAACAGATGTCTTTTGTTTTTAAAAAAAATTCTATTTGGTTTTTATTAATTAAACTTGTTCTTTGACAATTTCATGCATGCCATTCAATGCATTCTAATTACTGTCAACCCTGACAGATTCTGAGAGGAGTCCACATCTCCAGCTGTGGACCCCTGTAGAGCCAAGCTCACCAGCTCATCAGACTTCACCAGACAGTTCCAACCCCATGGTCACACAGACAACCATGGTTAAACTCAGCGGCTCTTTCTGTTTTGTCCAGATTATTTGGTTCATCTTTATTTGAATATTAAATAATCTATAGTATTTGGATTAAAAAATTCTAGTTGCAGCCAAGTCTTGTTGCAACTATTAAAATACGTGGAAGACTCAAAACTAAAGTAATACACTTCTATCCTAATAACAAATTTAACGTGGTTTAGATTAACAATCCAGCATATGACATGCAATGTATATACACTTGAATTCTTAGCAAAACCAACATGGATGACTTTCATTCTACAGCCTTTTCTCCTGCTGTCCTGGGAGATGACAGATAAACATCCAACACTTGTTCCAACCAGGTGTTGCGCCAAGAGGTAACCTGCTTAATTTATTTTTATTTTTACCTATCAACATAATGACACAGACACTGCCATTCTCAGAGTTTACAGATGTTGTGTGAGGTACATAAAACCTAAAGATGATAATAAAGTTTATTTCGTGACTAAGTGGCTGAGTAATAAAAACAGAAGGAATGGGGTTTTAGTCATGCTCACCAGCTGAAAAATAAGTGCAAAAGGCTGGACACTGGGGAATTCTCAGTGAATACTAGGTCAGCAAAATGTTAAGAATGGTGCTCTACAGCACTTACTGTTATACAGTGTGCACTGACTGCACAATATTTGCCATTACTATTATATAATATTTTTGCCTTAAAATATATTTTTTAAAGTTTGTTATGTTGGAAAGAGAATTTTTATAACCTGAAAACTGTCATTTTCTTTTCTATTTAAAACCATATCATATCACTCCATTACATTGTTACTTAATAGGCAAATTTTATTGCTATACGTAAAGTATTTCAAAAATAAAAATATAACATCTTTAACTATTTAAATAATTGGACTTAAAAGTTTTAAGGAATTGTAATTCATATTGGTAAATTAATATAGACACTTTCATTTTATATATGTTTTATATATATATATGTACATATATAGTTAAAATTATCATTTTGTGTGGTATTCCCTGTGGCCCTACATACTTGATACAAATTTGCATATATTATCCTGGTTGGTGGTCATTCAAAACTCCATGAAAACTATACAAGTTAGACAATAGAAGGGGCTAAGGCATGTTGTGGCAGTTATGAGCTCTTGCAGAAGACCCAGGTTTGATTTCTAGCTCCCAGACATTGATTTGCAACCTCTGTAATCACAGTTCTAGATGATCTGCCACACTCCTCTACCCATGACACTATATGCATTTGGTGTGCAGACATATATGCAGGCAGAATACTCAAACAAATCTTAAAAATAGATGACAGAAAAATCCAAGTATAGATTTCTTACAGTTAAACATCAAATTCCAGTAAGTTTTGGAAGCAATCAAATTATAGTGTTTTTGGATTCTCAATGAATTTATTATCCATAAAGACATATTGCAAAACTAAAGAATTAAAAATATCTTGAAGTGAAAAAGTTTTGATATTAGTCCTTTTAGACAGAAAGTTGGGAAGCTTTGACTTTGAAGCCACACTGTCCTGATGCATTGGTTGAGTGGTTTGAAATAACTTATTCATTATCTCTAGCAGTAGTCTGTCCTGTTTTTCTAGGTCTTACTGATTCTAAGTAGTGTTTTTCTAGGAAGGTATTCATCTTCTGCAAGATATAAAATATGCTAGCATATAATTTCCAGGAATATATTATCATGTTCCTTGTAGCAGCTACTGAGAGTTGCTTAGCAATATTTGGCTTATTAAACTCTTGTTTTCTACTTCTGCAAGTTTGAACTTCCATTCTCTAGGAAATAATTGATTTCTTATACATACACACAGAATACAAATTAAGCTAACTAAAGCTTGTGCTGTCTCACACCCCATCTTAAAACTTGTCAGAAGAAAATTGAAAGTCCTCAACTCAAACAGCTAAAGGTTCCCCTTTCCCTTTGCTTCATGTGGAGTTTAGAATAAGCTGATGAAGGACAGTGGGAAGGAAAGGTGTCTGACAACCAACGTATCTTTAAGAAATCAACCCCAGCTTTTGTAGCCAGAAGAGCAGCACAGCCTCCACTAGTGGATCTTATTATTAGGTGGTACATGATGCTTGTCATAGGTTCTGGATGCACAGACATGAGACCTATCTTCTCTTGCATTCCTAATGATGGTCATCAGTTTCTCTATCGTACAGATCATCCAACCATACTCTGACCCCCAAGGCATGTGACTGGGAACAGTAATTGCGTTACTAAATATTCAAGAATGGACAAGCCTAAGAAAGTGTCATCTTCTTCAAACATATCATGTATAAGTCAATTGCTCTTTTATTTAAGATATAACATTTGTACCTAATTCATGCTATCATGGTGTTCTAAGTTTGAATCATCTGAGTCACTACAGTCTATCAGAACATGCAATTTTGTGACAGGGGAGAAGTTACCTGTGTCAGTGATGTTTTCTTGTGAGTATGTGAGACAATTTTTTTTAACCCTCTGTTGCAGCTCTTCTTGGCTCACTGACTGTTCCACTCAGCTGGAAGGTGAAGCCTGGTCTCTCCTCTCCTACCTCACCTCATTTCTCACCTTCTGCTGGTTTACTGGCTCTCCTTCTCAAACTCAGATAAAGTCACATAATACCTGGATTCTCAATGCGATTCCTCTAAAATCAGGAACAAGACAAGGCTGCCCACTCTCTCCATATCTCTTCAATATTGTACTTGAAGGTCTAGCTAAAGCTATAAGACAACAAAAGGAGATCAAGGCGATACAAATTGGAAAGGAAGAAGTCAAACTGCCACTATTTGCAGATGATATGATAGTTTACATAAGTGACCCGAAGAGTCTACCCTACAGCTGATAAACACTTTCAGCAAAGTGGCAGGATACAAGATTAACTTAAAAACGTCAGTAGCCCTACTATATATAGACAATAAATTGGTTGAGAAAGATAATCCCCAAATGATAATGAAACTTACTGGCTAATAACATTGCAATGACAAACCCAGATTATTTCAGTTGGAATATGTGTATCATTACAAATTATGCCTTTTATTCAAAGAGCTTTAACAAAGTGGACTCTTTCCAGACAAACCTGAGATTTACATAAGAACCTTTGGAACATTATTCCTTGGCTGAAACAATTAGTAGTCAACGTGTCATTAGTCATAGACATACATTTGTAGACAATTATTCTCTTATGTGCCAGCTTGTGGTTCCACAAAGTCTATTTTGATGGTTATGGGAAGGCCAATGTGTAAAACCCCTCTTGTTATCATTTTATAATCTTCCAGTTTTATTTCCTTTTTTTCTTACTGTTAATAAATGTGAGTCTACTTGATTGTGGCAACTGCAACGCATTCTCACTTTCTGTGTACCCCTCCCCACCCACAGGTTTACTGATATATACATATCCACTGCCCTTCTAGAGGGTAGCCAAGCCACACTGAATCGTCCTTTGTGGGCATTATCTTTGTCACCTCTCCTTTCTACTATATTTCTAACCTCTCATGTGTTCTTCTCCAGCTTAAGGTCCAAAAAAAAAAAAAAAAAAAAAAAAAAAAAACTAGCACTAAACTATCAAGATAGTTTTCCCTCTCTTTCTCCTCCTCCTTCTCCTCTTTTTCTTCCATCGTTCCTTTCTTTTTTCTTTCATTCTTTCTTTTTTCTCACTTTCCTGTTTTTTTGTTTTTGAGATAGAATTTTACTTTATACCTCTGGTTGTCCTAGAACTTACTATGTAGACCAGGCTGGCCTTGAACACACAAAGATCCACAGGCCTCTGCCTATTAGTGCTGGAATTGAAGGCATGCTCCACTTCACCAGGATGATAGTTCACTTTCTCATTAAAGAGAAAAAACACATTACTTTTCTTGCCTTTGGTTTTATGAGTCTCATTTGCTAACATGGTATGGATGTCAAGAGCTGTATTTTTTTTTAATGAAAAACATCTCTCTCCTAACAACAATGCCACATGAAATTGATGACCAAGAAAAGTGACTTCTTCAGAAGCTCTGACACTGAATGACAATTCTAGGAGCAGTTGCCTTATAAAACAGATGGCTGACTTACTTCAGCTTTAGCTAACTTGGGGTAAATAGCTTGTGGGGTAAAGAAGCTGTCACTTAAGACATGATAGAAATATATCACAATGAACTCAGTAGAGTATGGTGTTCTAAGATAAAATTCATAGAGTTACAACTCAAGAATGGAAAGTGTGATTGGGTTCTCTCAACACTGTAAAGAATTCGTGCAGATACAGCCACATCAGCAATCCCTGTGTCTAGGGAAGGAATGTTTCTTACAAGGGCAAAACGAGCATTCTACTTAACTTGAAGCTGCATCTGCCATGTGGAGACTTTGAGTTCTTCACGTCAATAATTAAATAGACATAAAAAAAGTGATTACAATAATCAACTTTGATCACCAAAAAAAAAAAAAAAAAAAGGATTTGCTGCTACTTCTTAGTGGGTGGAGTGAGTACATTTGTGTTACCCCAAAGACGACCATGGCACCTTGGCAACTGCAGCAACCGGGTTCCAACAAGGGTATTTTAATAAGTAGGCTTACAGTTATGTCTCAGCTCTAAATGTCGACAAAACATTTGGACAGGAACCATGACTGGATTGTCTACGAGTGGGAGACAGGACTGGAATGGGAGGGGAGATGGTCACCATCAGTTAACGTCAGTGGCGATAGTAGGATTTACAATAGGTTTGTTAACTCTGGCCCTAAGTGTTTTCAAAGACCGCAGCTGGCTTCTACCTTGGAAGGATCTCTGTATCTTATTAAACTTGATCTCTTGGGAAAAGAACCAACATAGTCAGTCTCTAAAATTGGAGTGCGTTGAGTCAGTTGTCATAGGGGAACAAGTCCATCTGAAGTGTGTTCATTCAGCAGGCAAATGGATGACTGCCAGAGGAAACGTTCTTCCTTCCTCCCCGAAGATACCCTGACATTAGCTAAAATTCATATGCATTTCAGAGAAATGTTTCCCATGATTAACTATCTGGGGTTTTAGTAACTATCCTGATAATGAGGGAATTTTGAAATTTGTCATCCTGTTTGAACTCAACATTTCCCCTGCTTTTCTGCTCTCTGTGTTTTTGGCTAGTGTTAGCCAAAAATCAAATGTGGCAATTGTTTTCAGGTATTATGTGTACTATATAGATGCTTGTACCTGTTACTATTTTTTAAGTTTTAAATCAATTACTGAGATAAGGTTAGGGCTATTAAAATCTCTTATAGTAATAGTGCCTTTCTTTATTCAACTTCCTTAGTTCTATGAGTCTTGGCTTGATTCATTTTTAATACTGTTACTGGGTACGTACACACTTATAATTGTTATGCTCTTCTAATAAAGTGATACATTTTAGCTTTAGCAATTCTGGTAGGTAGGCAATTCTGTTCATTTGGCTTTTAATTGTTTTTACCTTCCTGATTTGGCTAGCAATGTTGAACACCTTCTCACAGGTTTATTCCATATGTTTGTCCTTTTTGATTAAATGTTTGTCATACATTTGGTAGTTTTTAATTGGAACATATTTCTTTCATTTATTTTTCTTTTTTAGTTGTCCAAATCTTATCAAATGCCATATGATCCCCATAGTAACACAGCCAAGGGGACAGCCTTGTGTAGAACTATTACATGGCTGATTCCCATACCCCCGTCTCTACTTGTGGGAGGAATCTTGTGACGTATAAAAGGCTCATGGGTAGCATTTCATCCATGTCTTTGTTACACAGCACCACCTTCCTCCCATCATCACTACCCTCAAACCCAGGTACATCTGTGAAACAGGAAGCCATCCTTAACCAACATCTAGAGATGACTTCTCCACAGCTGTGTCCACTTTGTGTGTCCCCTGGCCTTTCCAATTTGTCATTATGAGGGAGCTGAAACCTTGTTGCCCTTGCTGACCTTGCCTTTGGATACTAGAGGTGGACTTCTACAGCGAGGGAAGCTTCTCATCTCTGAATGATGGGAGCTATGACAGTGTGTAGAGCCAGCCTAGCAGACACAGACAAGCTAGTGGAACTGTCTGACCCCTTGGAATGCATCCAACATCTTTTCTCTTACTATAGTTAATATTCACTTAACTTGTGTTTTTGCCAACAAACTTGTCCTCTGTGAATCTCTGTTCTTACACTGAAAACAGAATGGGTTTTCCAAGATGCAAAGCTGATGTTTTCGTTTTTAAAACCTTTCAAGTAGAGATGAAGTAAATGATTGCACTTTAGCTTACCGTCACTTCAAATGGCCTCTCCTGCCTAGCTTCTTACTGTTCTGCCTTATAAGGTATGTGCTAGTAGAATGAAAAATAATCCCAGGTTTTGATCAAGATACACATGCTAAGTTTTAAGCATTAAACATATATTATCCTTGATAACCCCACACACGGAACTGAGGTACGAAGTTAAGACAGTAGCAACGTGGATTCACTTACTAGGCTTGACTTCAACCTTTATGACTAAATGAGTTGAATGTCTCTAAAATGTATCTGGTGACATGATTTATGTGCACAAATGCCACATTTGCCCGGTACTAATGGGTGACAGAAAACTTCAAGTCCATAGTTCTTAGCCCCTTTTCCTTCTTTGTATAGCCAGAAGTGGCTTGAGAAATTCTTATTTTAACAAAACCTCACAGGTAATTATAAGCTGTAGCTTATTTAGAAATGTTTTTGATTGAGCAGTATAAGCAGGGTGGTGTCAATGGCTCTAGGATTAATTAGGGCTTGTTTGGTCTAACATTTTGTTCAGAATTTGGCTAATGTCAGCAAAAAATTAATGCCACATGTCAGCATAAAACACAAGACTGCAAAACAGGTGTTTTTGTTTTTCATCTTTGACATTTTCTACTCTTCCCTCTCCACCTTTCTAGCTCCATAGAAGTAATATGGACTGTAAAATATTTTGTAAACATTTATTTTCAATACGTGGACTGTATAAACCAAAATGGGATCATTGGTAAAGTATTTGTACAATTTTATTTTTACTATTTTAGTTTGTGAGCAAGTATGTGTAGTGCAGGTAACCCGGGAAGCCACAGACCCCAGGTTCCCTGAAACTGGAGATACAGGTGGCTGTGAGTTTCCCAACATGGGTACTGGGAACCTAACAGAGGTCTTCTGCAAGAACAGTGAGTGCTGCTAACTAGTGAGACATTTCTACAGTCCCATTAATGACTTTTGTCTTCAAAGCAACAGTCCTCAGTTAAAAACAAAACTCAGCGGGAAGTAAAATAATGTTCCCTAAAAGTACAAAATAACTCGAGGATAGATGTTCAGAGGTTTGGATGTTATTTTATCACTTGCGAGGGAGATGCAATACTCTTGCTCAGAGCTAAGGGAAGCTGCCATTTGTGATTCACCCATTTCAATGCTCTAACTTGCATCTGGTCCTTGGCAGGGTTGGGAGACATAAAAATAAGAGGGAACTGAGCATAAACGTGCAAAGTTGAATACAGGGTGTTTTGCATTGCAAAATCTCTTCGATGCGGAATGGAAATGGATTTTAATTTTCACTTCAGACACACTGTTTCCACACTGGCGTTATTTCCCGCGAGCAGCTCTCTGTAGGTAATGGTCACATTAATTACCATTGAAATTCAGCAGTTACTCGCAAGTGCTTCTCACACTCCCTCTACGGTACAGTGCGACTGGTTGGTGAGGATACTCTCCTATGTTGTGTGGGGACAAAGGTGGAGTTAGGGAAACTTATCCCATGTTGCCACAGTAAATTTGCAGCAAAATGCCGTGGTGGTGACAGTCCCCTTTTTCCTGAGCACAGAGTCCTCGGGATAGAAATGACTCGCATTAGACCCTCAGATTAGCATCCTGTCTTACCATCATTTATCACTGAGTTATACTTCCCAATATTAGTATATGCTCTTTCTGCATATTATCGCTCAAAAGAGCAGTGCTCAAACATTCCTTTTCTCTTTTGGTAATTGGTGACGTTGGTACATACGTCAAGATGTTTTCATTGAAGTTAGTATTTTAATTATCACTGTGTGTATATAAAGGTAACTTACAGAAGTTTTAATATCTGTAGTTAATTCCTCATTTTATTTCAGGTCATGCGTGCGCACACTTGCGCGTGCGCGTACACACACACACACACACACACACACACACACACACACACACACACATTTTCGCATGTGCATGCACGCACTTCCCCAGATCACTCAACTTAAATCATTGCTAAATTTTCAAGTGACAGCTTACACATTAAAGGAAATAATTACGTGACCACAGTGTGTCCCAGTCCATTTTCTTGCACAATGTGGTGCTAATTACAAGCACATATTTTACTCATTTGACTTTTTGGAAAAATCGTTTAAAATACAGGTATTGCTAATCATCGTGTCAGAAACCAAACTGCAACAGTAATCAACGGAAATGGAGTTTGTACTTCTGCATGAAGGCTTTGTCCATGCTGAGCTTGTCCATGCTGAGTGTCTCTGATTGCAGTCTATTGTGAGGTTCACCTGGCTACTCTCTTGGCTGCTTTTTGGAGCATTTTACTAAACAACCGACTTTTGTTTCATAGTAAATCTTTTTATTTTTACCAGGTTTTCATACAAAAGACCAAAACACAGCATAGAGTAAAATGCAACACTCAGTTCTACGGAATCTTCTCTTGCAGTGTAACAGTATTATGTACTTCCTTTGTATTATGAAAAACAAAATAATGAATAAGACTTGGGCTGCTGAGATGGCTCAGTGAGTGCTTGTTGTAAAAGTGAAAGGTCCTAAGTTTAAATCCCCAACATTTAAGTAAAACTAGGTCATAGTTGTCTATGGCCAAAGCCCCAGAATTGTGGCACAAGACAGGCAGATTGTGGTGGTAGCTTGATGCTCTGTCACTCAATCCACCCAGAAAACTGAGACTCAGATTCAGCGCAAGACTGTGTGTCAGGAGATAAAGTAGAAGGGACAATTGAGAAAGACAGCCAAGTCTGGCCTCTGCATGTATGTGAAAGGACATGCTCACTCACTCACACATGTGTACATACACAACTGTACCTCCATGTGCTGAGAAACAATTACATGAGAAGTATTTGTTTTCATCCTGTTATTTTGCATTACGATTTTGACACAGAAAGTAAAATTCTGCTTTTGATTTCGTCTTTGTCCCTGTGCCACCTTGGACCATCACTGTTCGTCCTTCCCTGTGTTGAATACAAAGTTTTGAGAAATCATGAAGTCTATTTGATCCTAAAAATGTTCTTTGCTTGTAACGGGAGTGTTTTTGGCAAGAGGTATTTTTGAAGTCATATAATAAGATTTGCTATTCACTATCTCATAGTTTTAACACGAGCTTTTGTTATTTGTTGATATGAAAATTACAATTCTTAAAATTTGTATAATAGTCATCATTGATAAAGAGTTGGCTCAGAAGTTAAGAAAACTTTGTACTTTTACAAAGGACATCAGTTCGGTTCCCAGCATTCAAGTCAGGTGGCAAGAACACCTGCTACTCCACCTTCAGAGTGTCCAGAGCCCTCTTCTGGCCTTGTGGAATCTTGAAGTCACGTGAAAAATCCCTCCATGCATATACTTAAAAAATTAAATTATAATTTAAAAAGAAATGACTATATATACTGTATTTGCAATAAGCAAAATTGGGACATTACTCATTCTGAGGAAGTGTTTTGAAGAGAATCATACAACCAGGTTTTTTGTTGTTGTGTTGTTGTTGTTTCTTTTTTCCTTCTGAAAGATTGCACATGTCCCCAAGATTTATCTTTTGGATGGTAACTATGTATTATTTTCCTACCTGGAACTATTATTGTAGAAGGTAATAACACGTTTGTATCACGGGAATACATAAGTCTGCAATTGGATATGTCACTAGATTTGACATGTATAGAATGCAAGGCATCGATACCTTTTTCTTTCATGTCACCGTGACACGTGGTCAGCTTGACATTAGGTCAGAACAGATATAAGGCAAGCAATTCAACAACCAGAGGCCTCTGTGCCAAATCAAAGCTCCTTGTGCCAATTCAAATAGGGAGATGATTTTACTCTAGAAATACAAATAAACTAATCACCTGGCAGAACATGGCTCCAGAGGAGAAGTCATTGTTCAATCACGTCATTATAAAAATTGTCGGTGGTTGTTACTTGACAGCTTTTGATGCAGCCTTTGCTCATGTAACACAGAGTTTTAGGTTTTTGAATTTTCATTCTAAGTTTCTAATCTCAAACACCCTCCAGGGAGACAATAATGAGGAAACCTGAGCTACCCACGCACTGGGGTATTTATTTCCCCACTTTACTTGTGGTGGTCTAGAATTGGGGTGACACATCTCTTTAGACCAGGAAAAATTACGTGTCCTTATGTACAGCCATAAAAGATGGACAGATGGTGTTAACTATGAATGCAACACCAAGGAGTCTAACACGCATCCAGTCAGCTATGATGAACATTCTGAGGGGTTTGAAACTGAATGCACTTGCGTTCAAATGTCCAAGGTTTTCAGAGAGTGTAGGATAACAGTGGAGGTAACTCTTGACCTGTTTTCCCTGGTGGTTTTCCTAAAGGCGGTTTTATGAACAAGATATGTAATTCACCATCATTCCAACTATGATCCATAGTTCATTGTTTTATATGTTCTCAAATTCATACACGTGTATGTATCTTTGTGTGCACCTATAGGAAGATATAAAAAATTGTGTATTAGTTACATGAACCACTTAATGATAACAAATAATTCCTAGTTACTGAGATTCAAAGAAATAATATGTAAAAGCAGACAAAATTAGCTTGTTGTACTGACCTTAGACATCACATTGCATTAACATACTACCTTGAAAGAAAACACAGACTTAACTTTGAATGAGACTATGTAGTCAAAACTACAATAAAAACAGTTCAAGTTATGGACAGTATCATTTTGGAAAAATCCAAGTTTCACAATTTAACCATGCCTCATTTTGTTTGGGGGCCTCAAATATTTTCTTCTAAATCACTGAAAAAAATCAATATATCTGATAAAGTGTCAATATATATAAAAGAATCTCTCCTCTTCCAGATTTGGAATGATTGGGTATTCTAAAAGTTCAATGCTAAAAAATTCTTCTTAGGTGTAATTTATATGTTGTACATGCGTACAGTGGGATTTTATTCATTAACAAGGAAGAATGGAGTCAGGTCACATGCAGGAAAAATCAATGTAACTGGAGATCAAGGTATTTGAGAGAAGCCAGATGCAGAAGGAAAAGGAGTGTGTGAAAATAAAAGGGGACAGAGCAGAGATGTCAAAGGGGGATATGCTGGGCAGGAGAAAGAAATTTACAAAGGTTATGGAAGAAAGGTGAGTATAATAAAAATGTGCATATATGGACATGTCATAATGAAACTCATCACTTCACGGTTAATACATTCTAAAAAGAAATGGAGGATCATGCTTCAGTCTTCGTCTATGAAAATGTGGTGGTAATTATGACTGAGAGCTTCACAAACATGCAGGGATATGTCCTGAAGAAAAGACACTGGATTGTATGGCAACCTACTTGTAGTATGTGCAGGCACTTTGGTGAACATCACAGAAAAGAGATCAGAAATGCAGAGATGTTGTCCTATGTTGTCCATGACAAACTGAGCTTCTTTAAAGAGTAGGGGAAGATGAAAGTGAAAGCCTGCACTTATAAATTAAGCTAAAAAGGAAGGGAGAACGGAGAATGTTCAGAGACAGAAGCCCAAAAGAAAGATGGATAATTAGGAATGGGGATAATAAGCATGTACTTTATATGCTATAGGAAAGAGCATTTACCAAAAAAGGGGTGTGAATAATGTATCAGATGCTTCAATGAGGATGAATAGGGAAAAAATTAGAACATGGGACTGAGGATATGGCTGCATAACACACATGCTTTACAAACATCAAATTCCCAGAACCCATGCGTGCCCAGCTTGATGGCATGCATCTGTGTAATCACAAGACTCCTATAGCAAGATAGGTAATGAAGCCAGAAGACTTCTGAGTAGCTCCTAGGCCAGCTAGGAAACGTCTCAAACAAACGGAAAGGTGGAGGAAAAAAACCCTGATATGCACACCCACTTCGTGGCACATGTACACCTGCATTGCTATTTATGACACTAAGACACAGAGGCAGACAGACAGACATAGGGAGAGGCAGAGAGACAGATAAACACACACACTAGAAAAATATAATTGTATGGATTAGTTGCATAGTTTTCAAAGAGTAAGGAATAAAAGATAAATTCTAAGGCATGAAATAAAAACAAAAATAAATCACAGGAACACTAAAGTCGAAGAATGTGCTAGATCAGAGTAGTGAAATACAGAGATGTGACATTGGCTTTGAGAAAAGGCACAATTCAGAATGACGGTGTTTTATATTTCAAAGAGGTTATAGCCAGGAGTATGTCATCTTTAGGATTTTGTAAAGTCTGACTTCCCATTGTTTATTTCAGTTATTATGGTGAAGAGACATGTGGATAAATTTCTTAGTGCAAACCTTCTTTGCAAAGCAGTACTAAAGATTTGGACTGTGGCCTTTCTCTTTTCAAGGCAGTCTCAGGTAGACTAGATAGATAGTTGCAGGTAGAACTTGAAGAGAAACTGTGCTCTAATGATCTTCCCATAAGGACAAAGAGATATGAATGGGTACTGGTTCAAGCATCAGGAAAGTGGGGCCAAAGAGATAGTAAGATACTAAATATCTCACCTCTGTAGGTGAATGGGGGAGCAGAGAAAACAGAAGGCTATTGCTCTTAAATTCCTTCCTTCCTGTGTGATTCATGCTTAAATGTAAATTATGGGTGGGCAGCATTACACAGAGGTGGTGCTCAGTGTCTTCTCTAGACCATCTAGTTCTGCATTCATAAATTAAATCCCCGTTATCAATATATGGTTTTCTAGAAATTGTCAATTAGTGTTTACCATATAATAACCATGAAATAGGGCTAATATTTATTAATTCCTTATACAAAACAACCATATATACATATATAATTTAAATCATGTTGCCTAACACAGCACACCATGAAAGGTCAGGCAATCAGTTCACATAAAAGCAACAGGATACTTTAAAATTTTATAATGGCTACTTTGAAAAAAGTAAATCATTTGTTCTTAATTTATATGAAGGAATTATATTCTAAAATTAAAAAATTAAAATTTTTGTACTAAATTTTTAGGGAATTCAGTACCAAAATTGTTCTCTCCTAATTTGTAATTAGTTTATCTCAGTCAAATACCTTTTTCTGATATTCAGCAAGATAGTTTTTCAATATTTGTGTAGAAAATTCAAAGCAGGGTCAGATTTCTCAGGCAGGTACTTAGAGGGTGATCATGAGGTTTGAAGAGTAGAGTGTAGGCTGCAATGGAGACTCACAGTTTTGGGGACGTCCTGAGAAAGACTTAATCTTTAGAACAGAGTCGCCCGGATGCTCTGGCTTCACAGGGCTGTGTAGGGAAGTACTTCTCCAGGTCACTCGCTCACCCGCTCACTCAAGAACCGGGTTTCCAAGGAAACTCAGCTGCAATGTGATTTTGTTTGGCTAGCCTTGGTGCTGTTACTAAACATTTTGGGATTTCAATCTGGGGAACCACATTATCAGAGAACCTGGAAATCTGCCAAGGAAAGGGATGAAGTTGGGCAAGGTGTGAGAGAGCCCAAGACAGAGGATCTGGGGCTTATGGGGAGGCTGACCAAGACCATTGGAGCTCAGTCAATACTGATAAGGACTGGAAAGGGAAATCAGTGAGGTGGTTTGAAGAACCCTGGAAGCAAACACTGCCTTATTTCCTTGACTGGAAACTGGAAATATCCAGGGTTCTGTTCTGGCCAGAGGCAAAGAATGTCAGAAGGGATGCCTGGTTTCTTGTTATCTTTCCTCTACAGCAGTATAGCAGGCCTTTTGACCACCAGCTCTCAAATAACGTCATGGAAAACTTTTTATTAATTATAAAAGCTTGATGTTAGCTTAGGCTTGTTCTCAACTAGTTCTTAAAACTTAAATTAGCCCATTTATACTAATCTAAGTTCTGCCTCTCCTCAGTACCTTATGTCCAACTTCCTCCTTGTCTGGCTGATGAATCTCCCTCATCATATTCTTTCCCAGAGTTCCTATCTCTGTCCAGAAGTCCTGTCCATCCTCCCTGCCTAGCTATTGCTTATTCAGCTCATTTTTAAATCAATCAGAAGGTGCCTTAGGCAGGTGAGGTAAAACACAGACACATTGTCACACATAGTATACAAAATGATTACTCCAACACAGGAGCATCCTGCTTGGAAGGTATGCCTGAGGAGATGACCAAACCTAATCCCTTCTGGTGAATGACTTTGCAACTGAACCCCTGGATTTTCATAATGGAAACAAATTACATCTAGTCCCCAACTCCAGCTCATCTCCCTAATTACTTTAGGGTTTCAACTCTTAAATGGTGAATGTTTAAGTAGCTATGCAAGGATTAGTAACTTTAGAGGCTATTGTGTGTGGATGGACATCTTCCTTGTGGCATGGCTTCAGACCATACTTCCTTTTCCCCCTGATAATACTAACAAGGAAAATATCACAACTGCCCCTGCTAAAGCCTTTTGGTTAAAGGAGTAAAATATCTTTGGCCTTTGGTTGATAAATAAAATGCTCACCTTCTTTAAGAGTAATCCAGGTGGGTCTGTCAATCACTGGCCAGGATTCTACCCTATGGGATATCTGATCTGTGTGAAGATATGTTAAGGGGATGGTTAGTAAGATCACACACT
Source organism: Phodopus roborovskii (assembly GCF_943737965.1). Classification (NCBI taxonomy): domain Eukaryota; kingdom Metazoa; phylum Chordata; class Mammalia; order Rodentia; family Cricetidae; genus Phodopus; species Phodopus roborovskii. The sequence continues at coordinate 10,816,186 of NW_026125278.1, read as the reverse complement.
TTCCTTCCTAAAAACCTAGTACAGTCACTAAGAGCCATGTGTCCTGCTCACTTTCTGATTAACTCAGAACTTTCTCTCTCCATTGTTGGATCTCCACAGTTTACATTGTATACTTATTCCTCACACTCCTTGGACTAGGCCTGGAAAGTGACTTTGTACTTCACTTTTATGAATTTATGAATTTTAGATACCTCATAAATGGGTCATTCAGTCTTTGTATTTCTGTGATAATCCTATTTAAAATAGTAAACTCCACATTTACCAATGTTGCATATGGAAGGGTTTCTTTACATTTTTAATGTTAAATAATATTCCCTAATACACTGATGATATATACATCTGTTGATAACCACTTGAGTTATTTTCATATCTTGTCTATGATAAATAATTTTCTTATGGCCATAGGGGTACATATATTTATCTGTGATCCTGAATTCAAGTTTTTGAGTATTCCCAGAAGTAGAAATTTTGGATCACACGGTATGTCTAATTTTTATTTTTTGAAGAACGTTCATCTAACTCTTCACAATGTTTGTACCATTTTCTGTTCACACCAATAGGGTAAAAAGGTTTTGGTTTTCTCACATCACATTTATATATAAGTGTTACAACTATATATATGTTAATATATACACACTACATTCAGAAACATCCTCGCTTACTTTCTTGATGAACAGATGGTGTTAAATTTAACAAAGTCCAATACATCAATCTTTTATCTCATAGTTAGTGATTTTTTATACACTTTGAAGATGCTTGCACACTCTAGTGTCATGAAGATGTTTTGCCATGGCATCTTAATCTTGAGGTCTTAGCCTTGCTTGGAATTTCCCATTTTAGCTCATGATACATGGAATGTGATTTTCAGAGAGGGGATTGATTGCATTGCGCCGTAAGGGTCTTCATGTGATTTTTTTGCAGGAGTTCTGAAACAGGCTTTCACCAAAGAGAAGTTCTACCACAACACAGAAGCAAACTTCTGTATCATGTAAGAAGGCCAGGTCTCCTTCTCCACCATGTTACTGTGGTGGGTGTTGTAAGCCAGGGTCTGATTCAGGACTTCCATCCCATTCATTTGGTCTGTTTGCCTACTTAGTGAAGGCACAGTTACTAGGGATTTGTTTTTTACAGACTTGGACATAGAAGGGCTGCTGCACAACACACATATGCATATACACATGAGCACATCTACAAATAAACATTAGGAAATAGATTTTATGCATCTATCAAGAATATTTTATGTATTGCTTCTATTTTTACTCTATTATCAAGATGAATCATATTGAATGATTTCCAATTGTGTTAACCCTAAATACTTACTAACCTTGAAGATCAAGTAAATTCAATTTGCTATTGTATGTCATTCCATATTTATATGGCTGATTTCAGTTTTGAATATGATAGGCTTTGTAAAGAAAAAACTGTGAGAGCTTAGATGAGAGTTTGTTTTTTGGTTTATCCTTTTAAAGAATGGAATCAAGTTGAGTGTGTGATGTCATATACTATTCTGGATAAATTTATTCCTGTGTCATGAACATTTGTCTATGCAACTATAATTGTCGGTCCTTTGAATATCTGGAATAATTTACTGGTCACCTTATCTGAACTGATTTTAAAATACTATATTATTCTTTTTATTTTTAAGATAATAATTTACTTACATTTTTCTCCTCCCTTTCTTCACTCTAAATCTTTCCATATTCCCATCCCTGCTCTCCTTCAAATTCATGTCTTGTTCTTTCACTAATTGTTATTGCATGTATATATGCATTTGTATATGCATATATGTTCCTAAATGTAACTGTTAAGTTTGCATACTGTATGTGTGTTTTCAAGACAGACTGTTGGGCACTAGACACCCAGTTTGTGTCCTCTTCCCTAGAAGAGCATGTCTGCTGCTCCCAACTTTACTCAGTCCCTGTAGTACTTTGTCTAGATTTGTGTTCTTATTTTAATATCTTCATTTTCTCCATATATGCTGTTTTTGCATCACTGATCCTAACTGTAGTTTACACTGCTGTTGATAATTTTTGGCAGGTAGGTCCTTTGATTCATTTTATTCCTTGCTGTTTTATTTTTCATACTGCACCTATATCCTGTGCCTGTATTTAAGACAGATTGTTTTGTTTTTACTCTGTTTGAAGTGTACTTCTCAGGCTGCTGATTAACCTTGGGACATCACTGTGGCAAGGATGGCAAGGTTTGCTAAAGTCACATCTTTCATTTCATTTAGCTCTAACTTTGCTCTAATTTTCATTAAGATATCTTTTTGGACAGTGAGATTTAAAAGCTTCAGAGAAAGTAGCGGACGAATGCCAATATGTGTAGTTTGATCTGATCAATACTGTGGCTATTTAAATATGCACATGGGCATGGACTTTCCCATGACAGAACTGGGTTCAAGGTCACCTCTCACATCACGTTAGAGCCCTGGGTTATCTCTCTTGGAACTGCAATGGCCTAGGTATGACATGCCTGACTCCCACTCCCTTGTTATTTCTTTTAAAGTTAGTTCAGTTTGTGTTAACAAAGAAGAAAATACTATGCATTAGTCCTCTGTTTTTACAGATCACAATGAGAAGTATGACACAGTGCTGATGGTGTCCAGTTTCCATGGCCCAGGAGACCAGGTTAGCCTGACACTCAGCTCAGCCTTAGATGAGGTTGAAGAGAAGCTGTGGTGTCACTTAATTCTCTGTTGTGGCTCCAGGACTTGCTTGAAGCCTGCTAGCTACTGGCAGAACTCAATTCCTTGCCATTATCATCCAGGAATGACTTTGAGACATCAGAAGTTCCCACTCACCCTCAGCAGCTACAGCAGCTGTCCTCTATAAAGTGTACCTTTCAAAGTCTGTTTTCTCCTGAAGCCTATCATAAAACCCTTGTTTCAAAATGCATTTCTTTCTCATTCCCTCTTCTATTCATTCCTTCCATTCTTACTGATTATCATTCATTTATTCTAACATGATATTTATTATTATAATTATACTGCCCAATTTTCATCACTGTTTGCATTCCCATGGCCTGGGACAATACTTGGCCTTTCTAAAACACAAAACAAATATTTGTTGCGTGGGTAAATTAGTTTCAATCATTCCGATCTTGTAATGGGTTTTCTCCCTACCTCTGATGATAACTTTCTATGCCAATGCAGTAAGCCAGATCAAGGTATATTGAGCAAAGCAGCTTCCGGGCAACTTTATGGGTCCCAGAGATTAAGGCTAGAGAAGTTGCACTTAGGCCAGGGCAGTTTTATAGATTGTAGGTGAGTGGTAAGGATGCGTTCACCAAAGCTGGTTTTTTGCCGTGTGGTCAAAAGCTGAGCACTTAGGTGGAGACTTGAGAGGTTGGCAACTTCAGGGGAGGAAGCTGCGATTAGCCTCCAAGAATTCAGAACTATGCCTTTTGGTACTTTTCTTTGTTCAGAGACCCTCTAAGGAGGAGGAGTTTGGAGAGAGAGGTGGGGATGGGGCTTCCAGGATTAAGCAGGGGTGAGCCAGAGGCTCCGTTTGAACATCTTGTAGGGGGAAAAGGCAACTCATAACAACAGAAATCAACTATGTGAAAGCGTAGAGAGAGAACTGAGTGTAAAGAGAAACAAAAGACTGAAGTAATCAACTGACCGCCACACTCTTCCCTCTCCTGCCAAGAATCAGCTCACGTGAAGAGCAGATCCTTTCTACATTGACTGGATTATTCTACCCATAAAAGGTATACTTCATATTTTTATTTGACTTACATGCCAATTTTGTGGGTCATTTTGATCGATCATACTGTGACACTCCTGAAACTGACTATGAAGTTTATCTTGAATCAGAAGGCAGAGTTAGATATTAGACATATAGAGAGCCACAGGAAGTATTAAGGTCGGGCTTAGAGAAAGGGTCAGGCCTTTTGGATCAAGGAAGGATAGAGAGGGGATGGCTCGGTTTTCTTTTTTGCTGCATCTATTATCAGTAAGGTTCTTACCCTGATATCTGCCTTCCGAGTTTTTAACTGATAAAGAATAATTAAATAAATGCTTCATGCTAGTGAGTGATCTGTCCTGAAGCTCACAGCCACAAACCAATAAAACATGATTATTTAATAAGGACGGTAGGAAAATTACCTGTGCTAGACCTCTGTATCAAGAGAAGGGGCAGTGATGTACTTAGGGGCAATGACTGTGTCATTGTAACTGCATACCCAGAATGAATAACTTAAGTAGGGAAGAGTTTAGCTCAGTTCTAGAGGTTCATAGTTCTTAGATCTATTTCTTCTGGGCCCGTAGTGATGATGAGCTCCTGGCATCTGGTATGTATGGTAGAGGATTCTCACCCAGTGATGGACTGGAGGCAAAGCTAAAGGGGACAGAGACCTATGGTGACTTTCAAATGTTCTCCACCAATGGCCTCCTTCTTTCAGTTAGATCTCAACTCTCTCTCTCTCTCTCTCTCTCTCTCTCTCTCTCTCTCTTCCTTTCTCTCTCTCTCTCTGTGTATATATACATATATATATGTATAATTTATTTTCTTATTTTACATATCGATCCCAGTTCCCTCTCTCTCCTTTCCTCCCTCCTTCTCTCCCTCCCTCCCATGCCCCCCTAACACCCTCTCATCCCATCCCCCACCACTGACTCCACAGGGATGGTGGTGCTGCTTAAAGCTTATACTATCACTTAAAATAGTGCCATTGCCTGGGAGCCAAGTGGGACATAGTTCCAATCTTATATACAAATAACACAGGGTTCATCTAACCTGATATCCACTAAAGGATTCCTGAGTACACAGGACTTTTGACCTGAAACTTCATTTCAGACTTTCAGTGCCTATGTAACTAAAGTGATGGTGGATTTAGGAAGACAGTTATGCTATGAAACCACATCTTTTTCCATGTACCTCTCCATGAGCAATTTATTTTCACTGTATTGATCAGGATTCTGTTGCTGTGAAAGGACACCATGACTGTAACAGCTCTTATAAATGAAAGCATTTAGGTGGAGCTTGCTTACAGTTTCAGGGGTTTAGTACATTATCAGCCTGATGGGGTGCATGGCAGCATGCAGCAGGCAGACATGGGGCAGAAGAAGGAGCTGAGAACTCTATATTCGGATTCTCGGGCAGCAGGAAGAGAAAGAGAAAGCCCAACACAAAGAAACACTGGGCCTGGCTTGAACATTTGAAACCCCAGTCCCCAGTGACACACTCTTTTCCTCCAACAAGGCCACACTTCTTAATTGTTTTAAACAGTACTACTCCCTCCAGACCAAGCATTCACATAAATGGACCTATACAGTTTAACACTATGTAATAGCTCAAAGTCCAAAGTCTTTCTGAGACTCAAGACAATCACTTAGGTATAGCCCACTGTAAAATCAAAATAAAAAGATTACATACTTGTAATATACAGTGGCACAAGATGTACATCACCATTCCAAATGGAGGATAAGGAGCAGAGTGAAGAAACACTGGACTAAAGCAAGACCGAAAACCAGTAGAGAAAAGTGCAAACTCTGCATCTCCATGTCTGATGTCAAGGGGCTACTCAGGTCTCCAGCTCCTTTCAGCTTTGTTGATTTAAATACACTTCTTTCTCTTGAGCTGATTCCAAGCTCTCCTTTCACACCTGCCCTTCGGCTTTCCTCTTCAGGCAGTCTACGACTCTGGCTCCTCCAACACCCCATGGTCTCCAAGGCAAGCCAGACTTTACCTTTACAGCGTCACACAAAAGCCTGTCTGGGCCTCCATGCAGGGACACCCCTGGTACATGCCTCAATGACTTTCCTTAGTCACGAAGGGAGATTCTGTAACACCTTCCTTATGTCCTTGTGACCAAAATGCCAAGTTCTGCTGCTGCTGGAACTGGAGCATGGCCCCTAACTGAAGAATATCAATATCAGTTTTCTGCTTTGATAGTTACCTTGACTTCCTAAGTTTGGGGGTCCTGGAACTTGCTCTGTAGACTAGGCTGGCTTGACTTGGAGATTCACCTGACTCTGGCTCCCAGGTGCTGGGATTAAATGTATGCATCACCACAGCTGGCCCTAAGCTTTTTTTAAAATTCCTTTTCACAAGTTAGAAACTTGGTACAGTTTTACTCTGAAGTTGCCACACTCTTTATTTTGTTTAGGATCAGACCTTTCTTTAAACTATTTTATCTCCTTGCACACAGGACTCAGCTTCATTAAACTTTCTGTAGCTCCCTTTCTATTCAAATTGTACATTTTGTAACATATATATATATATATATAATAAATATATATATATAATAAAATTTTACATATTGATTCCAGTTCCCTCTCCCTCCCATCCTCCCATACTCTCTGACCCCCCCTCCTATCCCATCTCCCCCCACTCCACACCGAGGGTGATGCCTTCCTGGAGGGATCATCAAAATCTGTCAAGTCATTCGGAGTAGGGCCTAGGCCCTCCCTACTGCCTCTAGACTAGTGGAATATCCCTCCATGGTGAATGTGCTCCCAAAGTCCTTTCATGCATCAGGGATACATCCTGGTTTCACTGTCTGAGGTCCCTTAGACTGCCCAGGCCTTCTAACTGAGACCCATGTTCAGGGGGTCTGAGTATCCGATGCTGGTTTCCCAGCTATTAGTCAGGGGGTCCATGAGCTCCCCCTTGTTCAGGTCAGCTGTCTCTTTGGGTTTCTTCAGCCTGGTCTTGACCCCATTTTCTTATCACTCCTCCCTCTCTGCAACTGGATTCCAGGAGTTCAGCTCAGTGTTTATCTGTGGGTGTCTGCTTCTGTTTCTGTCAGCTACTAGATAAGGGCTCTATGATGGCATATAAGGTAGCTATAAATCTCATCATCAGGGAAGGACATTTATGGTAGCCTCTCCACTATTGCTAATATTGTTAGTTAGGGTCATCCTTGTAGGTCTCTGAACATTTCTCTAGAGTCAGTTTTCTCTTCAAACCTATTATGGTATCCTTTTTTTTTTTTTTTTTTACTTTCATCTATTTGTGCCCCTACTCAATCTTCCTGGTCCCACATGCTCTCCTCTCCTCCCCTTCTCTTTCTTCTAATTCCCTCTCCACTCACTGCCCCTCCCACTCCCAATATGTTCAGGAGATCTTGTCCCTTTCCCCTTCTGTGAGGACTTTGTATGAATCTCTTAGGTTCCTCCTATAGCCCAGTCACAAAAAGAAGAACATGGCATGTACCCACCCATATATGGATTTTAGACATAGAGCAAAGGATCACTAGCCTACAAATTAGACATTTTGTATTTTTTTATAGCTTGCTCCTTTTCATTATAGATCTGCACAAGCATAGCCACTAATATCCAAGCAACTCAGTAAATACTAGTCTGTCTTGAAATCTACTCTGGTAGCACTGTTAATCCAAAACTTCAATTTAGCTTCAGGCATTTTGTGTGTGTGTGTGTGTGTGTGTGTGTGTGTGTGTCGGGGGGGGATGGGAGAAAACATCCACATTCTTTACTAGAATATTACATGAATGGTCTCTAGGCCACTTAATGCTATTCTTATGCTCTGCAACTTCTTGACTTGGGCCCTTATAGTTCAAATCACCCTCAGGACTGTCCTCCATTCCTTTACATGATGGTCCATTAACCCCATTTAATAGATTCAACTGTTTTCCTAATACAGAATTCCAAAGTCTACACTTCTTCAACAAACAGCATGGTCAGGCCTGTCACTGCAATACCCCACTCCTGGAATCAAATTTTATATTAGTCAGTATTCTATTGCTGTGAATAAACCCCATGATAATGGAAACTCTTATAAAAGAAAGTATTTAATTGGAGCTGGATTACAGTTTCTGACATGGCAGGCAGAATGGTAGCATACAGACAGACATGGTGTGAAGAAGGAGCTGAGAATTCTACATCCAGGGCTGGAGAGATGGCTCAGCCATTAAAGACTAGGCTCACAACCAAAAACATAAGAGAATTCTACGTTCAGACCCTCAGGCAGTAGAAAGAGAAAAAGTCACTGGGCTTGGCTTGAGCATTTGAAGCCCCAATGCTCACCCCTGTGGCTGGCACACTTCCTCCAACAAAGCCACATTTCCTCTAATAAGGTCTTACTTCGTAATCCTTTCAAATAGTACCACTCCCTGTTAACCAACCACTCAAATATATGACCCTATGTAAGGCCATTCTTATTCAACTACATTCATACTTCCATGAATTTATGTATCCTTACCTACTGCCAGGAATGTCCTCATTCTCCACATGAAGGAGTTTTTTTGACGTTTTAAGACTCTACCCAAGCACATTTTCAACAAGCACTTTTGTTGGGTGCCCAGGCTTTTTTGTGGTGTTATGATTATCAATTGTTCCAGAATTCAAACTATTTGTGTGTCAGCCTTTACTGAGTGCTGACGTCTGTTTGTGTTCTTCACTCTACGTGGCCCTTGGAAATATCTTCACAGTTACAAAGTGTGGATTTATTTGATAACTAATTTATTTAGCAACATACTTGGCTATAACATAGTTAATGCTATATTTTAAGGATTTACAAATGTTTAAAAATAAATGAGGATACCTAGATTTGCGTTATTTCTTACAGCAATGACATAACATGCTTTACAATGTGACCCTTTAGAAAAGAGAACATATCTACTTTGCTCACGTCTTCAGATTTACTACATGAAACTGAAAATGAGGTTATGGGGAGAAATCTCCTGAAAGAAAGCTCATTAAGCATAGTATTAACATGAACTCCAAAGAAAAGACAGAGAGGATGACGAGTCCCTTCTCCATGTCCCCTCCCCTTCTTTCTCCTTCATTCTGCCTTTATTTTTCCTTTTTTTTTTCTTGTTTCCCTCCCTGCTTACCCTTTCTTCCTTTCTTCTTTTTTGAGTAAATTTCGACCTACCTCTGTAATAACAACCAATTCACAGAATACTGTGATTGCAGTGTTTCTTTTTTAACTTTTTTCCAATTTTTTAAGTTTTTTAAGTTTCATTTTAAATTCCAACCTCAGTTCTCCCTCCCACCCCCTCACCTCCCCCATCTCACCCTCATCCACTCTTCCTCTGGGTAAAGGTGCCCATGAGGCCACGGGGAGCCAACAAGTCTGCTACGTTAAGCTGGACCAAGCCCCTCTCCCATGTATTTAGGCCAAGTATGGCGTCCCACCTTAGGGAATGGGCTCCAACAAGCTAGCTCATGCACCAGGGATAGATTCTGCTCCTACTGCCAGGGAGTCCTCAGACAGTCGAAGTTTCACAACTGTCTTCCACATACTGAGGGGCTAGTTTGGTTCCATGGCATCTCCACAGCTGTTAATCTAACATTCATGCATTTCCATGAGCTTGGTTCTGCTGTCTCTGTACATTTCTCCATTGTTATCTTGACCTTCCTGCCTCATACATTCCCTCTTCTCTCTTTTTGAGTGGATTCCCTGAACTTGGCCTGGTGCCTTATTGTGGATCTCAACTGCAGGTTCTTAAAGTGCACCATCATAGCACGAGTCACTATTCCATCCTTCTCCAGTCCTCAAGATCTCACCTCAACATTCAGCTTCAGCTCATGGGTTTAGTTCCAGGGAACCTTAAGTTTCAGAGGAGATCCAGGTTACGATTTTCTTCTTTCCATTTAATTTGATTAAAACATAACTTATGATTCATTCTCTGAGAAATGAGAAGGAACAGAACTACCTCCTACACACCATTTTTTAAAAAGTACTAAGTTATTTTTATGCACATACGCACATATATATGTGAGAGGACATAATGATTTTTCTCTTATCTTGAAATTTGATGTTAGAAAAAAAATCACTTGCTTTAGTAAGTCTAGATTTTTAAGAATTCAGTGAACTATACTGGAAACATAGATATTAAAATGATAAGTTATAGTTTTTTGACAAAGTTTAATTACTCTATATTATTCTCATTAGATAAATTAATAGTAAATGTATTCTGCAATCTTATATTTCCTTTCCTTTTCCTGTGGGATTAGGTAGATGTGTAAGTGCTTCTGTCTGTCACTTGATTTTTGTTTTGTATTTTAAAGAAAGATATTCCAGAGACAAAGTGTAAGCACATAGCTAAATGGATGGCAAGACACATAGAATGAATAGAGGCACTGTCCCAAGTTTGTTTTGAAAGGAATTCTGTACTTTCTTATTCCAAGCCTGCCTTATTTCAGACACTCTGAAAAAAAAAACTGTCCTTAGAAGCCAGTGGATGAGTCTTGGTGATACTGTTGGTGTTTAAGGAAGTGTGTTCTTTCTTGAGAAGGTTCTAGTTATACACAAATCAGTTATTTTTGCTTTTGGCTTTGTTCAGCGAAAGATAATTTTTGGCACTTTATCTCAGGACTCACAGATACGTTTCAGTGTTTAAGACAATCTTTGTGGCTTTCTATCTCACTAGGAATAGAATGAATCAATGAACATGGTGTCCAATATTATTTACTAAGATGGCACCAACTTGTTATATTAACATTTTTTTTTTTAGGTTATAAGTCTTGTAATTTCTCTAAGTGAAGAAGAGCCAGATTGGCCAGGTTGGTCAGGTTGGCACGGGAGACTGCACATTTCACGAAGGACTTTGATATCTGTGAAGTGGAGAGTAAGAATTTCTTCCCACATACTTCACTTCCTCTGCATCAGCTATGCACCGCCTCCTACTGCGTTGCTCATAGCCTGCTCTTCTACCATTCTATGTACCACAATTTCATAATTTAACGTTCCTACCTTTACGGTTGTTATCCTGTGTATCCACCACTTGCTTCCTGCATTGCTCATGGAGTTCATTTACTGTACTTACTTAGCAACATGTTTATCGTGTACTTGTCAAATCCCGAGTATCAGACACCTGGCTGTTTTAGCATTGAATTCAAGCACACTGAAAAATGATCCTCATGAATTGGCTAATTTAACTCTGAAATACTAGATGGAGCACTTCTCTCTTGTCTTTGTGATAGAACTATGGATTTGTGTCTGGTTTTCTGCTTTTAGCTTGTTTGTCACATCTTTTGTCACTGGCATGATCAAGGTGATGTGTCCAAGACAGCTAAATCTCACAGTCCCTTAGTTCTGCCAGTGTGGAGGTGGGTAGGGCTGGGGGAATGGGGAATTTCCTACAGCCTCTGAGGGTACTTGTGAGTTGTCATTTCAACACTTGATAATGACTATAGTTTTTATATCTATCATATTTTTCAAATTATATGAGACTATGACAATAAAGCTCCCTGAAATAATAAAAATAGACACAATGGTTATAGTTTCTAATCTACTGGTCCCTCTTTTGCTGAAGGACCTTCATTAGAAAGAAGCTACATTGGAGCAGCGCTGACTTTTTCCCAACTACCCAATACAGCTTTTTTATTTCCTATGATCACTTTAAATCCAGATAAATTCTACAGGCAAGAAAACTTCCAGGCACCTTTCAAATGAGCAGTTTTTATCATTTAACACTGCTAGCCATTGAATTCTGCAAATGGATTCTGGGCCCTCTCATCATTTTCCTTCATGGTAACAGAAAAGAAAACAAACAAAATGCTTAAAGATCCTTAATAATTATTTCTGTCTCTGTGTTTGAAATTAAATCTAACACTAGCATCCACACTTTCTCTTACTTAGTACCCACTAACCCATTTAAATTTATGTTTCTATAACACATATTCAACACCAACACTTCCCTAATTAGACAGACCAAACAATGCATATCTATTGTTCAGTCAGTACAAATATTCATCATTTTAACGTGTCAATGGAATCAAAGTAAGCACTCAGGAAATGCACAGTGTGTGCTATGGAATTTCTATGGAAATGTAGTTCACTGGTCCTGCTGTCTTGAAACCTAATTTCTCTCAGGTCATAGCCTCCTACCCTATTATTTCCTCTGCCAATCAAAATGTCAACCACAGATTCATTCATGAATTTGTTCTGAGGACAAAAAGAAATCCCTGGGGATGCCTTGACTGAAGGGAAATGGAAGAGAACTATTTATAGAAATGCCATCACTGTCGTTCTGCTTAAAATCACTACTGAGTTCTAGAAGAAGTAACTAAAGTCGTGCCCAGACTCTGGGTAATAATTTGAAATTGAGATAGAAATGGAGAGTTTTAGATCAATGTGCTCAATATGTGTGTAGCACAGTTGGCATGTTCTCTCACAGACAAACAGCAAACAACAAACAAATAACAACAACAACAAAAAAGCTGAACAGAAACTGTGGTAGAAATCTTATACTTTTGAAAATTGGCCTGTCTGTCAAACTTCATAAAATGATTTAGGTATGAGCTTTTGCTTCCCTTAGGGAATATAACGTGCTAGCAAGATTAACAAATGAGATTTTGTGGGAACAGATGAATTCAAGGGAGAATAATTGCTCTAATATTCTTAGCCCTTAAATAGTTAGAGATCAAGAAAATCACCTCTCCATGATCTCAGTGTGATCCTTTCCAAAGATTTACAACATTACAAATCCATAGAAATATATGAGTTTTTTTTTTCTTCATACTCTGAGGCTGGCAACCAGAAGTCAGCATGGGTGGGAATAAAGGTGAAGACGTTTTAAAAAACGAAAGTTCAAAGAGGAACGGTGAGGAGAAAAGAAGCAGCTTCTGAGTTTGCTACTTAGTATTGCAAGATGTTAGGTTTTACACTAATCAAGTAATGTTTCAAACATTTAAAGTAATAGGATTCCTATATAGCCTATGTTTGTATTTATCACCCAACTCAGTAAAACCCCTGCAAATGGAGACAACCCATCCAAGATGCGTACAGTCCTCATCGCTTCTACAAGATGCTGGCATTCTAAAGCTCACTTCGTCTTCTCATTTCTCTTCCCCCTTCCCCTTTCCATGCCTCCTTTGTTCCCGTCTTTGGATTTTGCTAGAGGCTCTCACTAATTAGCACAGCTGGCCTTGACCTATCAGCTCTGCTGCTTCTGCCTCCTCACAACTGGGATTACAGGTGCCTTGCCTTGCCTGGCATTGCCCATTGATTTATAGATTTTAATCTTTGTGTTTGTCCCTAAGTGATACATAGCATTTGTTGAAAATCTAAACCTTAATAAGATTAATTTCCGTTTTCAACGTCACTTTTTTTGTTACCATTGTTACTGAGATTTAACTGTAAGCTTCTGTGTCTCTGTAGTGTAAATGTCCCAATATTCACTAATCCACTTTCCCACTAACATATATTTGAAACGTCCTTTCATTATCTACCTCTTCTTCTGCCCTCCTCTTTCCTGTTTCTTTTCATTTTCTTTGATTTTTAAAAGTGTGTGTGTGTGTGTGTGTGTGTGTGTGTGTGTGTGTGTGTGTGTACATGCACATAGCGTAGCCCATGAGGACAACTTCTGAGATTTCATTGTCTACTTCCACCATGTGGGTCCTAGGAATTGAAGTCATGTCATCAGGCTAGGCAGCAAGTGTCCTTACCAGCTAAGTCACCTCACTACCCACTCTCCGACCTCCTCTCAATCTCCTTACATCTTCCCATTCCTCCCCACCGTCCTATTTCTCTGTACTTCCTTTCTCCCTCCTTCTGCCTTCACCCCCCCATCTTATTATGTAGCAATGGTATTTCATACCCCTTTCGTGTGCTTACAACAATTCTCACAGCAAAAACAAATATTCCTGACTTTGCCAACATTTGATACTAAGCAACCTTAAAATTACTATGGGATGAAATTTCACTGTGATCCAAATGTATTTTTGTTCCTAATTACTAGTGAAGTGCGGTGTCATTTTATATTCTTGGTCTCTTCTGATTTGTTTAACTATTATTTCTTATAGTTTTACGAGTTTAAAAATACCTTGTGTTTATAGGAACAAATATTGTACATAATTGTGAAAGTCTCTAGACTTCAGCCTCTTTCCACTTGGGAATTTGCACAATAGTTGTACATTTCAATGCAGCCAACATAGGGTGAATTGATTGTCCCATCCTCATCCCTATTTGTTGCTTTACATCCTATGGAGAATTGCAAGCTGCTGAATCTATGGCCTTGTACGCTGTCTTCTTCACCACTCCCTTGCATATAACCATGATCAACTTTTTGCTTATTTTAGAAATCTGAGAAATCCAAACCCTGGATTAATTCTGCTATTGTTGCCCTCTGAATCTACACCTGGAACGTGAGTCCATGGAGCTTATGTACAACAGTGATGGTGAAACCCCTGGGTTCTCTTACCCTGTCATTCTGCTGTGGCTTCATTTTTCTCTTATAACTGTTTTACTAAAATTTTAGAAACAATTAAAGGAAAGCATGCACCTCTCCTCTGTGTATCCTCATCAGCTTCAATTGTCCCAGAGACTCATGCTTAATACTAGACTACGGTCAGCTAGAAACTCTTCATTAGTCTCTGTCCTTTAATTTTATCTTCTTTGTTAGCTCATCATCTTACCATTTCCCCCTTTCTCTTTCATGCAGAATCACGTTTTCTTCTTTACTGGATCACAGCTATCAGTACAACAATTGGTCATAATGTTTTATTTCTTTAAAATATCTACTGGGCTCTCATTCTTTTCCTGCAAGCACAACCTTTAATATTGTCTTTTCTGCACACTTTTCTCACAATCCTGGATAGGTTGTGTATAATTGATAATTCCACTTCCTATGTTTGACTTCCTCTTTCTAGGACAATAGAAGGAATCATGCACAGTCCTATCATGCCAGGTTAATGAGTAATTTGCCACTGTGTGTACCTCTATCTACCATTTTCTATTTTTTCCAAACTGGCAATATTATTTCTCTCTTACATCTCAACTTGTTGCTTTGGATGTTTCACTATGACTGCTATTGTCATCAGATACACCCTCCAAGGGTGAGTTCAACAATTACATCTCATTCTGCAACCACATTCAGTAAGGAAGGTTAGTTCTATGTATCAACTTGATGAGCTAAGGAATGATCAGCTAGCTTGTAGAATGCCATCTCAGTTTGTCTGTAGGGATGTTTCTGAAGAGATAAACATTTGGGTCGCTGTCCTAAAGAAGATCCACTCATTCAATAGTGAATGGGTGTTAATATTTTAAGGGTTCACATTAAAAGTGTGGAGGAAAAACATATTCCCTAATTCTTGACTTTGAATACCCATCTTCTCATGCACTTAGCACAGAAACTCCCGAGTCTTGAGTCTTTAGATGCTGACACACATTACCTCCTTCTTTTCATTCTGCCTCATTGTTCACGTCTTTGGAGCCAGACTGAATCACACAACTGGCTTTCCTTGATCTAAGGCTGTCAGATTATTATGGCTTGAATATAATCGTTATCTGCAAGATTGTGCTCTGTTGATTGCTTGGTTCCCAGCTATTAGTGCTGTGTCTGGAGCTGGAAGAAACTTCTGATGGGTACCAATTAAGGAATAATGTCATTGGAGTTCAAGACTTTGAAGATTATATCTGGTGTCTGCTTACTTCCCTGTTCTGATTCTTGCATGCCATACATGAGATAAGCTGCCCTGAGCTACTCTTTTCCACAGAGGTCAACAGCTTCTTCCATATGCTCTCCCAAGAAACAACATGGCCAGTCAAGATGTATTGAACTCTTAGTAATCATGAACCCAAACAAATCCATCCTTCTCTTAAATTATTCTTTCAGATGTTTTTCATAATTATGCAGAAGTAACTATGCATATACCATGGAACTTCTCATTCTCTATAATTCTGTAAGCCACCTCCCAAAGTAAATCTGTCATTTACCTATGTATCTGATAGCTTTCATCTCTGTCTGTCTGTCTGACTCCATTTGTCCATCATTCTATTTAACTAGCTGTCTGTCTGCTCACCTACCCATCTCCCACCTACTTATCTACTCATAATATACATCTGGTTGGTTCTGGAGAATCAATACTGATTGATGAACAGGCTCATACAAATCATTTTGCAATGTTGGTCACCTGCCTTATTGCAGCATGTCCTGTACTTGCCCCCTGATGTATGCTACCAACAAGGTTCCCTTTCGTTATACTGACCACCCTCTTCCATTTCATTTATTGGCCCTTTTACTTTAATACGATGGAAGTTTCAAAATCCAGTTTCTTTTCTTCTTTTGTCCCATTGTTGAAATCATGTAAAGAGTAATCCTGTCTTTGGGGCTTAAACACGGTCTAAATATCTAGTAATTTTCATAGTTACATTGCCAATTGAAACTTCTTCTAAACTTGACCCATATGTTCAGTTACTTTCTTGGAAGTATCTGTGATGGTTTATTTTAGTTGTCAGTTTGATTGAATTAAAGATACTCAGATAGAAGGAAAACATTATTTCTGAGTAGGTCTGTGAGGGTGTTTACAGAAGAGATTGACATTTAAATCAACAGACTAAATAAAGGACATCTGTCTTTAACAGGTGTGGGTGGACATCATTTAATTAGCTGAGGGTCTACAAAGAACAAAAAGGGAGGGAAATAGAGTATGCTTCAGTTCTGGAATTTGGATAAACTTCTCTTCCCTCAGGCATAGAATTTGAGGTTCTCTAGCTCTTGCACCCAGAATTTGTGCCAGAATTCTTTCCTACTTCCTTAGATTCTCTGATATTTGGCCTTGGATGAGATTGTATTACAGACTTCCTAATACTGGAAGCCTTTGGACAGAGCCACAGTAGCAGTATAGAGACAGGGTAGCAGAGACAACTGAGACCCCTATAGACATCAGCCCATTCCTTTAACACTCCCAATATATTTTCCATCTACGCACCTATTATACACTTACCTGCCAAATATCTATCTCTGTCCATTATCCATCTGCTTATTCTCTTTGGAGAATCCTGACAACATCAGAATGCTATAGCTTGAATGCCCATTCTAAGATTATATCTACTGGAATTTAATCATTAGTGTGACAGGAGTAAGAGGTGCGGCATTTAGGTGCTGCTGAAGCCATGGACACAGAAACCTTGTTGATGGAATTAGGCCAGGTAAAAAGAGCTGAGGGGGTGGATTCGTTCTTCTCTGGAGTTTGGGAACACAGCATTCTTCTTCCTTTGCCTTCCTGTGTGTTCCTACTAGAAGACCCAGTGATCAAGCACCACCCAAGAAGTAGAGCAGTCCATCCAGATCGTGAGCTCGACAGCTTCTGTTCCTGGACTTCTCAGCTCCTAGAATGGGTGTAAATCCTTTTCTGGTGTATATAAAGCCCCATCTTTGATATTTTGTTACAGAGGGACTATCACAACAATACTATGTCCAGTAATGACATCAACTTTAGCTTCTCAAATTAAACTTAGGATCTTTTTTATACCTCAACTCAGAAAGCCTCATCCTCTAAAATACTTTACAATCTTTTAAAGTAATATCTCCATCCCTATAGTTCCTCACTTCTTAAGCCCCCCTGTCAGACAGGCTAAACCACCTCTCCTTTCCCACTCTCATCCCAAATCTCTTGCCTAATACTTTGGGTTTTATTTTTTAAATCAACCCCAAATCTGAACAGTACTCATGAGTTCTCTGCCTCCAAATATTCTCTCTCACCAGCTTTATTTCATTGTCTTTGTCCCCATATTCACTTGGTAGTGGATAGAGAGATCCTAAAAAAGACAGGAGTATGCATTTCCCTTTGTCATAATCTATAAATCACACACTGTCACTTTTTTCTTTTTTTAAAAAATAAAAGTTTTGTAAGGCTCACAATGATCTAACACTTTTGCCCCGAGGCTAGTAAGGTGTGGGGGAAGTTCTCAATTAAAAGTAACCCAAGCCAAGCAGTCTCAAGGTGGCTAATATCTCAAACATTAGTTTAAGACTTGTTGAATCTAAAGCTCAACTTTGTAATTCACTAGATTAATAACTTCATAGATGTTAACTAGTGGCTCTTCAAACCCTTTCTTCAACCTGAAGAACTGGTGAGTGACCTAGGCCATGGGGTTGCTATGACATCCACATCTCAGATTATTTGTTAAGCATCGTGTACAGTGCCTGGTCCATAGTACACTCTAGTTAAAATTTTACATGAAAAAGAAGGCACTAGAGTAGAATAAGCAGAATTATAGATTGTTTTGTCTTAATGGAAATACAAAGGCAAGAGTGTGAGAGGTGGAATCTGTTAGCATTCTCAGGCACTATTCACTCACTGTGTGAATTTCCTGGTAATTACCGAGCATTATCTCTAATTGCAGCCCCAAGTCAGTAAGTGGTAACAGTAGGTGAGCCAATCATAGAGACACTTGTCTATGGCTCTCTTCCTTCATTCAGGAGAATTGCCACAGCACCTCTGCATGCACTGATGACTTGGATATTTCTTAACCGAAGTATAATGTGTGGTCCTCTAACGAAAAGAGTGGCTTCACGTGTTCCAAGATTTATTTCTAAGGGTGCTTCAGGCATTGCTACACATTGAGAAATAAGAAACTGGCTATTGGCATCAGGAATAGAGTATGTTATTTTTTTAAATAGGGCAGCTGGACTAAAAATATAAATTTATAAAACCCTATTATAATCACACCATAAGCCCTCCTATTAGCAAGTTGTCTTTGTTAAATAATTCTCTGCTTGGTCTCTTAGTTATTCAGCATCAATCAAAATCCCAGCATCTTCGACAAGTGTGCCAGGGCCTCACCACAGCATAATGGCTAGCATTCAGGCTCAGGAGACATATTCCTGGTATTCAAATCCCAGTTCCTCTCGTCACTGGCTGTGTGACTGTGGGCAGAATCTATGCCTGAGTTCCATCATCTGTTAAGTGGGAATAATAACGGTTCAGGCTCCACAGGATGACTGTGAAGATTCAATGAGTTAATACAAGTGGAAGCCCCAGAACACTGCCGGGCGCATAGCAAGTGACATTAATGGATGCTAACTGGTATTGTTCCTGTAATAAAAAGACAGCAAAGCACCAGAAAAAGAAATAGCAGGATGAAAAATTTCTCAGAAGGTGTAACTGCAGAGTGACAGAGGCAGCTGTCCTGTCTCCCTGTGGATGCTCTGAGTACTTTGTCCTTTCTTCCCTGTTTATGGACACCAGTGGTTGGGACAAGGGGAGCGTATTGGAGAAAAATCCAGAGTGAGGTTCTCTTGGCAATGTAACAAAGCAGGAAGAATGAGCAAAGCAGGTCGGGTCTGAGTGTAGGACAGAGAGCTCATTAGAAAGCTTACTAATGTGAATATGAAAGTGCCTTCTAAGTGTGGCCGGCTATATCTTACATGGTCTGCCTGCCTGCCACGTTCTCAGGTGTCAACACGTAATCTCAGTTCTACCATCTCTCACTGTAGTCAAACCTTCCTTCCCTCAGATATTCCAATTCTGCATTCTGTCTAGATGTTTGTGCATAAGATTACTTTTCCCCAGGAAGCATGGCAGTATATTGGACCATAGGTTGGGGAACAGATTTGGGAGGGAATAGTGGGCACAGACCCCATGAACTGAAAAACAGAATAGCAAAGAGGGGGCCACAGTAAGGGAGGGGGGAGGTCAGTGCAGATGGCACAGAGAGACATATGACACCAAGGTTGCTTAATAAATCCCCAAGGAATCATGTTATAGTTACCTAAAATTATACAAAATACATATGTGTAAACATGCATGTGTACACACACACACACACATACACACACCAGAAGTTAAACCACTTACACCTCTTTTTTGCAGGTCTAGTCAAGGTAGTCCAAATGACTACCAAAAGAATATACTTTACCAATAACCAACGCGGCCTTCGGTTACCTCTGAGGTTGAAGGTGGGTCTCTATTTCCAAAGACACTGCACATTTAATACCACGCAGGACTGTAATGACTGGAGCTGGATCTGACCTGGAAGCCTTCTTCCTGTGGTCTAGCTCCTGTGGTTCAGGAAAACATTTTATGCAGGCTGCCAAGGAAGGGAAGCAATTAAATAGTCCTACCCAAATGCAGTACCTTTGAGCCATGACAGTTTGTAGCATGGAAAGGTATGCGTAACAGTGCAAGAAGTGGCAATCACATGTTGCTGGCCACCGACAGCTATATAATTAGATTCAAGGCCAATTGAACAGGAGGGGAGTCATTCCTGATACTGGAAACCTAGTCAGCTTCCCTGGGCTAGTGAGGTCATAGGCTTAGAAAACAATCTACTACCATCAGTTTGTTAGATTAGTAGATCAGAGTAATTTCTTATCCTATTCTAAATCTTATCAGTATACACACACTTAAGTATAACTGTCACTCATCCCCCCAACCAAAGAAGTTTCTCTTTACAGTGATTGGAGTACATGGCAGAAAGTCACAAGTGTACACAACATAGAGAGCAACAGATCATGGGGGGCCCAGCCCCAATGGACACACCTACATTATGGTTCCTGAATAATATGATGGTTCAGGGACCATCACAGAAGAGAGGGTGGAAAGATTGCAAAACCCAGACTACTAGGAATTCTGCCGTGGAGCAATCTCTTGCCTAAACAAAACAGGAACACTAGCAATGTCAAAGAACGCATTGACTTAGAAGGGAGAAAATATCATTGGGTTCCACTTTTAGATAGAGAACTACAGGCAACTATTGATTCCTGGGAGAAGGAGGCTGTCCTCTCCCAGGGATAAGCATGTTTATTAGTTTTCTAATGCAGAATGGTCAGACTCGAAAGGACATATACACAAACAGGAAAGAAATGGACTTAGCAGACAGACAGACAGGTGTGTTCACACATGTGCACACGCTTGCACACACACACACACACACAGACAAACACACACACACACACCACCACCACCACCACCAAATATGTGCGTTACAAATATAATCAAAGAAACCAGGACCAGCAACTTCGGAGTAGAGAACATGGGTGGGTTTGGAGTTTGAGAGAGTATCTGTGAGGGGCTGGAGGGAAGAAAGTGGGGGAAGACAAGCAATTTTTATTGCAATTAAAAGACAAAACTTACTGCCTCTCTAGTATCCAAAATACTGGTCTTGATAAGCTCCGAATCCCAAATCGGGGCTTGAGAGAATATTACAGTCAAGACCTAAAGCTTCCTGAACTGCTATTTCAAAGTCCCCAGCAGACTGTTTACTGCTCTCTGTATTTACACTTGTTATCTTTGTATAGTTACATTTATTTGATTGTTTAGTTAATGAAAGTACAGATTTTATCTGAACCATTTTCCCTCCATGCATACAATTGTGTATGCCAGCCATACAGATTGAAGGTGGATGAAAAATATCTGTCTCCCAAGCCAAAGTGTGCTGGAAAGTGCAAACAAAATAGGATCTGTGCCTGAGGCGGAACTGGGCTGACAAAGAGATGGACAGACGGATTCAGGTTTTCTTACTGCCAGTGTAGGCCTTCCTGCCCATGCAGGAGATTGTCTGCATTTATTTAAAAAGTGGATGAAGTCTATAATCCCGCAGGCATTTGGACTGACTCCATGCATTTGTATTCATCCTTTTTCGTCTTTCCAGTCATATTTTAAAACATTGGACTAAAGCAAGATCAATAGAACAAAAATGAAAAAAGAAAAGTTAGGAGCCAGTTTCAGCTTTATATGAATTTTTAGCATTTTTGTTAATGTGCTATTTCAGCTTCATGAATAACAGGTTGACTATTGAACAAATGATGCCAAGAAAACTAGTTAGCCTTTGGTGGTGGTGGGGGGGAGTGTAATGGAAATCCATACTTCACTGAAATCAATTTCAGCTAGAGCAATGAATTTCATATTAAAAAGTAAAATTCCACCAACAGTTGAAGAAAATAGGAGTGAATATTTTAGAATATTTGATAGAAGACAGCTTTTCTATGCATGATATAAAACCCAATAAAACTCTGAAGAAAAAGGGTTGACAGAATTTTCTACAAAAACCAAAACATTAGAAACCTATGTAAGGGATAATATGTTTCATAAATAAAACAAAGGCATAGCAACCTGAAAAGAGGTCTTTACAAATGTCCTGTAGAGGCCTGGAGAGAAGACTCGGTGGTAGGAAGTCTTGTTAGTCACAGAGCACCTGGGCCCAGTTCTCAGCACCCCTGCAGTGGGCGTACTGTCTGTAATTCCAGCTCCAGGGGGATTTGACACCCTCTCGTGGCCTCTACAAGCACCCAGGCACCTTTGGTGTGCATATCTGCATTCAGAAAAAAATTCATACACATAAAATAAAAATTAATCTTAGAAAATAAAAATAAAAATAGCTTTGGTGGTGTTATGAATATTTTACATACATGTACACTATACATCCATACACTCTCTACAACTCACTCATTAGTCATTCACTTTTCCCCTCCCATTTCCTCTTTTACAGTACCATCAAGTTCCCTGTACAAAGGCAGAGTGAAGTTGTCCCCAGAAACATGCTTGAAGCATCCTTGAGGCAAGGGCAATAGCATATGACTCCATCATGGTCACTGAGATCTGACTTGCAGCCTGCTGGGTCTTCTGGGAAGTACCTTCCACTCTAATTAAAAGAGGCTTTGTTGTAAGAACTACTTCCATTTTAAACTGTATTTTATGATACTCGTCTGGTAGCACCATTTTGCTATGGTTGAGGATGAAGCCCAAAGCTCGAAGCTTCCAGACCAAGCATACATGTCAAAGAGTTCAACTTTTTATTTAAATCAAGACATAATTGATCATGCATAAAGTTTAACATAATCCCATACTTTTCTTTCCTTGAATCCCTGTACCTGCTTTCTTTTCTACCCTGGATGTCTAGATAGGTTATACCTGCCAACACTTTTGAAGTTACTATGTTCTTCATCATCCTCTATTAGATGACTATCATTTGGAAAGCTTAGTAAAGGAGTCCACCCTTTGTGGATCTTCTAATAGGCCCTTTGGAGTGTGCATTTGACAGGGTCTGAGTTTCCATAGCCACAGCATATATGTTGTGTCCTGGACCTCTAAGTTGGATGTTTATCAACCAAGCCAAATGATAAAACAAACACAAACCTCACAAGACTGTTGTTTTATTACTGCACACTCCAATTTTGTCTTCACGTGCTAAAGGCCTTGCTGTCTTCTCCTTGGCCATTGGAGGTCCCAGACCCCATGTTCTCCAGGCTGATCTGCACCGTGTGTCTAGTCTAGGTTATACTTCTGCTCTAGTAAACCATCTGCTGTGAAGCTGTTCTCTATCTTTGGCAGTCTCTACTTTCAGTTCAACCTTTTGATTTGGAATTCCTTCTATCTTGTTTGAATCAACATCCGTAGACAGAGTTTCTGTCCCTCTTGGTCCCACCGTCATTTAGTCCCAAGTAAACACACAGAGGCTTATATTAATTATAAACTGTTTGGCTGATGGCTCAGGCTTCATTGGCTAGCTCTCTCGTAATCATTAACCCAGTTCTATCAATCTAAGTATTTCCATGTGGTCTCGGTTTACGAGAGAATGCCCAGACTTGTTACTCCTTTGGTGGCTACGTGACATCTCCATGGTTGCTCCTTTCCGCCTCCTCTCCCCAGAATTCACCTTGTCTGGTGGCCCCGCCTATGCTGTACCTGAATACTGACTAATCAGTGTTTTATTCATCAACCGATAAGAGAAACACATGTACAGAAGGACATCTGTCATCAAACATCTGCCTGCTTCCCGGGACACCACTGCATCCACTTCTACTCACTTTTTCTCTCCTGACATAACTGAAGACCAGTAGCCTCACTGGCCTCTGTTATTACCTCCAGCCCCTTGCTTCTCCTGTCCTGCTAACAAACATTAACCATCTTAGCTCAAACAAATTTGTTGGAGACTCGTTTAATATTCTGCTGTCATTCATGTATCTTTAGAGCTCATGGGAGGGACAAACTCGGAGGGGGGACCCCTCACTTCTCACACTGTTATCTGCATTTACCCTGATGTCCTCCTACACTTTACAAGGTAGCATGAAATATCATGCCATCATCTGTAATTTCTTTCTCCAACGTATGCACCCTAAGACTAGGCCTCTACATCTATCTGTGTGCTTGGCTTACTCAACCACACTTTTCGCCGCTGTCCAACACCATTTGTGTCATCTTCTTGCTCTTTGTCAATCCAACTTGTTGTCAACAACTCCCTTTGACACCTCACCTCTTTTAATGAAATCAATTCCATATCCATCACTGCAAGGGCATTCTTGCCAATTCCTTACATTTCCTTTCTTTTTGATTTCCCCTTTTGCAGCAACCCAAATGTGTCCTAAACTCAGATCAATCGTCTGTATAATTTGCTACTTTCCCTTGACTGTGTCAGCCCTTACCCCATATACTCCTGCCATCCCCCTTAACTCCTTCTTAATTTATCAACATAATTGTCTAAAATTCTCCATTTTATTGTCCCCAATTTAGTCATCAATTTGGTCCTATCAGGATTCTAACCTCTTCTTTCCACTGAATTAATAATGGCAAAACTATACATGCCCCTTGTCTTACTAAATCCTTTGGACAGTTAGCAGTGATTTTTTGTGATGTTTGAGAAGGAGGCTGTCCTTTTGACTGAACAATCTTGGTTCCTGTGTCATTACATTCCTCTTGTCACTTTCTTGGGATTTGTTGTTCCCTACTTCCCTAATAAGATGGGCTTGAATTGAAGTAGTTTTCTCTTCTTGTTTTATACTACATACACTGCCCTGTATTCATACCTGCTGATTGAATCATTTCACAAATAATTCAAATTTATATGCCTCACAAGGTGCATATCAGTATATGCAATTTAAACTTGATGCTTGCCTTCAATAACAGGGGAAACATCACAAAGTAAATAAAGCCAGATTAAATAAGTGATTCCTAGTCATTTCCCCAAGAATATAAACAAACTTAAGAGCAGCACACACATCAGCTCCAGATGTATATGATGGATATGGGGACAGGCAATGTAAAGGTATTTTATAAATGTAGCCTTGGGGTAAAACATAGCCTATTGCTTGGAGAATTTATTCTTCCCAAGAAGAAAAAGTAAACTGTGAGTCAGAATATGCTCTCTTGATATGTGTGGTAATAGAGATCCAACCCAAGACTCCACAAATGCTGAGAACTTCTAATGGTAGTTACTGAAGATAGCTCAAGTATGGCCAGGCTTATGCATGTGTATTCCATTGATACCAGTAGAGTGGAGTAGAATTTTTCTTGATTACTTCTGAAAGATAAAGGATTTTGGAGAAGGAGACACAAGGAGAGAGTGTGAGAGAGGGTAGGGAAATAGGAGGGAGAGAGAGAGAGGGAGGGAGGGGTGTGTGTGTGTGTGTGTGTGTGTGTGTGAGAGAGAGAGAGAGAGAGAGAGAGAGAGAGAGAGAGAGAGAGAGAGAGAGAGAGAGAGCCATGGAGGTAAAAACAGTGCCATGGCACACCTTCTATTGGGATTTTTGAGCTGGTGTCAGCACCTAACTCTCAGAATGAGCAAGAATGACTACAGCATGAAAGATAATTTTGTTCTTGGGCTTGAGTAAGTCCTGTGATCTAGGTAAGCAAATTCTACACTGCATCATTTGCTGGAATAGGGTTCCCAGAGAACCCCACGCACAGTGGCTATTCTGCACTGGAGAAACTAGATTCTGGTGTGCTGCTCCAAGGACGCTCTCAGCCGTGACCCTGAGGCATGCCTTTAAAATCTCCTAGCAATGGATGCGGACAGAAGAAACGAGGCAGGGGATGGGGAACTGGACAGACACAGCATGGTGACTTTGCTTTACGCGAACTTGCTTTGGATTTCCAGCTTCTAACATTCTCAGAAATGTCTATAGAGAACTAGAGAGATTTGTTACAGCCTGGAAACGTGGGTGCAGAGTGGAGATGGGGCTTAGAGTCACTGTCATTTGGGCTTCACATATCAGTGAACTGTCATTTGTACTCACCGGTTTATAGGGCAAGTCGGAAGTTAATAATCAACCTCTCACACACGGTAGCGTGTGTGGTGTAGAGCTATAGAGAAAAATGTAGCATACCTACTGGGGGCTAGATAGTCAACTCTTGTCTTAAGCCAATTTCAGCTGGTGATGGTTGGAAGCCCATTTCCTTTGTATGCCATCCATATAATTTGAGTACAAGCCAATGTGTTTTCCCAAAGTACATTAACGGAAACATCCCATTTTCCTGCACTGCTAAAGCGAACCTTGAAAGCATATCCCATATTCCAATCTGAGGGGTAAAAGCTGCTCAGGGCTACTGTGTCCTTGGGATGTCTGTGTGAACTCTCCATTAGTGTTTAATAGCAGCTGGACGTGTGCATCACGGAGATAACACATAGAGGACCTGAGACTGTGTAAAGGACCACATAATATTAGGGCTTTTCTTGTGGAATGGATATAAAAATGATTGAAATCCTGGGTTAAGGGGGAAAAAATCCCTGTATTCATTTTAACTGTCTTCTTTGGTGGTATTTATAGAAACCATTTTTTATTCTTTTTCCAACAGTTTCACCCACCATGGAAAAAAAAATAAATGATCTCAGTCTGATTTAATATAATATATAACCCCCCTCCCCACTCTGCAATTGTTCCAAGTGCTGTTCAGCTATAATAACATTTCCTTGGAATCTGGAAGGCTGCTCATAGTGGACTACCAAAATTTGCTTTAAGTTGACAGAATTAAAAGATTCCCGTGTATGTCTTTGAACATATATTGGTACATACAACGATTCCTCTGTGTGTCTTTGTACTTATATGTATTGGTATGGGTAAGTGCAAAATGTTTTTGTTGAATATTAAGATATGTACATAAAACGTATCGTTTAATTTGATTAGAAAATATTGAGTATTCTAAGTTCTGGTTGGTTCTCTTTTCAAGAAAAAAAAAAAAAAAGTCCTGTGCTTTTTCTTTTTAAATTTCATCTTCTGGTTCTACTCCACTGACATAAAGAAAACAGTCTAAATTTTAGGAAACATTCTAATAAATCTGTAAAGCACCAAATGAAAATATCTCTCTGCAGTTACGGAACCCACTGTGGTGAAACTTGATGGCTTCCATTTCATTTTTAAAGGCAGAGGTCCCCAAACCTCACTTTCAAACTCCGTGAAGGCGCGCTTGAAGAACTCTTGTCAGAGGCCGTTTCTCTGAGTGGCATCTGTGAAAACTGCAAGGATTCCCTTTCTTTTGATTCCACAAAGGCCATGGGTGGGAGGGCTGACCTGGCTGTGAAATCGGGGCTTCGGGCTGTGAGAGAGCTGGGAACACTCACCTGCGGACCAGCATTTTGGAGCTGAGGTCTTCCGTGTCTCCAGACCCTTTAGTGGAAGCTGTCTTGTTAAGTTCAGATAAACCAACACTTGCTTCTTGTGAGGATTTTGTCTTTGCATTTTATTCTGTACTGAGCTCGAGGTAATTAAAATTTTAAAATTTAATTTTCCTTTTCAAACACCATATGCGCTGTTTTGAATGTATTTCTGAGATGGAATTTCATTTCTAAAAGTCAACCCTATTATTATTTAAATCTATTTAAATCGCACATCTCTAGCTCCTCATATTGGACCCCCTTTTAGTGAATCCCGAGTCAATGTGACATTGGCTACTTATATTTTCTAGAATTTTGAAGAAACTTACTTTAAATTATGACTTTATTTTCATGGAAATTATCTTGGGATTCTTCTTTTAAAGATTTCCCACAAACTATGTTAAAAGATTCTATATTTTAAATGTCACATACACATAAGAAAAAAAAAAATCTCATCAGTCCAAATCCTATGTATTCCTGTCTTGACCCATTTTTTTTCTCATTCATCCACTCTTTAACCAAACTCTGAATATGAAAACTTTCTTTTCGTTTGATATACTTCTTGTTTCTTTTTGAATTTTAAAAAATCTTATTGATTAATTAACTGTGTATATTATTTAAAACTCCAGATAATTGTTCTTGAGTTTAGGAAAAAAAAAAAAAAAAAAAGTAAATTCAGTTTCCTCATCTCTTGCTTTTAAAGAGTTGTCCAGGAGGTGGCACTAAAGCATCATATAAAGGTCTTGTCATGCTTATCAATTTTAAAAGTACACCCACCTGGATGAAAAAACAAAATCTCAGCAAGGTCAAGAGGTTGTGGTATGCAAAGAAGGTCTGTTTGCAAACAAATGAACAGAAAAAAAAAAACCAATTTTTTACTTGAAAAATCTTAGTACCTTAACACTTGGTGGGTAGATTAAAAATGCTTTCTGTATTTATATAAACCTTTTCTTCCAAATAAGAGAAATGAATATTACACAAAAAAACCAGGGTTTTGTAGAAATATGTGCTTCCTTTGGCAAGAATTAATAGAATCAATCTTTGTCTCCAAAGAGTTTGCTAAATGTTGTATAAAATATCACATGAAATCTGCATAAAATTGGAATTAAAAATGTATTTATTAGTATCCATATGGTTACAGACTCATTTCAACACAAGGGAATTGGCGTACACACTCCAATTCCTATTAGTGTTAATGGGAATTATATGTGTGAATCCCCAACTCCCAGTGCTTGGAGACAAAAGTCTCTGAAAGGGTTTTTAAAGTCTGTATTTGTATTGGTTTTGCTTATGGTGAAACTAAAACCAGAGTAGGTGTTTCTAACATCTTTAAACTTAGTAGGGACGGCTTGCACCTGAAACAACAGGCCCCAGAGTGTTATTTATCCCAGCTGAACATTCAGTTTCATGTGATGATCAATTCAGAGCCAAAAGCTAGAGAGGTTTCTTGGATTGCCAGGCCTGAGTTCTGGAACAGGGCCATTCTCAAAGAGCTACCACAGCTGTTCCCTCAGTAGCCAAGGTTGCTCTGGGTTTAGCTTCCAAGAAGAGAAATCGCTTTGAAGCAAATGGCAAAGAGCAAAGCCTTTTCCCCATCCTGACCTTTTGTTCTGCAACTTCTTGGTTTCACCCAACAGGACTGCTGGGCATTACCAATTGCTCTCAGGTGTTTGATACTCTACTTGGACCTGAAGCTGGTAGGCAATGGCCAGGTAGAAACAGGCTCTTCCCAGAATGCCCCGGGCCCAGAAGCAAAAGTGAATGAGAGCGATACTACAGGAGGAGCAGGTTCTGACTGACATTTGTGGTTTGGCAATTACCCAGAAGAGCGAAGAAAGAGTTTTGACAGCTGGGAGATCCTTGCCATACAGACCTAGAAGATTCTCGTGTGGGAAAAGCCCTTCTACCCAGGACTGCCATACGCCAGTCTTTCTCTCAGCCAATGGTCTCTCCTGGCTCTGCGTCTCTGAGCTCAGCCATCCTAGATGACTAACACATATGGAAGGCTGGAAGACTGCACGAGGTCTCCAAACAGTGATATCCTCTATCTCACCAGGTCCCACAGGCTTTCTGCTCACAGTTAAAAGCCCATCTGCTCTTAAGTATGTACTTTCAGTAGCCAGTCTTCAGCTTTCTGCCACTGTATCAGACGTTTAGCCAATGTTTATTGAGCAGTTTCAGGGTGGCCCCTGATGTTTGTGCTGCTTAAAAAAGTTCCCACTCCTTTCCATTTTATCTTTTCCTCCTTAAGCTTTCTGATTTTAACTGGATTTGAAAAAAGAAAATTAAGAACTTTCTATTTTCTTTCTTCTAGGTGGGTTGTATCAACCATTTTGGATACTACTGGTTGCAATTGCCAAACTGGTTCCTGACAGTGTCTACTCAGCCTTTGCATTTCATGAGTAGGTTTCAGACGGTATGATTGAGTACATTCTTTTAAAAAAGTTTAAAAAAAATCTTTGTGTTAACCCAAAGATTCACTCTCCGTTATCTCTTTCATGTTTTGTATTTTTTAAAGGAAAAGAAAATACCTGCCTGTTTGTTTTTTGGTTGTCTGGCTATCTATCTATCTATCTATCTATCTATCTATCTATCTATCTATCTATCCATCCATCTATCTATCTTATCTATCATCTATTTATGGTCTATCTACCTATTAGCTATGTACCTCCCTACCTGTTTGTCTATCTACTATCTGATGGGATTGTCCTCCTGTATATATGTTTCTCTTATTGGTTAATGAATAAAACACTGTTTGATCAATGAGGCAGGAACATAGGCAGGTCTAGGAGACAAGAAGAATTCTGGGAAATGTAGGCAGAGTGATGCTGCTTGAGGAGTAACACCATGCCAGGGCATTTCCAGGTAAGCCACAGCCTCATGACAATGCATAGATTGATAGAAATGGGTTAATAATTAAGACAGAGATAGCCAATAAGAAGCCCATCGGTCAACAGTTTTATAATTAATATAAGTCTTTGTGGTTTATTTGGGACTCCAGGGTGGTGGGAGCCAGCCAAGCCAAAAAAAATCTCCATCAACAACTATCTTTTTTTTGTTGTTGTTCACTTCATATTCAAGGCAGGAGTGAAAACTGCAGCCCTGTTCTATGTGTGTAGTGATGACTTGCTTCATTGATAGAGCAAATTGCCTGTTGACAGTGGTTGACTGCAGCTGACATTGTCTAATAAGGGATGGAGGCTTTCTATTGATCATAGCCCAAAAATACCCAAACTGAGTTTTGTCCCTTTAAATTTTATTGACCATAAACTGGAGAACTTGTGCCTCTTCAGTTTACATTTGATCTGATATTACAATTACTTTTTACTATCTCTCCATTCACACTCTCTGAAAGGACACACACATTTCGTCAAAGAAAGAAAGAATACTATTTCTTCACAGGTTCTTTGCTTGGGAAAACTCAAACAGTCCCACAAGCAGAGAAGATCCAAAGAGATGCACATATTCTAAGTTTAAGGGACATTCTGAGGTCCTTGCTGAAATGTTTTGATTTAATGTCATTTTTTTCCAAGTTGAATATAAAATAGTATTTCTACAGCAAAGGATCTTCAATCCATATCTCATTTACCATATTTAAATCCCTAATCCTCTAATACCAATTCAAATAGCAGTCCACTTACTAGATGCCAGCTTTGGGTCACCATTCAATGAGAAATGACAGGCAGGGAGAACAGAACTCTCTAGCAAGTAGTTAATGGGTGTCAAAGAAAGCCTGGATGACTCACAAATGGCCAGACTTTACACGTTATCCAATAAGCAAGTATTTTCCAATCACTGTGCTAGGCAGTGACCGAAGTAATCATCATTCTTAGAAAATCATTGCTGTTTTTCCAGGGGTATCTAGTACAAATGACAACATAAGCCTCCTCATTCTTAGTGCCACACTCATGCTAAGTACCCAACACCCACCATCTCTCTAATCTCCAGAATCACCTCATGAAATACACATCCCAATCTCTATTTTATCAATGAGGCAATTAAGGCTCAGAGAGGTTACAGCCCATGGCTGTAAGTGACAAGAGCATCATTTCAGACATCTGAGATGGAGACCTTTCTCCACACCTTGCTGGCTCCTGCCCTTGGAAATGCAGATGATCAAATCACATTTCCTGCCAGGAACACTGAGCACCGTGAAGAACACTTGGGACTGAGCAATACATTTTCTTGGCACATTTCATTGACTAATTAAAAAAAGAGGTGCTGGGGTAGTTATATTTTATTCCATTTCCAGTTGGGAAAACACCTTGCTTCAAAGCTTTGTTGTGTGTGTGTGTGTGTGTGTGTGTGTGTGTGTGTGTGTACATACATACATACATACATACATACATACGTACATACATACATACATATGGGACAGATCACATTGTTGGCAGTTTGGAGGAAATGTTTGTAGTTATTCAGAATGGGAGTCTGGTCCATCCCCAACACATACTTTCACATACAGCAAAACACAGCTACAGTACAGTCCTGCTGTTCAGAGCGTGATTGTGGGCTGTATAAACTGGAGTGACTTTAGGAGGCAGGAGTTAACTCTCTGTCTTTGGCATTTGTAAAGTCCTTATTAGAGCATCCCACTTACCAAGTGAAACAATTTAAACAAGATTCACAGAACCTGAGGAAAGCCGAGGGGAGGACTAAACAATTCTTTCATCACCTCATGTGAAAGATTCTGTTCATCAAATGTTCCAGCATCCAGGGATCCAGCCCCACAGGGTTGGATCCCTATCTGGTTTGCTGATTTAAACCACTGTAGTTGAGAACCTTACTGTGGACACAAAGGACCACTCAGGTCTATGGGTGGGAGAGAAAAGTGAAGCAACAAATCCACAAAGGAAAAAGTGGTTCATTCTGTTGTTACATGAATGATTCTGGTAGGGTTGAATTCTGAAGGAGATTTTTATAGGTTAGTGGGAGAGTTTCTTGTGGGATTTGTCTATAAAAAAAAAGGCAGGCCAGGACTCTGTGCTGTGTTTATGGGAAGCCAATGGAGCTCATGGAAGGAAGACTCGGTAGACGAGCGTCAAAATTTAAGGTGATCTCAGGCATGTAAGGTTTGAATGTCATGTTAAGACGTTTTTTAGGTTTCTGTTTCTTTAATTTGTGAAGAATAGAACTAAAATATACTGAACTGTAATAGGATCACGATTCATAAGGAGACATATGTAACTTATAAGAATATTCTTTCTTAAACCTCAAAACTGTGCTAAGGCCTAGAAAAGTTTAAGTAACATCCTTAAGTTTTGTATTTTGTAAACAACATGTCTGTCTGAATCTGTATCCACTTGCCCCAGGTCCAGAGCAGCAACTGTTAAGCCAGAGTACCTTATTATCTGTGGGTACTGGGGAAGGAACACGAACTGTTAGAATCATATCAGTGAAGGATGCCTTAGAAATACAGAAAAAGCAGAGATAATGAAATCAATAAGATTACTGCAATAGTCCAAGGAAACATCATTTAAAGATACAGACATAGAAATTGTGTCTAAAACAAAGATATGACTGAGACACTAAAGTAATCTAATAAGGACTCACGTAGATGATAGAGCATTTTTTGATGCTATTAGGAAAATAGTTAATTTTTATCTTCTCTTAGTTTTGAAAGTACAGTGGCTTCTTGTGATTGGATGGAGTCATGAGATTAATTTGCAGTAAGAAGTCTTATGAAGACGTGAAGTATGTATTAACCTGTGCCTGTTTGTTTAACCTCTAGTGCAGGACTATCTAGGGTCCCCCTCCCATCTCTTTCTCTTTAACAGTGGAGAAGGTAACTCCACTAGTCCTTCAGTGCCTCTGGAGAGTAGAGCCATGATAGTCTACAAGAGGCTTGAAGGACATAATCCTCCACACACCCAAAGCTGGCCCTGAGGTCATAAGGACAGGAAAGATGTCCCTGCCCACTAGCAGCTGCAGGCCTTGCTCCATGCAACATAGTAGAGTTGGCCCCAAAGGTGTAGATGTGGGTGAACCAACTATGAGGCCCTGAAAGCTGGAGAACTGGCCCCATCCCTTGCTCATGTCTGTAAGAGGTGAACTAGCCAGGGCAATGCTAGAGAGCTCACCCTGGTGTCAAAGTCAGGGGAGAGCAAGTGGGCTGACCAACCTTGCAAAATGAGGCCTAGAACCAGGTTTATATGTTGGCCCATCCTGAAATCACTCCATCTGTGATCTGTGATTTGCTGGAGTGTGAGTGTGTGGGGGGGCATAGATGAGGGCCAGCCCTGTGAACCCAGGGCTTCAGGATCTCTATGACACAGGGCAGCAAGAGCATGTCCAGGAAGAGTCCCAGTGAGGGCCCAGTGTTGATTGTACAACAGAAACCAGGGGCTTGGAACCAGGCCAATGATTCTTTTCAATAAACCCTTGCATGAAAAAATGTATGGATAAAGGCATTTACTATGTGGCTCACTGTGTTACACTTCAGCTTCTACAATGGGATTTTCCCCTTCTTCCATTTTTCTTCCCCCTCCTTTTCTCTTACATTTTATTTTGGTTTATTTTGGGGTGGGGCAGATGAGTAGGATCAAGATGCATGATGTGAAGTACACAAATAACTAATAAGTAAAAAGAAAAAACAATAACAACAACAACAACAACAAAAACCCACCCACCCACCAACCAGAAAAGAATTGTTTGCAATGCATTACACTACAGTTTTAGGCTTATTGTTATTATGGAAAACATAACCTGTTATGCCAATATAGACAAAGAGGACAGTAGCTACGATTTATTAAATACTCACTGTGGCACTCCCAATGTGTGCATCATTATTCCTATTTCCGAGGAGGACCTGAGATGTGCTATTGTTACAAGAACTTGTTTGAGGAATACTTAAATGTGTAGGCCAGAATGTGGACTTGGGTATTTTCCCCCAAGACTCACCTCATAGAGTGTTGTCTTCACTGTCTATCACATGTCCTTGTCTTGAAAACTGGGGTAATGGCCACACAAGTTCACTTGAAATAAAGAGTAGGATTCCTCACTGTATGTGCAGAGGTGCATTTTTAATGCTCTTAGGTAAGCTTGGAAGTTGAAGCCGCAGCACCTTGGGCAACTTTATGTAATTTACTATTTGGGAGATGATTTAAGGTTAGTTTGGCAGACAGACCATTCTTTTCAAAGGTTTTCCATTGTAATCATGAGATCTATGTGTTTCTTTCAATGGCAAAATATTTTGTACATGTGATCAAGTTAAAAATATTGAGGTAGACAATTCTTAGATTACTTGAACATTTCCAGAAGAGTCTCTATAAGGGAAAGGAAGAAGAAGGAACTGTGAAGATCAAAACAAGCAGAATAGTGAAAGTCAGAGGGAGCCCTGAAGAAGCTAAACCACTCACTGATTTTGAAGGTAGAGGGCAGGGGTCATGCGCTAAGGGAAGCAGACAGCTTCCAAGTTCTCCTCTGCATTCTGAGAAAAGAATATGGTTATGTCAACCTACTTTTGACTTCAGACCCTAAATTGAAGCTGCACTCTTGTTCCTTTAAGCCATTAACTTTGGAGATGATTTAATAGTTATTGAACAACAGTAGGTTTGGATGGTTTTCCTAAGGAGACTGATATTGACCCTGGGTTGCTGGTGGGACTGTCTGGAGAGGGATGGGAAGGGAAATGGGAGGTGCTGTAGGCTGAGGCAAGGTCAACTATACATGCTGTTTAAACCTACAGAGGCAGACACAGGCCATGATAATGGGAGGCCACCACAGCTCTGTGAGGGGAGAATGTTAGCAGTTTTTCCTTGCAGGAGAGAGGCCCCAGAATTCTTCTCTCTCCATCCTCCATCTTGAATCTCCTCCTTCCTACTTCCTCTCTCCTCCTTGTCTCCTAGTCCCACCTATCTTGTTTTCCTATTGGCCAACAGTGCTTAATTCATTAACCAATAAGAGAAACATATTTACAGAATGACATCTCTCATAAGGAGAACTAAGGTCAAGCTCCCTACCGATCTTCTATGAAGCACAAGCATTTACACGGCATTTACACGGGTGCCTGAGGTAGGGCTTTACCCTCATACTTCCAGGGAAGGCACTTGGTAGAATGCCATCTCCTCAGCCCCTAAAATAAACCAGCTGTCAGTACCTACTAGACGCAGCCGCTAGAGGTGCGTCTTGTTGATCTTGTTGGTTTCAGACCATAGGAAGCAAATCCCAAAAGTCCTGACACCCCGCACTACAAGAGAAAAGGCCAACTCACTGCAAGTATGGCGGTGGTTCTCAGTATGGAAGCAAGAGAGAGAATTTTCGGAAAGTACAGAAACAAAGCATGTCTGGGAAACCCAGCCAGATGAGTGCCATCAACACCCACTCACCGGCAGTCTGTCATGTATTTCCCTTAGCATGTAAAATCGCCTTCCCCTACAGTGGAAGGATTGCCTCCGGTGGTCACTACTGATCGGGTTGTTTGGACTTTGTTAGCGCTTCCTCGCCACCTCTTCAAGTTGTGGCAGGACCAAGACCCTCTCTGCTGCATTAAGGCTGGGAAGGGGAATTAGATGACATCTCCCCAGTAAACTGGGACTGGAGGGGAAATAAGGGGGAGGGGATGGGTGATAAGAATATGAGGGGACAGCATGGTCAAATTATGACAGTGTTTTTAATCCAACACCATAACTGATTGAAGGAAAGGTTATTTCATCCAAAAAAATCACATAATTAATCAGTTTCATAGATAGATTCAAGTCACAGCTTGAACATGGCTATAGGGTCTGAGTTTTATATCTTACTTTCTAGTTTTTATCAACTCTTTTTAACTACTCTGTTCTTCAATACCAGACCAGTTTACCCAAGCTGCTGTCTTCGCCAGTCTCTCTCTATCTTCCCATAGTCTGGTGTTTCTAAGCTGTTGTCATTATAGTGTGTGATTATTGGTTGCTGCCTATGCTCTGCACTTCCATGCAAGGTCCATGGGAACATAGCCTTGATCTGTTCATTTAGAACAACCTGGTACATGGTGACATTCATGGCTTTGACTAATTCAGTGACTGAACTATTACTGGCTACTTAATGCAGACCAAGAATTATTGTATACACTTGTCAGAGGATTTGGATCAAAGAAAGAAGACAGTAATTATGACATCATAAGCAGCGTTTTAGTATGTTCAATGATGATAAATTAAATGAGTTCATTGGGTTATAGAGTAGTGAAGAGAATATCAGGAAAATGAAGAAAAGAGCCCCCTATGGATGTATGGGAGCTGAGGTCATGTAGCAAGGGCAAAGGCTCTGATGCTGTACTCAGCTACAGAGTGAATTTCTACCGTGTTCAAGGAAAGGGAAGTTGATGTTAGAGTAGGAAGCCAAATGAAAGGCGGCCAGAGACAGAAGGAGAAGAGAGAAATGGGTCATCATCGAGAGCCTTAATGTTATAAATAATTGGGATTTGCACATTGTGGTTACTTGAGTATGATGAATAAATAAATGAATAAATGATGATTTTAGAAGTCCAAAGTCTCTGTTGTGTAAGGTTATGTTAAAAAAAATATAGAAGAGTGACCAAGCATTTGAAACTGTGTCTATTTGTGAACCATTGCATAATTACTTCTGGAGATATGAGGAACAGAAGTAGATCAAATGTGGTCAGTGTTTGTCCTCAAATTAGTTTTTGTCTATTTAAAACATTTTTAAAAGTTTTATTCGTATCATTTAGCTATGTTGGGAAAGAACAGTTATTTCCCAATGGTCAGAAGACAGTTTCAGGTATGGCCTAGGATAATAAATTTTAACAAGGGGAGACTAGGCAAACAGTGTATTCTAATCACATTATCACACTCCTTTATCTCTTTTAGTCAGTGGGAAACATTCCTTTGGCACTTATGGCCTCAGCTTTAGATTATCTTTCATTAAAGTCACTGTTCCAGGCATTGGGAACATAAAATTAATTGACCAAGACATGCCCTCAAGAAGCTCATAGTCTAGCCAAACAAAATATAAACAAATCACATTAATACGACGTGCTGCTTGGCATAGTAGAGACAAACTGCTTGTTATGGGGGCATGCTGGCTGGGGCCCTCAGCTCATTTTCACAACTCAGAGCATCCCCAAGCCTTCCTTGTTCACAGATCACCTTTACCATACTCTCCATGTGTATGTTTTGTGGTGTGTGTGTGTGTGTGTATGTGTGTGTGTGTGTGTGTATGTGGTAATATATAGACCCCAGCCCATGCCAAGTCTGTGAATTCTGCATCTCTACAGACCAGGCTCAGGGGATGCTTTTCTGACAAGACACCCAAGGATTTCCACCCACACTAGCATCACTGAATTCCTGCTATGTTCCCTCCTCTCCTCCAGTGCTGTCTGGTAACAGGGCTGAGCACAGCACCAGCTGCAGTCATTCGGTTAACAGCTCAGCTGAGTCAGGGGAATTCAGAAGGTAGTCAGTCAGCTGCAAGCTGCACAGACCTGAAAATTCAGAACTGAAATAGAACAACACAGGCCCCCAAGCTACTCTTCAGACTAAGCCACCACTGTGGCTACCTGTGTGGAGAGCCCAAATAGTATTGTAGGTGATATTCTGCATTGAGTTTTTATTGCCCATTGCTACTTAATTATTTTTGAAAAACAGTTGGTGTTTGATAAAGTCCTTTTCTAACCACTAATATGATGAACACAGCTTTCCTTAGGGTCAAATAGATGCATTTATCAAAGTTAACCTGATGATCTAATTAGGGGCAGAGAGGTTGATAGTTTAGATGATATGTTTTCTGCAAGCTGCCAGGAAGGAAACAGAAAGGAAAGGCAATCAATAGTCCTACTTAGCTGTGAAATCTCTGAACCACAGTAATGACCAGCATGGCAAGATATGCCCAAAGTTGCAATAGTGGCATGCATATTTTGAGTGGTAACCAACTATCCAGCAGTCTGAATGGACTCAAGGACTGCTCAATAGAAGGGAGTTCATAGCTGGTACTATAAACCTTCCCAACTACCTGTGTTTGCAGTGGACACAGGCCTTAGAGTAGAATCTACTTCTGCTATTTTTCTAAATCTAATTGGATTCCAACTACATTCCAAACACTTATTCTTATGCCTACAGACAAGTGTAGGTCACACTTCTCATAAGAAACATTTGTTTTTGTTTTTGTTTAAAAGAGGATATTCCAGAGATCCACAAAATATAGAGGATAAGTGACTGTGGGTTGTCCATCCCCAGCTGACACATCTCCCGTGCAACCCGTGTAGGCTAAGACATAGAACATCACAGAAGAGGACCAGGTTGCCTTCTATGAGGTAGTGTCTTCTAGGCAAGAGAGGAATGCCACAACCCTGAAATCTCAATGTGTTATATGACATAAACAGTGAATAGTGACCACACCACTGTCAAGACAGTCTGGATGGACAGAACCTTCCACTTGTAGATGAAGAGCTGCAGCCAACCAGTGTCTGCTGAAAGAGGAAGGGTTGGTTTTGTCCAGCAGTAAGTCACAATCAGTCATCTCTAAATGTATGCACATATGAGCTACACTAAGCAGACTCAGTAGGCTTGGGGTATGTGTGCATGTGTGTATATTTGTGTAGTGTATGAACACACACATACACACATTTGCTCAGAGGTCAGGGGAGGATGCCTGGTATCCTACCCTACCACCCTTGGCCTTATTTTTTTTTCAATATAATTTTTTATTTAAGTTAGAAACAAGGTTGTTTTACATATCAGTCCAAGTTCCCTTACCGTCCTGTTCTCCCTTGTTCCCCCCACCAAGCCCCATCCCATCCCCTTTCTGCTCACTAGGGAGGGTGAGGACTTCCATGGGGAGTCTTCAAAGTCTGTCATATCATTTGGAGCAGGGCCTAGGCCCTCCCCCATGTGTCTAGGCTGAGGGAGTATCCCTCTATGTGGGATAGGCTCCCAAAGTCCATTTGTGTACTAGGGATAAATTCTGATCCACAACCAGAGGCCCCATAGACTGCCCAGTCCTCCCAACTAACAGTATATTCAGAGGGTGTGGTTCAGTCCTATGCTGATTTCCACTATCAGACTGGAGTCCATGAGCTCCCCTTGTTCAGGTCAGCTGTCTCTGTGGGTTTCTCCAGCCTGAACTTGGCCCCTTTGCTCATCCCTCCTCCTATCTGCTGTAGGATTCCAAGAGTTTGGCTTAGTGTTTAGCTGTGGGTGTCTGGTTATCTTTCTAACAGCTACTAGATGAAGGTTTTAAGATGGCTTAAAAGGTAGTCATCAATCTCATTATCGTGGAAGGGCATTTAAGGTAGCCTCTGTACTGTTGTTCAGATTGTTAGTTGGGGTCATCCTTGTAGATTTCTGGTCATTTCCCTAGTGCCTGATTTCTCTTAAAACCTATAATGACTCCCTCTATCATGGTGTGTCTTTCCTTGCTCTCCTCTGTTCTTTCCCTGATTCTATCTTCCCAATCCATCATGCCCACCTCTCCCCTCCTCTTCCTCCTAACTTCCTCTCCCTTACCCCTATGCTCCCAATTTAAAATTTTTTTTTCATTTTACAAATCTACCCCACTTCCACCTGCCTACCCTACTCCTGCTCCCCTGCCTCCCCCTCCCCCAATTCACTCCTCAGAGGAGGTCAGACCTTCTTTCAGGAGTAAACAAAGTCTGGTATACTTTGAGACAGGATCAAGCCCTTCCCCCACATCAAGGCTGAGCAAGATATCCTGCCATAGGGAATGGATTCTTAAAAAGATAGTTCATGCCCCTAGGATAGGCCCTGACACCATTTCTAGAGCCCCTTCCCAACAGATCAAGCTACATAATTGTCACCCACATTCAGAGGGTCTAGTTGGGTCCCGTGCTGGTTCCCCAGCTGTCAGTCCATAGTCTGTGTGCTACCACTAGCTTGGGGCACTGTCTTGTGGGTTTCCATATCATGGTACTAAACTACTTGTTCATACAATTCCCCTTCCTCTTTTCAATTAAACTCCAGGATCTCAACCCAGTATTTGACTGTGGGTCACTGCATCTGCTTCCATCAGTTACTGGACTCAAGTTCTATAAAGACAATTAGGGTGGTCATTAATCCAGTTATAGGAGAAGGCCAGTTCAGACACCATCTCCACTCTTGCTAGGAGTCTTAGCTGGGGTCATCCTTGTGGATTCCTGGGATTTTCCCTAGCACTAGGTTTCTCCCGAACCCCATAATGGCTTTCTCTGTCAAGATAGCTCCTTTATTGCTCCCCCTAGTCTGCCTTCTTCATCTTTCATGTTCCCCTCCCTTCTACCTACCTCCAAGTTTACCCAGGAGATCTTAACTATTTTCCTTTCCTAGGGTCCTCCATGTATGTCCCTCTTAGGGTCCTCCTCTTTACCGAGCTTCTCTGGGGTTGTGGATTGTAGCCTGGTTATCCTTTGCTTTAAATCTAATATCCATTTATGAGTGAATGTATGCTGTGTTTGTCTTTATCTCTCTCAGTCTGGGTTACCTCACTCAGGATTTTTTTTTTCTAGTTCTATCATTTGCCTGCAAATTTCAATATGTCATTGTTTTTCTAACACTGAATAGTACACCATTGTGTAAATGTACCACATTTTCTTCATCCATTTTTTGGTTGATGGGCATTTAGGTTGTTTCCATGTTCTGTCTATTACAAATAATGCTGCTGTGAACAAAACTGAGAAAATTTCCTTATGGTATGATTACACATTTTTTTTGTGTGTGTGCCCAAGAGGTGTATTGCTGGGTCCTGAGGTAGACTGATTCCCAATTTTTTGAGAAGCCTTCATATTGACTTCCAAAGTGGCTATACAAGTTTGCCACTCCACCAACAATGGAGGAGTGTTCCCCTTACTCCACATCCTGTCCAACATAAGCTGTCATCAGTGTTTTTGATCTTAGCCATTCTGATAGATATAAGATGGTATCTCAGAGCTGTTTTGATTTTGATATCCCAGATGCCTTAGACAGATTTAAACAGAGAATTAATAACAGAAGAAACTCAAATGTCTGAAATAAACTTAAGAAACTGCTCAATATCTGTGGCATCATTTTTTCAGATGTGGTCTCTCATTGAATTGACAGTCAGCAAGCCTGGTCCTTGTATCTCAGTCCATACAGTGCTGGAATTACAGGCTGGTACACATAGCCACATTCAACACTCTTTCCCACTGAACCACCTCCTTAGACCCTAGAAAATTACTTGAAGTAGGGAACTCAGCTAAAGGAAAGAAATAGAAAGAGAGAGGTAGAAAATGAGGAATTAAAGTTCAAACAAAAATGTGACAACAAGACTATCTTTGATTTGACCTCAAGATCACTTTCATTGTTTTAGAGCTTTTACTGATGCCAGGTGCTCATACATCCTTACCAGAAAGCTAAGAATCAATTTCTGTACAATTGTTTATCTCCTATAGCAATGGCTTTTAGTGTGTCCTCATTAGACATTTGAAGAAGCTCAGGCTAGAATACAAAACAATGTTTTATTACAGGAATACATGCATAGGAAATCAAATATGTGAGTGTTTTTAATGTCCTAAATATTCTACCTAGTAAGTGTATTGCTAGTGGACAAGAGATTTCAAAGACTTAGTGGTGAGGTTGCCAACAACAACACTGTCAGTTATAGCACCAAGATCAATTTATTTATGCCTCAAACAAGGAAATCACATCTGCCTTTCTTTTGCTCTCCTTTACAAGAGAATGGCAACCTTTAATTTATGCTACTAAATTTTATTCTGGTTGCTTTAGGGACTTGTTGCAGGTAATCTGTATAAGAATTTTTTTGTTATTCCAGGCAGCCCAAATATTCTTAGTCCTCAGGATTTCCTTGATTGCATGATATTCCTAGATGCAGATTTTCTTGCAAATATTACAGTGGTAATGTGACAGTTGGGTGGACCTTACCATGTCAAAGACTTCAGCATACTGATGGAAACTGGAGCCAGATTAGCACTCCTCAGTGTGGACCACTTGGAAAACTTGCGAGTAAGAACACATCTTGTTTCATGACCTTCAGAAGCTGAGGCTATAATCTTGACAATAGCCATTTCTCTTCCTTGTTTGATGCTGATTTATGAAGTATATCCAATTAATTTTTTATTCCCTATACTAGTTTGTCGCATCTGTAGGCACAGTTCTCCGTGACCAATTACCAAGTAGTGAAATCATGTACTGGTACCTAGATATCAATTGTGGAGTCACAAAGTAAGAAGTTAAAGCTCCATCTTTTTGCTGTGCAGAGGTACTCTCTTTATGATCCTGGGCATCCCAGGGCTGGACAATCACAGCCCATGTACCAGCCATGGGAAGACAAGAGCTATTCTAGCTTTATACTCTCTAGCCTCAGCCTTTGCAACTTGATCAATTGTGTGACTGATATATGAGGCTCTGGGTATAAAGAGAAGACATGTTTTACTACCAGGCTCTTCTATTACTTCTAAATCCCAAATGGTAGATGTATTGAAATAGAAATGGCTGTATGCTACTATGTCTGAGTCATTTTCTTATGGAGCAATAGGAAGCTACAGCATACTCTGTGTTCCAAGTTTTCAGCATGTGTTTTCACACAGGGCAAAGAATGCTTTCTCTGTCAGCTAAAATAAAATTACTCCAAGCGAGAGACATATCATGGAAATAATATTTTAAAATAATGTATTGCATTTTCTTCACTGTTCTCTATAACATTGTTAATGGTATTTCACAATAAAGAATTTGGAGGTTCGAATGTCAGTAAAACAATACAGATCAGTGCAAAACAAAATCTATATGCAAAGAGCTCAGCAATGAGTTCAGATATTGAATAACAAGAAGAAATTGGGTTGATCATGACACATGAAAAGTAATAGAGAAGGATTTTAGTGTAGGGGCAATGCACTGGTGGTGCCAGGTTGCTTTCTGCTACAGTGGTAAAGTGTAGACCAAAGCTACCTAGGGGAGGAAATGATATCCACATCACAGTGCATTGCTGGGGAAAGTCAGGGCAGGAATTCAAGCAAGGACTTAGAGGCAGGAACTGGAAGAGACGGTTCAAAGGATGCTGATTACTGGTTGACTCCTTTTGATTTGCTCATCTCATACAACCTAGCACCATATGCCCAGGAATGTGGTACTTCCCAGAGTGGGCTGGGCCACCTCAATTATTTAGCAATCAAGAAATTGTCCTGTAGATATGCCCACAGACCCCTCTGATGGAGGCAGTTCCTCAACAGAAGATGTTTCTTCCCAGGCATTGACAACAAAAGCTACTATGAGACTGTGTTTTGAGTTTATGAGTAGATAATAACTAATAACATGGGTACTCATTGTTGCTATTGTCAGGGAAGTTAGGTCTCAGATGTTGTAAATATGACCAACAGGAGAGCAGCAATAAAAGGAACTATCACATCCTGCAGTGATCAGTGTCCACTAACCAAGGGCACTGCATGAAGGCAGAAACAGTAGAAGCATGAGGAAATTTTGTAGAAACTGTACTTAAGAATTAATAATAAATTTTTGTCTTGTACAGAAAATATATTCTACATTAATTCCAGGGCAAGTACCATAATTGTTAAGGACAAGGAACAGCTAGAAAATGAAGGGTATTCTGAGGAAATTTCTAGCATTAGTTGCAAAAAATTTTGTCAAAAGTAGTAATAGATGCAAAGATACTTTTATGACTTTT
Source organism: Phodopus roborovskii (assembly GCF_943737965.1). Lineage (NCBI taxonomy): Eukaryota > Metazoa > Chordata > Mammalia > Rodentia > Cricetidae > Phodopus > Phodopus roborovskii. The sequence continues at coordinate 10,772,600 of NW_026125278.1, read as the reverse complement.
TAAAATGAGTTTTGCTTTTTCCCATTAATCATAGTTCTCAAGCAGATTAATAGAATGTTTTCTATCTGATTTAGCAGAATGTTGGTTTAGGGCTCCAAATTTCCAGTCTCTAGTACAAGATAAGCAGCTGCTAGCATAGTGTGAATTCAGTCTCACCCAAGGTAACCATCATTTCATTAAGTTTATGGGAGAATTTAATGCATAAACAGAATGTTTGCCATACTTTAAAGAGACTACAGGGCTATATGTTTGGCATTCTGCAAAGTGACATAGAATAGTGTCATTATGAAACTACTTGGTTAACTTTGGGGGGTTCAGAAGAAGTGATCAGAACTTTTCAGTTAAATCAAGGCGTTGGCTATGGGGAAGGAGACATTAAAACTGGTCTGGTTTCTGGATTTTATATCTAGTAATTAAGAGAGGCATGCTTCACCCTAGCATGAATATTAGGTAATGCCATCAAGTATTACATTACGGTAGACTAACTGTTATACAGAATCCAATGATGGGCATAAAGATCTCAAGTTATATGTAAAAATTGTGCTAAGTCAATGTTGAGAAATAACAAGTCAACAAAGAACACTTAGTAAATAAAACACTTACACAACTGAAAGGAAATTCAGAGAAATGAGTGATTGTTAGAAACTGAGAAACAACTTATCTATGTCCTGCCAATGTGGGCATTCAACCAGGAGTTTAGTGCAAGATGTGCTTAAATGTAAGATTTACATAACATTTATTTAGTGGTTTTAATTCTCAAGATTGCTATGTCTGATATTTTGTAATAGTTTCATTCTAATCAGTATAGTCAAATGTATCCTAAGATTCTTTATTTCGTAATATATTTTTAAATGTCTTATTTACTACTGTTTGCACTGCATAATCATTTTTATGTGTTTTAACATATAATCTTGTAGCAATTATTACAGTATAATACAGAATGTTAGTGAATTAACAGTGCCCCATGTTTCAACTAGCCATAGACTCATCTTCCCAGCTGTCCTCTGGGAACTGCTTATCTGTTTTTGGTCTTTGAAGGTTTGCATTTTGCAGAGTGTAATATGAATGTGCTTGACAGTATGTAGTTTTCTCTAGAGCAGATTCATCCATTTAGCAATACATTCTGAAGGGTCACCCATGCCTCTGCCTGGCTTCATAATGCATTAATTGCAGACCTCAAATATCTATGATGTGGCTGTCCTGAAGTTGATCACCCATCCACCTACTGAGGGACACTTTGGTGATTATGAATAAAGCCTTTATAAACATTCATTAGCAGGTCTGTGTAGACATTAATTTTGAAGTCAGTTGGATAAATACTTAGGAACAGAATGCCTGGATCATACAGTAAGATTGTATTTAGATTTCTAAGAAGCTGCCAGGATTTCTTAGAGTAGAGGCTTAGTATTTTCACCAGCATCGGGTGAAAATTGATGAATTTCATTCCTGAAATGTTGTTGTTTAACTTAAATATTGGGCCCTAGAATCTATTGTAGTTTACTTTCTTATGTTTGAGATAGCATGTGTTTCCAGCCTTTTTCTGTTGTTCTCTTTTATATACACAGAATCTGATTATTCAGTGGCACTTGCTGAAACTGTTGTCCTCTCTCTCTTGAGTTACCTTTGTGCCTTTGTCAAAGGTGAGGTCACTGTATTTATGTCGATCTATCTATGCTTTAACAAATTATTTAGTAAGTGGACATGAACCTCACAGGGCATCTCTTACAGGACACAGGTTCAAGACCACCCTTTCTCAGCTCAGATGTCTACTGTGATTACCAGGACTTTTAAAATTAAAAGTATTAATTATGCATATGTGTGTATGGGTATACACAAATGTGCACTGGTGCTTATGAAAGATAGACATCTGATCCCTCTGGAACCAGTGTTATAGGCAACTGAACTTGTGTCCTCTGGAAGGAGGGGGTACTCTTTCATTCTCTCCTTTAAATAAAATATTTTTAAATTTATTATGTTATATTTTATACTCAAATCCCAGTTCTCCCTCCATCTTCTCTTCTACCCCCTCCCACATGCTCCTCCGTGAGACTAAGGCCTCCCTTAGGACATCTACTAAGTCTGTCCCATCATCTGTTTGAGGCAGGACCAAGGTACCCCCTCCCCCAAGTCTAGGCTGAGCAAGGTATCTCTCCATAGAGAATGGGCTCCACTAGTTCAGTTTGTGCGTTAGAGTGAGATCTTGAACCCCTGCTAATGGCCTCATATTGTTCCAGCTGCACCACTGTCACCTGTATTAAGGGAGCCTAGTTTGGTCTTACGCAGGTTCCCCATCTGTCTTGTGCTCTCAGGTCAGCTGATTCTGTGGGTTTCCCTATTCTGGTCTTGACTTCTTTGTTCATATTATTGCTCCTCCGTCACTTTGAATGCATTACAGGTGTTTACCCCAACGGTGAGTTGTGGATTTCTGCATCTGCGTTCACCTGTTTCTGGAAGAGGGTTCTAGCTTCTCTGTGTTTGTGGATTGTAGGCTGGGTATCTTTTACTTTGTGGTATCTCTCTAGTCCTATGACTATTAGTTTTATGTATAATCTTGTCTAGGTTGCAGTAAGCAGATATTTAATCAAATGCACATCTCGATGTTACCATGAAGGCATTTTGTAGAGGTTAATCTACAATAAAATTACTTTGAAGAAAGATTGCCCCATACACTGTGACTAGAACTCCAGAACAAGCACTGAATTTTCTCATTCCGGAAAAGAAAAATCAGCATGAAGACTGAAACACCAACACTTTTTGAATTTCAAGTTTGTTTGTCTCTTCTACAGATTCAGGCTTCTAATCCACCTTATAAATTTAGCTTTACCAGATACTGCATTATGTTATACAACTCTTTAAGATGAGTATCATATTTGAATGCATTTATAGGATAACATATATAAAATCTATTTATCATATACATATAGTTACAATGCTAATGTTCTCAAGAAATATATCGTATAATATATAATTTATGTATATGATAAACAGGTAAAAATACTCAGAAGTTTAACAATGCTGAGGAACACAGGGTACTTAACATTTTGTTTATTCTCATTACTATTATTATGGTTAATTATTTGAAACAAGCTTTCACTAAGTAGCCTGGGAAGGCCTAGAGCTTGAACTCTTCTCTTCTTGCCTTAGATTCCTGAGTGTTGTAATCACAGGACTTTTCCACTGTGTCTGGAATATTTTCAGGAATATTATGGTGAAACTGTAAAGATTAAAATCAGCCAGGGAAAGTACTGTCCATGGGAAGGAATCCAAGATGGGCCCCCCACTGCAATGCTAGTTGTCCTAGTCCTGTAGGATCATAGATCCCTCAAAAGGTGTGTAGATACAAGCAGACCATTAGGGAAGCTCCCCTGATCACTTTAGTGCACAGGGCTTCAGTTAGGGTGTGCAGCCTCCTGTCTCTCTAAGAGGTCAGGTCGAAGTTCTTATCCTCTAGTTCCTTTGGAGATCAGAACCAATTCAGCGTGGCCAAATTTTCAAACACGAATCACTTCATTTGATTGTTTTGAGGCCAAAGACCCAATGCCGTAAGAGATATTTTTAGTCAGGGAAGATACACCTCCAAGTTGCTGGAAAAAGCTGGACTCTGGCTTGAACCAGTTTAATTCTTCATTAAACATCATTTAATATAAGAAAAAGTATACACTTTTGAAATGTTAGGAAACTGAAATTAGCTACTAGTTTTGTTTATAAAGTGATTATTTTTGTTTTTCCTGTGATTGGACTATGATAACATGTAAAGGCCTCCCATTGGTTCCCTCAATTTATAGTACATTTGGAATGTCATTTCTTGCAAGCTATTTATCTAATAATCAGAATAGCCATCTGCTTTATTTCAGCACATTCACACCTGTAGCATGACTACTTGCTGTTACATTGAGATTCAATGTTATGAGAGAGTGAGTTAGCCTAATTAGCCTAAACTAAGTGGGTTAAGTTTTTGTACTGTTCTATTTTCTCTTCCAAAGTGAGAGACATAAGCTCCAGCTAAGGCTGCGTGATAACGGGCAGTGCTCACAGTCCGTGTTGTTTGGGCGGCTTCAGAGGAAAACATTTTGAGCATGCAATTTCTCACTTTCCCCCTGTTCTCTGTGGCTGCTCCTGCTGGCTGTGTGGTGTGATTATGTCTGATTTAGTAGTCTGTAATGTTCTCATTTTACTTGGAAGTGTTGCATACAAATCATCCATTAAAAGGAGAGGCTGCAAGATATCGCTGAATGCCATTTTAAGATTCCGTAGATACATCCTCCATTTTGTGGGGCTTCAGGGGAGGCATTCCTGCGAAGGGCTTTTGTTTGAAACTTCGTTGGTTTCCTCACTAATTCACACACCTACTTTCCCGTAAATGCCTCTACTTCCGGTTTCTGTCCCGTTTTGTGCGAAGCAGTAGTGAGGGAGGGACCTGAGAGTTTTTTGATGTCAGGAGTAACACATGTATTGTTGAGATTTTTGCTTTATCTAGCATTAGTGTCTTACTTGTGGGTTATAACCTTAGACACGGTAGTTATGGAAGAAAAAGAGAATGACTCAAATTTACGGTCTCATTTTTGGTCTCAACCAATATATTGAAATGTAAAATTCATTCCTGCATGTATAAGCTTTTCTCATGTTAAATGTTTACATTCTACTTTCTCCTGTTTCTAGGCAGAGAAGTATTTTGAAATAGTATTTTATAAACAACATCAGCTGGCCAGAGCAGTGTCAGAATGGTATATGACTATGTAATCTTAAATTATCTTCAATGTGCTCATATTGATACTAGTTAAATCAGAGTAGAATGTATGTACATATTCATATTTGTATAATATATATACACATATGGGTAAGGAGATGAAGTGCTAATATTCTTACTGGTTTTAACCTTTATTTTGTGATGGCACTGTTATTTATCATTAGCTTAAGTCATGATGTCAGAGAATCTAGGTTATTCATCTTTATAAATGCCTCAATCCCGTTTTGTAAAGCAAACCTTGAAAATGATTATTTCATTTTCTTATTCTTTTGTTTCTGTGTGTGTGGCTTGTATGCATATATGTATGCATTTTCCCCATGTATGTAGGCACATGTGTGTGCAGTTCTTTTACACCTGTGTGACAATGGGTGTGGAGACCTCAAGTCGACATCAGGAGTCTTCCTTGCCTTCATTCTACCTTATTGAATGAGGCAAAGCCTTTCAGTTGAGCCCAGAACTCACCGACAGGGGCTCATGTAGTATCAGTTGACCCAGGAGCTCACTGATAGAGGCAGTGTAACAGACAGCTTGTGGGTATTCCCTATCTTTGACTTCACAGTGCAGGCATAATAGACGGGCCTTCATGCACACTGGCATTATGTAGGTGCTAGGGATTTTCAACTCTAGTCTTCTAAAGTGAGAGTTAATTCTTTCAAGGAACACTACAGATAATCTTGAATGCTATTGTGTTTCCTCCAAAATTTTAAGTGACCTACTTCTTACAAGAACACTACATCGCAGGTTCTATTGTCTGTATTTCATAGACAACTGAGGCTCTGGACTGTGACTCCCTAACCGCCGCGGAGAGGAGCTGCCCTTGTTGAGGTTTGCCTGCAGCCCTGCCTGGATCCACAGTGCTGACATGCTTTGACGAAAGGGAAGCTCTAAGACACGCTCAGTCCTTCAGGAGAATCTGTGAAACTGCCCTGAGTGGGAAGATGGACTCGGGGAGCATTCCGTGGCTTGGCAGAGGACTCTTCCCTGGAAGAGCAGGCAGCAAGGCTATTTTGAATAATTACTTCCCTTGGGTCACACCAGGTCTCTCTGAAAAGCCTTCTGCATTAGATTGAGTGAAAGATGTAGTTGTCATGATTGCCGAGTGGGTTGAAGTGGCAGAATGAATGACCTCCTCAGCACAGTGCCTCTCTCCAGGAGCCAGGATGCACACAGAAACAGGGGAATTTTAGGGTAATTTGAGCAATATTTGCAGTGGTTGCAACACATGACCGTTTCCTCACAGCAGGCTGTGGTAGCAGGGAGTCTTTTTCAGGGCTCTGTCTTATCGCCCAAAGCCTCCAAAGCTTAACTGACTGCCAGGATAATTAACCCTCTTGCATCCTGAAGGTTCCTTTAGATCCACTTCCAATACATTAAGGAAAAGAAAGAAAACAATCATTTTCAGGTTGATCAGCCTGGCCCTTGGATGCTGATACATGGCAAATTGCAGCCCAATAGGAAACAAAACCATATTTCTCAAGGACAATATTGAAAGGAACCTGTTATTTTTTCGCTTATTTTTGAGTGCATGAAATTGTAATATACTTTGTAGATTTTATTATTTGCCGTGCCTCCAGGTGGGTGGTTGAATCCAAAAGCACAGTATCCCATTACTAGAAGAGATCTGTTGTAGCTAACCCTCTTATTTTATATTAATCATGGCTCTGCCACAAACCTACCATGTATGCTCCCTGAATACTAAACGAAACATTCTAAATACTAAGTATAAGATCCACACCTTCAGATTTCCCATTGACCTTAATGCCTGCTCAAACCCATGATGAATAATACCCATGTTTTTCCCTAAATGAAAATGACTACCGTCTTTGTAGCTCTCAAATTCATAACAGTTTCCATTAAATACTTGCAGAACAAACGACCTTTGCTCAGGGGAGAACGTTACTACCTTAGACAGTTTTGTGCTACTATATCAAAATACTGGGCATAGTTAACTATAAAAAGAAGAAAGGTTTGTCTTGGTCTCTCCTTTCAGAGTTTTCAGAACATGGTCCACTGGCCCTGCTGTGTAGTGCCTGTGGTAAAGAAGGCATTACACATGGCTGTGACATGTGACGTAGCGATCTGTTAACCTCATCGCTACTGGGAAGCAAATTAAGAAGAAAAGGGGGTGAATAGGTCCCCACAACCCTCCTCACTGGTGTCTCTACCAACGAACTCACTTCTTTCCATTTGGACAAACTTTCTAAAGGTTTTGGTAGCTTCTGATAATTCATTCCCAACAAGGAAATAAATAACCATTGGTTTAGTACTTTTGGCACCACTGCTAGCCATGCAGCACATGCAGTTTTATTTCTGAACAATACTGGGCTCCTGCAAATGTATTATTGCAGTATTGCAGACTGGATGCCAGCTGTGTGGTTTATGGTTCACCCTTAATATGGAATATGATTCAGCCACTAAAAAGAATGAATGAGCTATTAGGTAGTAAAAGCAAGCAGCATAGATAATTTTATACCAAGAGCTCATATTAGTGACTTCAGTATGATGATGTGAATAGGATGGGGGATGTGGAAGAATAAAAATCAGTTTGATAAAGCAAAGTGCTTGTCTCACGGTGTGAGTGGGTGACAGAAATGTGTGGGGGTAAACAAGGAAAAGAAGAGAGAAAACACTTCTCTGAGGCTCATGGTGTGTACTGGTTTCAAGATGAAAAAATATTGCAATCCTAGAGAAAAAAAAAAAAGGTGTGTGTGTGATGCTTCTTCCAACAGAGACACAAGTTTATAACTGTGGCTGGAAGATGCTCTGGGAAGGTCAGAAGCTGTGAGTGGCCCGGGTCCAGCCTTTTAGTCCCATATCCCTGTGAAAATTAAACACAGCAGCAGAATTTATCAAAAGATTATCCATGTCCATTTCAGTGACAACAGTTTTTTTTTTCTCCCCGTAAATGACATTATTAGATCGAGGCCTCTAACTTCTGTAATCTAATACTCAGGGGTCTTATGCTTGAGCACTGAGTGTCTACTTCACAACGAACCTCACAAGTGCTGTGTAGTCATGCCCAGTCTGTGACTCAGCGCAGGGAGGTGGAGGCAGTCAATCAGGAGTTCAAGGTCATCCTCTGACACACAGTGGGTTCAAGTCCAAGCTCAGATACAGGACATCATGTCTCAAATGAGGAAGTACAAACTAATGCTGTAATGACTGTGGGAATAAGAACCAGCCCAAGGTTTGCAGGAGGTGGCCTTGAGTGACAGATGCACTTTGCATGGGAGAGAACACTACAGGTGTAAGAAAACCCTGCTCAAAAGGGGTGCTCTTTCTGGCCATTCTGAATTCATAACTCATGATTTCCTCAAATGTTCCATGCTGGGTTAATCAGACAGGTTGAAGTAGGGATTCTAGGAACATATGCCTAGAGTGTTTATTTACCCAGTATATAAAAAGCCCTGAACTCAACCTCTAGCACTTAAAAAATACATATAAAGGATCATAGTTTGTAAGGAGTTTAGGATGCATTCAGTAAATTTGATCAAATACACAGACAATCATCAAATACACCGATTGACAAGGCTATAGAAATGGTGCTCTTGTCATGAAATTAGCATGTGAAGTTTGTTGGACATTCTTCGTTTGGGGGCAATGAAGTGTTTCCTTCCTGACTGCTGTGTGCTTTTTCATTCATTTCTTTTTTTCCCTAAACACAATGTAAAAATAAACAGAAATATGTACAATGGATTATGATTTATTTCTTAGTTGTAGCACGTTTCCGTAGACAGGATTTCTCTGACACTTCTTTATTGTCTATCTTACTGTTTGAGGTCTGACTCTTGAGATCCTCCAAACCCCCTATGTCCATTTATTTCTGACGGGGAGCAGAGTTTGTATGTCAGCCATTACTGGTGACTATGTGCTTGGGGTTAAGAGGCTGAGTTTACTTTCCTAAGGTGTGTGTCACTCTCCATCATATGAGAGAGGGAGAGGGGTTCACAGATATGGAGTGTGAAATATTTTACCACTGGGCAGGCTCTGCTTACATCCCTGGAGTTCTGTCTTGGAAAATCTGAGTCCAGGTACAGCATAAGCTTATGTTGTGTTGGTGACCCGATTCTGACGCCTCCTCTACACTCTTTTGAAATTATACGGGAAAATTTCTAAACTGACTTGTGATGTCTGACACAAGGGCATGGGACAGGGGGAGAATGCAGTGTTCAGAGCTGTTACCATACCTGCGCCATGTGCAGGAGGCGTGGGTAAGTAGACTGTGTTCAGAAAGCACACAAGAAAAAAAAGGAGGAAAGGACTTGGCACAAATTCACGGGCTATTGTAGAAGTGCGTTTCACAAGTTGTCACAAGGAGACTATTTCAGGGATGGAGAAATTGGACAATCATGAAAATGTTTTTACCCTTAGTATGAATAGTAGCTTAATCAAAAGTGTCAGTGTATAAATATTTCCTTTCTTCGTTCCTGATTGTAATGTGAGGTTCTTTGTCCCAGGTTGGCCCAGAAGCACGTAGACTCTGTATTAGTTATAAAGCTGTTGGCCGGTGACTAGGGCTTTTTATTTGGCTAACTCTGTCTTAACTACTAACCCATTCTATCAAACTAAGTATGTCCATGTAGTCTTATGGAGAAGGATCTGAACCTCTACCCTCCTTTGGTGGCTCACAGAGAAGAGAGTGATTTCCTGTTTGTCCCCATCATCCTATAGGTACCTCAAAAATGAAATGAAGTGCAATGAATTAAAATAACATAAATAAAAGATCAAAAATTCAGTGGCATCCAATAATAGAATTTTATTGCTTGGCCTCCCTGGAAGTAAAAGACCCAAAATGGGTGACCCAGACTAAATAACAGCACGCTTCTGCTGACTTCCATGGGGCAGCTGAGCCCAGCTGACTGCCAGCTCACTTCCCAATGGCAGCTCTTCTCCTTCTGGCCGCCCACCGTGGTCACAGGTTCTGAAGAACAGTGTATGGATATATGGGGATGGCTATTCTGTCTACCACATGGGATAGCTTTGTGTCCATTGATACCCCATTTCTACAGTACTATCCTGGAATGACAATTGCAGGTTCAGCGTGTAAGAAATGGGGAGATGAAGTGAAATACAAAGTCCTTCTTAGCGGATGAGCGGTCTTCTTGGGAGCACAGCCCAGCCAAACAGTGGCAGTACAGCCCCCCCAAGCAGACATTTTATTTGAAGGAGAAGACATGTCAGACATCATCCAACAGCCATACGATTAAATTAAAATCACAGTGTCCTGTGAATCACATTCTCAGGAAGGTGAGATGACTCATTTCTGAAAAAGGTCTGCTGTTCATTTGTGTAAGAGAATAGCTCAAGGCCACATGTTTAAACAAATCAGCTTTGGTAGGTAGTAGGAAATTGTCTGAAAATCTACAGTACTCAGGAACTTCTTTGCTATAAATTATGGTTTAATGGTGCATCCATTCTGATCAGAAAATAATTACAATTCACTTTATGAATACTTTAAACTTACAATACCCTCTCAAAAACTGTCAATTAAAAGGAATTGTTACAACATGAGTTATATTATTTGTAAGATTAAAAACAATGAAGTATTCAAGTATATTGCTCTAATATGAAAAGATAATTTTCACAACAGTAAAAATAAAAGTAGACAAAATGCTTTACACCCTACTTATGCACTAAAAACATAAACAGTATTATAATGTAACAAATTTGTGTTTTACTGATTGTATTTTTGAAGTCTCAGTCTGAAGAATAAAAACATTTTGGAGACAAATCTAATGTTAGTGTAAGAACATACATCCTGCACATTTCATTTGTAGGGATTTTTCTTCATTTGCTTTTTAGAATAAAAAATGATATGGATATAGCAAATTCAGGCCTGGCTCTTTTAAGTTCAGACCAATTCCCAAAGTGCTAGGATGTATTTTTCCCCATTATGTTGTCTTGAAATTTTCTCATCAAGTTTTGAGAAAGCCAGGTTTATTGGGATGACAATTCCTTGTCAGAGAGGCCTTCCTCACTGTTTTGTATTCTGCCTCTCCAATTCTCTTATGTTCCCCTTTCTGCAACAGAGCTCATTACTAACGTGGTAGGGACTCGTTTGAAAGGCAACATGAGTCACAGAGATATCAAGCCAGTGGCTTCCTTCAGGACATTCATATATTTCTTATGTTAGGAGGAAATCTTTCCTTGGGCACAGTGATATCACTCCAGAGAAACCAATTACTTTCCAAATATCTGCAGCACTATTTTTGACATATCTAACTATATCATATAGGAAAACACGCTGTAGCTCTCTGGTCCTTAATTTCATCTCCCATTAACTCCATCTTTTATACTCTGAACAGAAACACAAATTTGTAATTAATTACTAACAATAAAAGGATAGGTTGATTTTTATACACAGGTTATCTGAAGCTTGGAGTTTTCATTTCATCGCTGCTATAATTACCAGGAAATTTCTTTGTTTACCTTAAACAGCCAAAACAACAGGGGACATTTTTGAACAATCTATAATATTCTTCTTGAATCTTGAGGGAAGAGAAAAGAAAAAATACTGCATCATTAAGACAATCTCATGCTATTATTTTCTAGGCACAATAAAAGGCCATATTTACTTTACTGAAGTATTATTGCTGTTTGAATATAATAATATATTCAAGTGACTATAAATTATATTGCATCTATTATATTAAATTATGCATATTAAATAACAAGGGTTTTTGCAAGGCATATTTAGATATGAATACTTCATTCTGGCATTTTAAAGTGAAAATTACATTAATCATTGTTATATATTTAGAATGGACTACAATTAGGCAATGAAAGTTGAAAGTCACAAATCTTTAAGGCTAAAAATTTTCTATCAGTTTGGAAGCATGCTACATGAATATAATCTAGTTTTGACTAAAATGTTTGGACTACTTACCTTTCTAGATAAAACACATAGGAACAAGAAAATGAACATCCCTTGGAAGGCATTGCTGACTGTGAAGAGGTAAGCTGTTACCACAGAAGCATGTACCACATGGAGTACCCCGAAGATCCAGGTGGTGCCCAGGAGGAAGAGGAGGGCCAAGGCTCCTCTGGCACAAGACCTGTAGTGCATTTGAAGAGCTTCAGTTAGAACCCATGCAAGCCCACATAATGTATCCTACACTTCCCCCAGTTTTTCTAAGGATTCATGTAATAAGTATTTTATGATCAGAAAGGTCATAAATGACTTAGATAATGACAGCTGGCCTGTGTTTCGATGTGATAGCATTTAGGGCAAATACCTTCCTGTTCAACCTAGAATCTACTTCAAATATTAAGGCCTCATTATTAAAATGTACCATTTTTGAAAGAAACTTAATTTTAAAATATTTTAAACTGGCATACCGCAGTAGGCAGGCTTTGATTCTCTGTCTACTGTGACAGTAGTTCTTGAAGAGCACCCCGTGTGGAAATGCACTTAATATCATCTAAAGTGGCTTTTGGCTTGTGCGTAAGTTCAGTAGCGATGAAAATACAGAATACAAATCTAGAATTTGTCATTGTTGCATTTGCAAGGTAGTAACTTCAAATAAACTTATACCAGTGTTTTAAAATTTAAAGAAAATATGCATACATATATTAAGCTATTGATATTTTCAACCAGCTGTCAATGACTTCAGGTAAAACAACATTATATCTTTCTCACTAGGGTCATGGCCTTGAAAATGACGCTACTAGGTACCACATGGCCGTGGCTTTAAAACCAGCACTCGGTGAGGCCACCAGAGTTACCTAGGGAAAACATGTCTTGGAAAATCAAACACTAAAACAAACAAACAAAAAGCGAAAGAAAAAAACGTAAGTAAAAGAAGCAACTGAAGCTTCCTGTCTTACTTTCACTCAAATCGGTAGAGCCACTGGTGCATTATTGCAGGTGGGTTAGCAATGCACCACAAAATATGCAGCATTTTGAAATTTATTGAAGCCTGGAAACAACATGAAACTGTAAAGAACTTAAAGAAGATAATCATCCAAACAGTTGCTGAATCCCAATTATGAATCATTCTTGAGGAATCAGAACTGCAGGATGCAGGACTGTTCCCAAGCAACACAAGCAACAGTTGTTTCCAACACTCCTACTTCAGAACAAAGCATTTTCAAGGTCTTAAGAGATCGGTCTTAGAGAGAGAGTTAAAGGAAAAATCATAGAAACATATAAACTCTGAACCAGAAGAAAGGTTTGCCAGGCTCTGAGAAATGTCTTACAAAAGACAGTCATTAAGATCTATTTTTAGTTTGGAACAAATATCATCTTGTCTCTTTCAAATGGGATGGATTCACTTATCATTTAATCTGTGATGTTTATAATTTTATTAAAAGCATTAAATACTTTATCCTAATGCACATTTTAAGTATGGAGAAAAACCCAATTCTTTAAAAAAAAACATAGTCTCCCAGATTATTTGTTTTTTGGGTGATGAACGGACTGGGAGGCTGAACACTACACTTGCCTACCACAAGGAGCACCCTGGGACTGAGTCTGTTATAGCCCCAGAACCACAAGGAGGGAAGAGGAAAAGAGAAAAGAAAGAGGGAGAAGAGAGAGACAGAGAGAGAGAAAGAGAGAGAGAGGAAGGAAGAAAGAGAGAGAAAGGAAAAAGATAGGAAGGAAGTAAAGAAGGAAGGAAGTGTTGCTAAAACTTCTAAATAAACTTTAAGTACGACATACCTTATGTTCTCATAGCAACTAACTTCTGGTTTCAACCCAGCAGTGTGGCGAAAAACTTTGTATATGATAACTCCAAAAGCCAAGAGATTAACCTGGAGAGATGCATTAATGTTAAAAGAGACCATTTTCATTGTACACTTTTATTTACCTAAATTCAATAAACAAGCACTAACATTTCCAGTAACAGACATCCCAAAGACTCTTGTGACACACACATCTGTGTATGCGTATGTGCACATGCACACGCACACAGGAGTGAATTAAGTTTGTAGTTGATATTGGCGGTGCTGAGGAACTTTGTCAATACACACTATGAGCAGTGTAAGTGCCATTTTGTTCACTGCTTCGTTGAAAGGAAGTTTGGGAGATAATTTCCACAATCATTTGGAAATTTATCTGGGAAGAATTCACAGGAAATTAGTAACTCAGCTAAACACCACAACACACCCCCCATTGCTAGAAAGGCCTTGAATGCACTTTGTTCATCTAGTCTTGATATTATCATAAGATTTATTTTCTGCATGCTTAACTTCAGATGCTGTTTAAAGTATCAATACATGGAAAGATGTTGGTTGAAAATACATTTTCCTACTAAACTGATTCTTTAAAAAAATTATTTAAATTAAAAACAATCTTATTTTACATGCCAATCTCTGTTCCCTGCTTGCTTGGCATTGCATCACATACATACAGTACCGATGGAGGCCAGAAGAGGGCGTCTGATCTTGGAACTGTAGTTAACTGTTGGTTGGGCTTTACCATTTGGGTGCTAGAAAGTGAATCAGGATCCTCTGAAAGAGGGATCAGAGCCCTTAACCACTGAGCAGTCTCCCAGCCCTATTTTCCTATGTTTTTGAGATCCTACAAGGCAGACAAGCAACGTTCAAATGATAAATGCAATCCGTCCTAATACAAATATGCAAATAACAAAATATTAAATATTATATATGCGGTTAATACATTAATATTTTCTGGAACTTATGGCAGTCTAAATAGATTTTTGAAAATACATTTTTAAATGATAGTACCAACTGCTATATCATAATTTTAGGTAACTCTTTTATTAACAATTTAGAAGCTTTGAGTTATAGGAGACTTTACCCTATTTGAAGGAGTTGATTCCTTTGTGTATTGTTGGTGATGCGATAGATGGATCCCATGACCTTGCACACACTAGAAGAGTATTCTATCACTGAGCTACATCTCCTGTATCCTAAGGAGTTTTGTAGACTTTCTCAGAATTCACTTGAGTAATTTCCATTAAAATAAGAATAAAGAAATGGGTCAGAGAATTTCATATTGCGACTTACCCACTGAAAGGTCTTTGAGATGAAATCTTAAAGGAGTAAGGGTTCTAGTCATTTCTTTTTGCTTCTAACTGTTCATTACTTCTAATTATATGATTAATTAATTCCAATTACAGTAATACTTCCATTAAAAGACCTTAGCAATTACAGAGGCAAGATAAAGTATTTTTAAATTGACTTAGTTGACAGTTTCACCCTATTTGGATGTTCAAATAATGAACTGAAATGTCAATTTGATAATATTTAATAAATACAATTTAATAGTCATAAAATTAATATGTAACATTTTACACCTTTTAAAAACCATGGTTTCTCATTAAATTAGAAATCACAATGGTTGATGTCATAAATACATGCATCTGTATTTTATGTAATAAAAATGTTTCAAAATTGGTTAGTATAAAAGATGTATGCCATAACTCTTCAAACCATTTAATGATATATTTATAGTGAATGATTGCTGTCCACAAAGGAAGGGCTATAAGATAAAGTAAATGATTAAGAGTCGACTCTAGACCCATTATTTAAATAGGTTATTTAAAGTATTGGCTGTTTCTTTTATTCCCATTTTTTTGTAAACTTGATTTCTGGGGCTCAGAAGCCCTCATACTTTTTCATTTGCCTTTTCTCTTCCATGCTAAATCAGGGAGGAGGAGAATAGACCGTTCCTTTGAGGAGATTCAGAGCTGGAAAATACATTTTTCTGTCAAATAGGGGAAATGTTTAAAAGAAAGATCAAGAGGAGGAGGAGGGGGAGGAGGAGGGAAAGGAAAAAAATCAACAGTACGTGGTGCTAGACACGGGGCGGCCACAGACACGGGGCGGCCACAGACACGGGGCGGCCACAGACACGGGGCGGCCACAGACACGGGGCGGCCACAGACACGGGGCGGCCACAGACACGGGGCGGCCACAGACACGGGGCGGCCACAGACACGGGGCGGCCACAGACACGGGGCGGCCACAGACACGGGGCGGCCACAGACACGGGGATGTCAGTTCTTGTCCATAAGCTCACATTTCTTCAAATGTAAAGAAAACTGTTTAAGATACCTTTACCAAAAGCTATAGTAGTCATAGCGAAGTTCATCAAAAGCCTCACTAACACTTCTAATGTTTTATTTCTACGTGTTGATTGCACAAATGTCTGGGTGCTAAGTGGTTTTATTTTTTATTTTAAAAATTGTCTCAAGGGTCTGAATTATCCGGTGCCAGACACCGGCGAGAACCTGGTACACACAAATTCATGACTGAAACTTTACTTGTCAGGGATTCTACCAAGAGAAGAGAAGGTAAATAGGTAACCTTAAATTGCCTATCAACACACTAACTGATTTTAAGTCACAGTCAGGACTGCGGTTATAGTTTGCAAGAGGACCAAAGGAGGAGGGAGAGAGAAAGATGTGGTATGAGGGGAAATCCTCATGAGATACAGGTAGGTGGCTGTAGTCGGATTTTCCTTTGGGGCACCAGCTCACACACACAAAAAAGGACGTGGGAACTTACTATTAATCAAAGCTCAGTGGGACATTGGTGGCACATGCCTTCAATTCCAACACTCAGGAGGAAGAGGCAGGCAGATCTCTGTGAGTTCGAGGCCAGCCTGGTCTACAGAGCGAGTGCCAGGACAGGCTCCAAAACAATACAGAGAAACCCTGTCTCAAAAAACTAACTAAATAACTAAATAAATATTAAAAATAAATAAGAAATAAAAGCTCAGCCTGTAGTTTAGGCTTGTCCCACTAGCACTGAAACTAACCCATTTCTATTCATTTATGTGTTGCCATGTGACTCATGGCTTTTACCTCTCCTGCACGTCCTGCTTCCTCTGTGTCTGGGAAGTGACTCTGCCTTGCCTCCTCCCTGAGACCTGTGTGTCCTCAGAAGTCCCACCTAACCTGTCCCTGTCGAGCTACTGGCAATTCAGTTCTTTATTAAACCAATCATAGTGACACATCTTCACACTGTGCAGAGGAATATTCCACAACAGGTGGTTGTGCTGTGAACACAGTGATGTCACTTGTCCTGTATGGGTGCACTTTTGTGGCAGATTTTATTTTGTTTTGAGCCAGTGTTACACTCTATAACCAGGCCAGATACTCACATCTCAGATATGTTAAGTGTAAACGTAAAATTGCAGTGAAAATTAATGTGATTTTTAAAAAAATAATAATTCTAGTTACAGCAATAGTGTTCTAAAGTAACTTGTATTTTTCTTCAGTTATTCAAGTTTACTGTTTCAACATTACATTTGGGTCATAAGGTGCAGAAGTGTAATCCTGTTAGTAAAGCCTGCATAACTTCTTAACATTACTTGTGCAATTTTCTTTGCTCACAAGTATATACATTTCTCTAAATGACTATTTATTGGCTCATAAGCCACATGTAAAGTGTCAATATCATCTAAAGGTTTCCAAAGGCTTATGTAGAGAAGGAAGTGAAGTTTAATCTCTACAGTTTACATGGAATGGGAAATGTCTTATAAGAACATGTTGTGAATCAGTGTAAAGGATCTAAGCAAAGGTGACAAAGAGTAACTTGAGGCAATTTTATATGGAATTTAAAATTTCTGATCATATGAAACCCTTTGTGCTTAATCCACATTGAGGTCAGATGTTTTTTATTTTATTTTATTAAGATTATGATTATGTGGTTATGTAACTGAAAGCCTGAGAAAATTATAAATATAGGAAAAACATTCATGTTAATCTTAATGAATAATTTCATTTCTCATTAGCATCTACCTAAACTATTTGAAGGGTATGTATACTATGATTCTGATACAATCATGGCATTCATAATTTTGTCAGTTGTAATTCCTCTGTCATTTGTACCTAAATGCACAGGGCCTAAGAACTTATAAATGGATATTCATTGTTGAGTTTTTGCCTTAAATTTTAAACCAGTTGTAGACTCCCATCCCAGAATCCATTATACCTATACAGAAATAAACACAACACAAATCCTAGATGGCAAACAAAAATAACCCTAAGGTTTATTGCTGTGTGTTGGAACACAGAGGAGGGCAAAGGAAGCTATGTGTGTAATTAATGTCATGAACCATTAACACTAAAGGGATGGTGCTAGTTTAAATTTAGCATCATGTGCCCTTGTAAGTGGTGTTTGTCCACACAGTGATCTACTTTTAATATCACTATCTCAATGCTTCAGACATACATTCTGTTTAAAAGTCTATTGGAAAAATATCTTTATGCAGTCTTCTTATCCTTTTAGTTTTTTTTTTCCTTAAAAGGAAATTTAAACAGATGATCAGACAAGAGAGCAAGAGGGATCTTGGATCTCCAGAAACCTTTAACCAAAGGGCTTAAAAACCACAGTTCAAAATGCAGCATCTCAATCAGTCATTTTTTCTTTTCTTAGTCCTTCTCAATAATTGATAAGCCATTTATATGCTGATGTCAGTTCTCATGGAAAAAATTGGGAAAATTTCTATTGCAGCACTTTTAGACTCACATTTTAATTTTTCATTATATCAAATAAAATCAGGTTCATTTAAGACTGTGTCATGATTACAGCTTACATGTCCTTTCAAAAAGTTTTAATACCTTTAAATTAACTGGCACCAGACAAACATGCTTCTGTTCTTGAATAAACATCAGGTTTCTATTTGACTTCTGAATGTCCATATAAAGCACTTATTCCTTTCCAAACTATGGACCACCTTTTAAATAATGGAGCAGTTCGGTTTAAGAACAAAGAAAGTATGCTCCATTAATTGTGTATTAGCAGAATTAGAATAAAAGGGTCTTGTCTTCTATTCAATTTTATGTTTATTGTCTTTCTCCACTTAGAATAATCTCTGAAAACGCCTCAGATAAGTTGTAAATCATACACTTCAGAAAATCTGGGGTATGTGGTAAACAGAATGTCTTCCCAAGAGTTTTCATACTGTAGTCCTATATCTGTGAGTATGGCATGCATATATGCATGCACACACATGCACGCACACACACACATACACATGCACGTACACATGCACAAATGTGAGCACACACACAAGCACACACATGCACACACAATCATGCACACACACACATGCACATACACAGAATGCACATACACACACATACATTCACACACAATGATGCTTCAGACAGAACGATATATATATGTATATATATATATATACATATATGTATGTACACATATATCATGTGTGTACATTTAGCATAAATAATGAGAGTCCCTATGGTTATGGATGATTGTAGATTATATTTAAATAAAAATTGATGTAGTTATACTGTATACACTCTTGTATCATTAGCTCATGTTTATTAATGATGCTCTATGTATTCAACGAATAACCAATTACATAAGGTTGTCTTTATTATTTATTATTTGTGGGTTATGCTCCTGTATTTCTTAAATCAAATAATTAAGATTAATTGTACTAATAACTGGCTTCTTTTGCATGGTGACCCATGCAACTTGTTCTTTCAAGTTCCTCCCACTCTTATTTGGGCTATGTTTATCCTCAGCATTGCCTGGTGTGATTTATAAGCAAATATACATGTTACTTTTTAACTTAAATCTCAGACACGCAAGGAATATTTTGTGTATGTGTGTTCCATAAAAGCATTTGGGACACGCATAGAACTCACTATTTTGTAGGTTAACCTTGATTTTTACAAACTTCCAAATTCACACCCAAATTCCTGCATCATTGAAGACAGGATATCTTAGAGGAAACCCCAAGGCTGTCTCCCTTTCCATAGAGGCCAGTGCAAAAAGAACGTGTCAAAGTTTGAGGGGGTAAATTTTCAGATCCTGTTATAGAACCTCAACATGGATGTATGTCCAGAGACTGCCCATGTTTACCAATATTGGGAAGTGGGTAAAAGGACAGAAAGCCCTGAGTGCAGGCAAGAATGCACATACACAACATAGATTTGGCAGCATGCATTCTCCTTGGAAATGCCTCACCGTGGTACATGGGAAAGTTGTGCCAGGAAGCAAGGAACTGGACTTATAAACGCCTTTGTTAAAGAGTCATCATTAGGGGCTGGGCTTGTGATGCAGTTGTTAGAGTACTTGCCTAACGTACAAAAAACCCTGGGTTCCATAGCTAACATCACATAAACTGGGTAGTGTGCACACTTGCAATATCAACCCAAGAGATGTGGAGGCAGGGGGGTTAGACACTGAAGTCATCCTCAGTTACATAATGAGGCTGGGACATGTGAGATCTTGTCTCTAAAAATATTAAATAATGGACAGAAATAAAATCTGCAAATGTTAGTGATAAAAAGAAGGAAAGATTTACTGAAAGTTCACAGAAACCATGGCAACGTAGCATGTGCAGACCTATTCTCAACACTGTGGGCTAACTGAGTAACCTCTCTCCCACAGAGACCGAAGCACCGCCATGTGCTCGTCTGGTTTAGCATTTGGCTCAGCATGCCTATCTCAGGAATGTCTGCACAGGTGCTGAGTGAGATTCCAGCACTGGCCCAACGGAGAGTAGATGACAGAGAAGAGGAAGGGTAGCGTAGAAGTGTCTGACAAAAACAACTGCTGAATTCCAAACAAATAGAAAGGTCTGATGCAGTCTGCAAATGTAACAGGTACACTCAAGAGGGCTGTAAACAGCATCTCAAGAGAAGATCACCAATAGCCCACTCTGGGCCAGTGCACCTCTTCTGATATTACACTGATCTCTTGAGGTTTGCACATTGGTAGAGAGCAATGTTTTCCCAGCAGGCAAAATGCACTTGAATAAATAGTTGATCTGGGATAAGAAACCTGACAAAAATACCTTCTAAACACCAATATTCATTGAACTTGTTAAAGTGTGAGAACAAGAACAAAGTGATGAACCTTTCTTGATAGCATCAGCTGTTGACCAAAAGTGATGGATAATTCCTTACACCCATTTCTGCCCTCACATCTCCTGATACAAAATCTATTAATAAGTGGGTGTGTGCCCTAAAGATTTACAGTAGAGCTGACCGATTCTTTTTTCATATATAAAAGTTTAGGTGTTTTTTTTTTTATTCCTTTAAGAATCCTTAAAAAATACCTTTCAAGATAAATAATAACTGGGTGTCTTTCTTTGTAACTGCTGGTAAATACAGACTGACAGTAAAAGACCAGACAAGAACACCCTGCTTGCCCACGTGCTTAATCTATAACAAGTTGCTTGTTGTAGATTGTATGAATGTATGTGGGCTCTTGAATAATTAGTTTTTCAACTGTTGTACATAAAATGTTTAATCATGTAAGAGATACAGAAAACATGCTGTTTTTTACTGTCTGTTTTGTATTCATTGTAATCATTCACATGAAAAACATAATATAACCATATTGTAATTCCGATATTGCCTGAAAAAAATCGTTAGGATAGATAAGATGTACAAAAAAAGTAGTAAACAGTAGAAATAAGACAGAAAGGGAAGAATATACAAAGAACATGAGAAAACAAAGAATAAAGAAGGTATCCATCAAGAGAGAGCGTGTGTTTCTTTTCTTAAACCCCCTCAGATAGAAAACTGTAGTTTATGCTGACTCCATGGATGTATCTCAAAGCCCTGTCCTGCTGGAGGATGGCCCCACAAACAGCAGTAAAACACCATTTCAAACGCAAAAAGACAGCATCACTGAAGACATAAAGGGTTATTGGGAGAGTCCTCTCTGATGAAATCTGAGGCAGGCACCTCAACATGGACATTAAATGCATCTTTGTGAGGCTGGAGCTGGAGGAGCCCTCTAAACAAAGAAGAAGGGCTGTGTCTCAGGGGCTTGCCTAGGTAAGCACAAAATTCTGGGTTCAATTCACAGAACAACATAATAGCACAAAACACACTGTGTTTATTCATGTAATTTAATTACTGTATTTGTAAAAAAATATACTTTCAATTTCAGATAATGAAATTTAAATATCATAATGGAGTATATATCAAATGCATGAAATAGTTTTCTTTCATATTTAAGTCTTTAATATTTTCAAGAATGT
The DNA here is from genome assembly GCF_943737965.1 of Phodopus roborovskii. Lineage (NCBI taxonomy): Eukaryota > Metazoa > Chordata > Mammalia > Rodentia > Cricetidae > Phodopus > Phodopus roborovskii. Next base: position 10,750,911 of record NW_026125278.1, on the reverse strand, counting down.
TTTTTAACCTACATACTCAGCATAGTGTAAGGCAATGTGCATAAACCAGTAAATGTGAAGTGGTTTCTGGGTGTGAAGATGCATTTAATAAATTGTACACTTTCTTATGGATAACTCAACTTCCAAACAGAATACATGTCCCCTAGACCAATATTGGGAGTCTAGCTCCTGGCCTGATAATTTGCTGAGATCTCTTTATTTTGCTTTCTTAATACACAAAACTAAGCATTATTAATGTTTATCTTACAGATTTTTGTCTGAATAAAATTATATAGTTATTGTATGGTTTTCTGAATTGTACTCAGTATGTAAATGCCCAATAAATAGTGAATCAATAATGTCTGTTGGGCTATAATTCATGACCATAAGAATGAAATCATTTTTAAGCTTTATTTTATGAGTCTCAAGTTCAGGATAATGACTTGTATCTAACAGGTTCAATATTCACATGTTATATGAATTAAAAAATAAAATTTCTAATTAATTAGAAAATTTAATATGCTGTACTTGTTATCTCAATCACCTGTATAAAGAAGCTATCAACTGATAAGTCATTAACTGAACAAATATGTAAAATGATCATAATTTGTCTCATATCTTGATTGTTTTGCTACAAAAGTTTCTCATTAACACTAAATTATTTGATGAGAAAAGTAACAGTAGAAACAGGGAGAGATATAAGTCATCAAAATGAAATGATGCTGGAGTGCAACAATGTAATGAAATACTTGCAGAACATTCTGTAGACCCTAAACTTCTAAACACCAGAGTAAGAGAAGACAGAAACAGATACATTGTAAATTGTCACAAGACAAGGACCCTCTAGTAAGAACCCAGTAAGTAGAAGGGTGTGCAAAGTGGCCAGGAAGGCTCAATTCTATACCCTGGACTTTGTGGATAGTCAAGGGGGCATATTCACATTGGCGTCATTAGGAATCATAGATATGTGTGCCTAGGATGCGTGCTCATTAAAGAAGGTCTGGATAAGAGGTGAGGCACACTAAAGCTTTCATACAGTTGTCAGGATATTCCTTTATTAGGATAGCTCCCCCTTCCTCCCCAGCTGTTTTCCCATGTTAGTTATTTAAGGCTCTCTCCTTTGCTATGGCTAAATTTTTTTCTAATAATGATCATCTTTGCCAATAAGAGAATTATTTATATTCATAGTTTTGGTTGTTTCCATTAGAAATATTTTATGCCTCAAGGTTTTTGGTGTTTAAATTAGAATAAGAATAAAAGGAGAAGAGAATGGGATATTTATAAACTGGGGGATACAGCGACCCCTGTGACTGTAAGTAAATGTCATGGACTCGTTCTTATAGCTGGTTTTCACTGTAGTTAGTCATAGTTCATGGAAACAGAGGTGAAGGAGAAAACCCGTGTGCAAAGACCATTTGCTACAGTTGATCACTTCAGTGTCACGGCAGAAGAGAAACTGTACGACAAATTCTCTTTTGTTATGCTTCAGAATAAAAAAGTTCTCATTTCATACACCCTTTCAGAATAAAATGTGGCTGGAGGTTTGTGGAAGCAACAGCATTTTACATAAACTTGGATAGTTACTTGACTATTCACTAGACTTTAAGACAGACTTTCCATAATTATATTTAAAGGTGCAATATTCAAATTGTTTGCAAAGTTAAATTTTTAAAAGGGATTTTTTGTTGTTATTTTTAATTATATGTATGGTTGCATCTGTAAATGTAGGTGTTCCTGAAGATCCAAGATGTCAGATCCCTTGGAGCTGGCATTACAAGTGGCTGGGAATTATCTGACTTGGGTGCCGGGTCCTGAACTCTAGTCCTCTGGAAGAGCAGTACACATTCTTGACTACTGAGACATTTCTCTGGCATCCCAACTCTGGAAAGCTAGGCTTTAAGCAAAAGGGTAAAATTGTTTCCCAAATTATTTAACTTTCTCCCCCTTCTATTGCCATTTGCTGTAATTCTGTTGGAGAATCATCTGTGCACGAGAGACACAGGGCATGGAAAGGACTCCATGAGTGCTCCCTTTACTAGCCATGCTGCCTTGGAGACCTCTGGCCCTGCCCAGCCAGGACCTCACTTTGTTCAAATGAATTTAAAACACCACTTTACATCTTTTAGTGAAATCACACCACAGATGGACTCACTGGCCAGAGACAATAAGCCTTCCTAAGAAGAAAACAAATAAACTTGAAAGATTTTAGGGAAAGCCTCCGAGTTTTATGCTTGGTTCCTTTCTTTGCATTTCCTCTGTGGGAAAGGAGTGCGTAGGTTTGAACAAGTTCATCCTGCTGCATGCTGCATCACTCTCTTTTTTCCTCAACAGTAGGGCTGAGTGATTACAGCATGCCGAACCTTAAGAACAATACAGTGCAGGAAGAGCCATGATATTTTCCTCTCACAGACCATAATGTCACCCAAAGAAGATAAATACTGACAAATCATGGATAAGATATTTAAAGAACTTGCACTGGGGAAAGGATTCACAAGAAGAAAACAGGCATCTAATTTTCAAAGCATTAGCAAAGTATTTGTTATAGGCCAATGAGTCAGGCAAGACTTCCTTTAGGCAATGTTTTGACTGAAGTATACAAGATGAATGGGACTTTACTAGGGGAAAATATGAGAAGGAGTTGAGAAAAAATGGCTCCATTCATAGAGGATGCGGTGGAAGGTACAGACAGGGCAGGCCCAATAGCCACTGTGGTTAAACACTAACCGCCACTGTATGAAAGCTGACCAGGTAGGTCACATGATGAAATGTGTTCTATGGAAAGGATCTCCATGTCATTGTTGTCATGGACTGTTGAGCAGTGTTCTTTTCGGGTTAGCATTTAGTGAACATCACATTAAGGTAAGCTAAGAGAGGTCTGATGTAGTCTACCCCCAGCTTCTGTCATATTTTCTGGAGTACCCTGTGAAAGTCACATATGCAATGTACATGACTTTGCAAATGGTTCAACATGCTTGAAAGAGCATTGGCAATACCCCACTTCTATTTCCTTTCCCATGTTCATACACTGTAAGTTACCAAGTTCTTGGGAATATAACCAGACTCTGCTGGTTGAGTAGCAGAGACTTGTGATGGCCATCATGGTCAGTCACATGAGATTTTACTACAAGTAATTTTTGTTTTGTATAAAAAAAGAACTAATTTAAAAATTAATTTTGGAACAGAGCTGTTTTATAGATTCCCTACATAATATCACTAATGTGAATATTTTTATAGACCACTATTACTCTCAAAATGTTTGGAGATTAATAAACCAACAAGCCACTCTTAAAATAAATCATGTGTAAGATTATAGACTCAGTCCCAAAACAATTTGAAGGCAAGAGAGGGGCAGTAGGGCATGGAAGGCTGGAGCGGCATCACTTAGCTGCAGACGACTTATGCAGACACCCAGCCTCACTCTCAGAGAGTGATACAAAAGTGGACTTGCCTCTTGATTAAACTAAATAATTTTAAAAATTCATCATAAAAAATCTTGAAGGTTTTATGACTTAGATTCAAGATAATACAAATGATTTTCTTTATTGTAATCAATCCACTTAAGGGAATTTATCTGCTCCTTAAATTATAAATAGTAGAACCCCTCTAGGCACATCTAAACAGATAAGTCTAGATTATAGTTCCAGGATGGGGCAGAGCTCTCCTGAAATCCGAGCGACCAAATGCTTCTCCTATTTTTATTTTCTTGTATTGCAGAAGCTTCTGTGAGGATCAACGGAGACATATTAAAAAGGTTTTGTGAAGATTAAAAGATTATGCAAATGTACACCAAGAACTAATTCTAATGACTGTGTGGACACGCCAACACTGTCAGCTTTCTTCTTCAGGACCACACTTCAGAACCCTTACTGCAGGAGGATGCTCACAAGGGAGCATTTGAGATCAGCATCAGTTTAGACACTCCTTTATAATTGGGTTCCAGAGACTTAAGGTACTTTTAAGAAACATTTTTACTTTATCTCTAATTTTTACGAGTTTATCCAACTCTTAAGAAATTCTCCAGTGGGCCCCAGAAGATTATCTATGAAGGTATTTTTCAGTAACAATACAACTCCTGTGTATGAGAACATATTGAAAACCAGCAATGTATTATTTATATTGCTTTTTTCCTCTCTCAAAACACAATCCATCCACTTCATCTCTTAAAAAATAATTCTAGCTACCTATTGTTCAAGAACGTCAGAATAATATGAAAAACAAGCACAATGTTACAGACACTAAAGTACTTTTTAGTATACAGTATAGAGAAAGGCTGGCATATTTAAATGCTTTAATACCTAGATATCACTGGAAGATGCAACAAAAAGCATGCTGGCACTAAACCGGAACTTCCAATAAAATCGGTGGTCTGATCTTCACAAAATTTAAATTAAAAGCTAGTAGCATTTCTCAGAACAGCTTTAGTGTCGTTATACAGTGCCTACTCCTTGACCGTAATTTCTCATGTCTGTGATCTTTGTACAGGAGTGCAGCTAATGTTAATAGTGCAGTCTAGACTAGAGATATTTCCCAATGAAAGGAACTTGGCTTAAGGTCCTCCGGGTATTTTGACCCTAGAGATGTGTTTACTTGTCTTCTGAAGGTAGTGTGGCTGTGGGAATCACTCCCTGTGGGTGATGTGGACTCCAATATGCCGTGGACAGCGTTACAAGAAAATGCTTTGTCCATTGTCAGCAAACCTGTGTTAGAGTGATATCTTACTGTGTGTGGAACCAAGCCCCTGCCTCCTCCAGTAAGAGTTAATACAGTTTGGCATGGCAATCACCTGCCCAAAGGGCCACCACTGAGCAGCCAGGTGGACTGAGGAGGCAGGGTCACTGTAAGGTATGCTAAACAGAGGGGAGGAGTAATCACCCTTTAATGAGAAGATGATTTCCATGTTAGAATTACACTCCTCTGCCCTGCCCTGCCCTTCCATCCCCTCCCCACCCCTCCCCTCCTCTCCTTTCTCTGCTCCCTTCCTCTCTGCTCCCTTTCCTATAAAGTTCCTCCTCTGTTCTATTGTCCTTCCTTTTTCATCCCCATTCCTTTCCTCCAGGCAGCTGCTGAGATTTACAACCCACTTGTCCTGCAATATTTCTTTTAAACAGTAACACAATTGTCCCCGAGCTTCTGTTTGACTCCATTCTACAGTATTATCTTACAAGTACAAAGGAACTTTCCTGAACTTCTAGTAATAATTGGTCTATTGTAATTCTTTTGTCTTTATTCTAACATCACCATGTGGACACCATGGTGGGTAATAATACCGAATATTGGCAGAGGTGCTAGAATAAACACCCTTTCATATATTATTGACAGAATACAAAAGTCAATTCATAATTATCATAGGATAATTATGTAAATTTTAAAACTTGCACTTACTTGCATTTCTATCTCTAAGATTTGCTTTCTAAGACTGTCTTAATGGATATACAGCTGTGGTGGGACTTGGATTTTTTTTATGCAACACTACACTGTTTTTTAGTAAGGAAGTACTGGAAACCAATATTCATCCTTAGGGAAGTTTTAAATACACCCTCATAATAAGCAAGGGTAGAAATGGTAAAATTGTAGGTTCTAATGAGGAAAGATAGACATGATATATTGTGGGCTATAGGTAATTGAAGTTTTTTTTTTCTTAGTTTGTAACTAAGTGTATAGATACATACAACAGAATAATGATCTGTTAGAATGCTGAGTAAATATGCTAAAGAGTAAATAACCTGGCAGAAGTGTATGTGTGTATACATGGATATGTATGTGTATAAGGAATATATATATATATATATATGTATATATATATATATACACGCATACACACATACATATATATATATATAAATACATACATATATATTCTAAAGAGATATTTTAAGTATAAAATTATTAATAAAATGCAAACTGGAAATTGAGGTTTCCCCGGCAGTCTCATGCTAAGGAAGGAGAGGCCTTGGCCAGCCTGTGTGAAAATCCTCCTATTCAGGAAAAGATTTAGAGCTATGTAGAAGGATGGACCACAGAAGGGGGTGACCCACATCTTGACAAGGACTGCTTAGATGTGCATATCCTTGGCCTTCTATTTAAACTTTAATCTCACTTCAGGATGGCCACTGGATCTTTTCATTCCTCTTCCCAATATGACCACAGGGAATAAATCTCCTTTATTTGCTTTCTACAGCTAATTTGGCTGTTTTAATTGGTTTCTCCAGGATAGTTGAACAAATGTGTCTTTTTTGAGGTATAGATAGTAACCCCAAGTTTTGTAACAGGAGTAGTCCATTACAGGGAGTACAAGTATAGGATGGAATATACATTCTTATGGTATTTATATGTTTCTCAATCTTGGACAATCATGAAATCCAAAATGTAATGACATCTCAGGACCTGTGCTGTATCACACGCACGCATGCACACACACACACACACACACATTCACAAGTCCTTCCATGTGTGACTTACATGAATGATTCATTCTCAGTAGTTTTAATCAGCATTTCTTAAAAAGAAGTCACATTAGACACAGAAGGAGAAACCAGAGGGGGATGCTACAGCACCTGAGTGGTGTGCTGTGGGGTGAGTGCAACACGGCCATGCTCTATTACAACGATTTTGATTTAAGTCCTAATGAAAAGTCACAGCTTTTGGAGATCTCCATCAGGTCCTTCCCCTTGGAGCTTGGGGAACCCCGAGGAAGTGGGGACAAGAAACTGCAGGATCAGAGGGGAGGGAGGACACCATGGGAGCACTGCCCACTGACTAAACTAAGCAGGGCTCACAGAGCTTAAAAACAGCGATCTTGGGGCCTGCAGGGCTCTGCACCAGGTTCTCTGTGTTTATGTTGTAGCTGTCAGCTCAGAGTTTTTGTGAGACTCCTGACTGTGGGAGTGGGGGACTCTTTCCTTCCATTGGGCTGCCTTGTCCAGCCTCCATATGAGGAGGGTTTGGCCTTGTCTTATTGTGCATTGTTTTGTTGTGTTTGGCTGTTGTCTCTTGAATGCCTGCTCTTTTCTGAAGGGGAGTGGATCTGGGGGAGAAGGAAGGTGGCAGGGAGCTGTTTGGAAGAAGTAGGGGGAGGGGAAACTGGTTTAGATATACTGTAGGGGAGACTATTTTGAATTTTTAAAAAAATTTCCAAATGTAACCTAGCCTAATTAGGATTTGGTTAAATCAAGGATCCCTTAGCAGGATGGTGGTGGTTCTTGCCTTTAACCCCAGCACTGGAATAACAATAACTGGACGCATATCTATAGGAATACTCAATTTCTAGTTCAGGGTTATCTAATTTCTTATAGACTTCTTTTTATATTTGTTTACTTGAATCTACTGGCTTGTATAAGTTTTATTAAAAGAACTCAACATTAAAGATGAAAAATGTTGAAAAACTATGGAAATTATCTTCAGCTTGGAGCTCTCCTTCCCAAAGACTTAGAAGTCTCTTTCCAATCCATGTTACATTCAAGATCAAGGCAGAGATTTTTCTGTGTAGTCACAATGTTAAATTTTTAAATGTCATGATTCTTAGAATCAACAGGTTCATCAGTTTCTTATTTCTGAACTAAAGAGATCCCTGATATTAATAAGTTAATAACTGAGGAAAATCTTTTGCATCATCAATGGAGAAAATGTTGCTATTCAAATGTCTTAGCACTTAACTCTTTATCAGAGGAGACTAAATATTAAATATGTGTGTGAAACAACATACCCACAACAGGGAAAGGTACAGGAGCTAAAAGTAATTCAGTTATTGCTCATTTATATTGTGCCTCAAAGGAATTCTATGTTCGGCTTCAAGCCCAGCAAACTCCTGAGCAACACTTAAGGTGGCTTAGACTTACAGATGGTATTCAGGTCATCATGGAAGACAATGGTGACCTTAAATGATCCCACAGCATTCTTATACCTCAGACAAAGCCTGTGCTTCATGTAAGGTCATAAGACAATCAACACCAGCTACCTGCTTAAACTGAAAACTATACTTATACTTTGTTTTATTCTAGAAACAATATTATTTATTTTACTTTCATTTTCTCTATTTTAGTTAACTTTTTTTTTTTTTTTGGCAGTATGTACTTCAAACCACACACTCTAGATAATAGCAGGCACATAAAATTACTTTGCCACAATTAAATGCTGTGACATATTCACTAACATTTTGAAAGCTAGGATCAGCACAGGCACACATATGCATAAGCGTTGCATTTGATCACACATATTTTGATGACGATGATTTGGGGCTTGGGAAATCCTGTTTCCAAATATGTCTTTTTAGTTTGACTCTTTTAGCACAAAGGGTAAGAATAAGAAAGTAGCATGAGATTTTCTTCTGAATAATTTGAGATTTTCCTTTTTTAATTGCTAAAGAATGGATACTTCATAAAGTGTGATATTTATTATTGCATTGTTGAGTTATTCTGGCATTATAGTCTCTTCAATAAAGACCGCACAGCCTTTCTTGTTGCCCCATGCATTACTATGGTTTTAATGGCAAAGTAATTAAAATTTAAAAATGACTGTCACCTGGGCAGTGGTTGTGCATTCCTTTAATCCCAGCAGCCAGGAGGTAGAGGCAGTCAGTTCTCTGTGAGTTTGAGGCATTGTCTACAAGAGCTAATTCCAGGACAGGCAGGGCTACACAGAGAAACCCTGTCTCAAAAAGCAAAACAAAACAGAATGACTTCCAAGTACTCATTCGGTCTTTTTGCATTCTAGAGTTGCTCAAAGGTACACATAGAAAGTTATCACATGAATTAGAAAAGTTTCGAAGATAAAACAGAGGGTTAGAACCCAAATTTTATGGAGCATTTAGAGAAATAGAATAGTTTCATGTTTGAGAAGGGCCGCGTGGGTCTCTGCACTAATTAATAATTTCTGACAGATTTAGATGACCCCTACTGGATGGTATCACCCTACATGTGGAGTGGAGGGATGGGAGGAGAGGGTGGTTGGGGTGCATGTGAGGGGGGAGAGAGGGAAAGAAGGAGGGAGGGAAGGACAGGGAACTGGGATAGATATGTAAATACATAAATAAATATAATAATTTCTGAAAGTAGAACCTTATTGAAAATATCAAGATTATTGAAGGAAAAGATTCCCAGAAGGATTGCTTAAGCAAGTGTCCCAACAAGGATAAGGCTGTGCTGTGCAGTTATGTTAGGATAAGGCTGATGTCAGGAAGAAGTACATTCCCAAGAACCCCATCGTTACTCCCTGGTCTTGGCTTGTCTAGACAAGAACAGTCAGCACTAAGGCCAAGATGGTAGGCAATGACCTTACTTCTGCTCAGACTATCCCCAAATGAGATGTAATGGTACAGAAAAGCCATCAGAAGGTAATTACAGAGGAGTCAAGGAAATTGAAAGATGTGGTTTAAATGAAGGCAAGAAACAGTTTCAAGTCCTAGTTATGGAGCTTAGGCCAGTCACTAAAACTATAGGATATCTAAGGATAATTAGTATTAAATACTACCAATGCATATCAGAACAGTGTGTACTTAGTAATTTGTAAAGCAAATACTTATTGATACTAGAAATTTAGTGGGAGACAGAAAAGGTCTGAATGTTAAAATAGAGAACTAGGTACATTTATTTACTTAATACTAGTTAGTTTAGTTTTTAATTAGAAATAACAATCTAGTATAGGGTGGTAGCCTGCATGAAATTTAATTCTTGAATACTCATAAGAAAAATCCTATGATGATGCCTTCTTTCCTTCCTCCCCCCTCCTTCCTTCTCTTTCCTTCATTTCCTCCTTCCTTCCTTCATTATTTTTCCTTCTTTCTTTCCTCCCTCCCTCCCTCTCTCCCTGCCTTCTTCTCCCTTCTCTTTATTCATGTTTTATTTTGAGGCAGGGCCTTGTTCTTTAGCCCAGGCTGGTCTGAAACTACTATGTAGCTGAAGATGACTGTGGAGCCCTGCTATTCTTGCATTAGTATCTCAAATTCTAAGATTAGATTTAAGCGCCAGTATGCCCAGATATATTGTTCATTCCCTGCTCTTTCATTTTTAGAAATACTGCATGATGACTCTTTCCCTTCTGCTTTGTTAGATACTCCAGTGAGCATGACACCTTGCAGGAAATTTTAATCAGAAGTGGGTGGGGGTCTTTGTGCTCACGTGAGGCCTCCCATCAGGAGACACATTTCAGTGAGCTCATAAAATTGTGTTCACCATGCCCTGCTCTCTTTGAGCAATCACCACCTTTCTGTAACACTGGCAGCAAAAACCAAAAGGTCTAGGAACGTTGTACTCCATTGTGGTGATTACCAACTGTAAACTATCTATGGTGAGACATGGCTGCCCTACTGTCTCTCTACAAAATTTATGTGGAAACTCAGGTCAAGGAATAAAACATGAATAGCACACAGTTTATCTGACTCTGTCATTGAACATGATATTATTCTGTGGCAAAAGAAACATTTCAGTTAATATCATCCCATGCCATTGCACCCCCGAGAAATGTAAATGTGGGGCTGCAGAGTCAGGATGACTAGAATGCACTAATTCATTTTGATATAGTAATTAGTAGTTTGTGGTATTTAATAAGATGCAATAATTAGAATATTATGTTTTTTAAAGAACCCACGACTTAAGGAACCCCCCTTTTGACTAACCTGGGAAAGATTAGCATACTAAAACTGTACAGAGGTGAACTGATTTGCTAACTCAAAACTAGAACATTGTGATAGAATTAATTTACACTTTTGGAAAGTATTCAGGATTCCATTTTAGACAACCGACCCAGTGTCTGAGTAATTCACTCTGAAGTATCTATCTTCATTTATAAGCAACTTTAAAACATTAGTTTAGAGAAATTTCTACCCCATCTTGCTTTAGAGAAACATGGCCCCATTTCATCCTGTTTTCTGCATAATTTCTAGATTTCCATGTTTCATCTAAGCATGAATAATTATTTTTCACAGAACATTCATTTGCTTTGTTGGAAAGAAATCAGAAGAGGAGAACACATAAAACATCATTACATGAAATCCTCATATAAAAACCACCATTGGAGCTGTGTGGATTGGACAGCACTTGGTCTGTATTATGATATGGACTATAATACTGGAGCTATAATAAACTGTATTCATTCAAATAATTGTAGTAGGTATCTAGCTAACAGTTTCAAAACATTAGCTGGATTAATTCTGAGAATAATAAATAATTGTCTATGGTTATCCACATCACTAGCAAAAAAGCTATTTGAGAACACTCTGTTTTGCATATGAAGTAATTTCTGCTTAGCTGTTCCCTCACAAGCATGCAAGATTCAAGAGAAAAGAGGAAAAAAAGGGAAAGGGAAGTTTATGGCCAAACCATATGGGACAAAGTTGTCCAAAATATTGTCACAGCTTTTATTCTGACAATTTGTTCCATTCTTGCATCTCGTCGGGCTTCCCTGACTCATTGACAGATTATTATATTCAGAATGGCTGCTGTAAACTTTCATCACTCAGAAATGCTTGTGAGACATATAAAAATGTCTTTATTTAGAATGGAACATGTAATACCTGCCAAATTTGTAGGTTTGAAACCACTTTCAATAAGAATTAAAAGGCCTTCTTCCTTGTTGAAATAGGACTATCAATAGTTGACTTGTCCGCTTGTGAAAAATAGTGGGTTCTCGTCTCTGATGTTGCAATTTAGTTTAAAATCACTTTGTGATGACAGGGTACATAAAGACGACAGAACTCTTACGATGACAGTCTAATTTTCAAAGATGACCGATCATCGATAAAAGATTAAATAACGTAAACATTTGAAACGCCAGATTATCAGGTGGTTGGCACACTTTCAGGGTTTCAGGATACAGAAACATCACTGAGAAGACAGAAGGACACATCTGTCATCCTTATTTTACACGATGCCAAAACCTATCCTTCCCTGAGAAAAGAAGTAAGTGGTAATTGCTTTTCACGTATAAGTTATGTATTTTTCTCCATCCTAATTCAATACGTTAAATGGTACCAAATGACAAAAACAAAATGTTCAAAATAAGTTTTTACAAAGCAGAATATCCGATTTGGGAAATCTCTTCTCAACCATAGCTAAGATTTATGTTTTAATAGCAGTTTTTATATACATACAAGAATGATTAAACATGCTGGTCCTATGAAGCTCCAAATGAAGTTGTTTTCAGTGCTCAGCCAACACCTGAAAAGTGAGAGATAAAATCACTAAGTATGTTGTGTAGACTGAAGCAAAACACCATTCTCAGAGATATGCAGAGTATTCAGTAGTATCGTTCATGTGCTCACAAAATCTGTTTTACTTACACTTTGGTGGTACCATAATACTTGTATCCTACGGACGCCGAGAATCCAACAACTACAGCTGGGCTGAGATAGCCAAAGATATAAAAGTTCTTGTGCAAAAACCCTTTGTTGTAGATTATTCCCACAACAATGAGATACAGGTGTATGCCTTCAATGCACATCCAGGCAAAGGCAGCTAAAAAGAAGTAATGAAGCAGGCCAGCAATGATGGAGCAGACCAACTACAATGCAAAAGAAGGAAGAAACCATGAGCAACATTTCCCTTAAAATTATGTCATCTCTCAGTTTCCTTCATGAATGATGTCACATTGTGCCATGACTGATCACACTAGAATATTCCTGTCTCATCTGCTTTTAAGATGTACTACTTGAGGCTGATTTAAAAGAACTACACTTCCTCAGTGGAAGTGCCAATGAACATTGTGATAAGTTAAGCTGTTGACTTGTCCATGGATTTGTCATTTTTTTTGCTTTGATAAATGGGGGAATTGTCACACCTAAACTATTAGTTTCTTAGTGGCCATGCGATGGCTTAAACTGAATTCTGTCTGTAGATAATTCTCCTTTCCATTTCAACAAACTCCAAAGAATATAAATTATTGTGAAGCCATATAAAACAAAGTGAGCATCTTGACTAAGTGCTAGAATTTAAAATGCACAAATAGTATATTTAGCCAAACTATCCATTGTAGAATTGCTTCTAGTTGTACAATTACTAAGTACATTTTAGATACGTTTTGGTCAAACATTTTTCATGAACTATTTAGAATTGGTACTAGATTTAAATTGTCTTTTTAGAAGTATGTGTATATTTGTGTATCTACTTGTCTGTATGTATATGTAGGTGGTATATTTGTGTATCTACTTGTCACTATGTATATGTAGGTGGTATTTTTGTGTATCTACTTGTCACTATGTATATGTAGGTGGTATTTTTGTGTATCTACTTGTCACTATGTATATGTAGGTGGTATCCTTGAAGGTCAAAAGAGGCAACCATGATGGACTGTCTTAGAAGTTCACTGTTCTTCCTTTTGTCCCTCAGCGAGGCTCTTGCAGCTTGCAATTCCAATTGCCTCTCATGAGCACAACCCGTAATGAGTGTGTTACGTGTTTGATCCCATTATTGGGTGTACATCTGTGCAGATACAGATTAAAGTCACCCCACCTGCTTTTGTGCTTACTCTCACTTCTAAGACAAACTCTTTATTCCTTTATAATTGCCCATGCAAAACCAAGTGTTTCTTTGGTATAACATTTTGGTTTTCCCAATAATTCACATAATAGAGGGTTTTTGTTGTTGTTGTTTAATGAATTTGATGTATGTCCCTTAGATATCTTAGCATTATGGAAACCTAGAGAAGATAATCTTCAACAATTATCTAGCATTTCTGACCCACTAAGACCTTTAATATTGTTGATGTTTATGTGACTTGTTCTGTGAGAAAATACTAGAGAAAATAAGTATCACGCACAGTGGGGGACAGGTTGCCTACCTTATTTGTATTGATGTTGACCCCAACAAGAAACACAAGTTCTGCTAGGAAAAGGCTGCAACAGAGATTCTTGTGAATTGTGGTCCTAGTACTCTGAATTTCACTGAAGAACCAGAAGGTGAAAATACATACAGCAAGGCAAACCAACGAGATGATTATCCCAAGCTGAGTGATCCTTGTCAGGATATTATAATCTTTAATTCCCTATGGGCAAACAACAACAGAATTGTTAAAGGAAGACTTAGTGACTTATCAAAGGGACTATGATTCCTAACGAACTTCTCAGGGAAGCATTAATCAAAATGTTCATAAAATGTAAAAATAAAAGTGTATAATTTGGATGAGAAAAACTTGTACTCGGTATCCTGAGAAATCTGATATTAATCATGTAGCAGGCTAACAGCACTATAATTAGGGATTTTTTTTTCTTCTAAGCATAGTATATATTAGTACATGCCTGAATAATGTTATCACCATCAGTTGCATGATATTGGAAAGGTAATTCATCATTGTAATGGGAAAATGGTTAATTAAAGCAGATTTGTCAGTGGTAAGTCCAAGGCTATGTCTATGAGGTAATTCATCTAAAACACATTAAACAAAGGTAAAAGAAAAACGGGATATATGGAAGGCCAAAATAGTATAGTTGAAGCTGAAATGGAGACAAGTTGTTTATTTTTTACATAAAGAATAGAAGCTTTACTTCCACCCCAATACACTGGAGAGAAATCATCTTCATGATTGATCCTACTTTAAACAAATATATTGCGACACTTCCTAACTTCATGGATTATCAGTATTAATGGAAACAAATGAATGACCTGATGAAGAAACTGAGAATCGGCAATCCAATGAAGCTTACAACACAAACATACAAAGAAAGAAATTATGCACTAATAATAACCATGCAGTCTGAGGCAATACTATTGAAGCAAAATATGCATTACAAAGACATTTGCCTTAGTTTCTTATGTTTGAAAATCTTTGTGGTTTTGATTTCTTAAAGATATATTGAGTAAAAGGATGCCAAATGTTACCAGGCATCAAAATGATCCCATTACAAAGGAAAAAGTTCTCTAGATACTATGACACTAAATTTCATGAATAGCTATTGAAATGTCATGTAAAATCCAGAGCAATGGAAAAATATTAACTTTAACATGCAACCTAATAGACGTTATGGACTAGACAAGTTCTTGATAGGAAATAAACTAAAAATTTCCTATTATGCATATGCTATAGGGGAGGAAAGAAACCATACAAAAACAAAAAACAAAATAAAAACCCAGGCTTTTCATTTGAAGTAAACATACTAAACATTCAGTTGGCCCCCAATACAATACAAAAGGGCCATTTTTGTGCTGATGTGAGGTGAGAAGAGGAAGAGGGATGAGGATGAAGGATGGTGGGCAGCTACGAGGATGTGAAGCACAAACTGGACTTACAATGGAGGTGCTAGAAGACATCAAAATTGCAAAATGTGTCAGGTGATTACATCGGCATGAGGTGTGGGTGTCATTTGAATATGTCCTTTCACAGCCCTCGGATGACCAACTGCCATTGTTCATGGCATCTGCTGAATAGTTCCAAAAGGCACACTGTGTCCTGTACTTGTCTGAGACCTGAAAAACAGACATTCCCCTCATGGCACAATACACATCATTTCAAACATCACTGATAGGATTAGCACAATGCTTAACCTGTAAACACAGGATCAGTAATGACAAACGCATAACTTATTTTTTTTTGTTTTGTTTTGTTTGTTTGTTTGTTTGTTTTGCAGCAGGTTTGAAAATTATGTTGCAGCAATGTTACAGTTTTTCAATTTTGTAGAACTGTAATAATTTTTATTAAGTGAGGTCATGTATATTAAAAAACAAGACCGTTACAGGCATTCTGTCTTTATTCAGCAAATGCTTATTTTTTTTATCAAACAATTATAGACTAAAAAGACAATATAGACCAAAACAATGTGCACTGCTGTTGATCTTACATTCTACTTGTAAATAAAAATTTGTGAAAGGAGAAAAGGAAACAAGAACAAAGAAGAAAACAGAATGGGAAGTAATCAAAGAGACTTTTCCTAAGAGATGATGTCTAGTCATGTGGGTACATCATACTTGTGTGTGTGTGTGTGCGTGCGTGCCACAGCACACATGTGGAGATCAGTGATAACTTTCAAGATTCAGTTCCCCCTTCTCTCGTGTGCATGTTGTTCTGAAGAATTAATTCAGGTTGTCAGGCTATGGTCATTGAACCATTACACAAGCTATTAAATACATCTTTACATCCTTAAATATATAGACCTAGACATTGCCTCAATTAACACTATAGTTAACATAAAACTAGGAGATCGCTTAGTCTTAGAGCATTAAACATGTGACTCATTGGCAATGACTAGAAGAATTATAAATGTAAAATATTTTACAGAAAAACTAGTTGAGTGCTGGAGTTGTAGTTCATTGGTAGAGTGTAAACATAGAAGGGCTTAGGTTCTACTCATCACTGAAGAAGATCAAAATTATATCACCTTTTTGTTTAATTTTCAATATACTTTTTTTCTAGAACTCACATATAATTAAAGTAATGCAACCAAAACATATTCTAGTTCATTGAATGCATAACAATTTTAAGTAATCCTGAACAACTTACCTTTCCATGACTTAGCGTAAATGTAATTTTTTCAAGTTCATACAGTGTGGATGGATTTGAGCTAATTGAGGCAGAAACCACAGAAGAAATGACTTTTTCCTTTTCTTCAGAATTTTCATCATTTTGAGGATTCAGTAAGAAGTCATCAGATGGGGAAAGCAAGGGGCCAATGCTCTTATAGCACAGGAATGCAACTACAACACTGCCTGTCAACCAAATAAATGCAGTCAATGGACTCATAATCAAAGTTCTTAAGCACACAAGCTGAAAAGACAAAAGTTACACTCCGCAGAAATCATGAAAATTCTGACCGGAATGTGAAGTACAATGTCTCATATATATGCTCATTAGCATATTACATTCCTGTCTTACATTTTTACTTGTGTAATCTAGTATGGCATCACCTTTTCACAACTTTGGTGGGATGAAAAATATTCCTGGATAACCTGACAGCCTGATCCTAACAGAGAACCAGAATTTGAGACATATTTGCCTCCAAAGAAGTAAGCTTTAATTCATGTGCAAATGATTCAGAATGAAGGGGACTGAGAACTGATTACAGCTGTCAGTTACTGAGGTCAACCTTGTAATCTCTGCAATGCTCCCTCCTGACATTGATAACATGTGGTTCTGGAGTTAAAGGACCCATGTTTTACCTTAGCACAGCTCAAATGCAGCCTCAGAATACACCCCAATGCTGCAGAATTACAAACATAAATATTGATATTGTATTCAGAAAGCATCATGGTCACAAATCTCGGCTCCTCCACAGCACACAGAAAAGTAATATTCCTTCCATACAATCATATGAGGTACAGCTTCCAAATTACATTAATGTTTGTTTTCATTGTTACAAGGCCTTATTTAACCTAAATGCAGTACATAATATTGCTTTGACCTACCACCGTGAACATCGACTCATGAAACATAGAGATATTAAACATGCTTGTCCATACCTGCAGAAGAGGGAACCCCAACTGAAGAAATGATTCCCTTAGATTGTTCTGTCTCTTGGCATTTTCTTAAATGCTAATTTAAGTAGGGGCCAACTCTTGGTGGACAGAGCAGGTACTGGTAGGGTATGTCCGGGCTGTGTGAGGAAGGCACTGTGTATAAACCTGAGATGGAACAATCAGGCAGACTTCCTCCATTGTCTCTCCCTTGGTTTGTCTTTGTGATGAACCCTAACCTGTAAAGTCAAGTAAAACCGCTGCTCCCCTCAATTGCTTTAGGTCAGTGCTATAGATTTCTAACTAAAATGGTATATGATGTATTTGGACTCTCAGAGATGATCGTGATGCTAATGTTTTCTGTGGATTGACTAGAGCTTGAAGGAAGATTTAAATCTTCAAGAATCACGAAGTACATTTAGAGGGATGGTTACTTCTTAGGGGTCATAGTAAGAAGCGGTCCCTACTCAAATGAAAAGTTGGTTAAAAGAAGGTATCTTTAAATTATTTTATTAATTACTGCTATGTAAAATGATACTTTATAAATCATCAATTTGTGACTCTGGACAAGGGGTGTCACAAAATATCCCCCAAGTCCCCATGGCATCTCGGCATTTCCCCCAGCATTCTGCACCTTTCCAGTTCTTATGACTTCTTGATAATTTTGCAGCTAATTGAGCTTCGAACTTCCTTACCAGAATGATCCTTAATCACTGTGTTTTGGATGCATCATCTCTAGCTGATGGGAGATCTTGAAGGCTAGAGAACTTTCGGTAGATTCTGTCTGCCTTGTGAGGATTTCCCTAGACCTGAAAATTTGAAGGCCACTTCTGCTCTCTGTCTCATCCTGCTTTCTCTAATTCTTGGTTTTGGGCATGTACGAAATTCTCTTCCCACTCCACTTCTGTCTGCCATGAACTCTTCCAAGTCTTTGCCACCATGACGGACTGACTCAGAATGGACACTCCCAAACTGTGAGCGAAATAGATTTTTTTCTCTTGGAAGTTTCTCTGCCAGATGTTCTGTAACCCACACAGCAAATCTGCACTTTCTTCTAAAAAGAAAGGCTCACTCACCAACAAAAGGAATCACAGATATAGACTATTTGAAAAGATTACATCATTTCATACTGAGTTCCATCAGCTGTCTTTTTTTTTATTTTGCTTATGATGTTTATGGGTTTTTTTTTGTCCTATACTCTTTGTATATTCTGATAGCATTAGCATATTCTTTCTTCTAAGAACAACAACTTCAAAAACCAGTGTTTCATTCAATGCTTAGAACAAATATGTACTTATCTAGTGTGAATGACTGTGTTAAAGTTCTGGAGATACCATTTTAAGAAAAAAAAAGTGTGTGTGTGTGTGTGTGTGTGTGTGTGTGTGTGTGCTTGTTAGTGGCTATTTTCCCTTAGATTCATTTGTTTTGTTTGTTTGTTTCTTTATTATTATTATTATTATTTTCTGTTGGAATGCTACCAGTCAATTTTCCCTATCAATGCAATAATAAGGCTTTTCAAACTAGATTACTGAAAAACCATCAGGGTGAAAAAGTTAATATTTTCCTGAATGTTAAGATTCAAGAATAATTTTTCCAATATAGAACATATTGTGAACTTATTAGAAACTCTTGTTCCCAAATGACTTCTTGTTCCTTTTTGTTTTTAAGTATGCTAAATGGTGTACTCAGCAGGACATTCTTCAGTGGTCTTCTTGGGCATCTGACTATTATCCCGATTTTGCAAATACTTAAAAGAAGGTGTGTAGAATTCCTTAGCAGAAGTCTATTATGTTTTTATTGTAAAGTCATGGTTCAGATCACGGAATCTTGTTTCCTCACCCCATCCCATCCTTAGCACATTTCTAAATTAACCTCACAAAATAACATAAGGCCCATCTGTGCCTCATGATCCCTCTGCATGCCCATCAATGGCACCGTGTCTTTCTTAATGAATTTTACAAGTAAAAATATCATGCAGACATCATTGAAAGGCTCAATCAGTTTGCACATTTGCCCTTTCTTTTAAGATTCAATCTTGAGGAAAAGACATTTTTTAACCTGCCTTATTAAGATCTGATATTATCGTTTTTTTCGTGTCCATTTGTTATGTTAAACCTAACAAAGCTACCAAGCAATCAGTCAGCATTGCTGTGAGATTTTAATTCTGCAACAATTTTAACATTTGTCACCATAATAGGTATTTTCAATGTGTTTTCCACAACTTCTGAACATTATTCAAATTGTCTTCGAAATTTCAACTGTTTACTAGGTTCTGTGGATAAGTTTATAAATATTATATGTATGCTGTGTTGGTTACAGTATGATTTAGTAGCACATGAGCTAAGGGTTCAGTGGCAATATATCTTGGTTCTCTTTCACTTGTTTTGTAACTATATGTCTCTCACTTTGATCAGAAAATAAAAAATGGCGAGGATAAAGAATAGAGAAAAATTCCTAAGTAGCAGAAAACAAAATTAAATGAAGCAAAAACTGAGAATATATCATGAGGTTAGGTTGTAGTATGGCCATTAAAAATAAATTTGGACTGTTCATAAAGCAGTTTCTATGTGCATTTACTGTCTAGTTTTTAATCTATATTTATGATTATCCATACACTCTGAGAAAAGGTTTCAATTCATTTTTGCCATCAATACTATGTCTTTACCTATAAGATAGCAACTATAACAGAAGTCATGCTATGATACAGAGAATTTTCTGTGCACATTATTCAAAGAGGAGGTATGTGATTATATAAATTAAAATAATAACTACTTGCCTGGCTCCAGTTAGGTGACAAGGAAAAGCTTGTTGAATTGATTTTTTTTTTATTAACTTCTTCCTTTCTAGCATTGCTCTAAACTATTTGCTGATAAACATGAAGACAAATCCATTAACTTTGTACTTTGTCCATTATCTATCAAATGAGATTGTTAAATAAGATAATCGCTAAACTGCTAGCTACCAGAATTCTGTCTTAATTTTTTAAAACTTTAGAGTTTACTCTACAGAAGCCAAGGAATACAAAGAAAGGTCAAAGCTTAAGCAATAATGAGCGCTTCAAAAACATATCCCTTCATGCAAGCGCAGATTTGGTTTCATGAAGAATTAAGACTTTTTGGTTAAAATTTTCTTCAGACAGTCATGTCAGAATGAATCTCAAGTATAATCATGGATGTTCTCTGTATGAACTTAAAGTATTTCTAAAGGAAATCACAGGTGTCTCTATGACATAGCCAAGGGCATATTGGTATTTACTAGAAATTCATGAATTTGCATAAGATGTGAAAGCCTACCAGTTGAGTCATAAGAAGTTTTTCTTTTTGGGAATATTTTCACGTAGCCTCCGTCCACATTCATGTGGGGATGAGCATGCTTCACGTGACTTGAATCAAACATGAAAACCTTGAGAGCTGAAACAAGACCATGAAAATGAATAGTCTAAAATTAGTTTAATTGATGTAACTTTTAAGTTTAGAGGCAAGTGCATTGAACACCAGTTCACTTCAGCTTTTGGCAGTATGATGCATCACCTAAAAGCTAAGAAAACTAGGAAATTCTGTTTTCTTTTTCTTTTCACTCCCAACTGCACTCATGGTTTAGTCTTTACTGCAGTTAAAATAAAAACTAAAATCTCTACACATGCAAAAGCATTCACATACCATTACTAAAACTATAAGGGCTACAGCGTCTTATAGGTCTGTCTAACCAATAGCCTGTAGGCTGCATTCACCCAGGAAAGCCATGAATAAGCCATCACATGCAAGAGTAAACTTAATCAAAACATTAAGATTTTTAGATTTTTTTTTAACTCAATTGCTTGTTTCTCAAGTGTGAGCTTTGTAGATGATAATGTTCTGCCTAAATGTGAAAAGGTTGGATGTGCCTGTTACACTATCTGCAATGTAAATATAATTTACCATCTAACGATTGAGAGAATTAAATATTGGAGTAATAATTCCTTTTGGGGGGTACATTAGCATTTCTCTTACTCAAAAACATAGAAATATAGTGTGCCTACAAATCAGCCTCATCATTTTCACTCTCAATTTGGGTTCTGTCAATATTCTGCAACATAGAAGGGTATTAGTCAGACATACAATGCAGACACATGTAATGACTACTTAATAAAGCATACTTTGCTTCTTTGGGACAATTTCATAACCATCCTCAAACTTTATTCATAATTTTACAATTTTACTTTTTTTTTTCTCAATGAACTGCAGGAATCAGGAAATTGTATTTCATTATTGTAATGGCCCCATGTTACCACAGGGCTAAGCATTCCTAAGGAGAAATATACTATACTCATAATTTCTGTTGTAAATATTATAAGTTAAGGTCAGGATATCACTGAGTGTATATGATATTGGAGTTATGTCTTCTGCAAACTTTCATATTACACAGTTAGTGAGTAGCAACAAGGAGACAACATAAGATGGGAACATCTACGTAGTCAAACTTTCTACCAGCATTGTTCTTCACTCACATTTCTCTGGTAATACAAACCCCCATTCATTTCTGCATTGACAAAACTGTGTACAATTTATTAGTATTTCAAGAACCACATCTCACTGTCTTGTTCAGCACCACTGCTTGGAAGCAAACCATTTACCTTCATGCCTTACCCACATCAGTAGAGCTCAGATCAAACTGAGTAGTCTTTTGGAAGTTCTGAGAGATTCTTAAGGTGACGAGCTCAGCGGTGTGCATCAGCTTTGTGAGATGAAGTCGTCTATGATTTGTAGGTAATTGGTCCCAAATTTTAAGTGTATTCTTTTGAACAAAATTGTTGATGGTTTTTACAAATTCCTATTTAAGGGAAAAACATGTTATTGTTATATTACATGAAACAGAAGAACAGGAAACATTTTAAAGACCAAGCACACTATGAAGTAAACATCAGCATACTCACAGTAAGAGTTGAATTGAAACGACTGTCCTTGAAAGAAGTGGTGTTATTCATGTAACCTAGTGCTGGGGATGATTGGGCAAGTACCTCTATGTATGTGATTATATCCACTGGTGAGAGCTCACCCTCAGAATTTCTGTAAATTTCATGTAATAATGCCAGCTGTTCCTTTATTGGTCCAATCTAAGAAAAAAAATGATTTTGGAGAAAGAATCAGATTTCTGTTGGAGGATTCTAAGAATAAGATTTAAGGGGTTGGGAAGATGGTTCAATGAGGAAAACAATTGATATTAAGGTTTGAGGACAAACCTTCAGATGTACAGACTCTGATCCCAGTGCTTTGGAAGTGGAAACAGAGGATGCCTCTTGCAAGCTATCTAGCTAGTCTAGCCTGTGAGCTCTGGTGGGGAGCGGGAAAAGAGAGAAGAACATGACTCAATCACTAATGTGAGGAGTGATAGAGGAGTCCACTCAACATCAGCATCTGACCTCCATTTGCACGTGGCAGCCACGTATATGAACACACATACATGTATGCCAGCCAGACACGAGTCCACATGCATTAAAATGCACAATAAGACGTATTTCAAATTTACCCAGAGGTTGATTCTCTTGTCTTATCTGTATAATAAATTCAGATTATCCTGAAATCATAACACATATCAATGGAAACAGAATTTATCTAGAAAGGCCTCACAAGCGGCTGGGGATGCTTTAGTGTACTTCAGAAACACATTTGAATGGATAACTTAAAAATAATTTTGAAAATAACTTCCTTTTCTGCGGTATAGAATTATGTCCTAGCCAGTGAACCTATCTCAATATTTAAATTCATTAGTGCATATAAGTTTTGATATGATAATTAAGAAATTTTGACTCAGTAACCTCTATCAGATAGTTTTCCATCAAAACACTCCTCAGTAAGGAATTGAAAATGCCTTGGCTGGAGGTTCCCTCCTCATAGTTTGATTCACCCATTCAATCACACAACAGCAATTTTGTGAATGTCCTACTTTATTTCTTTATTTCCTCTTTGAAGTGTTCACTTTGAAGTACAAAATCTAGTTGCATTTAACTACATCTCCTTAGAATATGGGATTGGGTTCGAGCCAATGTATGTTTTTTTTTTTTTTTTTTCCATTTTACTCAACAACTTTCTTTCATGTTGAAAATAATTTTCTAATACACCAAATAATGGAAAGAAATAAATGAAGCAGGATAAAGTCTTATGCAATGCATTTCCGAAGTTTCAAATTAATCCTATATGCAGTGTAAATAATACTTACATGGCTGTATGCAAAGTCTCAGTTCTACATGGGGTTCAGTTGCTAATATTTTCAAATGGGGCCTTGGTAGCATTGCTAACTGAGATCAAAATGTCAAAATAAAGTATATTTCAACCTAAAGTGTCTACTTACTCTTTTTAAGGTTTTATTAACGTTTGCAGCAATGCAGGCATGCTCTAAGTGGCAATTTGAATTCACGCTTTCTGTAGAAAAAGAAAACACATTCCACAGTGAGTCTACAAATCATTTTTCCTTGTGCTGATTATGTTGACTTGAGTGATTTTTGTGCACTTAAACATTAAAAGTGCATTCTTTAACAATTGAGATTCCACTTGAGTTCCAGAATCTGTAATGTATCAGAGGAAACAGAAGAAAGAAGTTTAAGGAATAGGGAATGAATGTGAACTACATTAAACATGCTGCTCCCATCTTCTACTATGTGGAACAATACACCTTTCTTAATTTATTTTGTCAATCTTAGTGAATCCTGGCACAGATCTTGGAAATGTAGCTCTTTGATACTTCTCAAATGTGTAGTAAATATTTTATACAGTTTAAGATTGAAGGCTATAAATCACCTTGGCAGTAAGAACCATCATTAGGCATGAACTGAGACTTCCCCGTGGAGGTCTGATAGCCTTCTCTGCAGAAGCAGTTAAATCCTCCGTTCACATTTTCACATACAGCATGATCACCGCAGACAGCAGACTCACTGCACTCATCTATATCTGCAAATATTTCAAAAGGCAATTGCTTAAATTACTGTTCTTTTACTTGTTTGTTTCCTGATAACAATATTACTTATTGTTAGTGATTTCATATCAACTGATACAACCAAGCAGGGGGAAATCCCATCGTTTGGGAAAAGAGAGGATAAACTTGGCTGCATGCATTTCTTGACTGTAATTTGGCCAATCCATCCTGACAGAGCATTGAAAATATTATTCATGGGCCACACTCTCAAATAGTTTTCTAAGTAGCATGATTCATCAACAAAGTCAGTAAATCTATTCCCATCATCTAAGATGTAACAGTTAGTTCTAATTTAATAAAGACTCATTTTTCAAAGTGCACTTACAATTATTTGCCTGCTAGTCTTAGGCTCAGCTGATGATAACTCAGTTTAAAGTAGCCTGGAGGCTAAAGATGGACTCTCTTCCTCTTTAAAGCTCCATTCCTGCCTGTGATTTACCCCAAAGCTAGAGTCCAGCACATTATGCTACTCAACTCTCTTAAGATTTATCACGATTGATTACTTTTGTTCATATTACACTTGGACTATGATTCTAATATGCAATCATCATAGCTCAGTATGGATGAAGAAATAAATTGCACAGAATTAAATCAGAGATTCTCAGTGGCTATATATTGACACTATAATAAAGGTGCAGGGTTTTTAGGTTCACATCATTTATATTCTTAATTTAAAATTTTACACACTGCAGTGAAATGTGCCTTAAAGTTATAAATACAGTACAAATATGCTGCCAGGTTGGAGAATGATTCCAAGGAACTGAATAGTCCAGGCCATTACCTTAAGTAAATGCAAAGAATGTGTGTGTGTGTGTGTGTGTGTGTGTGTGTGTGTGTGTGTGTGTGCTGAGTCCAGTTCTGGCATCTTAGAAATACTTTCTGTTAGATTAATGAATGAAACTGTAATTTTAATTTACAATTTGATTATTAAAATAACAACATGTCATGGTACCGTTTGCCAGTATAAAAAGGAAGGGAGCTATTAAAGTCTAATTTAAAATGTCATCAGGATGTTGTCTTAAATTCAGCTGTTGCCAATTTTTCATTTGAAAACACAATTTAGGCACAGAAAATCTTGTGACTCAAGCCAAGGAAAAGCAAGTCAGCACAGAGCCTCTTGTTATGTTCTTAATGAACATGACAGTAGATAGAAAGGTGGTGATACTAGATTATAAAGACCATTATTAGAGTGAAAGGCTGGAAATCCCATGTGGATGATGTCTACATATCTATGATGTGTGTGGTTATATACCCTGGTGTACAGCCTATAAAGGATCATCCTCCGCATTTATTTTAATTTGAGTATATGTGCAAAAACTACTGTCCAACACAAATTGACACTTGCTAACTAAAAAGGAAAAAAGGCTATAGAGTGCTGACTCCTACAAGGAAGAATCACCCCCCCCCAAGATTTCCAAGCTGTGTGGAAGGTGGAAGGAATGAGCCATGAGGCGTGGGTGCAGACAGAACCAATCAAGTGCAGAATGTGGGGTTCAAGCCAAAGAGCCCTTTACTGTTGTATTGACACAGGGCCCTCACAATGCTGCTCTGGAGCTTACTATGCAGACCATGAATTCATCCCTTTGCCAGAGTCTTCTAAGTTCAGTAATTGCAAGGCTGTCACTCAAGAGCTCTCCTTTCCCTGGGCTGTTTTAGAAGCACATGTTACACTCCAATGTTAAACAGCCCAAATAAGACTGTGTGCAGACTCATTAATTATCACAAATGATACAAATTATTTCAAGGGCAGGACAATTAATGCATCCTTTGTATATCCATATCTTGTCGCATTAGAGTCTTTCTAGAATTGATTTCTTAAATGTGCAACATCTTCAGGAACTCTATCCAACACCAACCTATGAGCAATATAAAAAATGGCCCTCCAGAAACTCAGCTCTCCTCATCCTTCTTCACAGTGAGTTTCAATACACCTGGTGATTACACCTTACATTTTCTTCCCATGCCTCATATATGCTGGTTTGGTTCTGCACTGGTTTGGGATTCTATTTTTTTAATATTCATTCTTTGAATATTTCATATACTTATACTCTATACCTTGGTCATATCCACTCCAAGTCTCACCGAGACTCAATCACATTTCTCTCCCAACTCTGTCTCCTCTCTCTCCATCTGTCTTTCTTTCTCCTCATTTTTTACCCTCCCCTTCCTTATTTTCTTTTACATATTTTATCCCACTGAATCCAATTTGTGACGCTACATCTGTATGGGTGTGATCCATCCAGTGTTCTTGAGGAGAGTATCTATGGGTGAAACTCTTAAAGAAAAGTTACCCGTTCAGCTTCAACAACCAGGAACTACCAATATCTTCTCAAAAAGAGGACAAGCTGTCCTTGGAGCCCTCCCCAGTCCATGGTGAGGGATTCTGTAGAGACTGTATGTAGGTGAGCACAGCTGCTGTGGGTTTGTGTGTGTAACAGGCACACCGTGTCCAGCAGACAGCATTTAACAGCATTAGTTTCTTCTTTGGTGAGTTCATGTGTGTGCGTTGCACAGTCTGACTACTAAGTCTTCTCACTTTTTTATCCCACTTTGTAATCTCTTTCCCAAAACAAGTTCCCTCTCATTGCTATTTTCCTTTTGTTCTTGATTTTGTTTTGTGACCTTAGCTATTTTTAACCTTGGCTTGTTCAACCTTGGGAATGTAGCTCATTGATACTTCACAAATGTGTAGTAAATATTTTTATCTATTTAAGATTGGTGGAGATATATGTAAATCACCTTGGCAGTAAGAGCCACCACTAGGTGTGAACCGTGACTTCCCTGTGGAGGTCTGATAACCTTCCCCACAGAAGCAGTTAAATCCTCTGTTCCCACACAGTGTGATTACCACTCATCTACAACTGCATGCATTTCAAAAAGTATTTTAGTAAATTAGTGGGTCACAAAAGATAACACTTTTATATATGGTTAGTGACTTCATATCAAATGGTATAAGACAAGAGCAGTGCTATGCCCAGGAGTTCACTGAGAAGCAACTCCCCAGTCACTACACGGTTGAAGACAGTGACTTTCCCTTCCCTCAACAGCCTTCAGCTGTCAACAGCTTCCTCAGGAGGGGCTGGAGACCAGGAGCCTTCCCTCTATTCTTGATGGAAAGTTGAGTCTGGTTTTGTGTGGCCCACTAAGCAGGGAAGTGAGTTTGTCCGAGTTCCTGAGTACCATGTACACTGCTGTTCCTTGCTCTACTCGATGGCTTCCCACTGCTGATCTCTCAGATGACTGTCATCCCATCATCATAGACAAATTAAGGCATTTCAGCTTCTAAATGGCAATCCGATGATCTAATGATGGTAGCAATGGTGATAGTATTGTTTTGGGATGTTAGCATTCAAGATTAAACTCATGCAAAGTTTTTATATTTACCACTTACATTTTATGAAATACTATCAATTATTCTGGGAAACTAATGCTTCTTAAATTTTAGTCTGATTTCTAGAAGACATTAGCGAGTAGCAGACATTCTGTTCCTATGACTCTTACAACCACACACACATAACTATATATACATACATATGTATATATATGTATATGAATATATATAAATGCAATCACACACGTATGATTATCACTAAACATGGGAGGTCATAAATTTCCATGGGAGTCAGTGGTGAGGCAGGAAGAGTTGGAAAAGGACTGAAGGAGGTGATACTAATGCAATGCTCACACGTGGAGCCCCCCCCCCAAAAAGGAACTCTAAAAATAACATACAATTGGGATATCAACCTGTGTCCCTCTTCGAGATATTCTATGTCATAATGGCCTGAAGCTGCCATGGATAAAATAAATATTGTAGCAATGTCCATGCTACATTTGCCTGAGTCTCCTATGAGGTTCAAATGACTTGAACATCCTACATCTAATGTGTTTCTATTTTCCTATAGTTATAGGGCTGGGGATGGCTAGGTTTATATCCTAAATCCCTTACACTGCAGCTGTAATATAGTAAACAAACATACCTAATGCAGAAGAGGTATATCTCATAGCACATGGGGGAGAGCATTGAAGGTAGTAGTGGTACCAAGGCTACAGCTGATACCTGATCTAAGAACTGGAAAATCAAAATCAGAGGTTCTGTTCCTATATGCACTGCTCTTCTTGAAGGAACCCTGGAAGTATGTACACTCAGGATGCAGAGGAATATGTTGGTCACTTGTCAAGTCTTGGTAATTATCAAAGTTATCTAAGAGAAAAAGAACACTAGCTTCTATCATAATGTCTGGCTAAGACTGACTGACAAAGTTTAATAACTTGTCCAGTTTCCCTGCTATTAACAGCCCTTGCCTTTGTACTAAATATTCAGTATTACTCAAGAAGAAGAGCAACCTTTATGATCTCAAGTTATTCACTGATTTTAATTTAAAAGGGCATGCTTGTTTTCTGTGTCTATGACTGGCAACCCCTGTAGCATTTTACTATGATCTTCTTCAAAGTATGATTATATGTAGTTTTCTAATGTTGTGTTACAGAATATATATAATGAAAATTTTTAATTATTAGAAATAATTCACAAAGATAAGATGCTGTGTAGTGAGATAGTCCTTCTGTGGCACTGACCACGCCCAATGGGGGGGTGGAGCCATGGGCAGAAGTGACCTGTGGAAGGAAGTCAGAGGGAGAGCCAGGAGAAGCACTTGCTGGCGTGACTCGGACAAGAGAGCATCGGGTTGAATTTCTTGGTGTTCATCTGTCTAGGTTGTAAGTTTTTCCTGAATAAACATCTATTCGGCCTATTTGTTTATCCTGATCCTTATTTAACTGCGTTATCTGGTGTCAGAAGTGGGATCAGACGAGCCTTGGCGGCTAGGTGCTATTTGGTGACACATCTCCAGGCGTAACTACCACAAGCTAAGATCTACAACTGAAAAGCATCAAAGTTCCAGGACAGCAGAATTACACCTAAGGCAATTGTAACATCCTTTACAATTTAAGCTGATATAAAATCTGAGATCAATTGTTCCATAACTATGACAGATAATTTTACAATGCAAAACTTTAAGAATTATTTTACTTCACATATAAAAGGGATTTTAACAAAAGAAACTTATGACTGGACCAATATGTACTTTTAATTTGTAATAGCAATGGGTTTCATCATTAACATGATATTCTTAAGAAAATGGTTTGAAGTTACAGCAAACAATAAGGAATTTGTACAAACCATAGGAGACATAATAACAAGGATTCAAAACATTAAAAATAATAAAATTCAAAGCATAGAGACAAGGATTCAAAACATTGAAAATGATAAAATTCAAAACATAAAAAGTATAAAAAGAAGTTTCAGAATATTAAAGATGGCGTTGGAGAACTGACAAGTAAAATTTGTTTCATGTCAGATACGTCAGTAACCAGAACAAAAACAATGCAATGCATTAACACACTAACAAAAACAGCTCGTTCCTGGTCGGAGGAAGCTACTAATAAGTTTAAAAAACTAAAACATCAGATAAAAAGACTAGATGATAAACTCTCTTCCATGTCTGAGGATAATGACAAGCTAACAGATAGAACATTGTTTCTGGAAAACAGTTTACACGCCATTCAGATAATATCTAAGAATGAGAAGATTAAAAACATGGAATCATTTGTAGTTGGAGAAAGTAAGAAACTGACTGATGCAATGAAGTCTCTAGAAAGTTATTTGATTCAAGAAGTTCAGACACTCAAAGAAACAATGGTGAATAGATTTCAGGCTTTAGAAGACCTTCAGTCAGATACATCAGAAGAAGAACTACAGGTAACAGGACATGATAAAGACTTAAAATTTTCCACACCATTTAGGGTCAGGGGAGCTTTCCCTGTATCTATTCATGAAAAGCCAGCAACGAAGAAACATCCAAAAGGTGTCGTTGCATATCAGTGGGAACCAATATGTATGAAAGATTTAAAAGGTATAAAGGAAATAGTAGTCTCTTATGGCATGCACTCACCTTATGTGAAGCAATTAGAATCATGGGCAAGGAATAACAAGGTAACTCCTAAGGATTGGGATCAATCAATATCAGCTGTCCTTAAAAACTACTCTCAATTAGAATGGAGGGCTTTATGGAGAGAGGAAACAAAAGCTCTTGAACTTCAGGGCTTAAAAAAAGGTTATAAAACTCCGCAAGATAAAATTCTTGGTGAGGGTCTCTATGCTAACCCAGAAACCCAAGCTGCCTATGATGAACATATCTTGTCTCTATACAATACAGCAGCTTTGAATGCTTGGGATAAGGTTAATAAATTAGGAGAGAGGATAGACTCCTATACCAAGATAAGGCAAGGACCTAGAGAACGTTTTAGTATCTTTCTAGAAAGATTATCTAGGGCAGCACAATTAGAGGTAGCAGACATAGATGCTAGGCGAATACTCATAGAATATTTAGCTTATGCGAATGCGAATCCTCAATGCAAACACGTGCTTTGGCCTTTAAAAATGCGATCAGCACCCTTGGATGAATGGGTCCTATATACAGGCAACATTGAGTATAATGACAATAAGACTAAAGCATGGATAGGAGAAGCTATATCTAAAGGTCAGAGAAGACATCAAGATAACAGAGTTCCTTACTATGGTGACTTCGAAGCTTGGGTAGGAGAAGCCATCTCCAAAGGTTTGAAGAAATATCAACATGTCAGATGTTATAACTGTGGTAAGATAGGACATCTTAAAAATAAATTGTAGACAAAGCTTCCCTAGAAATAACACTCCCAGAAATGAATCAAACAGAAGGCCTCAGCCTCCTGGGTTATATAGAAGGTGTGGCAAAGGCAGACACTGAACAAATGAGTGTAGATCGACCAGAGACAAGCAAGGAAACCCTTTACCATCGGGAAACTCCTTGGGGGGGGCCTCTCGAAGGCCCCCAAGTCACAGGTGGTTCAAACATTCCCAGTCACAGTGGAAGACAATCTCCCACAGGACAATTAAAAAAATTCTGTGCCTATTATAAAAACTCATACTGCTCTGGATAACAAACTAGTGACAGAAGTTGAATCAAACATGACAGAAGAAAATAAAAAATGTATATTTTGGCAAACCGCTATAAATTGTCATAGGCCTAGATTGATAGTTAAGATAAATAATAGACTCTTTGACGGTCTCCTGGACACAGGGTGGATGTAACTATCATATCTAATAAATCTTGGCCTCGAAGATGGTCCCTGCATGAGGTAAATGTTCAATTCTTAGGGATTGGATCCCTGTCTCAGGTAAAACAAAGCACGAGATGGATTAAATGTATAGGACCAGAAGGACAGAGAGGAAGATTGAGACCATATATGGCTGATGTAATGATAAATTTATGGGGTCGCAATCTATTACAGCAATAAAATACACAGATTAACATTCTTCCAGTATTAGATAGGAACCATAGATGACCTCATGATTGTAAAAAAAAATACTGTTAAGTACTATACAAGACAGAGACCAAATATCCAGGCAGTACAAAAAAAAAAAAAAAAAAAATACAAGTGCTGAACAGAGGAACCAAAAGCCCTATCTTTAAAATGGCTAACAGAGGAACCTGTCTGGGTAGGACAATGACCTATGACCTCTGAGAAGTTAGAAGCTTTAAAAAGCCTGGTTCAGGAACAGCTAAATGCTGGACATATTGAGAAATCAACCAGCCCGTGGAATTCTCCTGTATTTGTGATCAAAAAGAAATCTGGTAAATGGAGAATGCTTACAGACCTGAGAGCCATCAATAAAGTTATCCAGCCAATGGGCTCTCTCTACAGCCTGAAATGCCCTTGCCATCTTTGATACCCAAAGAATGGCCTATTATAGTTATTGATTTAAAGGACTGCTTCTTCACTATACCTTTACAAGAACAAGACAAAGAGAAATTTGCCTTCACGGTACCTAATTACAATAATTCTCAACCGGTGAAGAGATATCAATGGAAGGTTTTGCCACAGGGAATGCTAAATAGCACCACCCTGTGCCAATATTTCGTACAAAAACCGTTAGAAATAATTCGTAAACAGTTTCCACAATCCATAATCTATCATTACATGGATGATATATTGTTAGCTGACTCTAAAGGAGAAATACTAGAAAAAATGTTTGAGAAAGGAAAGGAAGTTTTACCTCTCTGGGGATTACAAATTGCACCTAAAAAATACAAAAAGGAGATTCTATCAATTACTTAGGATATAAAATAGGTCTACAGAAAATTAGACCACAAAAAGTACAGATCAGAAGAAATCGCTACCAGACTCTTAATGATCTTCAAAAATTACTAGGAGAGATTTCTCAATTGCAAACCATTATTGGAGTAGAAGGGCATGATTTGAAAAACTTGAAAATGGCCCTAAAAGGAGATAAGGACTTGAATAGTACATGAATACTATCAGCTGAAGCTGAGAAGGAATTAGAGTGGGTAGAAAAGAGGATACTAGAAGCACATGTGGACCATGTGGATCCAAACCTAGACTGTATTCTGGTTATATTACCATCTAGAGAATGTCCTTCAGGGATTTTGATGCAGAGAGAAGATATCATATTAGAATGGATATTCCTACCACATAAACAGAATAAAAAACTAAAAACATACATAGAAAAGATCTCTGACTTGATTATAAAAGGTAAATTAAGACTTCATCAACTAATAGGAAGGGACCCAGCAGAAATTATAGTACCTTTAACTAATGAGAAAATTTCCTCCTTATGGAAAGTTAACAAATATTGGCAGAGAGCTTGCAGTAACTTTTTGGGAACGATTAACAACAACTATCCCAAAACTGAGAGAATCAAATTCATAAAAAAAAAAAAAATGATTTGGATCCTTCCACGCATTGTAAGAAAAACACCTATTTCTGGAGTTCATACATTCTACACAAATGCAAACAAATCAGGTAAGGCAGGATATAAATCAAAAAAAAAAAATTAACAAAGTGGTTCAAAGCCCTTACAATTCTGTACAAAAGGCAGAATTGTATGCCATTCTCATGGTACTTATGGATTTTAAAGAACCCCTCAATATAGTTACTGACTCTCAATACACAGAGAGAGTCGTTTTACACATTGAGACTGCAGAATTTATTCCTGACAACACAGAATTAACTTCATTGTTTATACAATTACAAGATACTATCAGAAAGAGGACTCATCCTATATATATAACACACATCAGATCCCATACTGGTCTGCCAGGTCCTCTAGCACAAGGCAATGATGAAATCGATCGTTTATTGATAGGAAGTGTGCTAGAAGCCTCAGAGTTTCATAAGAAACACCACGTGAACAGCAAAGGTTTAAAAAAAGATTTTTCTATCACTTGGGAACAAACCAAGGAAATAGTAAGGAAATGTCCTAATTGCTCATACTATAACCAAACTCCTTTACCACACCGTGCACTTTCCCGAAAATATGTTGGACACTGTTGTTGCTCCTGCTGGAATTCATTCTTGCCTCAGCTAATGGCCTGTTGGGCAAAGAATTGCCCCCACCTTGACCACTGATTTGGACATGCAGTCCTATGTGCTTGCAGGAGACAAATATAGAAGACTGCTTGACCTTGCCAAGTCAGGGTAAGACAGCCATTCTACCTCCCTGCTGTTGTTGTGGTCTGTCAAGTTCTCTTGGCCTTAGCCAAAACTGGGTGTACAAACGTTGCTGTGAGACCTAGGGTGACTGTCCAGGTAGCTTGCTGTTTCTGTCCTTGCTGCACCTTTTGGAAGTTGTCCATCCGCACTTCCTGTCTACTCTAGTATTGTTAATTTCCTTCTCAGGTCTTGATGAGGTTAACGATTAAACTATCACAACTATTATTCTCTCTTCCTAGTTAGATATATTAGGTACTAGACTTACGTTTTCCAGCTTAGGACAACTCTATTGTAAACTCCATTATGCCTTCACCCTAGGACTAGATATGTAGGTCATTTTGTTCTAGATTTTCCTTTTCTTAGAGCACACTTGTTATTCACTGTTTTGTATATAGTTTTGTATTAAGCCTAAATCTTTTCTTTAGACTAAAAGGGGAATTGTAGTGAGATAGTCCTTATTTGGCACTGACCACGCCCACTGGGGGTGGAGCCATGGGCGGAAGTGACCTGTGGAAGGAGGTCGGAGGGGGCCAGGAAGGCGCTCTCTTTTCTGGCGTGACTCGGACAGGAGAGGATTGGGTTGAATTTCCTGGTGTTCATCTGTCTAGGTTGTAAGTTATTTCTCCCTGAATAAACATCTATTCGGCCTATTTGTTTATCCTGATCCTTATTTAACCGCGTTAATGCGGTTTTAGTATTCTTGAACTTCAAGAAAACATAAACCACTACAGTTGCATGGAAAAACCCAAGGTAAGTAGAACACACAAAAAAAAAAAAAAAAAAATTGCATGCTTGGTAAGAAAGGCTCCAAGGAGAGGATTAAAGGAAGAAACGATTCTCTCTACTCCTAGCTTTTAGTCACTTTGGCTTCTGGGTGCTTAAGTTTTCCCATCTGTGAAATGCTGGTCTTTAACTGGTCTTTTAGGGGTTGCACAGCTGACTTTCTTTTTTTCAGCGACTCCAAGGGGAAGAAAATGATGCACTGTACTCTCACCCTCCTCCTGACTGAAAAAAAAAATTACCTTATATATGCAAAACTGCATTTAAATATGTCCTAAAGTTAAAGAATTTCTCTTGAACCATTTCTTCCTCTGAGTAGGAAACTTAGTTGTCTTTGTATTTGATGTTCGATGATGTTTCTATATGTTGATGTTTAAAGATCATAACCATTATTTTTGTTGCATTTAAGAATTAACTTAATTGCAGACCAGAACCACTACATTACAAGGTGGATAATAAGACTAGGAGGGCATAGATTTATGCCCCTTTATGCAGTCCCTGAGAATGATCAGAGTGAACAATGAAAATTACTCTGGTAAAATGGAAGGATCTGAGCAATATTGCTTCTTAGGAAAGCATGTCCCTAATGGACAACAAAATAGGTGAGAAACAACATTCTTCCAGAGAATGAGTTTTCACTGAATAATCCATCATATGAAACAGGTAAAACACAGGACTCAGGGCTGGCAATTTGGTTTTCACAGTTATTGTGTTTACAAACCTCTTAAAAGAGCTACAAGGGAGTTAGCTAAGGCTTGGGGCTGTCCTTCAGCATACTAGTGGAAATGAAGATGGGAAGGACGTTTTAAATTACAATGATAACTCCACTTACAATGTTGAGAATCATCCGTGTGTGTGTGTGTGTGTGTGTGTGTGTGTGTGTGTGTGTGTGTGTGAGTGTGTGGTGTGTATTTATCCATGTGTATGTCTGTTTTCTATGGTGGATGTGATATGGAGCCTTCTTTAAACTAAGAATATGAAAAATAAACCTAATCAATGAGAAGATAGATGTCTTCTGGAGACTGGAGAGTATAGAAAACTAAGTAAACAATTAAATTTTTCTTTAATCACTGTGTTAACTGTTATGTCTACTCATATTTACTGAGGTACATAATCAGTATTTAACTCCTAACAATGAAATATATGACATTCTAAGGAAATAAACAACTGGAATATAGACTTGAGAAATTCAGTTAGCATTTGTGAAGAACAGCATTGTTTTCTAGCCTTTGTACCCTGGCAGAGCTCCATCCACCACATAGCAGGTGGAGTAACATCCAAATGTACCCACTTAAGTCTCAATGGAAACAATAGATTTCTGGGCATAAGACCATGCTCCTACCTCTCCCTTTATTGGAAATGTATCCATGTAGAAGAATCTTTTCACTGTTAGCATAAGCTAATACTTTGCCAGTCTATATTTATTTAATTATTTTATATAAATCAATTATTATGCAACTATATATAAATACCCAGAAAGCAGAAATACTTATATCACTGTACCTACATAGAAATAAAGGCATCTATCTGTCTATCTTGCTATCATCTATCTATATGTACATATGTGTGCATGTATGTAACAGAAATTGTACTACTTCATGAAAATTAACCACGAGTATATCATAAATTGCATGCAAAGCACCTAAATTAGGTTAAAGAAAATATTTCACTAACATTGAGTTTGAGTCAATCATTTAGTTACTCAAATATTTATGGAGTCATTCAGTTCCCAAATGTGAATGTCTACATTGGGAAATAAGTAAAACTTAATCAAAAAGTCAGGATCTGTGCCCTCCTGCCAGAGTTCACTTTCTGAAGGTAACTTACCACACAAGCAGATAATTGAGTTTTTATTAAAATAAAAGTTTTCATTTATATCTCCAAATTTGAATCCTGTCACAGAATGTTGGGGGAAATTTATATTAAACTTTAAATTGTGTTTTCAGATAAGTTATTGGTGATATAGAGAATGATGAGGAATAATTCCCACATGGGCTACTACTACAAAAGATAATATGCAAACATGCATAGGGAAACGGTACACTAGATCTGAGTTACCAGTCAAAGCCTATGAAATCTACCACCTTATATTGCCTAGATGTGTGGTTTTTAGAATAAATTTTCATACTAATGTGCTAATTCCAACACATCTTTATTAATATTGCATAACATATTCATAGGAAAAAGTTGATATTGAATTTTGTATTGTTCTTTGAGCATAGCTTTGGACACTTGACCTCTTAGCTTTTTTTTTAAATCAAGAATTAGGAAATTAAAATATTTGCTATGTCCAAGTCTTGCAAAGTGGATATATGTTATAGACAAAATCCCCAGAGTTCCTATTCAAATCTTGGTCAATAAAATATCATTTATATGAAAGTAACCTCCAGATAGTGAATAGGTAAAAAATATTTTTAGAAGTAATATATAAATATGAATTATTTAAATACTCTTAAACTTTGCAGTGTCTAGCTTTATAATAATTAACATTTAAAGAGAAATTTCCTTCAGATGGGTAGACTGTAGAGAAGTAAAAGCTGCTTCTTGGGTTGGAAATACGGCTCGGTGGTTAAGAATGTGTACTGTTCTTGCAGAGAGCACCCACATCAGACAACCCACAGTCATGTGTTTCTCCAGCTCCAGAGGGACCCGACATCCTTTTCTGGGATCCACGTGTAACTGTACTCACACCAAGACATGTCCACATACAGAAAAGTGCATACACGCAATTTAAAACAATAACACAAATGCATGTTTAAAACCTGTTTCTTTTGTTCTCTTTTAATACTCTAAATCATAGTTACTGGCAGTGACTCTATGTTGAATTTATCTCTACATTAATTCATCATATTTATATATAAATATTTGTATTGATATTCTTTAAAGTCTCTCATACACAGTTTAAATGGAGAAGATTTTGGACTTAAAAACTATTAATAGGGAGACATATTTAGCATCCTTTCATTAGTACTTATTTGATGAGAGATGCCATTCTGTAAATATGTTTCTCATACTGGTTAATGAATAAAGCACTGTTGGCCAATAGGAAAGCTAGATAGGCAGGACTAGGAGATGAGGAGGAAAGAGGAAGTAGTAAGGAGGAGTCAAGATGGAGAGACTGGGGAGACCAGACGCCAGCCCCATTCCCTGGTAAGATAAGACCACGTGGAAATACAAAGATTAACAGAAATGGGCTAATACTTAAGACAGAGCTAGCCGATAAGAAACAAGTAACTGGTCAACAGCTTTATATCAAATACAGAGTCTCTGTGCATTATTTGGGGCTGGCACGGCGGCAGGACAAGACCAGCAGCGGGTGGAAAAACCTACTCGTTACACTTTTGGCTCATCCTTAACAGAATAAACTGAGTATGACAAGCTCAAAAATACACACAATCACTAAGAAAATTATGCATGGCTCTGGAAAAGATTTATCAAAGACTCAAATAAACAGAGTGGTGTGTTTGCATCAACTGTGTCTGAACTCAGTAAATAGTGACATTGCTAAGTTATAATGCAGATAATGGAATGGTTTCCTTAGGCCAACTTCTGCATCCAAGGATTCGTGCTATTAGAAAAGAACCAGGAATTACATTGTAATTACTAGTTTAGTAAAAGCAAAGTCACTCTGGTGACACATTGAACTGAAACAAACAAACAAACAAACAAACAAACAAACAAACGAGAGTTTTCATAAACAACTGGCATCATAAAATAAGGAAAATTATGTATTGAATCATGAAGTATGGGGAGGCATGATCAACACTGGGGAAGGACATGCTAAGCACTTGTACGAGGTCAAAGATGACCTTCAATAGATTTTGTGTAGAATGAAAATTAAACTTGAATTTGAGTAACAGAGCCGTTGCGAATTACAGGAAGCACTGCTAAAGATCCATGTAGAACCTAAGCAGACTGAAGAAAGACACACTATGTTTTATCGCTATTTAGAAATTGAAATCTATGCCTCGGAAAAAAAGAAAGCAGGTGGAGTCAAATAGATTAAATATGAATCTAAATTTTTCATCTGGATGATGGCTCAATGCAGATTATTGGTTTTGCCTACATACATTGTTTTCATGGTGAAATAACATTTAAGATATATTTTCGCTATGACTGGTTAGTTGTTTTCCTTAAGGTCAGATTCTGCATTGGGCCAGCAAGATTTAAACCAATAATTCAAAAGCAGGAAAAGAATATGTGTTTCAGGTACTCTTGACTGGAACATTTTAATTACTTAATTGCTGTGATAACAAAATGCCTCATTTTACTAGTAAACTACTTCTGGGATAGTTTAAATGATGCCAGTACAGAGGCATGTAAATTTTATGCCTGGCTTCAAAGACAACCTGCTTATGTCATTGAGAAAACTATGTTTCTAAACAGGGCACAAGTAACAAGCATTTGAACTTGCAAATCCAAGAGACCCAAGTACCTTAGTGATGGCCTACTTGAGTCCTAAACGAAGTGACTACTGAGGTTCCATATGTAATAAAAAGGAGTTTTATTGCATTTATAGGACATTGGTTCTCTGAAATACTGACAAGATTTTATTTTGCATCTTATTTTCAGATATAGCTACCAAAGATAAGGAAAAATACTTTAAAAATTGAGACACTACCGGCTAGGTTCAAAGTTGATTGTAACAATTTGAAAGGCACAGAATTTGAACAGCAGCTTCCCTCTTGGATCCATCTTCCCTCTAGTTATGACTGCTAGTATTACTCGGCAAATTGGAATACTAAAATGACTATAACTATTAAGTGATTCTGCATAAAACAGGCCCCATGAAAATGTCTTACAAGTGGTCCTCTAATGAACTTAGAAAAAACACCATCACTCAGATGCCTCAATTTTGTACTACCCACTGACTGTGTCTTTCTGGTGATCATCAAGGCAGACATACAGGTAAAGAGGAAAGCCAGGAGGAAAAGTCAGCCAAAAGGGAAGAAAGAGGGAGAGCTGTAGTGAAACAGAGTGAGTTCAAGCAGTCAAGAAAATAGTAGACCCACTCTGTGCATGTCACAACTGATGTCAATATCCTAGTCAATGAAAGGCCAGGGAAGGAGAGAAAAACTATAATCATATTTTTTTTCCTTTTCCTCTAGGTACATCTTTGACCTCTCAATATTTCAGGGGAGGAAATAATTCACTACAATGCACACATAATCCAACTTTACATGCATACATACTAGCCCCTGCAAGATTATTGATTGACAAGACACATGAAATCATAAGTCCAATGCTGGAGGCCATGTGCCCCTCTTTTCCACTGTTGATATGGAGCATTAGTGTAAACTCACGTTTCCTTGCATGTGGATTTTAGTAAGTCCAATTTACTAAAGAAAATGTCAAATGCAGCAAGTGAAAAAAGTTATAATTTGCAAGGTAAACAACGTAGAGTTATACAAGAATAGAATGTTTGTTCATATTTTTTTTAGCTTCTTTAATGGAAATGTGATTTTTAACCTGTTCAAAACAGCAACTATTATTTCGAGATCTTTTGAAGAGAAAAATATGCCTTTGACGATGGATCAGCTTTTGAATGAATGCAGAAGCTGTTGTGGGGGAAGGTGATGACAAATAATACATGCACAAAACATTCTCTGGGGCTGTTTTTGCAATTACTTTTTTTTTTTTTTTTTAAAGGAAAATGTAGCACTTAAGAAAATACTCCCATTTTCTGGTACTATCATTTTTTGGTCTTCTCTTTGTCAGAACTATTAATGCACACATATTATAAAAACAAGCACACTGAATAGAAGTAGAGGAGGGAAATGGAAGAAAAAAAAAAAAAAAAACAGGCTTATTTTTCCTACACACCAGAAACCATTTCTCTTGCTCACTGGATACGAGGCTGGGATAAAATCCTGACACATTTCTTTCAAACTATTAATCAATGATTCTGCAACGTTTTCATTCCCTTGTACCCATCAGCTCTGATAGTAAAGATGAGTAATATTCTCATCATCTCCCTGGGACTCAAATGATGGTTATGAAGTTGCTTCTGTGGAACTCATTTTATTGACTTTTGTTTCTAGTCATTGAAGTGATACATATGCAATGGGACAATCAAATCATTGATAGAAGGCCTGACAAGCCCTTAGTGCAAAAGCCTTGGTGGTTTACAAAGGAACACAAAGCCGGGTAACTTCAGATTATGCAGTTTGGAGAAAGTAGACTAGAATGTGTAAGTTACTGAGATAAAATGATTCTCTATTATTCTCTAATCAGCTAAAAGGAAGTTCATCTTGCTGAAAGACTTTTACAGAGATACAGGGTCACACAGCAAATCACGTATGAATTATGCAAGGAAATGTTAAAGAGGGAGTTGTATGGAAATGCCAATAATTTCAAACATCCACATAAAGGCTAGACAGTGTGATATGCGCCATAGGTAACAAACCCTACATGTATAATATCCCAGGGTTAATGACTGTGTGATTATAAGGACAAAATCCTGCTATCTCTCCTTATCTATGGGG
This sequence comes from Phodopus roborovskii, assembly GCF_943737965.1. Classification (NCBI taxonomy): domain Eukaryota; kingdom Metazoa; phylum Chordata; class Mammalia; order Rodentia; family Cricetidae; genus Phodopus; species Phodopus roborovskii. The sequence continues at coordinate 10,709,798 of NW_026125278.1, read as the reverse complement.
GTATGCTGCAACTGAGACCCTCACCACACACCTGAAACTTTAGGCAGTACTTACTATATGTGCTTTTCTTTGATGAGAAAGCTTACCTTAAAAATTAGGCATGCTGAGTTGTGAACAAAAATCAAAGTTATAAAACAAGACAGTTACAACAATATTCTGCAATGGAAGCTATGGGGATATTGTTTCTGTCAGAATATCTTATCATACAATATTTCTTGCCAACTTCATAATAAAAATATTTTGTATGAACGTATGTGATATTTTTTTTCTTCTCAAACTTGTAAAATTTCTTCTTCCCACTTAAAGAAAGTGTCCTATGGCTTCTCCATGAATATCTTGAAATATTTTGCATTTTGGAATAACCAAGAAAAATAATGGATTTTTAAACACAGGGTCCCAGATGTCCCTGTAGTTGACCAAGATTGCTAGTGAATGATGGGAGACAGGACACACTACAAGGAAATGCTGAATACAGGATGACACCCATCTAAATGGAGATGCTGATATATTTCATCAAACTATATAGACTCCTTCATAGTTTGAAACTTGTGCATTACTCATCTGTGAAGTTTTCCATTTATTATTCCAATACCATTGTTAACTAGTGTTAACTGTAATCTCTGAAGATGAAGCTACTTTCCGTAGGGAAGGCAGAGTATCTTGTAGGTGCTAATTAGCATGCTAGTGCATTCTAGAGGAGAGGGGACTAAATACTCTGAAAACATGAAGTTTTGTGGGCTCACACTACTTTGGTCACTGGTCAACATGGGCCAATATGTATGTATGTATGTATGTATGTATGTATGTATGTATGTATATATTTATATATTACGTATATACGTATATATATACGTATATATTTATATGCGTATATATATATTATATGAAGATAAAATAATATATATAACATATATATATTATATGAAGAACTACATATTCTATCTTAACACTTGAGTCTGTACTAGTTTCTTTTACTTCTATGAGTGCACAGGTATTGAATGAAACATTTTGAAGAATGTTGAAGGCTTCAGATACAGTTTAATATGTGAAACATTCTGAAAGGCAAAGATGAGCCCAAACTCCTACTCTTTATTGAATTTTTTTTGAAGGTATCACCTACATCTTTCTTAAATGGCACTTAGGGGCATATTGTCACATAGACTAATTCCTCTAAATGTGAAAATGGCATTTGTTTCTGAAGAATCACCTTGTATCATGATTCATCTAAACCACGACATATTTCAGAAGGCTTGATATTTTAGCTGAATCCATGGCATCTTAACAATCTCTATAATAGTTCAGACCATAGGTGACATGAATAATATTTATCATTTGAAATTGTCATCTGACAACCAGGAAAAATATCATGTAGTTTCCTGATAATTATTAGACTTTGAAACATCCCGTAAGTATATGAAATATTGTTGTTCTTTCATCTTAAACAGTACCTAGGGCTTTGACCCTTAATTATCAAAATTATCCTCTACCTTAGTCCATGATTTAAAGAGCAGGGCAAACTGGGTCTGAGACACGGTGTACGGAAACCAGAGATATTATTTTGATAAACCTTTAATCATTCCTTTTTGGATAATATTTCATATTTTTCACAGTCCCATAATTACTGACTGCTCATGTACACCATTTCCATCTCTGCAAAATTTGTATGTGGGAGTTCACTTCCACCCTCAGTGTTTTCTGGAATAAACATGACAAGTTGTAGTACACTGAATTCTTCTTCAAAGAAGGCAATGGGTTGCCTTGTTCACCTTCTCTTGTTCATGGAGTACTTTCACCACCCTCCTTTGTGTCCATGCGGATAACATCTCTGTTTTTCTCTCATCCCCTTCTCCCCATGCAAACAGAAATTTGTTCGTTTCTTTATATACTTCCTTCAAAGTGGTGGCACAATATCACCTGCATATTTTGTTTTGTAACTGTACAGAGAAACACATTATATCTATGTGTCCCAAAGAAAATAATATAGAAATTAGAATTCAGCGTTTCTTTTATATATGTCTGTAGTTGAAATATTATATTGACTTATGCCTATAATAAATCCCACCCAACAATTAACTCTCTCTAGCCATAAATTGTAGTATAATAAGAATGACATTATATTTAAATTCTGTGGTTATGTAAATTAATAAGTTGCCATTCTGTTTCTGAAAAATAGCTGAGGAAGTTTAGGAAAGTTATATTCAAGCTACACTACTACAAGAATCTCTCCTTGTTTCTTTATTGGAAGTTGACAAAATATTTTGTACATTTATTCTGTTTGGAACTGCCGTTCGAGTAAAAAAGGCCATAAAATGTCTGTTCATTGGGAATGTGTACATAGTTCCCACATCAAGATACACAGCAAATTCTAGCATAATGATGGAATTATAATGTTGAGTTTGCTTTTGTATATAGAGGTGAGTGTGTCAGGTACTTATTATCAACAAGCTGTTTTACTCAAGTGTCTGTCTATCATACATTTCACCCACAGGGCAGCCAGGAAGCAGCCAAAGGCTGCCCTTTACTTACTTTGTGACCTGATGCAATTCCTTTGAAGCCTAGAAGAAGCGAGGGAGAAATACTGCCATGGGAGCATTCGCACTCCAGGGTGCAACCAAGGTGTCTTTCGCTCTTTGCCATCTCCACTGACGGGGCCATCTCATCAGACCTGCCCATTTTAAAACTACTCTGGAACTATGTCAAATGAGATGTGCATCTGAAATTCCTCATTTGCATGTTAGCAAGATGAAGTATAACATTTGTTTGTATCTTAAGACAAGTATGCTTTATCCTGAAAACAAAACAAAACAAAACAAAACAAAACAAAAGAAAAACCCTATTTGTTCGTTATTTATGTGTGGCTGGTCTCAAACCATCCGTCATATGATAGTCTTATATGATTCCTTCATAAGTTTAGTTGAAAATAAATTTTCACATAAAACTAAAGCCCAAGAAGAAAATTAAAGCATGCAAAGAAGCCTTGCTATGCTTTCAAGATTGTGAACATTTTTTTCCACTTTAGACGTCTTCATTGATTTCAAAATTGTTACTTTTCAAAAAAAGGCATTAGTAATTTATAGCTATTTAAATAGAAAATGGTACTGAGTGTAGACAAATTTCAAGTTTCCAAGCCTGAAAATAATTGCCTCGAGGGTCAGTTAGAAATTGTTTTCCTCCAACAGTTTTGCAGCCTGAAACAGTGGCAAGAGAGACCCAGCTTCATGGATATGATTCAACTAATACCTCAGACCCTGGGAATAGACACGAGGCCTTATTTTCTGGACCAGTGATCTGGACCCACATTTGGTGGTAAAACTGATCCTATACCTTAAGATATGAATGTTTAAGTGCAAAGGGACTGATTCTGAAACACAGAACAACTTGGAGATGAGTGCTTAGGATCAGGGTGACTATGATAGCGCCCGTGAAAGGTACACTTATTTATCACACTCCGATGCCTCTCCACCTGAGACTGGGCAGTTTCAGCATGTTTTAATGTTCAATAACAGCATTTTATGACAATCCTGAAGTTTTAAAGGTGTCTTTTTTCTTATCACACATGTTACTTTTGATCAAAGTACAAAGCAGGAAAGGTTGCATAGTAGCCTTGGAACTAAATAGTTTCTATACTTATTTGTGATGGAAAAGCAAGGGAAAACAAGGATGTTGGAAGCAGTTCCTGAGTCTGAGTTCTTGCTATGTGCTTAAGATGTTTTTATGCTTATTTTTTCCTTAGCGCTACTGCTAGGGATGCCATCTCAAAACCTAATAAAATCCTTGCTCTTAAGCCCTTTCTTCCCACAGCTCTTCATCAATCACGGCAAAACTGTGCTCTGTCATGGAGTAATTGCAAGTTGGCAAGCTAAAAAGGGCATCTTCGTGTCCCATCCCCTTATCTTTATTCAGGACAAGGATGACAGACAATTTATTAGTTGAGATACTGTTAAAGTCATCAAATACAATAGTGTGTTCCCCCTTTATGATGTTTTGTTGTTGTTGTTGTTATGGAATCAAGGTCCTTTGAGATGCTTGTTAAAAGATGCCTGTAATAGCAGTGAGCTATGCACAAGGGTTCCTTGGACAGTGAGCACTTGAGGGCTTGTAGTTAATGGACCCTCACTAGAAGAGGAAAGGTCTGTGACCCAAAGGCAGCTTTGCTTGCTGTTGTGATGTCTTTGAGTTGAGATGAACCCTGGCTCTGGTTTCTTTACAACATGTATTGTTTTGTTTTCTTTATTTGCCCCAAGCCCTTTAGCTCTATGTTCTATCTTTTTGTTTGTTTGTTTTAAATCATCTACAAAGTTAGGAAATCAATTCTGTATCTTTAGGATTCTGAAGACTTACTTTCAGCATTAAGTGAGATAGAGATTAAACATGGATCTGAAAACTATAAATATGTGAAACTAAAATGTTACTAGCATTTTACTATTTAAAAAGTTCAGAGGCAGAGGCAGGTAGGTCTCTTATGTAAGTTCAAGACTAGCCTGATCAACATAAGAAGTTTCAGGCAAGCCAGGGCTACATAGTGAGACCTTTTTAAATAAAATAAAATATTGATCTCTAAAAATGAGAAGTTGATTAAATCATAAATAGAAACCAACTTGATGCTTGTGGTTATGAAATCCAGATTTTTAGTTTGATGAACATGCTTGTTTTAAATAAATAAATACATTCTTAAAATTAAAGACTAACATATTATAGTTTAAATTTTTTGTAAAGGACTATTTTCTCTACTAGGCTTTCTTTCTTGGGCCACCAGCAGCTCTCAAATCACGATACAGAGACTTTTTCTTAGTCACGAATGCTTGACTTAGCTCAGCTCCTATTTTAAACTGTTCCTCTTTATCTACACTTCTTTTTGGGTGTCCTACTTTCCTGCTTCTCTTGTCTGTCTGTCCGGCAGTTGCTTGGCTTTTGGCCCCAGATGTGTTCCTCGTTTTCTTAATTGTTTTGTTTCTCTCTCTCTCTCCCTCCCTCCCTCCTTCTCTCCTTCCCTCTCTCCCCCTCTCCCTCCCTCCCCCCCCTCTTGCCTAGCTATTGGCTATTCAGGTCTTTATTAGACCAAGCAGGTGCCTCAGGTAAGGAAGGTGAAACAAATGTAGCCCATCTTGACATAACTAAACAAAGGGAGCAGAAACAAATGTAGCACAACTTCACATAGTATTCCTCAGCATGAACACATGACACATATCTTTGCTTAGTTAAAATAATATTCCACAACAATTGCCCTTTAAAATGACTCTATAAAACCATGGTCTATATAGTGTTTTGTAGAGAGAACAGAGAGTTGGCTAATGATTCGACGTTACCTATTCTACAACAAAAACTACTTGGAGCATAACCTCCTTGCTCAGGCTTGTTCATCCCATGCAAACCTTGCAGGCTGATAGAACAGTAAATGTTACAGATCAACATGTTAACATTTCAGTTGCTCTAGTGTCCCAGGGACACTAGAACAATTAAGTATTAAGAAAACAGGAAGGTCTACTGTTTACATCACAAATCAACAACGTTGTAGCAAGCAACACAAATGTCTAGAAAAATCAAAGGTAAATGGAGTCTTCATTGAAATAAAGATCCCTAAAGATTCAAAGTTTGAAGCAGCCAGAGAATATGTATATGAACTTTGCTGAATCAATTCCCATGTATCCCTTGTAAGGCAATTGTTGGTATTGATTGAGTACTTAAGATCTAGGCCAAACTGTTGTTAAAACATGGAAATGCACCTCTTCAAGGATATTGCCCTATTTTACAGATGGCAGTACTAAAGGCATGAAGGAGATACTTTGCAACTCAGCCTGCAGTTTTGTTTAGTTTTTTTTTTTTAAGTTGAATAGGATTTTTTTAAATGATAATATTTGTATTTAAATTTGAAACAAGCTTGTTTTACATGTCAATCCCAGTTCCTCCCCTCCCCTAACCGCCATCCCTTCCACCTTCTCCCCTGGAGGGTGAGGCCTTCCACAGCTTGGTGCATCTTCAAAGTCTGTCCTATCATTTGGAACAGAGCACAAATGAAAATTACCAATAGGTGAAAAAGTCTAAAATACAAAATCATGAGAAAAGATTGAGGGAGGGAAACACAAATGAAAGGCTTTATTCCTATAGCTAGACTCTAAAATTTAATTATAGTATATACTCACTACTAGAGTGTGTTAAAACACAGTGTTCAAACATAAAATGATACAGGTCAGGAGACAATTATTTTTTTGTTTGTTTGAAACTCCAAAAAATAGTACTGACTGTTGGTTTCATAAATGGTATGTGTTCGTTCATCCTCAAAGCAATCAGTTCTTTGCTATCCTATTTCCTGATTCAGCAATGGTTACATTCTATGATTAATTTCTCAAATTATAAAACTTTCCACATAACTTCATGGCCGGCATACATCTGTGTCTGGATGCCAGCAATGCCAGCAATGCCAGCAATGTTTTTTTTTTTTTTTTTTTTTTTTTTTTTTTTTTTGCTGCAGTACTCCATCTGTTGTTGTTATTTATCCCAGGGTGCAGAAAAGTGTGGGAACTTGAGTTGACGAACATGACTGCCAGCGGACCCAGCTCTTGCCAGGTGCAGGCCTCTCAGCTAGCGACATCAGACAGAATTCAGTTGCAGAGCACATATTTCTTTGTGTTTTAAGGGAAGCCAGACAGGTGGTACCCTTAGGTTTTAGCATTTGCATTTTCTCTCAAATGTCATTTTCTCTGCTTTATTTCTGTTTCCCTCCTGACTTAGCCACCCCCTCCTCCCAGGAGCCAGTTTCAAACATTGGAAAAATAGCTACTTTGTTTTGAGTCTTAGTTTAGAATTAAACAAAAAGCCACTTTGTTTTCTGTCTTTTTATTTATATTTATATTTTTTTTTCCTGTGAAGATTATTTTTGCTTTTCCTATGAGAGAAGGGTGTGTTGGTGAATCATGAGACTGTGGAGGCCACAAGAGAGCATTGAAGCCCCCAAGGTTGGAGTTACAGGCAGCTGTGTGCTAACTGATGTGAGTACTGGGAGCAGAACTCTCAACTTTAGTTCTCTACAATGCAGCAAGTGTTTTAGCTGCTGGACCTTCTCTCCAGCATCTTTGTGCATATTTTATACACGAGTTTCTTTTATCTCCATATGACAGGTTAAATACCTTTAAGCTGCATGTGTATTTAATATATACTTACATATCACTTATACAGATAGAGCATCAACCATGCTCTCATTTGTACACATATATTAGACAGAGAGATATTTTTTTTAATTATTCTCCCACATATAAATCAAAATATTACTTTAAAAATTTGAACATAAACAGAAGCTAAAATTGGAATCATCTGCAACCAATCCAGGTACTTACCTAAGTGACAGACTTTCCCTGCCTGAATACACAGGTTCTTGGGTCTGATCTGCAGCACTTTCCTGTTCCAAGTGTTGAACCAAATATGCAGAACAAGTAGATCTCTCCCACTCACATGCGGGAAAGCAGAACGGTCCCGCTATTTGAGTCTATGTTATGCAGTAGACTAGGTGGTGATCCGTGTACTGGCAGTTCTACTTCTCGGCGCTTGCTTAGGAGGAGCATCCGTATAGGCCCACTCTGAGCCATCTATCCAAATACTCACAGTGCATTCTTTGTCAGAGCCCCAAACTACAAATAATTGGAACCTGTATCTACAGTATAAGTAAGTCACAAGGTAATTATGCTAAGAAGAAGTTGTGTTATAGAAATATGATTTTGCACATTTGATATAAATGCACTAGAATTGGAAATCCTCAGAACTAGTTTGAAATTTGGGGAAAGGTTGTTGCTAATGGAGGTACAGGAAGGTTTTGGAGGAGATGAGACAATCTAGATATTGATAATGAATCAATGACTTAAAAAATTTATAGACGCCCATTAAATGTTGAATTAATGCTAATTATATTTAGTAAAAATTTCCAAACACAAAGAGATGCTTTGGTAATACACTCATGAATATAGGAAACCAGGTTATATAACTTCAGTAGTAACAAGATGCTATTGAGTTCCACTAACTAAGGTGGTGTAACACCTCAGTCTTGCAATCTGTGTATGTTCACACTTGCTCTTTCAATTGGTCCTGGTGAAAATCTTGTCCTTTAGATTTTATGGATCTTCTCCCTACTTAGAAGATTGGAGTCAAAGACATAAACCTTAGGCCAAAACGTATTCTAATTTCTTTCTTCATATTATGTTCTCCAAGGTAGATTGGTGATAATAATGGCAGTGTACCACATTTTCGTACTTTTAAACTAAGAATGAACTGAGCCTTCTGAAATAGGCCTGTAATTCCAGTTATTCCGTAAACTGAGATAGGGAAATTTCGAATTCCAGGCCTTGCTGGAGTACAGTTCCCTGCCAAGGCTAGTTTCGGGGACATAGTGACCACCTGCATCAGATTTTTAAAAGCATAAGAAGAGGCTGGGGACACAGCTCAGTAGACAAGCCCACCTGGCGCATGTGGCTCCACTGCGCTCACGTTTGCAGACAGCTGCATTAGTTCGTAGAATCGGATACAGGTTAAATTCTGTGTAATCACTTCTCCAAGCGTAGCTAAGTAAGGACAGGCGTGTGGCAGTACTCTCTAGACTCTGCAATTGTCCTGCACACGCTCCTGTCCTTCCTAAGGAAATCAATCCAATTTACAGAAACAGTTGGTGAATGAGGAATCAAACTCCCCAAATTAAACATTGTTCCTGAAGGCAATAATGAATCATGTTTTTTGTGACATATAAAACCCATGTTTCATCTATTACTCAACAACACTCTTCTCTGTCCTTCTGGCTAATCTTCTAGGAATGGTTGAGGATGTTCAAATATCTCATGCTCCTCATCTAGAACAATCAAACATGGTTTTTTGTTTGTTTGTTTTTGTTTTTGTTTTTACAGACAGGGTTTCTCTGTATTGCTTTGGCGCCTGCCCTGGAACTAGCTCTGTAGACCAGACTGGCCTCGAACTCACAGATATCTGCCTGCCTCTGCCTCCCGAGTGTTGGGATTAAAGGCATGTGCCACCAACGCCTGGCTTAAACATGGTTTTTAAGTCATTCTTTGCTTAACCTCACTTTAATATTGTGGTACACTGTTCAGCATGCAGCTTCCCTAACTACTGATCTGTACATATACAAACACATACATACACACAGCACACACACACACACACACACACACACACACACACACACACACACACTCACTCACGCAGATTTTCCTCCGCCAAGTGTTACTTTGCCTAATTATGCTTCCTTGTACTGAATTTGAGTCAGTTTTATTTACATTTGAAGTTGCCATTGGTTAGGAACACACATGTAAAGAAAAACACAAAACACTATTGTTTACTGTATCTATCCCCTTTGACTGAGACTTAAAATCAAGTCCATTTTAGAGTCTTACTTTAAAGTATTGGTGACCCCAGAAATTAGAATAGTTTCACTTAATATTTGCAAAATAGGAAAATTAATAGTCACTGAGGATTTGAAGTTCATTTATAAAGTCAGAAGAAATGCTTTGTCACAGCTGACCATTGAAATGCTAACTGTAGTTTAGTGGAATTTATGAGAAATTTTTAAGAAATATCTTGTTCCTTTACAAGGTTGGGAATGGCACGGGAAGATCATGCCAAGCATCTCTGATGTGTAAGTCATTACACAGAAATGAGAAACCATGTATAAAAGCCTCTGCATAGTGGATATGAGGCGTTCTCCTTCCACCATTTCAGCACTAACCCCCATTCATACTAGACTCTTTCCTCGCTTACCTAAGGCACTAAGGCTAAATTCTCATCCCGTTGCCTTTGCACGGGAATCATCCAGGCTCCGAGGCCTAGATTTTCATCTCTCTGTGTGCAGCCATGACTCTTCTACACTGTGCTCTTTTACTGCATTCTTCAGTAACTCCTTGTCTCAGGCTAAATAGGCACTTCCAATATGGTATTAATCTTTTCAACATCTGGGTGTTCTAACAGACACCATCAGCTCCTCTGTAAAGCAGCTTCCTAATTTCCAGTCTTCTCTCTCATCACAAAAGCCTTCACAGAGTAATCATGTGATTATGCAAAGTTAAAGGAGACAGAATAAAAATAAAACAAAAAACAAAACAAACAAACAAAACCCCACCAGACCAAAGAAAATCAAAAGTCCAGTGCTTTAAGTACCAAGATGATGGAGATCCTCACCAAGTTGGATTAATTGCTATGAAGTGTTTGCTTCCCAGGATAAAGAAGGTTGGAAAATATACTAGTCATTGTGAGGTTGTGATTTTTAAAGTCTGTTTGCTTTATATTTCAAATTATTTTGTGTCAATTTATTGCACAACCAATTCATATGGAGGAAAGTTATGCTTACTTTTCTCAACTACAAAATATATTAAGAATTCTGTTCATTGGAGTTGATGGGGTATTGTGAACTTGAGTAGCAAAGCTATTGTATTCAGTAGGTGCTTAGTTTATATTATTTGGTTTTATTTGTAGTACTCTGTTAATAATTCTTTTAACTTTTACACTGTAAATGTGTGAGCATATATTTATGATTTTTTAAAGATTTTTTTTTTGAGGTGAGATCTCATGTAGTACAACCTCACCTTGGAAGTTACATAAAGATCAGGCAATGACCTTGAACTCTGATCTTCTTGCTTCTATGTCCCAAGTGTGCAAACACATTGCATTTAAACTGTACTAAACATAGTGTCTAGGCTATGCTAAAAGCTAGGCAAGCACTCTACCAATTGAGTTACATTCCAATCCTAAAACATACAACAAAAAAAGAGTAAGAAATAATGAGTTAAAGCATATAACAGAAAAAACCTCTACTTGATATCCCAGTTTTCTTCAGTTTTATAAACTGAAGCGTAATTAAAATGTTTTGTATTATGAATTAAGTTTGGTGAATTATTAATGCAAAATAGAGCTTAAATACAAATTAGGTGATTTGCATTATTGCATTTCTTCTCTCTTGCCCTTCATCCATCTACAGAATATTATTATCATTTTCAGTTTATGTTCAATATGTAACGTAATTATTGTTTGACTTTACTGCTATATCCATTTTTGTAGTTTTCCTAAAAAATCAGCCTCATTTTTCCCATCTTTCATTTCTAGTTGTGTTTAGCCCTTAGAGTCTTTTAAGTAGTATGTTGGTAAATTGAGATTAAACGCAACACTTTCATTGATATATTTAAGTAATTTTAAGTTTTCTGATTCAGTGTAGAATTATGAACTTGGGTTTATCACAAAGCCCCATTTTTGTTTCTCATATTTTCAAGCAAAAACTTTGAAAATCTGTGCACCAACTTTTATTATTCCTGGTAGAATCATTGTTTTAGCATTCCGAATAAAAGGTAAGTTAGCAATTTCTACCAATATGGTCTTAAGTTTAATCTGTAAGTGGGAAGAGTTAGTGGTACAAATGAACATGTTAATTATTGCTTAGGTAAGATGCTGTTCACTTAATGTAATGGAAAAGTTGTTGCTTTAAAAATTGTTATTAGTTATTTGGGAGTGTTATGCAATGTGCCTTGTCATATTTGTCCCTGTCCCATCCCTTTACCTGTCCACCCTCTACTTCCCTTCTCTCCAACCTCATGCCTTCACTTTAAAACAAAACAACAACAAAGCAAACATTCCTTTTTTGTGCTGTAATATAGTCTTGGGTGTGTACACATTCACCCGAGCATAGTAGACCTATCAGGGTCCACACCCTTAAAGAAAATGGACTTTTACAGCTGTTATCATTTGCCAATAGCTCCTCAGCTAGCGGTGGGACTTCCTGCCCACCTCCCTTCCCCAACAATGCCAGGAAAGCTTATTTCAAAGTGTCTTAAACATAAAACAATCTTATAAATCATCTACAGGGTTGATTAGCAGGCCATCAAGGTTTTCCCCTGTCTTTGCTATCATTGGGAGACTGGTATTTTCCCTTTGACTAGTTAAATGTATTCCTTGATATAACATGATTTATAATGTGTTTTGATTTCATATTCTAACAATGTGGGAGAAAAGCTTAAGAGAATGTTAGAACTAGGCAATAAAACAAAGAAGTCTTTTAGGACAATGATGACTTTAGTGACCTCTGGGAGCTTACACTGAGACATCTGCCAAAAGCCAAGACATCAAAAGGCCCCAGACCCAGCCACAGCAAGGCCAGGAAAAAGATCTTCACCTGGTAGAAGAGATAAAATTTTTTTGGCATGACCCAGGCTGCCTGTGAGTGAGTGTGGGACAGACATTTAAGATTTCGGGATTCAGTAACTGTGGCTATAGGAGCTCAAAGCTTACAAACAGCAGAAACTGACCTAAAGGCGTTAGGGTGGATGGAGCAGCCATTGGGGAAACACAAATGAGCATTTATCCTTCACAGAAATATCTTTGGCGTAACATCACAGTTTTCCCAGATACAAAGTCTACAATCAACCTTTTTACCAAAATTAATTAACCTGCCCATAAAAGTCCCACCATTTGTCAAGAAGGCAGAAACTATAATTAGTATGTTTAGAGAACTTTAGTAATAATAATGAATAATAACAATAATGTATAAATTATGTTAGGGGTTGATCTTAAAACATGTGAGAAAGCTTCCAGTATGCAGTACACAAGGAGTTTACAGAGTCAAGTAGTGTTGGAGTGAAAATACCTAATCATTAATTAATTTAGTTTAAATTAAAATTAATTATTTAAGTGGTTACACGATTAGAGACAGCTCTAAAAATGTTTGAAGTGAAAGACTTGGAGCAAAGCGATGAAAAACTTTTAAAAAACCAGGCAGCAGACAAAGAACATGTGATTGTAACTCCAGTCTGGGTAAACAAGCATTATTTTAAGAAACTAACGATGAATAAGCTGGCCTGATGCCCCCCTCTTATAATCTTAGCACCTAGGAACCTGAAGTAAACACGGATTGCCATGAGTTTGAGGACATTGTGTGCAACAGAGGGAGACCCAGCTTTATATCACTGAAAAATACAGACTTGGTAAAAACAGCATTTAAATTTGGAGAACACGATTCTTAGCCAAACGAAAAGAAATCTAAACGTGGAGGTGACATTGAGCAATTTCAATGTAATCGTCAGTTGATGCTGTAAGCAGCTATAGAAAAATAACAAGAGGGCATTCTTCTTAAATGGCAGCATCTAGAATATGACACATATATCACGTGCCTTCAAAGATTCAGGAAAAATATCTATGAGCTCAGGGCATGTCCTGAGGAACAAGAAAAATTAGAGTTTCAGACTGACACACACTGACAATTTGTGGTTAAATGTAGGACAAAGATATATTGAGCTCAGATGGAAGCAAAGGGGAGCAGTAAGGGCTGGTGAACGGAAGTGTGAAACTGTCCTGGTAATGTTTGGGCTGCACCATGCCATCACAATGTCACTAATCTTAGGAAATAAATGTGTATGTGCTGAAAGCAGATTGTGTGACTTATATAAGTGAGGTGCCAGACACAGAGTAAGCAGCTTCTCTTAATTCCTAATGCTATTATTTCTCTCTCTCTCTCTCTCTCTTTCTCTCTCTCTCTCTCTCTCTCTCTCTCTCTCTCTCTCTCTCTCTCTCTCTGTGAGTGTGTGTGTGTTTCATGCGTATACAAGTGAATGTGTGGGTGCATGGAGGTTAGATGTCAACCTACAGTGTTTTTCCTATGATCCATCAACCTTAGTTTTGGAAAAAGGTACCTTCCTGGGATCTTGCTTTGCAGATTACACTAGACTGGCTGTCTTAGAGTCCTCGGCCCCTCCTGTCTCTGCTTCCTGAGTCCTGGGGTTGTAAGTGGACTACCACAGCACTTTCCACACAGAGCCTGGATCTTGAAAGCAGGTCCTTACACTTTCACAGCAACATTTCATTGACTGAGTTGTTCCCTATGTCTCTGTAGTTAGTTACTTAAAAATAATGTTAGACGAAATAAAAAATAAAGCATATTTCTGGATTGCAATAATATAAACTGGGTACAGTTCTTGAATTTCATTTCCATATTTTGTATGTATTCGTGTTGGCAGAAATGGTATGCCATTGATGAGAAGCAAATGCCAAACAGGCCTCAAACTTTGACAGGATCACTGTCAGTGTTCAAATCTACAAATTATGGTTTACAGAAATTAGTTTGACTTTAAATGATGTATCCTGACAAAATGTGCAGGTATAAAGGGTAAGACACTTGCAGATACAGATAAAAGTAGAGAGAGAATACAGTTAGACAAAGATCAAACATACTTGGTGAAGGAATTCCTAGATGCTGGGGTGTAGGTCAAACATAGAGCAATTACCTAGTATGTCCTGGGTCTTGAGCATACTAGGTGTACTTTTGCTCCATGAAAAAGATAACATTAAAAAAAATTAACTAATGAGTTTTGTTTATAAAAAGTTTCCATAGTAAAGATGGCTCTAAATAAATATTAATACCTTTTAAATGCAAAGTCAAAACTAAACTATAGAGAACAGAATATCAATATTATGACCGGCTGCACATACAAATATTCGCAAACTGTAAGACACCAACATAGGCAATTCTAAGAGGAAAGAGAATAAAGCAGAAAATATTACCATAGTGAACAACAATTCCCGCTTGTATCAACTGATCAAATAGTAATGTCTAAAATAAAAATGAATGCTTGAAATCATGTGGCTATTCTATATATTTTGGTTAAAGTTATTTCAAAATTATCTTTTATTGTGTATAAATATAGAAATCTTTGATCATAGGTCTTTTCTATTTAATTTTCTCTTTCATCTGGTAAAACAAATGTGGCCACCTTTCAGTGAAAGATGGTTTAGGTACCAATCCAATTATTGTAGTAGCATCTGTCTGTCTATTATCTTTCGATCACCTACATTACCCAGGATATCTGTTTCTGGGTTTCCATGCATGTAAGCATGTAAATGAAAGTAAGGATGATTTTATTTATTTTTTGAAAGTGGCTTTAGGCGTTGGAGATTCTTGCACTGGTTTGCAACTTCCCTTGTTTTGTTATTTGAGACAGGGTTTCTCTGTGTAGCTTTGGAGCCTGTCCTGGCACTTACTCTATTGAACAGGCTGGCCTCAAACTCACCAAGATCTGCCTGCCTCTGCCTCCTGAGTGCTGTGATCTTGGTGAGTTCAAGGCCAGCCTGGTCTGCAGGGCAACTTCACTTTTTAAAAGTTCTTTCTATGATAAATAAATGTTACTCTTAGAAATACATTATTTTAAATAAACTTAAAACAAAAGAATATAGCACATTCTTAATTTCATCAGTCTAAAGGCAGCTTCATAGTTTTGCACAGTGAGGTTAATATTCTTCCTTTGATTGACAGACTCCATGTAATCTTTTAGTCCTATCTATACTGCCTTTTTGCCTTAATTATTGGTAAAAATATTAAAAATTAAACAGAGTATGGAGAAATAACCAAAAACCAAACAAGCCTAACCTAGCCACAAACAAGCAATCATAAAAGCAAAATCAAACCCACACAACTGATACATGCCTTTAAACAGCCAGCATGCTAACCTGATTATAAAGGGTTTGTTGTTGTTGTTTTGGTTTTGTTTTTTGTTTGTTTGTTTTTCAACACTAATCTGTTTTTGAAAACCAGCTACAGCCAAGGAAAGCTAAATTTAGAGGTAAACTCAGAGAAAATGTTTATTGAAAAAACAAAAAAAGGATTCTTTAAGTCAGAATACAGAGAGCAAAAAAGATTAAGGAATGCATGAAAATATGATTCATATCTCTTACTCAGTGACACTATGAGTCTCTGCTGTTTGTGTAACATTATCTTCAGTGGAGATGCCAGTTTAGAAATCAGTATGTATTCATTTCTGTCCTCTAATCCAGAGTTTTTAAAGTTTAGATACAAAATATTTTGCAAGTAATAAAAAAGCTGAAATCCAATGCAAACAATGTTGCTGCTCAAATTCAAATATTTTGCAAGTTGTCAAGTCATCAAATCTAAGAGCATCTGGTGTCCTATCTGAATGTACTGTAAATAATCCAATCCAGAACCCCCAAAGGTGGAAAAATATATCTGAGAAAAGGATTTGGATTGATGGGGGTTGTCCTTCTGTATATATGTTTCTCTTATTGGTTAATGAATAAAACACTGATTGGCTGATTGGCCAGACAGGAAATATAAGCAGGGGTAGGAGATGAGGAGAATTGTGGGAAACACAGGCATATTGATTTGTCATGTAGAGCCTGGGAAGAGAGGACATACCAGGTGTTTTCCATTAAGCCAAGACCATGTGGAAATACACAGATTAATAGTAATATATTTATAATTAAGAAAGATCTAGCCAATAAGAAACCCTAGCCACCAGCCAACAGTTTCATAATTAATATATGACTCTCTGTGTTTATTTGGGGCTCAAGTGCAGTGGGACCCTATGGGTCCAGAAACATGATAAGGAGTCTAAAATTAAATTCAACCATAGGGAGGTATTTGTAGAAATAACATGCTTCAAAGGCACTTTACTATTAACTTTGTGCCATGGCACCCAACTAGATAAAGATATTTTACAAAGTGATATTAGCATTGCTTTCAAATTCCAGGTTTTTATGATGTTTTAGCAATCAAGAACATTAATAGGAGCTGCAGTTTCAATATCTAAATCCCCTTCTGTCAGGGAGCAATATAATTACCATTTTAATACAATCCAACACAAGATTCATGTAAACCTCATCTGAATCCCAGACAGAATATACTGTTGTCTCCACTTGGCCTTATGAACTCACACCATTCTAAACTGTGCTTATCACTTTTCTCCATGTGCATTCCCTTCTGCACTAAAATGTTGTAAACACCCACCCAGTTGTTCACAATATGAGCCCGAGGCCTTTTTGTCACATCTGTTTTTCTCATACTCAGAATATGCAATCTCTTACAATGATGGGGACATCTATATTTAACAATTCCCTCTGGTTTGTCACCTGTCTTCTTGCAGAGCAACCCTGTTTAAGCACCATTGATCCAAGTCTCAATGATAGCTTAATGTTGCAGGCTCACACCTGTAACAACAATGTTATTAGGCTGTTGTAGCAGACATTCAATTTCATGTCAGTTGGGGCCACCTAGTTAGTTTGAGGTCGACTTGGGTCATAATGTGATCCTGTCTCAAAAAAAAAAAAAAATAAAAAAAAAGAAAGAAAGAAAGAAAAGAAAAAGTAAGAGAAAAGAAAAAGAAAATAGATAAAAAAGAAAGAAAACCAACCAATTAAACCTACTATTGTTTCTTTTTGGATAGTATAATAGTACAATAGACATGTACCTAATCAGCCAGCATCAACATTCTTGCTAGTTTCCAAATTATTCTCTTTCTGTAGAAACTAATGTGACTTCTAAAAATATAAAAAATATGTAAAAATATCTAGCTAGCCTGTGGATAATAAAAGTAGGCTACATAATATAGCAGGTGACTGACTTTATAGTTATAACAAATATGTGATCATCAAAGGCAATTATAGCATGAAGCTACTGGACTTTTTCTTTTATTAATGCATATATAATGATCATTCTTTCCCTCCCTTGTAACGAGTACGGTTTTTGCGCCTGCCGCCGCTGGTGTTGTCCTGCTGCCGCACCAGCCCCAAATAATACACAGAGACTCTGTATTAGATATTATACTGTTGGCCAGGTGCTAGTTTCTTATCGGCTAGCTCTGTCTTAAGTATTAACCCATTTCTGCTGATCTATGTATTTTCACATGGCCTTCTCTTACCGGGGAGGCGGCTGGCATCCAGATCTCTCCAGACTCTCCATCTTGACTTCCCCTTACTATTTCCTATTTCCTCCTTGTCTCCTAGTCCCTCCTATCTTCCTTTCCTATTGGCCAGCAGTGCTTTATTATTAACCAGTATGAGAAACATATACAGAATGACCTCTCCCATCACTCCCTTTACTCCACAAACGCATGGCTTATGGATCCAAACCACAGTTCAACTTTCATGACATTTCTTCTTGTGAACATTTCCTATTCATTCAGACCACTGAAGAATGTTCACTTCTTTAAGCTAGTTTTCATTGTTCCTTATTATTCTAGAATCAGTGGCAGAGGAGGGTTAATTGCTTCTTCTTGATTTAGATTTAACTTAGTAAAGTGTCACATATATTGTAGATGCTGCACAAGTTTTTATTGAATGAATGAGCTGTGAGTTAATGGACGTTAAATTATCCATGGGAGTTTCAAATTTGATTCAACTTTATTGCTTTATTATTTTAAAAAATACAATCTCATTAACTACAGAATGGACTTTTAGATTTATGATAGAGCATTATTTATTATGTTTCTGTTAAAAATACTTTCTATAAAAAATCACAATTACTATTGCTATAATTTAAGAATATCGACAAATTAGAATAAAATCTAATATATTAATAGTTAAAAAATGTAAAAGCAATGGTGTTTCAAGCATAACAGCTCTTTCTTGACAAAATAGGAAACGAAAGTAATTAAGTACAAATGTTGTCATGGCAAGTGTTTAAATACTTTGTTTCAGAACATTTTAGAAAGTTAATTTGATCACCAGCCTCCTGACAATCATTTTGAAAAGACAAATTGGAACTGGTGGTAGAACATTTAGACACAGGAGAAGTTGGTGGCAGTTTCTGTTATTGGCCAAGTGCCTAGCTAGCTGTTTCAACAATTTAAAAGTATGTAACTGATCTGGGGGTAGGAGAAGAAGCCTGTATTACAAGGACTTCAAAGGCAGAGTCAGGGCAATCAGGAGGTGAAAGAGAGTCTTAGCTACATAGAAGACAGGCCTTAAACCAAACATCAGGCAACACAACAAAACAAAAGAAAACAAGCAACAATAAATAAATAAATACTCCACTTAAAAAGACACTTTGTATATTTTACATGTGGGGACTTTCTGAAAAGGCCTCAATGTTCTTAATTGTTCTTTCCTTAGTAAAAAATTCCGGAAATGGTTTTACAAAGTGGACAGCTTTTCAGAGCTCACTGTTTTGGGGGCTGAAGCCCACTGTGCCTTCTAGAGTGAACCTCTGCTCCCTTTCTCTCAAGGCAGTCAAATCAATGCACACAGGAAGCAAGTTCCCAGACCTCCTCCAAAAGTGTTTGCAATGGCTAAAGACCTCCCACCAGACCCTACCTCCCAACCAAGCCCCAGTCACCACAGACTCTCAGGGATCACAACTAATCATGAAAGAACAGCCTTGGTTAAATATTTTGGTCATCTTGAACTGAAGTTTTAACCATAACTCAGAAAGGTTCTGAACTAAGTGGAAATGCCTTACCTGTTTCCACTCAGGTCTCTTCCCCAGTGTTGAGAAATCACACTGACTTGCTTGTGGAAAGTCAGGAGAGATGGTACTAACCATACCTCTGTTGAGTTCCTGGTCATTTCAAATACTGAAGCCCTGATACCTATTGTCTTATGCATCTTTGATATTTTTCCCCCGCATTTAAAAATCTGAGGGGGGATTTTATAGGACATCTGGGAAACATAATTATGGCTAGTATTTAATCCTTCCACTGTACAAAATAATTTAACTCTCATTTTCTAGGACTCATCTTACACAGACATACACACACACACACACTCTAATGCCATTTGTCCATTTGTGTCAGCATATTCTTGGGCTTTGTCAGACTTTCAAAGTGACACTTTAAAGAGGTTTCATATTCAGTCATATTTTCGGCTCTCTATCCATTTATCTTCATTTAAAAAATTTTAAATTTTTATTAATTTTCATGTGTGTGTTTATGAATATGCACCCTATAGATACAGAGGTCAGAGGGCAATGTGTGGGAGTCAGTTCTCTGCCATGTACATCCTGAGTATTGAATTCAGGTTTGTTAGATTTGTTGATAAACACCTTAAACTCACTGAGCATTATAGGCAGCCTACTTCTGTATTTCTATCGAAGACTTATGCACACACACATACGCAGGCTTTGAATTCCCTGGGACTGAAAATTTGGGTGGTTGTGAGCTGCCCAATGTGAGTTCTGGAAACCAAACTCGAATCTTCTGCAAGATCAACAAATGTTCTCAAGCACTGAGCCGTCTATCCAACTGCAACCTTTCCTTCATGTGTTTTTTTACTAGCTAAATTCAATCAGAGATTTTTGGACACTAAACACAAATATTTAGAATTTTAAACATAGATTTATTTTTAGTTTTAGTTTGTTTATTATAGGTATATGCTCATTAACACAGTTGCCTGCAGAGGCCAGACTTTTCAGGTCACCTGGTGGTACAGGTAACCTTTGTTAGCCTACCAACATGGTGCTGGGAAGTGAACTTGAGCACACTATCAGAGCGATATGTGCTCTTAACTACTGAAATATTTCTCCAGACACATATTTACACTATTTAGTCATGTCTTACTCCAGTTTAGATCTCCCATTAGGCATCAAGCCTTAATGCTACAGAACTCTTTTTTCTGATTTCTTAACTGATTGATATGCAAACACACACACACACACACACACACACACACACACACAGACATATATATATGTATAAAATTTGGCTTAGTATTATATACATGTAATGCATTCATATAATACACTACAATATGTAATATAACAGATGATTTATTCACATAAATGTATTTATATGTGATTTAGGAGAAATTAATTTCCAGATATTTCTTTGTAAGCCTTCTCTTTAAATGCAGGCTTGCACCATGATAATCCATTCAAAGAAAATGTTAAAAAAAAAAAACCTCACTCTTCAGAGATAGGTAACTAATAGACAGCTTCTTGTTTTAATTGCCTTTGGACATAAGAAGCATGAACTGTGAGTTGAAAATTGACCAGTTGTCATTGTACTCGAATGGAAGTGAGCATGTGTGTTGTTCTTTGCGGAAGGGCATGAAAATGCCTCCTTATTGTGTCCTTATTGTGTGATGACAATAATGTTCAAAGCTTGTGGCCCATGAACCTTCATCTACTTTGCTCAGTGGTTGGGGAGAGAAGACAGAAAATGTGGTTACAAACACTTTTGACAGTAAGTGACTGGCAAACTTACATGAATAACAGCCTTGATTTATTGAGATCTTTCTGTAGGACCGTTTTAATTAAGTGCTTAATTTGTATTATCTTCTTTAATCTTCAAAAATGACTTTGGTATTGACAAAACTGTGTGTATTCAATAGATTAAGGCACTGAAAAATTCTAGGATGAGGATTCAATCCCGCAGATGGCTTCCTCAGAGGTTCTGCTTTCCAGAGTGCACAGTAAGTAATTCATCGTTCTACGGATTAGAGGGGCAGTTTCATCAGGCTTCAATCAATTTGGACTGCAATCATCCTTACACAGTTTCTAAGCCTAAACTATGGATGCCCATATTTCAGTGGAGTGTCTCACCACAGAACTTCACCATCTGAAGCCTACCCTGTCTAAACAGCTGCCATTGTTTCTTCTTTATAGTTCTTATCTGCCCTTGATATCCTTCCTCTGAACACTGATCATAGTTCAAACCTTAGCTCTGAATACTGATGAAAAGTCAATTTCATTAATAGAGGAATGCATATCAAGACATAAGAAACAGTAGATAGGAATCAATAGCTTCTAGTTGAATTATTTGGCTAAAATTTGGTAGATGTAGGCTTTTTAATTATATTTTAGCTCAGTAATGCAGTTTGTACCGGGCATCAGGAATAGGAAAACAAATTAACAATCCTTAAGAGTTTCTACTACAATTATTTCACTGAAATTTGGTCATACTTGAATTTTTTTTTTAATCCAGCATAATAATGCTGTTTGTACTAGGGCAACTATCAAACCCTCTCTCACTTCTTCAATTTCAACTCTTTACTCCCTTCTTCCCTTCCTCCCTCCCTTCCTCCCCTCCTTGCTTCCTTCCTTTACATTTATTATTAATTATTAATTAGTGTGAGAAAGTGTGTGTGTGTAATTAGACTAATAGAGTAAGCACTGTTATTGGCTGAGCCATTTGGTAGTCCTTTTCATCCTTTTTTCAGACAGGGTGCCACGCTATAGCACAAGCTGCGTTGGAACTTACTGTGTATTGAAGGCTAACTTCAAACTCATAGCAGTCCTCCTGCCTCAGTGTCCTGAGTGCTGAGATTACAAGCATGATTTATCACACCCACAGATTCCCAAGCTTTTCTTAAATTCAGATTTGCTCTGTGCTTGCTTAGTCTTCAGGCAGCCGTCTGAATTTTTCCAAGGGATAAGTATAAAGGGATTGTTGACTATAAAACAACAATTAATGAATCTACAGAAAAATTTCAGACATACTTGTGTCCTAATGAACTGAAATTCAGAGTCCAAAATACACTTTACAGATCATTCTCCTCCGCATGGTGTTCCATTACAAAGCTGCTGCAATGAACATAACATTAGTTGAACAAACATCTCAGCCTAATCGAGCATCTGCTTGCCGCTCGCAATGAGGAGATGCAGAGATCTGTAGCACTTTCTTTAGTATTCTCAATGGGTTTCTGTGTTTATAGAGGTCCAGAAATAATCTCAGAATTTCTTCTCCATATGGTGCCAGGAAAATTGGCATAAGATTCTTTCTGACAGAAAGCATATATGGCTCTCTAATTTGACAATATCAAAAGTTTGCCACAAAGGCAAAAGTATCAAACAAATATTAAAACCACTCTCTGTTTAATCTTATCAAACTGATTTAGGTTCTGTATGTGTCAATTTTAGTGCAATTAAAGCAAACAAAAGTCTGTGTGTCCCTCTCTAATTTTAGGCCTACTTGTTAAGCATGGCTTTAATTGAAATTTTAGTATTAATTTCTTTAAGACACAGGATGTATTCTTGTTTTGCAGAGGACCAGAATACGAAGTCATTCTATGGACATGATTTATATTTCAGTCCTGATTACATACACAAAATAGACAAAGAAAATAAAAATGGATAGTTACTGAACAGATAACTGATTCTGTAATTTAAACCCATGGGTAATATGCATTACAATTTCTCAATAGCTTCAAACTTCTGAAATGATTTTGTCCTGTGTAAATAAAACCAGAATCAAAACCTGTTAAAGCAACTAGTACTTAAGATGTATATAGAACATTGGCAACTACATACTATATTCTACCATATTTTTTAAATTAACTTTTTTATTTAAATTAAAAACAATCTTATTTTATATACCAATCCCAGTTCCCTCTGTTTCCTATCCTCACATTCCCCCCTCAACCTCCCCCATCCACTTCTCCAGAGGGTGAGGCCTCCCATGGGGGACCATCAAAGTCTGTCCCATCATTTGGGGCAGAACCTAGGCCCTCCCCCAATGTGTCTAGGCTGAGAGAGTATCCCTCCATAGGGAATGGGCCCCCAAAGCCCATTCATGCTCTATGGATAAATACTGGTTTCACTGCTAGCTACCCCATAGGACTTCCCAACTACCATCTTCAACATGCAACTATGTGACTTCTACCATCTTTAAATCTATATTATGAAACTAAAGACTAATTCAAAATTGATGTCACTTTAACTATGTCTGAATACAGTCAGCAGCAAATTCTTCTTTATATGATTTAATGAATAGAACATTTAAGATGTTAGAAATATTAGCTAGGCATAGGACTGACTACCTCTAACTTCGGAACTCAGAAAGCTGAAGTAGGAGAACTATATATTTGAGACAACCCTGGAATACACAGTGAGTTCTAGGTCAACCTGAATTATAGTGTGAAACTGTCTCAAAAACAAACAGAAAGCAAAAAAGCAAGAATATATATTAAAGCTAAAATATTAGAAAATATAAATCAGAGTATCACCTGTGATAATATCATTCTTAAGTTAAAAAAATCAATTTTCAATATTGATTGAAAACTTAATGGAATGCACATGGTATAGAACCCAGGCATTAGTCAGTTGTGTGTGTTGCCTTGGGCAGTGTCCTGGTGGTAAAGTTTGCTTCCTTATATGATAATGAAGAGATTTAACATGGGAGCTCAATGTGAAGCAATAATACGGTTCCAAGTACATATGGTATCTTTAACCTGGTCGAGACACATTGCCAGATACTTCAATTAATGTAGGCCAGGGTCACAAAATCCATTTCTTATCAGCCAAAAACACTTGTGCAGTAAATTTTATTTTCAGACCCCAATCTCTAAATTGAATCTGTGTACCTAAAAACTAGAGCACAGAAGCCTAGTCATTGGGTTTTCTCCCCGATAGCATCTTCAGAAATGGCACATGGCTTTGTATGCTATATTTAGCTACAATATTTGGTTAGATTCTCATCATCCCAGAAAAAGTCATGGTCTCTTTCCATGGCAATAACAGCCCCAAGTCTTAATTTTCTCCTGAGGTTTGAACTCTTCTGACATTCTGTCACACAGCGACAGTAATTTATTTGGGGACTTTAAGACAATTGTAATGTGTATCTATGAATCTGTATACTAATTCACATTTCTTGGTAGTATAAATTATGTATCTGAACATAAGATTATACAAAAAAAATCTCGTTAATATGGAAAATAGCATTTCCATGCAGTAAATCCCAGGAGAAGTGATGTTTCACGGGTTGGGCATGTCTGACCAACGCCACTCAAGATAATAACATTTTTAATGAAAATTCTATGACTTGAATATAAAATATAATCATCTATTATACACAGGTGCTGGAACTTTCTCCCTCTATTGGTTGTTAAAAAAAGGTTTTTTTTTTTTTTTTGTTTTTTTGTTTTTTTTTCTATTCCTTGTACCTATTCTCATCCTAATCACAGCTACAAGTAAATTGTGGGGCTTTAAAACTAGTTTCTCTACATGTGGCTGGTGGGAATGGACCAAACGGTTAATTATGCTAGTTAAAACACTGAACTAGTCTTTCGAAAGGATTTAATTTTTAGAAAAATCACTATCTCTACGCTAAACAAATATCCTCCTATCCATTGTTATGAGCAGCCCAAATGTTATGCCCATTTATGACCATGTTGTATGGGATGTAAAGTGGAGTCTTTTCATGAAACCAACTAGAAAATTTTTGAAATTGAGGATAATGTCAGACCCAGGGTTCGATGTTTCATAAAAAGGAAAGAACATTAAATCACAAACAATCAGGGAAAAGTTTGAGATATTTACAATGTGTGCTCTTCCAGATGATTACATCGCTGCCAATAGAGTGGGAAATCATTCTCAGAGGAGCGATGTCTGACATAGGCACACTTGAGGAATTGTAAAACACACTTTGTGTTTAGAAAACTTTTCTGGATGGAAACACAAGGTTTTGATTTAATAAGTTTTATAATTTGTGAGTGAGGAGATGAGGAGGGCAATGAGGAGTGGAGGGAGGGGACACTCTGCTTGGGGCATACTGTATGAGAGAAGAATCTATTTTCAATTAAAAAGAGAAGGAATAGCAATGTGGGAAGGTACTATTCACAGCTGAAATGTTACAGATTGACAAGACATTTTGTTAGTATCTAAGGGCACAAACAAGTATAACAATTAATCACCAGAGCTTTCAGTCACCACTGACATACACAGAGACATTCTGGAACCACACTTCAAAAATGTATTGATTTAAAACAAAATGAAATAGCTATAATATGAGAAAACTTTAATTCATAAAAATAGAATATTTTAGTCTTGCAAAGAAATTGACTTCAGTTGAAACTTATGCAATGAACACTAGTTTATACTATTCACAATATTGAAATAACTCAGTTTCTACCATGATGCTATCTGATCATTCTATCCCATTCACTGTGCCTGATACAAAGATGTGTATTTGTGAAACAACACCTATTGCCCTATATACGCACTCATTCCTCAAAGGGTAATTTCACAACGCAGGTGATGATAATTAAATTTCCTTGAGTAGAGTAGAGGGATAAATACAAAATCTGCCTTGTTGACTTAATTATTTTTTATTATCAGTAATTCTCTCAGTTATAATATTTAGTACCTTGTGTTATAATTTTAAAAAGAGACTTCACAGAGAAAGATGCCATGTGATAGTATTCAAGCACAGGGTTTTTTTTTATTAAGGGAAACGGATTAGAGAAAAAGGAATAGGGGAGGGGGCAGACCTGCCTCTGGGGACAGGGGCAGACCTGCCTCTGGGGACAGGGGCAGACCTGCCTCTGGGGACAGGGGCAGACCTGCCTCTGGGGACAGGGGCAGACCTGCCTCTGGGGACAGGGGCAGACCTGCCTCTGGGGACAGGGGCAGACCTGCCTCTGGGGACAGGGGCAGCAGGAGAGAAGAGCTACAGATAGAGAGAGAGAGAAGGATGGGAGGTGGGCAGGGCCCTTTTAAAAGGGAACATAGTGAATGCGCACAGGTGGTGCTCTTAGTGGATGCAACTGGGGGTGTGTCCTGTCAGAACCTCAAGAGCAGGCCAGTACTGATGCTTGAAAACTAAGACCTTGCATGCTAGTACTGTAACTGTAATATGTGCAGGAGGAGTCTGTGAAGATTTACTCAAAAATTTATTTTAAATGTAAAAGAATACAAAGACTCTTCAAAAAAGTCCCTTGGCTAATATACAGCACCTGCCTGGTAACACTGAGAGACTGTGGTTAAATCCAGCTCAGCAGTAAGGAGCATCTGTCCTGGGGTCTTTAAGAGAGGAGAAGACAGGGCAAGAATATGAAAATGTCTTTTGCACTGGACATGCCAGCTCCAAAGACTAACTGAAACAACACTGTTATAATAATTATTTTCAGGATACTTTTTTGTTTAAATTTGAAAGAAGCTTGTTTTATATGTCAATTCCAGTTCCCTCACCCTCTCCTCCTCCCCTGCCCCCCCCAGCTCTCATTCCAACCTTTTTCTGCTCCCCAGAGAGGGTGAGGCCTTCCATGGAGAGTCTTCAAAGTCTGTCATATCATTTGTAGCATAGGCCCTCCCCATGTGTCTAGGGTAAGAGAGTATCCCTCTATGTGGAATGGGCTCCCAAAGTCCATTCATATAATAGGGATAAATACTGATCCACTACCAGAGGCCCTATAGAATGCCAGTCCTCCTAATTAGCACCCATGTTTAGGGGGTCTAAATAGGTCCTATGCTAGTTTCCCAGCTATCAGATTGGGGTTCATGAGCTCCCCCTTGCTCACGTCAGCTGTCTCTGTGGATTTCTCCAGCCTGGTCTTTGCTCATCACTTCTCCCTGTCTGCAATTGGATTCTAGGAATTTGGATCAGTGTTTAGCTTTGATATATCCTTCATTGATGTGTTCATGAATTTTATATTTCTGTGTTCTCTATCCTGTGTGCTGAATGGGACAAGAAACCCAGGAATGGGAGACTTTTTTTCTGATATGTTATTGTTCTCATTATACAGTATGGTGCAGCTTGCATGTTGAGGCCAGAGGACTGAATTGCTTCTCTCCTTCAGTCATGGGATTCTAGAGTTTGAACTCAGGTTGTCAGTCATCCGTGGAAAGGATTTTTCGACTGTTCTACCTCCCAGAGCCTCTTCTACTGTTTCTGAATATGTTTTGCAATACTGAAATTTCACCAGCTGATTGCCTTGACAACCTGTCTACTGAAGAGGTATGAAAAGAGAAACTAGATGCAAGAAAATGAGGCACATGGAGATTTTAGGATGTATCCTACAAAGTTGTCCAAGTCTTTGATATTTTGACACCTAGTCCATACTTTTGTGATTTAGTTGCAAAATTTGTCAAAATTTTCCTGAGCATATTTATATTCAACACTTTCCCCAGAAACCACTTCCGTTTCACTTTTCAGGCTCAACTTTTCCGTTTATTCCTCTTTATATTCACATTATTGTCCTTCAGTGACTGGTTACGGTTCAATGATCATCACATGTTCCCTTATAGAGTAATGGAATGCTATCATACTTAGCTTGGCTCAGATTTTTTTCTATCATCCATGATAGCCTATTAAGTACGAGCAAATTCAGTTTTCTGCGTATATGATAAGGGAATAGCATTTGTTTTCCTGCATTATTCCAGCATCCATAGGTGGTGAAAAAGTAAAAATTTGGCATCAGTTCCCACTGACAGGGCTCTTTCTCAGAAGATGATTGCATGTCTCTTGGGAACATTCATTTGGCTTTATCTGGGCCAAGCCATAGTAGATGACAGTCTCCAATGTATGTAGCCTGTGAAAAAGTGTATTAACTACTCACCTAGATTTCCACTCCATTTGTTCTAAAGTACTGAGTGGCCTCACTACAAGAGCAGTTTACCATCTTAATGTACCTGTCTTTGAGTGCAGTCAGTGAGCCCTTTAGAGCATCCATGAGTTGAGTCTTCAGTTTCTGACAACTCAGGTTCCCTCTGAGTTCCCCTATGTGAAGCTGCTTCACTTCCAGGTGTGTATAAAAATAGTTAAATGCTTGCATTTCATGTATGACATTTACTAATTCATTAAAAGTCATAAACATTTAGTTTATTTAACTTATGGTGTCAATTTATATTATCAACTCCACAGATAGTATTGTTGGCAGAAGGAAGGAAGTGAGGGCTAAAGTTAGAATTAAATCTATTTACTTTTATGACAGTGATATTTAATTTCCTCATTTGCCAATCTAATTATTTGAAAATTACCTATAGCAATTCTTAGAGTATGTTTTCCCTAAAAACTTACTTATCTATAAATTAGGATAACACAGTTCATATTTCTGAGAGTTATCGTAAGAATCGAATCCATAGATATGTGTGAAATATTAAGAAGTGTATTACTCACAGAAAACATTAAAGTTGACTTCAGTGTATCACAGATTCTGTTAAGCTGTGATCCTGAAACAATTTGAGCACTATAAAGATTACCTCATGTAGAAAAGAAAGCACAAGAAAATAAACAATAAGACATATGTGATTTAATACCACCCTTTAAGGGGGCTATGGGTAACTGGCATTCACAGAACAATAATTCAAAATAAATTGGAAGCATTAAAGGATCCAAGAACACAGATCTATAACACAGAAAGTAGGAATCTGGATGCACTGGTTATTTTAATACTGAAGGCATTATTTCTTCAAAAAAAAAAAAAAAAGATTTACATCTGACAGATGGCTAATGTCCAAAATATTTGGGAGCACATTCCTCATGGAAGGATACTCCCTTAGCCTAGAGACACAAGGGAGGGCCTACCCAAATTACTTGACAGACTTTGATGATTCCTTCATGGGAGCCCTTAAGCTTCCTGGGGAGTGGTGGATGGGGGATGAGATGGAGGGTTGAGGGTATGGTAGGGTGGGAGGGAGAGGGACCTGGGATCAATATGTTAAATAAGAAAAAAATAAATCAATAAAAGAAATAAAAACCTAGATATGAAGAAAACAAATAACCCAATTACAAAATATGATACAGATCTATACAGATAATTCCAAAAAAAGAAAACTCAAATTGTTGAGAAACACTTACAGAAACATTTAACAACATTAGTCATAGGGAAATGGATATCAAAACTATTTTAAGATTTAATCTTATACCCAAGAATGGCTAAAACCAATAAAACAAACTTGTGTACTGAGGATGTGGGACAAGGGGAACACCCATCTATTGCCAGTGGGACTTAAAACTTAGAGAGCCACTGTGACAATCACTGCATTGATTCCTCAGAAAACTGGGGATAGAGCTACATCCATATCCAGCTATCCCATCCCACTCTTGGGCATGTACTCAAAGGAAATTCATCCTGCCACAGAGACACTTGCTTCCTTGTTTATTGATTATTTGTTCATAGTAGACAGACATTGGAAACAACCTAGATATTCTTCAACAGAAGAATGGATTAAAAATATATTCATTTATACGATAGAGTATTACTCAGCCATCGAAAATAAAATCATGAAAATTTCAGGTAAATGGATGGAACTAGTAAAAAAGTCACTTTGAGTGAGTTGATCCAGATTCAGAAAGAGACATATATTTGCTTTTATATGGATGTTAGCTGTTAAGTCAATGATAAACAAGCATCAATCCATAGAATCACAGAGGTTATGTAATGAAATAGGGTAGGGACAGATAGATCTCATTAGGAAAGGTAAATAGAAAAAATAGCTAGGGATGAAAGAGGGGTTATTGAACAGGATGATCAAATGGGGAGATGGAGGGAAAAAGTAGAGGGGGGAACATCGGGAGGGACAGTTGAAATTAAGGGTTATTGGAGAGGTACTATGGAAACCTAATAGAGCAGAATCTTGCTAAAATATATACCTATATGAAGGCAATCTCACTGAAATCACCAAATGATGTGGGAGACACAGTCCCAACTGGCCACCTCTGACAAGCTTCCTGTTCCAGAACTGCAAAACATCTAATTACATTGTTGGTCATAGGAGTCCAGTGGGAATCCCCCAAACAATCCAGTCTGTTATCAAGACTATAGGTTGCTCTCTACAAACTGACTACAAGGCTCCATTGCTGAAGACAATACCTATACAAGTCATTGAACAAGGAGAAATTAAACTGATGCCCACATAGAATCTTCACCCCTACATGCTAGCATCTTTGGTACAGGAAGGTACTCCACAGGCTACCAAAAGAGAAATATAAACATCAAGTCAGCCACAAGCCCTTTAATCTACAATGGTATCCCGATTGCAAGAGATGCTAGGGAACTTGTGGCACATATCTTGTTGGAATAAACAACCAATATTTGATTTTACTCAAAGCACAGTCCATGAAAAAGAAACCATACTCAACACCGCTGGATTGACCAAGAACCTGAGACTTCTTTAAGGCCTTAGGATAAAACCAATATGTCTGATATATGCAAAAAATTGACTTCTAATGACATTCTGCTATAATCATAGAGTAGTGCCTTGGTTATCTAGCCTCAAAGAGGCTTCTTCCTGCAGCAGATGGGTAACCAATGCAGATACCCACAGCCAAACACTACCCAGAGAGTGAAAGACCTTGGGACACTCAGACCTTATTATCTTCATCAAATCCTTCCCGTCAGGGCTCATGGATTCATGCAGAAAAGGAGGCAAAAGGAGTGTGAGAGCTAGAGAGGGTAGAAGACAGCAAGCATGCAAGACCCTCTAAATCAATATCAAAGCACATATGAATTCACAGAGACAGAGGTAGCATGCACAGCCTACACATTTCTGTACTAGATTTTTTTATGTATTTATTATGGCTTCCATTTTAGTCTTTCTATGAGATTGTTCAGTGTGCAGATGAGTAGGTCTTCATTCCATGTGCTTTCTCTTGAACTCTTTTCCTTCTACTAGTTTCTTTTGTACAATTGTGAAGTATTATTGTTTCTTTCATTATGTAATATTACATTATTATTATTTCTTAGTAGCCTGCTTATTTTGAAATGAGAGACTAAAAAGGAGTAGATCTGTATTGGAGAGGAGGTGTAGAGGAGCTAAGAGGAACAGATGGAGGGAAACTATTTAGGCTAGAATATGTGAGAAAAAATGTATTTTCAATTAAATGGGGAAAAGAGTATGAGTATTTGCCTTCATGTATGAGTGTGTGCTACCCGTGTGCCATGGGCTCGGGAGATGGATCAGTACTGAAGAACATTTCTTGCTCTTGCGAAGGACTTGAGTTCAGAGTCCCATATGACTACTCACAGCCTGTAACTAATTCCAGTGTCTCAGACACCCTCTTCTGGCTTCCTGAGGCACTTTTATCACAGATGCACATATACACACAGCGTAGGCCCACGATCACACAAAATACTACTTTAAAAAGAAAGAAGGGAAGCAGGACACAAGAATTGAAGAATGAAATAGCAGGAAGGTAGGGAGGAAGAAGATAAGGAGAACAGAGGTAAGACTGTCCAGAGCAGCTCAACTCTGATGAACACCTAAGTTTCAGCACCGCACAAAAATAGTCGGCAGTACTTTGATTTCATTTCAGCTGGAATTATGTTTGTTTCTTCGAGTGGATTCTCTTTCCACATTCTGATTCCATATATTATTTAATCTCAACCCTCAGGAAGTTCCTATGGCATTGTTCGTATACCTTTGCTAGTGTCATATTGCTCTGCAAAGTATGACAGCATACTTCATAAGCATCTCCATGTTCCTTATGTAATGATGAAAACTGAATTTTATTATTTATATTTTATTACATTTATTCATTCATTTTGTGTGCATGTGCAGGTGCAAGTGTGCCACAAATCTGTAAGAATTTCAGAAGACAACTTGTTGGAGACTATAAGTTATTTCTTCTAACAAATGGGCCCTGGGAATGGGATTCATATCGCTGAGCTTGGTCATAGGCTCCTTTACCTGTGGAGCCATCGTGCTGGCCATGAATAGTGTTTTATGAAGTGTGCCACATTTATAGCAAGAGCCAGTACCTCATTGTTTTCCCTGTGTTGTTTCATGATAGACATGTTCCAAGCTATGAAAAGATGTTTATACACATGCACTAGCTGTCAACAATGCATCCTTCCTGACACTTCCTGTTCACACCTGAGACAATTGTTTGTCTCACTCACTCACATTCCATTCAAACACCAAACATTTCTGTACTTAGTGAATCTTTCTGCTAGGAGGGAGCTGGTTTCTCACATCCATTCTTACACTTACACAAGCCTATATTATACAAGAGTTGCACTTTAGTCATAAACAGAAAATCCATATGTACCCTGACTTTCTCCTTTTACTTGCTTTTTACACTTACCTCCTTACTTCATGGGTGAACATTCTTTTCCTACCTATACTTACAATGGAGGTGCACCAAAGTGAAACCAAAAGTGTGTTGAGATGCATAATTAATAGCGATATAAATAGTAAAACTAAGAAATCCTGTGTTAAGATAAAATACTTTCAACAATTCCATGAGCCTTTTTATTACACATTAAAATTTGTACATTTACTTTTTCCTTGCTTAAAATATTCCCAAATATCTAGACACTACAAAATTTCAAATAAACTATGACTTTTACCTCAATAGGTCTATTAAATACCCAATTTCTGCTCTAGGCCTTGCTCTGAAGGCTGTGCTACCCTAACTATGTCAGCTGACCAAGGATATATTGGCATTCATTGTCATTGTTAGAAAGTTATGGTCCCAGTGTCTGAGTACTGTCTCTACCACCTGTTCTTAAGGAATGTGGAGCTCACATGTCCATGGTTCATAGTGCTTGTAAATGCTAGTATGATTAGTTATAGTCAAATGTGGAGGTCAAAATAATAATGATGTGTTGTAAACATGTATTTCTGATGTTTATACAAGTTTCTACAACAACCTTTGATGCCTTGTTATCATTTGCCTGTAGGTTAATCTTTTTAATGTACAGAATGTATTATGTTACTCAGTTACTTTAAGGCTTTGTAATGTCTCTTCTTGCTAATCTTCTTTGCTAATTGTATCAACATCTTAACAGGCCCTACAGTTTAATACATTCTGCCGTCTTGCATGAAATACTTAGGACTTTTGAAAAACTTCAGGTATGTTCAAATTCTAGATATTGTTTGATGGGATGTCATTCTGTAAATATGTTTCTTGTATTGATTAATGAATAAAGCACTGTTGGCCAATAGGAAAGCAAGATAGGTGGGACTAGGAGACAAGGAGGATTTGGGGGAGGTAGTAGAGAGATTCAAAATGTAGGACGGAGAGAGAACAGCTCCAGACCCTCTCTCTGGTAAGATAGATCACATGGAAATACTTAGATTAATAGAAATGGATTAATATTTAAAACAGAGCTAGCCAATAAGAAATACTAGTAACAGGGCAACAGCTTTCTATCTAATACAATGTCTCTGTGTTATTTGGAGCTGGCGCTGCTGTGGGACTAGGCTGGTGGAAAAACATGCTCGTAACACTTGTTTACTTAGTTTATTCCAATGAAAAAGAGAGTTACAATATATAAATACTTCAGACTATTTATTGGTAAATATTGTGTATTTTCCTGCTCTCTCATTGCTGTTTTGGACATCTTGACAAATATAGTTTATTTTTCTATTATCAAGCCTCCATGTCATTTCCACTTGTCATGCTTCTGCATCCCATACATTCACTTTATAGCTCCACTTTACAACAATTAATACAGATTATTAACTGACCACTACGTACTTCCTATGCTAAAGACAATTGCTTGTTTATATTTTTAGTCTAGGGCCATGGGGGTATTCCTAATCAACTACCCATGGCTAATGAAGCCATGGAACCTAAAGCCTACTATAGCCACTTCCTTATACAAATAAATGTTTTAACTGCATTCTAAATACTCATCCTTATACCCATAGGTAAATATAGCTCTCAACCTTCACCAATGAAGCTTCTTTTGCAACATATGGAGGCAATTACAGAAAGCCACAAGTGATTAGAATGCGCAGAACAATTGGCCATGGGGTTCATTTATACACCTACAATACAACCCCTACACATGACAGAAGAGGAAACAGAAAGGTGGTAAGAGTCGGAGGAATATGACATTTCCTGTGAGACCATGTCTTTCATATAGGGCAGAAAAGCTACATCTATGAAATCTCAACAATATGGGAGACTGTACAGAATTTGAAAAATAACACCAGTTGACATGCCAATATGGATGAAAGAACACTCACAAGGTTCCATCCCTAGATAGAAAGCTAAAGTCAATTAATGACTATTGACAGAGGGAGGATTATTCTTCCGTTGGGGGGGATAAACTTGGTTATATACTATCAAGTGGTCAGCCCTAAAACCATAAACATAGAAGCAACATTAAACTGGCTTAATTCAGCAGTGTAGCAATGTGGTGTGTGCGTGTGTGTGTGTATCTACAACTGTAGAATAAGACAACGTTGCTGAACCAATTTTTTAAAATCATTTCTCAGTTGCACCCTTTGATGTGTTCTCCAAAGATAAAAGGGACCCTTAACAGGGGAGGCATTTTACTAACTCATGCCTTGGCTTCAGTGTGCGATACTTAATATCAGTCTCAGTGATGACAGTGGTGACGATAATGATGATAAAGGTGACTATCTGTTAAGTAACAAACTGATTAGATGAGATTAACTCATTGCTGCTAAAACTTGTTTGCTTGGAATCATATAAGACATGTTCTATGCGACTTGTTTAAAGTTGACTCTTACCATATAATTAGTGGGAGTGAGTTATAATGAAAACATGTATCTTGTATTTCTAAAAAAAGTATCAAATTCTGTATTGATCATGATGGTGATGGTTATGATACTGTAAATAAAACAAATGCTAATTTTAAATCACTTGGCTTCCTTCTTTACAGATGAAATGCTCCCCCATGCATTTCTTACTGACAGAGTACCACGCTTGCAAAGACACATAAGAATTATGAGGTATATCTGTTAAGAGATGAAAAATCCAACACAAAATATCTTCACAGTCAACATATGAACTACATTTCTCAGTAGTTGAAAATGTAATGTTTTAAGTTGAATTCTAAAGAGCATATTAGCACACCTACTGAAAAGGATGTTGAAAAGAGGAAAATCACTCTTTAGCAGTTTTAGAAGACATTGCAACTTAGATAATGACTACTAAATCAAACGAATGCCGACCTTTCTCTTTAAATAGAAATGGTAGTTAAGTTAATGCATTTTTAAAAAGAAATAATTCCCGTTACCCATTACATTCAGAGTGAGAAGAAATTGCAAGTCACAGGTCTTTCAGGCCTTTTATTTTTTTTATTTTTTTCCTTTTTTTTTTGAAGGTAGTGGAGACAACACTGTGTATTGGAATATGTTTTTCCAAAGAAGTCATGAAAGTCATAATTATCAGCTCATTGATTGTCTAAGGCCAAAACCAAAAATGTATTGATGTTAATGATGATAATCATGGCAGTAAAAGTATCTAAATCACAGAATGGCAATGGTGCCTCTAAGTGCTCCAGAACAATTCATAATGATTACTGGAAAAGCATGCTGATATATTGGAAGCAATAATTTGAAGGTCATTCACCTATCAGCTTGCCTTCATGATATTCAATTAAATACATGCTAAAACTATCTATCATTATTTATGGAAAGTATTTTGTAGTGCTTGTAGAATAGTATATTACAAATTCTGGCTGGATGTACGAACAGAAAAGGCAGATCTAATGCACCATTAAACAAACTGCATCTTTGCTGCACATTTTTGAAGCATTAGACTAATTATGATGAGGTTTGAATTTTACTATACACTGCATATTTAATCTTTTTAAGAGCCTATCAAGATGAATCACGAGACACAACTTGTTTATGCTATAAGCAACAACATGCAATATTAACAAAGCACAATATCCTAGCTTAATTAGAAAAAGTCCATGTGTTCTTAAATACATTTAGGAGTATAACGCCACACAGCTCTAATGTGAACTTGGTATTTAATTATATTTGAAAGTAATTTATATGACTTGCAACATTTTCCCCTTCTCCATCTCTCTGTACAAATATTTCACTAATGACCTATTTAAAAGTGGCCTCTGTTGAGGATTGTGGGAAATATGAACGACAAAGTGAGTCTTTTTTGGCAGGGAGAAACACTGGCTGAGGTGACCACAAGGTGGAACTCACCTCAATTGGATTACCAGATGGTGTTTGTTTATCCTATGCAGGCAATTCTCTGAACTGCACCTTCCAAAGAGCCTTCCCAGCAGGCTCTGAGGGGCCTCCACCAATGACATTCTATGGGCAGAGTCTACTCAGAGAAGAATCTTTTTTAATATCCATTCTTTCTTCTTCCTTCCTTCTCTCCATATGTCTACTCCCCCTGTCTTTCCCTTCCATCTCTTCCATACTCTTTCCTTTCTCTCTATGCCTCTCTCTATGTCTTTCTCTCTATGCCTCTCTCTATGTCTTTCTCTCTATGCCTCTCTCTATGTCTTTCTCTCTATGCCTCTCTCTCTGTCTTTCTCTCTATGCCTCTCTCTCTGTCTTTCTCTCTATGTCTCCTCCTCCTCTATCTGTATTGTCAGGGCGCCCCTAGATCTTCAATCTTTCTGTTTGTCCTTCCACAAAACTTTCTGATTACAAGTCTGCAACAGTACAACATTATTTTCTGTGCTTACATCAAATTTAAATTAGGTAGTTAACTTCTGCAGAAAACATCCAAGGAGCACTCATGCTAGTATTGACTAGGATTTGAGAGCTTTCACAGCTATTAACTCTCTTCTTTGTGCTTAGACTCTCTGGCTTAATGATAGCAGTCTTTAACTCTCAAAAAAAAAAAATATGTGGGGTAATTAGTATCAATACTAAAACCACATTTTGACATAATAAGTTCATGCTTGTTGGGCAGTTAACTGGGTTCCTTTTTTCAAATTTACACAAGTTTAACAGGTAAAGCAAGTTAATTTCTGGAGAGCAGAGAGGAGTCAGTCACCTCAGAGCTGATTTCACAAGCAGATCAACAAGAAATCAAAACTACTTACCTTCACAAATCGTGACTCCATTTCCAGAGAAGCCCACACTGCAGAAGCAGGCTTCCACACCATTGTGGATTTCACACTTGGCATTTGGTAGACACGGTGTCTTGGTGCAATTTTGTGTGTAGGAACAATTCAACAAAGTGGAGAAACCCACTAAATAAAATCAAGACATAGACCTTGTCAAAAACAAGAGACTTCCTATCCTTGTATTAAAGACCAATGCCCCACAAATGCTTTTTTCTTTACATCTAGAAAGGTAAATTATGAAAACTTCCCAATGACTCATTTATTAAATCATAGAAGTGACTAAGCCTAAAGATTAAGGAATATATCATGTACATTTCAGTAAAACTAAAATGTAATGGTGAATCCAGCTTTATAATATAAATCATGAGGTCATCCAGTTCTGGAAACTCAGTATCTCTTGTTGCTGAGGTAAAGTGTTTA
Source organism: Phodopus roborovskii (assembly GCF_943737965.1). NCBI lineage: Eukaryota > Metazoa > Chordata > Mammalia > Rodentia > Cricetidae > Phodopus > Phodopus roborovskii. Next base: position 10,672,163 of record NW_026125278.1, on the reverse strand, counting down.
CTTGCGAAGGTATTGCCTGATTGCAAAGCAATTTTCCTTCTCTTGCTCTGGGAGTTACCCTTTCCCTCCAGAAATCAAGGTAAATTGTGTATCGAGGGCTCCGCAAACTAAAATCTTTCATTTTAAAGATATTACTTGTCATATGTAGGAAAAGAAATGCACTTCCCTTCCCTTCTCCCAGTGTTCTGGCAATTGTCATTCTGCCCTTTTCACTGAAAAAAAAAATGCCTTTTATGGTATCTTGTATAAGGAGAATTAAAAAAAAATTCTACACACTGTTCTATAATTGATCTCTCAGCCACAGAACACCCGCCTAACATGACAAACAAAACAATGTTTTGAGGACTGCTAGGAAATGATAAACAAAATCATAGAGTGTTTCTTTTTATTGTCTTGTTCCAGGCACACTTAAGAGCAAGCTTGGACCGGAACAGGGATGAATCATAAAGCTATTGTTCTGAAAAGTGTTATCTTGGATAAGTTGTCCTTATCTGGTACCCAGAGATCCTTACACAGTCAGTTCTAAATCCCAGCCACTTACAAGACTATATGTACTCCCTAAACCTGGATACATTTGCCTTCAAATGAGTGATTTATTATCTCTCCCCAATGCATCACCAAAATAGAGTTTTAAAATGAACCCAAAGTCCAGGCAGGCAGTAGCCTTAAAAATGTCAGGAAGTCTCTCTCAAGCATTTGCGGTTTAGATTTCCCAAGTTTCTTGGAGGATAGCACAAGAAAGGTCAAAGTATGAGTCTTCGAGGACTATCGGGATTTCTCCAGGAAGAATAAAGAGGAAAAAGCCTTGGGTCTTGAGTAGCAAGGTCCAGAGTGTAAAGGCCAAGCAGAAAAACATCCTGTGAAAGCCTGAGTCTGTTTTCCTTGGAGACCTTGCCAGACATACTTAACACTTGAACCCCAGCAAGTCTTGGTCCCTGGTTCCCTGCAGGTGGGCGCTCTGCAGCCTCCCAGGCCCTGCCCATACTCACCTAGAAGCAGGAGGAGTCTCATTGGAAGCCACGGAGCTGGCAGCTGAGCGCTCAAGGCTGGAGTGTGGGTCTGTCCTGAGCTGGGCAAGCGCAGCAGGGTCCCGCTCAGTCCCCTGTGACGCACAGCTTCCTCCTATCACTTTCCGGCCTCTTTTGTGTGAATATGTGCACAGCCCTGAGTCTGCAGGCCACGTCCGGCGCCAGGCCCCTTCACCCAAACAGCCTGGGCTCCATTCCCATGCTATGGTCACAAATTCCCTCTGGGGCTAAGGGTGGGACATTGATGTGGCTTTGCATGGCTTCGGGAGCAGCCACCAGAATGTCCTCAAAGTTTGTGCTCACACATCTCACAGACCCCTTGGGAACTCCTCCTGGGACAGTGTCCAGAAGAGAGCACTGACTGGCTTTCTGTCCATTGACAGCTGTCCTGAAAGGAAAAGGGCCAAGATTGCAACAGGAGCCCAGGGGCTCTGTATCACTCTGTCAGTGCTGATGGGGGATGCAAGCACCCAGGAGTAACTTTTGGTTAAAGAAAGAGTAAAAAGTAAAGAAACAAATACTAGTAAAAGTCAAGCTTTATGGCAAACAAGACACAACAAAACAAAATGCATGGAACAAAATGTTCTTTTCTCTTTCCTAACTAACTGTCAAATGGGATTCATCGTTGCACACCTCCAGCTCATCACACCTCCAGTACAGCTTGTGCGTCATACCCAACTTTCTTTTCATTTTTTCCTATTAGACAATTACACGTAATTGTCCATTATGTGTAAGTGTTTGGTTTTCAGGTTAGAAAATAGAAATGGAGGAAAGATAGTTAAGACCCAGAGATGGTGGATGCCTCCTAGGAGATAGCATCTTCCAGACCCAAGATGGTTGCACATGTGAACTCACAGGGACTGTAACAGGTTCAAGCCTGACACTATACACAAAGCACCACCCCTAAACAAGACACTTTTGTAATTTATTCCCTTTGGGAAAGGGAAATCAGTTTTCCCCAATTAAGTGGCACTAGGTATATCACCCACAATCCAAGGCAGGCGCCAGGCCCAAGAGCTGCCGACACACAAGACAGCATATTATTTTATGGGCTTTTTGCTTAGCTTTATTTTGGTGTTTTCTTGTCTTTTTGGTCTCTTATTTTTTGACATACATTTCATTCTCCTCTCATACATTGCTCATCCTTTCATTCCTCCCAATACCCACTCCCTTACCTCTCCTCTCTCTCTCAAACCCACCCTTCCTCCATGTCTTTTGATTCTCATTTATTTGGATTGGTAGGAGAGGAGAAAATCAATTTGACTTAATCAGGGTAGGGAGGATCTGTGAGGAGCTTGAAAAGGGGAAACATGATAAAAAAATATTTTGAATAAGTAAAACTACTCAAACAGAAAAGGAAGTGATTCTAGCTTAAAACACTAAGAGTAATTTGCACACGAACTAATTTATAATAGTATAATGTAGACACAGGTCTGCCTGAGGTTGGGACAAGCTAGGAGACCGCAGAGATGTGCAAAGGGAACTCGGGAATAAAGGGACGTCTTGTACCTTGATGGTACTAGTGATGACTTGGCAGCATGTGACTGTCCAAGCTTTTCTAACTGTATGCTTACACTTTGTGCACCCTATCGTGTGCAAGCTGAAGAAAATGTACATGTGGGCTGACATCGAGAAATGACTGAAGTTGGTTCCGTTAGCCGGTTTACCTCATGAAGTAGAGCACAACTCTGATACATCCAGTGTCTACCAAATGACTTCTGGGAATCTCCTTTTTGTTTTGTAGCACATCTTCTCAGTGTCCCTCAATTCCCTGGATCTTACAATAATGAGGCAGCTATTGAAACCAGTCACTAAAGTGCAAGAACTCATAGACAGAGCACATGTCTCCAGCTTCCAAGCATTCCTTGGAATCTAGAAAATTCCTTTCTAGATTAATTTAACATGAGCCAAATAAATAAATGATTTGTTCCTGGAAATGATTCCACTACATGTAAAGAAAACGAGGACCAGAATGCCATGTGACTTCTGCTCGACCCCACAAGCTAGCCCAAGGAGCCGGTCCCCAAGATAGCTCAGGCTGTTTTGCTCCAAGCCCATGTTGTCGGTGGCCCTGGTATAGTCTTTTGTTCATGGTACTCCCCTTTAGAAATGGTGTCAAGAAGGTGGAGCTGTAGGCAAATGCAGTCAGGGAGGATGAAAAGGTGATTGGAGTGCTTATATTTCATTAAAAAAAATGTACTAATTTAACAATAATTTCTTTATTCTCTTTTTCTCTTTGTAAACACTGAATAGCAACATAGGAATCCCAAGGAATTTTCCATGGCAAGGAGCCATCTTCACATAGTTGAAGAAACAGACAGCAATTGCCTGGATAAGAACAGCATACCAGTGCTGGAGGAGACATGGGCAGATTTCTTAAAGAGCCGGATGAAGCCACAATGATGCAGCTGATTTGGTATGGTCATGCACGGATGGCCAAGCATTCTCATGATCTAATGGCTTGGTTTGAATGCCATTGAGGAGAGGGTGTGAAGGTGTTTAATTTCTTTTAGGTGGGAAAGGTTAGATCATTTTACAGGTGCTAGAAGGCTCGGATGAGGACTCATTTTGAAGGGAAGAAAGGAATGGGCCAACCTTCATTGTGTTAACCCAGAAGCATTTTAATGATCTGAATCAAGCTATGTGGTGTGAGTTCCTTAGGTTAAATGAAGTTGCATTTCATTGTACATTTGCAGAGACTACCTTCAAAGAGCTTAATATAGAAATTCATTATTTTATAAGAAAAGTTATACACTGAGACACAATACCTATTTGAAAAAGTTATTAACCTAAAATAATTTGCTGCACCTATCTGTCACACACATTTACCCTTTAGCTTTGCCAAAAGATAACAGAAGATAGCAATATCTTTGAAAATGTTATTCTTGCATAAAAATTAACAAAAGCAAATTAACACCTGAATGCTGTGTAGAGTATGTTTTCTCTGTTTGTTGTTATTAAAAGCTGGAAGCTTATTCATCCTTCAAAAAATGATAGCATACGAGGGACCCGGTGTGTTTAATGTGGTTGTGGTTGTAAGATCATTCATTGTGAGGCCAGAATCATTCTAAAGTGCATCATTTGAGAAAGTCTGCATTGTTTTAGATATGACTTCACTGTGTGGCTCTGAATCCATTGTCTTTATAGTACGCTGAAAGACACAAGAATTTCAATAAAAATATTTTGTCAGTGAAGGAAAAACCTATCTTAAAAGCAGTGGTTACTAAGTAATTTCTATGTGTGCGTGTCTTTGTGTGCGTGTCTTTGAGTGTGTGTCTGTTTGTCTGTCTGTGTGGTGTTAGGTACACATAAGTGCAGTGTCCATGAAGACAAGAAGAGGGTGTCTGATGAGTTCCCTGTCGCTGGAGTTACAGGCAGTTTTGAGCTGCCTGTGGTAGGCACTGGGAACCTGGGAAGTGAACCCCAGTCATCTGGAAGAGTCGTGTGTGCCTTTATCATCTGAGCCATCTCTCCAGCCTCATGTTTAACTTTTGAAGACAGCAATCACCCAAGACTTTACATCGTTGAAGTATGTCACAGGGAAAGGAGTCACTCACGGTAAGCTCCCTGTGTGACAGGGGCTTTGGGGAATGACTGGTACAGTCCACCTGGAAATGTGAGGTCTCAGTGCTTTGTCTTACTCGGTCTGCAGCAGGACAACCTTGAGATGACCTTGAGCAGGTCAGACTGTGAAGGTCTGGCCTTAGCACTTCACATAGAGTGAACTATGAAACAGTTCCCATTGTCAGTTGATTCCATTGCACAGAAGCGACACCACCCACACGCCAGAGGACAGTGTGTGTAACTCAGTATGTAAACATTGACACACCTAAAAACAAGACATCAGTACACGGTGGGTATGAAGACATTCTCCACAGCCATGTTTACTGTCCCCAGAAAGGCCAGAGCTAGAAATACTATGCCCTTTCCTCATGTGGTTAGAGTAATCTTTTCCTTAGTGTAAATCTTGTGATTGGATTCTTTTCCAGGCCTGTAATTATTGCTCTAAACATTTGTTATTCTCAAACACACAGGTTTTTTGCTAAAGTTTGTGAATTGTGTCCCCCATTTGTACAATGAAGTAACTCACTATGATTTTACATCGACTGTTTCCTTAGGATATTCAGTAGAGTACAAGTTTTCTGAGATTGTTCAATTAGCTTCAAAGGCAGCACTAACAGCATCTGGGAGTGTGAGTCAGTCGGTAGAGTCCTTTCCTCCTGTACATGAGTCAGATGTACTAGTAGTAGCACAGGTCTGTAACCCCAGAACTCTGGAGGTGATGATCAGAAATTCAAGGTGTACTTGGTTATTACACTGTGGGTTTTGGATTAGTCTAGACAAGTGACCCTGTCCTAAATAGAAAACAAGAATACAACATTCACAATCTATACTTAGTAAACATACTATAGCAAAGCAAAGAAATGAGGGAAGTGTAAATTAAAACTGATTTTATAGAGTGTAATTAAATATTGAAACCTTCAGAAGCTGTAGTACTGACTCAGCACCCACAGCATATGGCAACTCTGAACAGTAGATACGGTCTGAGGTGATACATGGCAGACTTGTCTGTTTAAGATTCTTCTAACCCTGGTTTCTTGGAATGAGGAGATCAGGGCTGCGGTTCTCCAGGTATTTCTTTCATGCACCACATGCATATATAATTAGACAAAAGCTGGTTGTTAGGTGCTGTAGCGTATGGGATGCTGAAGCACAAAGGTTGTCTGGAGTTTTAGGTCAGTCTTGCCTACAAAGTTCATTGTGGGCTCATCTGGTGAGCTTCAGCTGTCACATAGCAATGACCTTGAAAGAGTGCCTCTCATTGACTGCCTCAATGTGTAAATAGCAAAATCTGTCCAGAATGCTAGTTTGTTCTGGGAGATTAGCTGGAAATGCTTGCCTCGGGTGTCTTCAGCGTTTCAGATGCATTTTGTGGTATTGGGACTGCAAGGGCCTATATTTTCGCTAATTAATTAAAACAACAAAACACAGCTTAACTCAATTATTTGAACAGGAATTCATAGTTTCTAAACGGGCTGTGAGGGCAAGTCTTTCCTGTCTGTCTTCTATTTAATTCATGAATTAACAAGAGAACGAGGAACTATTACAACGTTCAGACCTAGATACTACAAGCAAATCTTGAAATGTGTGTCCTTTTTAGGTTATGATATATTGGATCTTTGCACATACATTATAACAAAAATAGTGTTGGTGAGACAGCTCAGCTAATAAATGTCTTGTCATTCAAATGTGGAGACAGGAAGTCAGACTCCAAAACTCATGAAAATGCAAAGTAGGAGCAGGGCTCAAAATAAAAATTCAGCACCAAAGGGGAAACCAGGGCTGACTTCCTAGGGCAAGTGGGCTGGGTGACTGGCTAAACTGGTGAGCTCTGATTTCAAAGTGAGAAAACCTGTCTACTGTGTAAGGTGAAGAGCAAATAAGAAACACAAACCCTACTATCCACACACACAGGCACATATGGCACATGCAAACACACACACACACACACACACACACACACATACACACACACGAAACATCCATACATATGTAATAATTATTGTTTTAATATTCATTTGTACTTAAGTATCAGTCCTTTATCCATCCAATTATGAGGTAATTTTATGTTTAAAAGAATGTTTTCAAAGCTGACTTCCTGATCTGAGCAGGAATACTTGCTCAGCTTTCTAGCTGTGGATTTTCTAAGTGGAGAACAGGTCATCTGAAGGGTCAGAGCATCTGAAGATTTTCAGTGTTTCCTGGGAGGGTTGAGACTAGAGTTCTTTCCCAGACTGCTTCTTCCCTTGTTTCGTAACCTTCAGGAAAAAAAAAAATGACAAATCTTTTGAGTATTCTGAGTAACAGTTTCCTATTCTGCATGGCTGGTTCTCTCTTAAGATTCCACTTCTAAAGATTTGTAAACTGGCACCCAAACTTAGGAAGAAGGTAGACAGAGGTAGAGGGAGGGAGGGAGGAGGGATGGAGAGAGAGAGAGAGAGAGAGAGAGAGAGAAGAGAGAAAGGCAGAGAGAGAGAGAGAGAGAGAGAGAGAGAGAGAGAATCACATTGATGCTAATTATGTGCCTTTTGTCAGACTTCCAAACTGTATCATTAATTTATCTTCCTTTGTTTGGACCTTTTCTGTGCCGTACAAATATCAAAGTGACCTCATATTTTCAAAGGGCAGCACTTCTAAAACAGGTACCACATTGAAACAGCTTTCTATTTAATAGTGTTATACACTTTAACTCTGCTTCCCACATGTCACAGTGCTGATTCATTCATAGCTCTAGTTCATCAAATTGCTCTGAATAACATCTCAAGAGGTTACCAAATCCATCAGGATGTATGAGTAATTTAAATCATTTGTTCCGGTCTGCAATACAGTGTACATTATGTTAAACTTCATCTACCTTTGGGCTTTTCAATTGCTAGTTTATTTCATCTTCTTATAATTCCTCACAATTGATCATTTATTTCAGGAAAATTAAATATTATAATTGAGTAGTAAGAGCAACTAGCATCCATTGTTGGTGATGAACACATGAAAGATTCAAGTTTGGGTTCAGATCCCTGGGGGAAAATCCTTTTGAACTTCCTATCACATTGGGAATTACCTCTTTAGACATATTCTTTCTGGTGTGTCACACACTTTTAATCTTGCCCAAGATTTAATTTTCTGTTATAACATGTTTTATTAATGCCTTCTGGGGAGGGATATTGGCTTAAAAAGCGAAAAGTGCCTTGGAAGTCTAGGTTGCATTAACTGATAATATTTTGTACTTTATCTTATTTTTAAGTTGTAATAATGGGCTTAATTTTCTCCATTTCTTAGTCTATGCTATAAATAATCATAAATAATATCAACTCCATTTATTGCAAATATAACGTTGCCCATAATGAGGTGTTTAGACAAATTTAGAGGTCATCATCTAATTTTTCAAAAATTCCTTGACCACATGGTATTATTGACACATAATTTGCAAATTAGCATAAAGAAAAGCTATCATGTTGTTTTATTTTACAGATGTATGTCTCAGATAATTTTATGAACCAGTTGTGCCATTTCTCTGAAATACTTTTATAATTTATGATTTCCCATTAAATTATATTGCATAATCATCACTCTAGTAACTTTCTCTAGATCTTTATTTAGTAACATATTGTGGTGCAATTGCTTTACAAGTTGTTATGTTCCTTTGTTGTAGACTAACATTGTTGTAGTCACTCACAAAGATGCTGTAGTATTTCCCACAGCATTTCCACAAACACCGTTAAAAACTGCATCTTTAAAATTGGACCAGAGTTAAAACTGCATCATCTTTTCAACTAATCCACGTTGTAAAATAAAGACTATTTAAGGTACTGTCCATAATGAGGATGAAACAGTAATATATTACTTTAATTTCTGAATAACTATGATCACTTAGGCCAGAAACTTAGAAGATAAGGAATTTTTCTTTTGTTACTTGAGGGTTCTGCTTCTGTTCCATTTCAGGATTGCTCATATCAGGCAAATCCTCCATCACTGATCTATTTCTTCACTATTGAGAGCTTTTATTTATTTACTTTTTAAATGCCTATATTCAGATATTTACAAAGCAGCTTTTTGGTAAAATGTATAATTTTAAAACAGATTTCTAACTTACATTGGTAGTTAGCTATGAGTTTGTTTTATTATAAAAGACTGAAATTAGTTACTTACTATACATATATTTTACCCATAAGCTTGATGTTGAGATTCCATTTAAGAGTGTGTGCTTATCTCTTTATCTAATTGAATTAGAAGATAATCATATAATCCTGTTATAAATAAATATTTCCTTAATCTAGGCACATCATATTCTTTAGAAAAGAACTCTAAGAATTATTTTAGTGGTTTCTATTTTTATTTAGTAAAAATTACTGATGTTCCTATTGAAACAATAACATTGTTTATTATTGAACAAATTTATTATTTATTTTATTCCATTAATCTCCCTATCCTATCTTTAGTAGTAATATATCTTCTGCTACTTCCCCAAATCCCTGTATATTTTAGCCTAAAATTATTTTGCTCATAGTTAAGGGAAAGGACATTGGAAAAGTTTATGAAAATGCCTATTATTGAAGTTATGAGCCCTTTGTTCATGGTCTTCCTTTTTATGGAAAGCTGAAATTAATTTTATGCATCACTTTTACTGTGGGAGCAAAAGTTGATAAGGTTGGTTTGTAGAATATTTAAGTGATGCCCCTTGTCTACTATTTTCTGTGGTCCATTACCATAGCACTTGAGAGGCACTGTGTTATTATGGTCTTAAAGGTTGTCCTGTAAATACACTAATTTAGTTCCATTTCCCTCCTGTCCCTGTCAGTGGATGCCTAAATCTCATGTTTATTTTGTTGTCTTCTGTTATCCGAAGGACTTATAAGGCTGTCAAGAATAGGGATTAATTTTGTGCATATGTCAACATAAAAACCTACACCTAACAAACAATGCTATTTGAATTTAAAGTGTGCTATACAACGGTTTTACTGAGAGGTAATACTGGCACATAAACAAATCTATTCTTATCAGAATTTTTGTAACTCCACAGTTCTATCAAGGACCACACAATTTTGAACAAATGTGTGGTAAAAGAACTTGCCCGATACAAGCTCCCTTCCCAGTGGTACCAAAGACAGCAGGTTCACAGTGGAGAATGAGAGACAATGAAGGCTTCGGTGACAACCCCACCCCAACCAAGTTTAAAAAAAAAAAAAAAAAAAAAAAAAAAACCAAACAAAACAGTCTAGACTGGAAGTCTTTGAAGAGTTGTTAAAAATTGTAATAGGGATGTTGAACTGTAGCTGTTCACACAGCTGATGGTTTCTGGAAGGGTGTGGAGTGTGGGGAAGTATTGCAGTTAAATAAGGATCAGGATAAACAAATAGGCCGAATAGATGTTTATTCAGGGAGAAATAACTTACAACATAGACAGATGGACACCAGCAAGTTCCACTGGATGCTCTCCTCTCCACCACCCACCAGCAAGACAGCATTCCCCCAGCTTCTCCTCCGACCTCCTTCCACAGGTCACTTCCGCCCCTGGCTCCACCCCCAATGGGATGGTCATTGCCACAGAAGGAGACAAAGTGAATATCCCACTACAATTCCCCTTTTAGTCTAAAGAAAAGATTTAGGCTTGATACAAAACTATATACAAAACAGTGAATAACAAGTATGCTCTAAGAAAAGGAAAATCGAGAACAAAATGACCTACATATCTAGTCCTAGGGTGAAGGCATAATGGAGTTTACAATAGAGTTGTCCTAAGGTTTGGAAAGCTTAAGTCTAGTACCTAATATATCTAACTAGGAAGAGAGAATAATAGTTGTGATAGTTTAATCTTCAACCTCATCAAGGCCTGAGAAGGAAAATAACGATACTAGAGTAGACAGGAAGTGTGGATGGGCAACTTCCAAAAGGTGCAGCAAGGACAGAAACAGCAAGCCACCTGAACAGTCACCCTAGGTCTCACAGCCATGTTGGTACACCCAGATTTGGCTAAGGCCAAGAGAACTTGACAGACCATAACAACAGCAGGGAGGTAGAAAGGCTGTCTTACCCTGACTTGGCAAGATCTAGCTGTCTTCTATATTTTTCTCCTGTAAGCACATGGGACTGCATGTCCAAATTAGTGGTCAAGGAGGGGGCAGTTCTTTGCCCAAGAGGCCATTAGCTGAGGCAAGAATGAACTCCAGCAGGAGCAACAGCAGTGTCCAACATATACAATTTAAGATCAATTTTGTGATGTGTATATTTCTCATTTTGTTTAGGTGTTGTGTTTATATAGCTCTTTTAAAAATGTAATGTATAATTTAGTACAGATTTTAGATAGTTGACAATAATAGTCAAAACTTATAGCTAGGTGAGTTATGTTTTCTAGATATACAGACATGTATTTGAGATGAATAGGCATTCTTCAAACCTTTCAAAGACCTACAGAATATGGCATTTAAAATGGTTTAGGGTTTTTCTTGACAGTGAGACATGAATGCTCCTGGAAACACCACCTATGTCAGAAAGGAAGATGGACATCAAAGAAACATGTTATGGAGTTTGCTTCCAGTATGGCCAAACTAGCCATTTCGGCAAGATACTGCTCTTGTCTGGACTGTTTGACTTTAGGCTGTATAAGCTAGACATGCAGGACCCACAGAAATGTGACTGCTATTGCAAAATGGACATTGCTACAGAGTTCCTGCTTCATGGAAGAGTCTGCGAGACAGTCTGCAGGATACAAAGAAAAGTGACTGACAAACTTCCAATACAAGAAGACAGTTTAAAATTTCCTGCTTTGCTGAAGAGTCTGCAAGACACACTATGGCCTATGGGCTGAAGATGGAAGATTACAAAAGAATTTCGGGTGCCTAACCAGGCAGTGAGTTGTCTCTGTCATTTCTAAAGTTTAAATATTATCCTTCTGTGGTCTTTGATGGAGTTGAAGACAGATAGTTATGGTTATAGTTTTCCTTAGTTAGGGTTAAAGATAAGGTACATATAGGACTTTAGACTCACAAAGATAGGAAAGATGATGGAATATTTTCTTACATCTTGCTAAATGTTAATGGACTAATTATTGTTCACTGTGATTCTTACTTGATAACTGTTGTGTTATATATTTTGCTATGCTAAGGTTAAAACCCTTCTTTTATTTTAGACAGGAAAGAGGAGATGATGGGAGATGTCATTCTGTATATATGTTTCTCATACTGGTTAATGAATAAAGCACTGTTGGACAATAGGAAAGGAAGATAGGCAGGACTAGGAGACAAGGAGGAAAGAGGAAGTAGTAAGGAGGGGCCAAGATGGAGAGTCTGGAGAGAATAGAACCACTGGCCCCCTGCTTTTCGGTAAGAAGACCACGTGGAAAAATGTAGATTAACAGAAATGGGTTTATTCTTAAGACAGAACTAGCCGATAAGAAACCAGTACCTGGCCAACAGCATTATATCAAATACAGAGTTTCGGTGTGTTAATTGGGGCTGGCACGGCAGCAGGACAAGACCTGTGGTGGGAGGAAAAACCTTACTCCTTATAGGGAAGGACTCAGTTATTTTTAAGGAGGTGGCTTTGACTATGCATCATTGAGTGCATCAACACAAATCAGATTTGTGTACTTTTTTCTTTTTTATTCATGGGGGCACACAAGGGTGAGAGTGTGGACCTGGAATGGGAATTGTATTTGATAGGAATGGAATTCCCAAATAACCAATAAAAAATATTATATTGTAAATACAACTAGACCCTGAAAAAATAGTTTTATTCAAATTTCCTTGTAATAACTCATTATTCAGTTATCAAATTACTTCATCATTGAATCATATTCAAGCATTATTATTCAATTAAAGCAATAATTATTAAGATACCGGGAGCAGTGAAATGCCAGGCACTTCTTAATTTCTTGCATATGATAGCTACTGCATCCTATATTATACACATCATACATTGGTCATTTATATTAGGTGTGTGGCACAATATTACAATTTTCAGGTGAGGTGGCAGCAAGTACATTTGAAGACTATTGTCAGCAACTGGCATTAAAACTAAGATTTTTTTTTGACATCCCAATTGACTGATAATGCCTTCCTCTAAGACTGACAAGATTGTACGTAAAATACGATTGAAAAAAAAAAACTGACAATATTGAACTCTTGCTCATCCTACCACAGGGGAAAGTAAGACTCTGCCTCTTAGAAGCTAGAATTCTACTTCTGGAGATCCTAGAGGCCTCTGATGAGCACTAGGGTGCCTGGGCCTTCTTTTCTGTTGTTGACTCTTGCCTGGCATCTTAGACCTCTTTTCACTGGTCATAACATAATAACAAAGACTGGGCAAGTCATGTAGAACATAGGTTTGTTTTCCTCATGGCTACGGATCTGGTGGTGAACTTGTCTTCAGAGTCTCATTGCAGCACAAGGCAATATGAGAGGCAGTTCTTTTCTGAATTCAGAGCCCTAATCGTGTCTCTGAGATCCTACCTGGACTCATCTCTTCAAATTGCACAATGAGGACTCAATCTAATTGGAGTTCCTAAGAGTACCTGCCATTTTAAGAGCAGAAGGGCTTTGGTTCCCACTCTCTTTCCTCTCTCTTTGTCTCTGTCTCTATCTACCTCTTCCCTCCCCCAGTGTTTTAGAAATTGGCCACTGCTGCCATCTCAGAACACCTTTTCAAGGGCTAAGATTACAAGCATGCTTGCTCATGCTTACTCCAGAGCGAATTTTGAGTACAATTAGTTGGATACCTACCAGGAAATTCTCATTGTATTTCTGTGGAAGGAATTTGTCTCTCTTCTCCTTTCTTGCAGGGTCCATGTGAGACAACATCCTTAGAGGGCAGCAAATAAGCAAAGTCAACAAAGTTGTCTTTAGACCCGATCAGCAGGAACCCATGGCCCTTGGGAGATGATTAGTCTTCTGGTGTGTTGTAGGGTGAGGGAGAAGGTTGCATTCAGTTGGGAAAATGACAATCTCATACTCAAGTTTCTTGCTGGATGTGTGTGGTGAGTTCAGCGGGTTACACGGAGCAATACTGCCACATCATGAAAATGCCATGGTGTGATGTTGTGCAGTGATGTTAGGATTAGGAAAGTGATAAAATATTACAATGCCAGGACAATTACCAAACACTGCATAATCAGCACAGTATGCTCCGTTGCTTGCTTCCCTAGGAAATAGCAGTTTTAATTCTTTACTTGTTTATTTTTTAATAAAGATAACGGGTACTTGAAGCTGTGAACCTGCTCTCTTCAGAGACAGATGGCACTTCCCAGTCAGCCCTGCATGTGGGCTAGCTGACACTGAGTTCTGACTATTGAAGAATTACTACAGGCTTTGGATTTCAAATTCAGAGATCTTTGATGTTCCTTTGTCTCCTTGCCTGTTGCATTCTGCTGCTTATGACATGGTCATGAAAAGTAGAATTCCAGTAGTTATTTTGGACTTGGAAAGTTATGGCTACATGATATTTTCAATCTAGTAGAATCCCTGAAAAGAGCCAAGCGAAAAAAACATTGTCTGTGGCAGGCGTGGCCACTTCCAGTCCTTCAGCTGGTAGACAATTTGCCTCACATCTGGTCAGTTTGGGATACACTTGTAAGTATGAAAGAGCCTAATTATAACCCATTGATTATCTCAGATCCATTATTGGTTTGGAGTTGAGATAGCTGGGGATGAGAACAGGGTAAAGGGACACCAAGGCCCATCATTTGTAATTGTCCTTCTGCACAAATACACAGTTACCTCTGCCATAATAATAAAATATTCATGTTTGACCTGATTTGTCTTTGGCTTCCATTATAATCAAGCTCTTAACAAAGAAAGTGAAAGGGAAAAGAAGCAAATAATAAAAATGAGGCAAAACAGGGCAACCAAAGTTTGAGCACAACTGCAGAAAGTTAAAGGCATTGCTACATACAAGCATGTATACCTATAAATACAGATATAAATATATACATATGTGTGTGTGTGTGTGCGTGTGTGTGTGTGTGATTTTAGAAATAGAGTAAAAGAGTGAAATTTTCATATTTTCACACTGAAATAAAAACACCTAAAATTAAGATTTATTTATTTTCAATTTTGTGTTTGAATGTATAGGAAGTATCTGCATTTGCATGTGGAAACCTTCAGAGGCCAGGAAAGGGTGTTATGTCTCCAGGAGCTGGGGGCAAAGATGGTTGTAGTTCTGGGATTTCAAGTCCTCTTCAAGAGCCGTATGTAATCTTCAGCCCTCACAAAAATTACAATCTTTAAGTTCGTATCACTAGTCCAGGGATTGAAACCACATTCAGAAGGGTAAGTACTTCCTGAATAGTTTCAGGAAGTGATATTAGTTTAATGATGCAGTCCTGTCCATACAAGACTCTTTCCAGAAGTTGAGCTTGTGGCAGACCCTTTATTTGTGAATGAATGGCTGTGACAGTCCCTGATTGAAGTATCAGCTCTGCTTGACACTTCCTCCACAGAGCATGCCCCATACAAGTCAATTAACTACCCTTGATTCTGCTCTCCAAGTGTTCTGCTTCATCTGTTAACAGAACTACAAACTTTCAGAATCTCAACGAAGACCATCAGGATTCTGCTCAAAGGGCTATGGAAATATTTCCATGGTGGCTTTGATGGATTATGAAGATATTCATTAAAAACTAAGATAATATTTATTGAAGTCACAGGACAACATCCCAGCATACTGTATGTGATTACAGAATATATTGCTTATAATGATCACACATAGTTTTTCTTATTTCTGTAACAGAATCCCTAGCTTTGAGTGCAGCAAATGTGGTTTATTGATAAAGTCTCACAGCTGCTAAGTAGTTGACATCTTAGAACTGATAATTTCAGTTCTGGTTTTCATCTCAATTGCATTTTCAGATAATGTAGACTTGCAGATGTCAGTGGGTTTGCTTTTAGTGGATGAGGTTTTCTCACTTGTCCTTAAATGTAGTTTACCAATGGGTTTTATTATCCTTTACACTAATATTATTTTTTGCTTTACACCATACTTTTTCTACATAAAATATTTTTTCAATCACTAATACCTTGTTAGTTGATATAATATCATTTAAAAACTATAGTCACCGGCAAACATAAGAAACATTTAAGTATGTTTTTCAGTCATAAATAAAATGGTGCTTCAATATTATGGTCTACAGAAAAGTAGGAGAAAAATAATTGAAAACAGACTCATACTATGATCACACAATAGTTATGAAAGAGACCATTTATTCTGCAATTTGGAATTGCTTTTTGTTGCTGGTGACCCTGCTCAGACACCGATTGGGGGAGGGGCTAAGAAGACACATCACCAAAGAGGCAGGTACCAGTGGGGGCCAGGGAGTAGCAGAGCCTTTGTCAAGGTGAAGATTCCTTTGTTAAGGAAACCAGGCCTGCTTTTATGTCCTCTCCCAAGGTGCCACTGACTCAGGCGCTGGCTCTGCCTTACTGTCTGCTCCTCCTGGGGGGTGTCTGGTCAGGTGTCTCTTTTTCAGCAGTCTCTGGGCAGAGTGGCAGGCCTGGCTCAGGGAGGAAATGCCTGCCTTGCATGCTCATGTGGGCTGGTTTGGGCAAGGCGACTGTGGCTTGGGTAGGCTGGCCGGCAGTTTCTCTTACAGTTTATGTCGTCATTATACATGTATCGGTGGCTTAATTTGTCCATTTTGACATTTATGTTTACCACATATTTAGATTCCATAAACAGAAGATGTACAGTCTTTTTCTTTGTTCTTATTTCCTAAAAATACATTTCACAATGTATTTATGGGGAGTGTGTATGAATTATGCTCAAGCACCGTGCCTTTTTACAAAGGGACTTGAGCATTCA
Organism: Phodopus roborovskii; assembly: GCF_943737965.1. Taxonomy (NCBI): domain Eukaryota; kingdom Metazoa; phylum Chordata; class Mammalia; order Rodentia; family Cricetidae; genus Phodopus; species Phodopus roborovskii. The sequence continues at coordinate 10,655,787 of NW_026125278.1, read as the reverse complement.
TGAATTTTGACATCTAGAACACTCATGAAATTCGTCCTCCAAGGACATCAAGAAATGTTGGTATTGACTGTGTACTTGCAGTTAGCTGAAAGGGCAGATCTTACGAATTCCCAATACAGGCACACACATAAAGGTTAATAACATGTACTGAAGGATGATGATCACTTTCCTCCATAGAATTAATCATGTGCATCAAATAATTTGTACACCTTAAATATATGCAGTTTTTATTACTCAATCACAGCTCAATAGGACTGAATCATTTAAGACACACAGAGGGGATAAAATCTATTCAATAATGCCTACCAGTGAGGAGCAGGTGTTAGATCCCACCAGTTTGATGGGATCTGGGTTCAGCTACAAAACACCTCTCTGGGGTGGATCAGCCCTGTGAGGAAGAGTGAACAACATGTTCAAGATGCTGTCCTCATAGGAAGAGGTCTGAGGGATCAGGCTTATTTGCTGCTGGACTTTGTCTCCTGAGGGAGTGTGCCTATCACTGCCGAGGCTGCCACCCTCTGCTAACTCCCAGCTTGTTTTGGTGATTTTGACATAAGCTGAAGGTGGAAGACTAGGAATCTCCAGGCCTTGTGTAGCAGACTGGGACTGCTGAAGCTTCCAGTTTCATCCCCAGAGCATTGCCAAGGCCCCTTGTGTGCATTAGTAAGTCACCTTTTATAGTGTGTGTACTTTCTGCCAGTTCTGACTCTTCCTAATATGACTCAGATAATAGATGGCTTAGTATCAAACACTCAATACACAGACACAGGTGCAAACCCTCAACACCGCTTTTTATTCACACGCGTGTATGTTTCAAGAACACTTTATGCTACCTTTTCCCTCTCATTCTGTGTCCTAACAACTTGTTGTGATATTTTACTAAGGAGGTCCACCTCTTCCTGTGAGAGCAACAGGAAAACAAACTTCCTCTTTCCAGGAGTGGCCTGAAAAGGGAGCCAGATGCCTCAGCCAGTTATTGTCAGGAAAATGTGTGATTGTCAACTATGGAAAGGTCAGAGTTCTTGTTGGGCACAAAATGACCTGGTATTATAATAGGTAACCCGGAACTAGCATGACTCTTTGTCTGGAAACCTGTTTTCTTACTGACCTTCTTTAACTGACTCACACAGTGCTTACAGTATACATGATGTGTGAAGGAGACATGGGAGATCAAAAATAAACAGTTCTCTCTCTCTCTCTCTCTCTCTCTCTCTCTATCTATCTATCTATCTCTCTCTCTCACACACACATATGCACACACAATTCAAAATAAAGTAAACGTAAGTACTTTAGGATGAGTAACGATTAGATGGCAAACGTCAAGAATGCTATGAAAACTCTACATAAGTTAGATACATGTGGAATGTAAGCATGTCGTTTTCCCATAAACAAATCTGTAAATCAGTAGGATGCTCAATGAAATAAAAGCCTTCAATACAACTGTCTGTCTCCTTTTGTAGAAAGTACATTGACATCATTGTTCATATGGATGCAGATGAAGTAATATTTTTATTTTCTATCTACTGAATACAAAGCCAGCTACTCAAGAGTTCTACTCTTGGTTATACACACCAAGAAGCCCTTGAATATGTTCTTAGCACAAATAAAAGAATTCAAAGCAATTTGGTTTGTAATATGAAAAGCCAACAAAAATAAGTGTTCAGAAATAAACATTTTAGGAAGAGAACTACACGAAGGAGAATCTCATAAATAAACAATAGCATGTAATGTGACGTTGCATGAAAGTGAAAAAGAATGAAGCAAACTTCAACAAATGGATGTTTCCCTAAAAATGTGTAGGAAGAAAAACACAAATGATAGATAGCATCAACTTTGATGTGATTTGTATGTATTTTTAGAGCACAAAACTATTGTCTTAGAATAGATATTTTGGATGGGACTCATCAGAAGCAAGGGGATTGATAAAAATAAATAGTGTAGTAGTTATTTATACATGAGAGATAAAAATAAGCCATATTGGAAAACAGGCTATACATATGGTGGTAAGTGGGTTGTTATTATACATTGTAGGTAGAATGATTTATTCAAATGGTCTTTCTTCTGAATCAAACTTTCAAATCAAAATGCTGACAAATTATTAATGGTGCAGTGCTAGATACATAGTGTTCACAGTATATTTTTAGAAATATTAATATTATCCCATGCAATATATGACCTGTGCTATTGACCCATGGTACTCTCTTTTGCTTCAGACTTTTCAAGTATTCATAGTTCTATCCACTATCATGCTTACACTTACTTCCATTTTGTGTTTTTGATGATTTGTCCTGTCACTTAACTGTTCAAGCAGGACTAACGTTCAGTGAGTAAGACTGTTTATTAGCTTATGGATATGTAAGTAACGTGGTAACTGCACATGAAGAACAATTTTCTTTCAGTTCAATAAATTCCACACTTGACCTTTTATTGGAATTTACACATTCACCAAACTTAACACCTTTCACATAGGAACTGTAATATATTTTATAAATATTAACTCTGGTTTCTATAAAATTTCAGAGTAAGTTGTTAATATTACTATTTAGACATACATTTTACAACATTAAGTTTTAAGAATGTATAGAAGAAAATTAGTTATGTTGCCATTGAAGTATTTTCAGATATTATGGGATGTGTTTTTAAGCTTTTAGAAAATGATATTACTATCTCTTCACAAGGGAATTTGAGACACTTGTCTAGGAAAATTTAGAGTCCCTTCCATCTTTGGTTATTATTTGGTATTACAATACTGTAGACTGGGTAAATTATTTTTAAAAACACAAGCATTTATTTAATTAATGAGTCTGGAAGCTAAAAAGTCTAAGATTTCTGAGTCAATACTGGGAAGGGACTTCATGCTGAGTTGCAACATGGCAAAATGAAGCCCACTGTGACAGAGCTGTTGGAAATATGTAAAAGAGGGCCAAATTTACATCTTTAGGATGTGACTTCTACAACACTGTATTCTCATGTTAAAATAATTAATGTTTTCATGGGCACATTTGCTAAGGCCCATATGCTCTTCAAGGCTCTATCTATCTCATCACAAGCCTGCAAAGGCAATTAAATTATGTGGAGAGGTCATTTAAAATATGGCAGCTTCTATAGAATATTTGGGCATTCGAATATGGAGACTTGGGATGCTTATTGGTAGGCACAGTTGACCCATTGGTTAATGAAGATGATGGACAATTTTTTTTCTCAGGAGTCTGGCATTCATAGCTAGCAGACAAAGAAGGGACATAGGCCTTGTCTTTAGAAAGCACAACACTAGTCATCCATTACTACTTTCAAATTCTTGATTTAGGAGGAATCCAAATTGCATGAGCCATGTAGTTGTGCTACAACCCTTAAATGAGTTCCTGCCTAGCAAGCACAGTGTTGAACAGTCATTTTCAGAATGGTAGAAATGGTAACCACTGATTCTTGGTCATGCCACACTGCTAACATGGAGTACTTTGCACTGCCCCCCTGTGTTAGTGGAAATGCTTAGGGAATCAATTAGAAAAAAAATAAATTTTAGATATAAAACCTTCTGTAGAGAAATAAAATTCGGCACAAAGACCAGAACTAGACAAAATTTTGAAGTAGGTAATTGGTGTACAGTCATGAAATGTAATTATCATCATTCCTTCAGTTTGTTTCCTGGTTGTAACCTCCTCTTCAGCATCAACTTCTACATCTGACCCAATGACAATGCTGTATAATGCCATGATGTGGATGATATATGCTTTTGCAGTCTCTCCTGCTAGCTAGGATCCTCCTACAAAGACAATCTTTCATACAAGAAGTAGAGGAGTTCATTACTTAGACAGGATTATATGACTAAATATTTCAGTGGACAACAGGCTAGAACTTTGAGATATTTATTCTTTATATATCTCTCCATTGTACGTGAGTTTGTGTGTGTGTGTGTGTGTGTGTGTGTGTGTGTGTGTGTGAGAGAGAGAGAGAGAGAGAGAGAGAGAGAGAAAGAGAAAGAGAGACAGAGACAGAAACAAAGGCAGAGGCACACATGGAAACAGAAAGAGAGAGACTGTTACAGAGAGATAAATACTCACAGAGAGCATTTGTTGATCAGAAAGTTAATTCCTTTTGCTTACAAATAAAAAATGTGTCCCTGGGATGCAGGAATGGTTTAACATACAAAAATCTATCTACATGATATACCACATAAACAAACTGAAAAAGAAAGACCACATGATCATCTCCCTAGTTGCTGAAAAAGCCTTCGACAAAATTCAACATCCTTTGATGATAAAGGTCTTGGAGAGATCAGGGATAACAGGAACATACCTAAACATAATAAGAGAAATATACAGTGAACCAACAGCCAACATCAAACAGAATGGAGAGAAGCTTAAGGCGATCCCTTTAAAATCAGGAACAAGACAAGGATGCCCTCTCTCTCCATATCTCTTCAATATTGTACTTGAAGTTCTAGCTAAAGCAATACAATAACAAAGGAGATCAAGGGGATACGCATTGGAAATGAGGAAGTCAAACTTTCTCTATTTGCAGATTTTTGATAGTTTACATAAGTGACCCAAAAATTTCTACCAGGCAACTCCTACAGCTGATAAACACCTTCAGTAAACTAGCAGGATACAAGATAAACTCAAAAAAAAATCAGTAGCCCTACTTTTTTCAGACGACAAAGAGGCAGAGAAAGAAAGCAGTGAAACATCACCCTTTACAATAGCCACAAGCAACATTAAGTATCTTGGGGTAACACTTATCAAAGAAGTGAAAGGCCTATATAATAAGAACTTTGTGTCTTTAAAGAAAGAAATTAAAGAAGATACCAGAAAATGGAAAGATCTCCCATGCTCTTGGATAGGTAGGATAAATATAGTAAAAATGACAATCTTGCCAAAAGCAATCTACAGATTGAATGTAATCCCCATTAAAATCTCAGCACAATTCTTCACTGACCTTAAAAGGATAATAATCAAAATTATATGGAAAAACAAAAGACCCAGGATACCAAAAACAACCCTGTACAATAAAGGAACTTCAGGAAGCATCACCATCCCTGACTTTAAGCTCTACTACAGAGCTGAAGTCCTGAAAAAAGCCTGGTATTGGCACAAAAATAGACAAGTAGACCAATGGAATTGAATTGAAAATCCTGATATTAACCCCCACACCTTTGAACACCTGATTTTTGACAAAACAGCTAAAAGTATACAATGGGGGGGAAGCATCTTCAATAAATGGTGCTGGTGCTAGCACAATTGGATGATGGTATGTAGAAGACTGCAGTTAGATCCATGCCTATCACCAGGCACAAAACTCAAGTCCAAATGGATCAAAGACCTCAACATAAATCCAGCCATACTGAACCTCTTAGAAGAGAAAGTGGGAGGTATCCTTGAACAAATTGGTATAGGAGACAACTTCCTGAACATAACTCCAGGAGCGCAGACACTGAGATCAACAATTAATAAATGGGACCTCCTCAAACTTAGAAGTTTCTAAAAGGTAAAGGACAAAGTTGACCAGACCAAACGGCAGCCCACAGACTGGGAAAAGATTTTCACCAATCCTACATCTGACAGAGGGCTGATCTCCTAAATATACAAAGAACTCAAGAAACTAGTCACCAAAACACCAAGAAACCCTATTAAAAACTGGGGTATAGAACTGAAGAAAGAATTCTCAAAAGAAGAAATAAAAAAGGCTGAAAGACACTTAAGAAAGTGCTCAACATCCTTAGCTATCAGGGAAATGAACATCAAAACAACTCTGAGATACCATCTTACTCCTGCCAGAATGGCTAAACTTAGAAACACCAATGACAACTTATGCTGGAGAGGATACGTGAAAGGGGAAAACTCCTCCACTGCTGGTGGGAGTGCAAAATTATACAGCCTCAGGAAAATGGGTATCAGTCTACCACAGGACCCAGAAGTCCCCCTCTTAGGCATATACCCAAATGATCCACATCCATGCAACAAAGACATCTGTTCAACTATGTTCACAGCAGCATTATTTGCAATATCAAGAACCTGGAAGCAACCTAGATGCCCCTCAGTTGAAGAATGGATAAAGAAGATGTGGCACATCTATACAATGGAATACTACTCTGCGGAAAAAAAATACAATGGAATATTGAAATTCGCAGGCAAGTGGATAAAAACCATCCTGAATGAGTTAACCCAGTCACAAAAAGAGGAACATGGTATGTACTCGCTCATATATGGATTTTAGACATAGAGCAAATGATCACCAGCCTATAATTCACACCTCCAGAGTAACTAGGATACAAGGAAGATTCTAAGAGATTCATATAAAGTCCCTCACAGAAGAGGGAAGGGACAAGTTCTCCAGAGCACATGGGAAGTGGGGGGGGGGGCAGTGAGGGGAAAGGGAGCTAGGAAAAGCGAAGGGGAGGAGAGGAAAGCAAGTGGGACTAGGAAGATTAAGTCAGGGGAGGAATGGATGAGAGAGAGAGAGAGAGGGAGGGAGGGAGAGAGAGACTGTAAAAGAGGGAGCCATTATAGGTTTGAAGAGAAAACTGAACCTAAAGAAATGTCCAGAGGCCTACAAGACTGACCCCAACTAACAATTTGACTAACAGTAGAAAGGCTACCATAAATGCCCTTCCCTGATAGTGAGATCAATGACAAACTTATCCACCATCATGGAGCCCTCATCTAGTAGCTGATGGAAACAAGTAAACATACACAATTAAACACTGAGCCAAACTGGAATCCAGATGCAGAAAGGGAGGACAAGATCAAGCTGCAGAAACATGTAGAGACAGCTGACCTGAATAAGGAGGAGCTAATGGGCCCCCAGACTGGTAGCTGGGAATCCAGCATGGGACTGACTCTGAACATGGGTCTCAGCTAGAAGCCCTGGGCTGTCTAAGGGACCTCAGACAGTGGAACCAGGTGCACTAAAGTACTTTGGGGGTACTTCCCCCATGGAGAGATCCTGTCTTAACCTAGAGACAGAAGAGAAGTCCTAGTCCCTACTCAAGTGACTTGATAGATTTAGGTGATCCCTCCTGGAGGGCATCACCCTACATATTGAGTGGGTGGGCATGGGAGGGGAGTATAGTCGGGTTGCATGTGAGGGTAGGAGAGAGGGAAAGAGGGAAGGAGGAAGGGAGCGAGAGGGAACTGGGATCAAACTGTAAAATAAAAATGAAAATAAATTAATATAAAAAATATAAAATGTGAGTCTCCAAGAGCTTTGAAGTTTGGACCATGTTCAGTTAAAGTGATTCTTGTATAGCTCCTCCCAGTTTTTCTTTGGAGTCAGAACATTAGGCCATTTCTTGCTTTGAAGAATGCAAGCAAGGATTTGACCTGGCTAGATTCACCTGTGGCAATTGGGTGGAGATAGCTTCACTGGAGACCTGTGACCTGCTTCCTAGTCATCCACAGACACCTAGCTCTTGACAGAATTCCCCAGGAATTTCTCAGAGACGAGGCAGGCTGTTTATGTTTTTATAGGTATTAAACTTGTGATCCCGAAGCGTGTCTGTACTATATTCAAACTGCATATTGTCATCACACACACACACACACACACACACACACACACACAATTGTGAGCCCCTGATGATGAATGTCCTCATCCTTATAGTTCATGGTAGGAGGCTGTCATGCATAATTCAGTGAGCGAAAGAGTAAAGGGCAGAGGTGGACTGCTCCTCTTGTCCATAAGGGCTTTCTCACTTAATGCTCTAACTTCTCCACATTCTAGAGGTCTTCTTACAGAACCCTAAGTGAAAAGAACACTTTTTCAGTTCAGCAACAATTAATAAAAAAATAAAGAAATAATACAATCAAAATAAATTATCTGTGTTTTGAACATCTGGCTTTGGAACTTTGACATACATGTTCCTAGAATATGCATGGAAATGGGTGGAAATTTTTGCTAGTTATCCAGGCAGATGAGTCAATGCTTGCCACAAGTTATTCAAATAATGAAACAGTGTAAGAGCGTCAGGCAGTGAAGGGTAGCAGTAACTGGGGACTGAACTTTGGACCACCTACTTGTTTCCAACTGCAGCCCTGAGTGTTCTGAGCTCTGTATATTTTTTTTCACTTCACTCTCTAAGTGATGATATTCGATTTTAAAATATCAAATCAGAAGTAAAAAATGCCCTGCCAGTGCATGCAGGTTGAAAGCCTTCTGCACACATTTTGCAGGCAGCCATGTTTTCGCCCTTTGCTAACTAACTCACTTTGCAGCATAAACTGCAGTTCAAAAGCTTCTTCCTAAATCACTATCTTGTTCATGATAAATTGCCGTGATAAAAGCGCTTCATCTGGGGGAAGAAGTGAGTGTTCATTGTGCTAATGTGCCCAACATCTGTCATTTTCTCTCCCTAAATACTTTGTCACAGCAAGGGACATAAGCCTAAAAGAGCAGGTCGGTAAAGTACATTTTCATTTCAAGACTCACTATATATGATGTAATTTGGAGGCTGAGATGATTAAGTCTGGTTTCTCTCCCCTTCCTTTCAGAACCAAAGAGTTAAGCAGGCTAAGTATAGAAACGGCAAGGTCCACATTCCCTGATAAAATAACTGCTATTTCCAGGAGTTATTCTAACTCAGATTGCAAGGGTGGAAACCGATTCTTATGTGCTCATTCACACACAGTTAAGTCATTCTGTCTGTTGATAAGGACCATGTATTTTCTACTGACTTGGGAAAGGAGTATTTATAGTCCGTTAACAACACTGTCAGAGGAAACCTGGGTGGTACCCTGTCAATTCAATTAGCTGGAGACCAAGAATTATTATAAAAAGGGAGGAAGCAGATACCCACTGTTGAAAAAGACTTCTTCCCTCAGCATGGTACACACACATGATACACATTCAAATGCATTTTAATAACTGAATGTTGGGAAACGAGTGCCATAAATATTTTTACTAAAAGAAAGCTGCTATGATAGTGAAAATTTGTGGCAGAGAAATTACAAATGAAATACTCTTTGTTAACAGAGACTTTATTTTCTCACTCTTCTCCATTTATTTAATTGTTTTTGAGACATTCTCTTTGTCTTCTTCTTCTTTTTTTCCCTGTCAAATTAGGTAGCCAAGGAGACAGGGAAAAGTGATATATCTATCCTACACGGAAGAAGATAAAGTAGAAAATAGTCCTTATATAATTAGTGTCCATTGGGAAGTAAGGGATTTTATGTGAATTTTCACTACCCTAAACAATGTACTTTAATCACTTTCAGCTTTATTCACATCCTTTTCCCCTTCGCCTCCCACTGACAGACCGAGTCCTCCCCAAGTTGATGCCATTCTGTATTCATGACATTCATTTTTATATTTAGCCACCACACGTGCTGGCTATTTTTATGCCAACTTGATACAAGCGAGGGTCATCAGAGAGGAAGGAACCTCAACTCAGAAAATAAATTCCTCCAAAAGATTGGGCTATAGGTAAGACTGTAGGGCATTTTATTAATTAGTGATGAGCGGGGAGGGCAGCCCATTGTGAGTGGCGCCATTCCTGTGCAAGTGTCTTGGGTTCTATAAGAAAGCATGCTGAGCAAGACATAAAGAAGGAAGAAGGCAGAAAGCAGCTCTGCTCTATGCCCCCTGTGTTAGCTCCGGCCTCCAGGTTCCTGCCCTGTTTGAGTTCCTATTCTGATTTCTTCCATTTTTTTTTTTTTTTATTATTATCGTAACTTACCTCCTTGGTTTGGTATATTCCTAGGCATTTTCTTTATAGTTGAGGCTACTGAAATAGGAGTTTAATTCTTAATTTTATTCTCAATATGATCATTAATGATATATAAAGAAAAGTAGTGACATATTCACTGATTTTGCACCCTGCTGCTTTGCTGAAGGTGCTTTTCTAGTTTGAGTTTTCCCATCTACTCTTGAGTCTTTATGCTGGTGATCACAGCACCTGCAAATCTGGGCTATTTGACTTCCTCTTTATATGTTTATACTGATGTTCTCAAAGTCCCTTGCCTTTCTTTCGCCATGGCGAAGAATTTGGTTACTAAGATGAAGAATAACAGACACCCTCATTACTCTTTCTTTTAAAAGGCTGTTCGCCTGTGCCCATTTATAATGTTGGCCACAGGCTTGTCACATAATAACCTTTACTACACAGAGGCATATTATTTCTATTCCTATGTTCTAAAGGGCTTTTACTGAGGCCTACTGGCTGAATTTTATCAATATCTTAAAGGCTATGTTGCTATGCAGAGGCTTGAGGTAGGACCCATACATGCATGTAAATGGACTCCACAAAAAAATAACCTTAAATATTTTTAGGATAATTAGCATTTAAAATTTTTTAATCTAAGAAATATGTAAATAAAGAGAGGAACAGGTGAAAGATTGTTTAAGGAAACATATTTAAACTCAAGTATCCATTTTTCATGTTACTATTCCACTGAGAAATACCTGTTTAAACAAGATTCTACTTAGTCAAAAGTTTGTTTAATAACCATGTTTTTGAAGATTATTAACAATCCAGTATGCATATTTGTAATCTGTGGAGATTAGCAAAGTATGAAAGTACAATCAGCTCCATGTGAAAGCACATGGGGCATGTGTGCTCTGAAGAGACAATAAGTAAACTGATCAAATCATTTATAAATCTGAGGTGTGCCACTTTGTTTCCAAAGAAAACTGAGTAAGTTCTCATGTTATCTCAGAAATGGTGACTCATTTTAGCTTTAAAAAGTCATGTTGGTCAACCTTCCACAATCAGACTGAAGAATGAATATATATATATTATAAATAAATATATATATATATATTAATATTAAACACATTGGAGGACAGATATCCAGAACTTACATAAAATCAGACACAGGGATGAACATTTGTAATCCCAACACTTATGGGAGGCAAAGCCAGGAGAATTCAACTATCCTGGCATGTAAAGTAGTGAACAGCAAAAACATCCTCTGTCAAACATGGTAAAAGGTGAGGAAAGAATTCCTAAGGTCTTTTGACCTCCATACTTGTATTGTGGCAAGAATGTGCTCACACTTTGATACAGAAAAAACAAACACAGAGACACAGATACAGATGTGCACATACACACACACACACACACACACACACACAGAGAGAGAGAGAGAGAGAACATTAATAAAATAAACAATGTTAACGTTCATTCTTGGTATAAGAGATTTTTAAGAAGTAAAAATATGACAATCACATTACACAAAATTAGCCACAAAACAAACAATAACAAAAAAGTGCCCCCTTTTAAATCAGGTTTTATAGAATATTTACAGAATCAATTATATAAACTCACTTAGGAATACAGCAAATATGTAATAATAAATCAATACAGAACCAGTAATATACTGTTCTTGGCATCATTTTGTTCTTTATAACTCTCATTTTATACATGTTTGTGCTTCTTTGAGATTATATTTATTGTAAATAAATATATATGATATATAAATATATACACCAGTAATGTAATGGGCATATGAATTTAGCAATATTTGCAGGCAATAAATAGACTATAAAAGTTTAATAGAATTTCAGAGTTTAGTAAGACCTTATGAGGAGATAACAAGAAGCTTGGTCAAATTATGGGTAAATCTAAATAGATGTGCTACTGTGTGTTTCTAAAGAAAACCGAGTGAGCTGTCACATTATCTCAGAAATGGTGACTCATTTTAGCTTAAAAAAAAAAAAAAAGGCATATTAGTCAATATCTTTCACAATCAGTCTGAAGAATATTTAAATATATTAGAAACAAATCTTTGGTGTGTGCTAACATGATTGAATAAGTTTTCAATAAATTGGATTTATTGTAAAATAAATAAGACCTCAGGGAATGTATGGGTTGCAAAAATATATAATTGTGCTGGTGACTGAAACGCATCAAATAGCAGGTGTGACAACCGATAGCTAAAATGATATTTGATGGAAATTCGTTGAAGGTTGAACTTCATTTTATTCCTTTTTCATTTAGTCTTCAGAAATGCAGGATAGACGGTCTAAAATGGAAACAGATGAAATAAATTTCCACATGGGTTCTGCCAGTCCTCATCTTCTTGGTGAGTTCTTAGGAAAGCCAGAATCCATTCTGAGAGAGTGACTGCATCTCTAGGATCTGTGAATTACTTCTCCATTCCATCAGCTGAGAAGCTGGCACCATTTGGTAGAGTGAATCCAAGGCAATGAAAGGCAAGCTCGGGCGTTAGGCTTTCAGAATTTTGCTTTCTTTCTCTGGTCTCTTGACCATCCACTGCTCTACCTCTTCCTCTTCCTCCCTTCAGCCTTTAAGTCCCTTTCCCGATTTTATGTTCTAACGCTCTCAAATACCATTTGCATGCAAATTCATAATCATAAATCTTTCAGAAATTAATCATTAAAATGTGTAGATAGGTTCTTGATGTTCTGAAATGAAACACAATTTCACTCTACTGGAATAAGGAATAGAAAGTCCATGCAGGAATACGATTTCAGGTTGCATGGGAAATTTATTTTTTTTTTCAAATAAAAAATAGTCTTTCCTCAGTCTATATGCTAATAACCTTACAGCAGTTATACAGTGACACTTGCTGTCAATCAGAAAAAAAAAAGGAAAGAAACCTATGTGTTCCCACAAACTTAGTTTAGTTTACTGAAAAAAGTAAATTTCATTGTTTTTAATCTGTTGTGTTCTTTCCAGTGCATCAGTGATTTTTTTCAAGAGCTAATATTAAAATGTCTTTGATGTTTAAATTATGTACTGCATTTATGTCTGCCGTTAAAGGTTTATGAACTGTATGAAAACTGATACATCATTATATTAAATAGCATGTAAATTCAGGAATATATATGTGTATATATAAAATATATTTATTTACATTACATATTAAATAAATGTAAAAATGTTTTTACTTTTGAATCAAAGACCTATTATAAAATAGCTGGAAGTAATTCATATAATTGAATAAGTACCTTTTTATTAAATAAAGTAATTGGTTCTAAGATAAAATATGCATATGGTTGAAATAGATTCTAAATAATCTTGGATATCTTATGGATAGAATGTGGTTTACTTGTTATTGTTAGAACCCAGAGGAAAAAAATCAATACTTTTAAAAATTACAATAAAGTGCATTTTCAGCTTTGATATTGTGTTTAAAATACAAGTACAACCTACTAAGGAGAGATGCTTAGTATCTACAAAATGAAGTATATTCATTTATTAATCATTTATTAAATATTTAATGAGGTATAAATAAATAGATGCTTACTCCCTTTTGTATGTTAATACACAGCATAACACATTTCAATATCCATGTATTTTAACTTAGCCACTAACTTCAGAAAATGCCATTTTCCATGTAATTTGTTATACTCTATAATAAGTGACTTTTAAAAAATTTATATAAGAGTGTTTCATAAAAATTCCAAAGTCTTCCCCTTTTTTGAAGATGACAAAAATTAAATCCCAGTTTCTGTATGGATTGTATGCTTTTATTCATGACATATTTTGCAATTTGGATTAGCACTAGTTTCACGAACTCTAAGATGAGATGTTAATGCCTACCCTTCCTCCCTGAAGGAGCTGTTGAGAAGGAGGGATAAGAAGATTATTTTAGATGGTGGAAATAATATTAAACTCATAAAGTGCAATTTTCTATTTACAGTGTAGTCTTGGTAAATTGCTTTATATTCTCTTACCACCACGACCAAATTATTCAAAGCTGACAAAAGATTTCATATCCTGACAATAAATATGGGCTTCTATTCTATATACAAATTCATAGGGTTCAACCTATAGTTTCTAAAATAAAGATAATCCAACTACAAAATTTGTTGACTTCCTTCAATGTATGCTTTGGTTTGACTTCCACACTCATTGATTAATTTTGTCAGTAGGATTCCATTAACATTCAGTTCTCTTATAGATCCGGCCTTCTCAATCTGGTTTATGGTGGGTAGCTTTACTATGAATCACATTAAAGTTTAAAGAAAGCTAGAAGAAAATGACTGTGCTAAATCAGTGCCAATTGTGCTATTACCATCATTGTATTCAACAGCATGATTTATTTGTTAAACTTCAAATTAACCAAACAGTAAGAGACAATTATCATTGCTTTTTAGAGAGTATTAATTCTTTGTCAAAAATCATTCACCCTGGAGAATACTTTTGACGATACATCTGATGTTCAACAGAATGATCAAAAGAATGTATTCAGTTCAGAGGTAAACTCATTTAAAACACCAGTCCTAAAGGTAGAACATTATCTAGGAGGTTGGAATGAGCACTTTTAGCTGTCACTGGGTCACAATCTAGCATCATATGGGTTGACTGTCTAGGAGAGTTGGCTTGTGGTAGGGATGTCTCTATGGGACTGTCTTAAATAAGTCTATATAGTTGACAAGACCCAGCCCGCCATAGGTGGATCCAGTTCCTGGGAAGAAGATGCTGAATTGTGTAAAAGTGGAGAAATGGAGTTAGTCATAGGCAAGCAAGTAACATATAAGTGGTAGCTGTGGATGTCTCAAGCTTTGCCGCTGTGACTTCCACACGATGATAGACTACAGCTGGGAACTGTAACCTAAAACCCACCTTTCTTTCCTAAGTTGCTTTTAGTCAAAGCATTTTGTCATCATAGCAACAGATCTAGGAAACCAGAACAGGGGTTAAATAATAATCTAATTAAAACATGACTCTTCATGACTCTCTGACCAAGGGCCCACTGATGTCTCGTATAACTTCATTTCCTAAAAGTTTAATTAAATTCTTTCCTATTATACTTATAGCATGTCATTATGTCAACAATACGAGTAGTTTCTCAAGGAATTTCAGGCAAGGCATGACAACATAGACACAAATACACTGAGGAGTCCAGAGAGACCTGGAGAGTGGACGTGGTTCAGGCTTTGAATCTTATTTGAGTTAAATCTCATAATATCATCTCATGAGTGGCTTGGGTGAATTTCTCCAATGCTATATTTGAAGGGTATTTTATAAAATTGTAGCTTTAGAGAAAGTTGAGGGTATTAGGAGAATTTTAACAGCACCTCACACAGCTATTAGAACAACAGAAAAGTTTTATTGTCTATTTTAGGGTACTCACATTTGTGATTTTTTTTTTTGCTACTAAGAATAATGTTGACTGTGTAATAAGAGACATTCTATTCTGTTTGTGGGAAAGTGAGACAGATGATGGTAATGCCAGAAATAAATATTTGCAGCATTTGAATCATAAGTGATTTACTTCCAAGCAGCAGCTGAGTTCTGTTGTCAAAGGCTGCATCATCCTTGCAATGATGAATTCTTAATTCTTGACTTTCTTTCATATCCTTTATTTTTGAGTCAGAACATCTTCTTAAAGTTTATGGAATGTGAATACAAAATGCTCATTTTTAAAACCCAAGAAACTATGTTTTTTGTGATTTCTGAGCTTCACCTGTTATTACAAGAAATGATTTTCTACTGTAAAGCAGAGAGTGGATGAGAGTGTATTCTATGACCAAGTCCCAGCAGTGTAACTGAATAATACCCTAATATTTAGGGATTTTCTTCCATATGCTGGATATATTTTGGGACAATAGATAAAAATATCAAAAGCAGAAACAAAGTTTATATTCTGAAACAAAATTGCTCATTTAATAATTTCTTGACATGTTTTTTTGCTAATTATTTCATGAAATGTTTTATAGTATATTCCTTTATATTGCTTAGAATTATAAATTTATTAGAAGTTTGGGTCTATTGAGAGAACTGGATTATATTGATGAACAATTTTATGTTAAGAACTTACATATATTTCATCGTTTTCCAGAATGAAGTGGAATCTTTTCATTTCTAATTGTTGGATTAAATACTTGGATTCTTATCAGCTAGTGAGTGATTAATTAATTAATTAATATTGCTTAAGTTTGAACTCTGTAGCTTTCATATGCTAGGCAAAAGCTCTGACAGTGATATATACACCAACCTTTGCTTTTTTTAAAAAAATGTTTAAACAATATTTGCTTTTATTTTTTCATTTTTAAGTGCATGAGGAGGTGCCAGGCTTGCATGACAAGTGATTTTACCTGATGAGTCACCTTGCTGTCTGCCTGTGCTTTTTTTTTTTTTTCTTATTTTGAGACATCGTTTTAAGAAAGGGTTTAGGTTCATTCTAAACTCACCACATAGCTTACCAGCTTACCTGGGCTTTGAACTTGAAACTCTTCTGCCTCTGATTCCCAAGTTCTGGGATTATGTTTGCCACTACACTAAAGTTACATTTCAGAATAATCTAAAATCTAGTGTTCTTTATTAAAAACTGATATTTTAATTCAAGTTGTTAATACCACCTAAGCAACTAAAAGCACATATATTTTGAAATACTATCTCTTGGTGAGCAAATATGCATTACACATGACAATATTTTTAGATGAGGAACATTCGTGGAGTTGTGTGTCTAAAGGGCAGATTGTGTTAATTATTTCCTAGTTTCGTGGTAATCACCATGCCCAAGGCAAATTACCGAAGAAGGGTATGGCTTGGAGTTCTAGATAGAAGTCATCCCCATTACAGAAGGGGGAGCATAGCAGCTTGCTGACAGCATGGCTTCGGAGCAGCATTTGAGAGCTCTTACTCCGTCCACAACCAGTCAGAAAAAAAGAGCACCCTGGAAATGGCAGGAGGTTTTTGAGACTTCAGAGTTTGCTCCCAGTGACTTGCCTTCTCCAGCATACATCCTAATCTTCAATCACCCACCAACCAGGTAACCAGCACTCATGTCCTGTGACTTATTGAGGACAGCTTAATCAAACCACTGCAGAGAAACAGCTGGTGATTGCAAGTCTACCCAAATGCAGCAGGAGCTGTACCTAGGGGATAACACCCTCAGCATTGTGAGAACTTGCTCTCATTGCACTCTTTACGAAACTATCATTCCACTTCAACATGGAGTTAAATTTGTCAAACTACTATACGAAACGTATACACATACCCACAGAATGCAATGCAGATAAAAAATTGCTAGAGAAAAATATTATTACTTATACAGGAGGTTGGGAAACTTTCTGTGGAGCAAAATCTAGAAAGATGAGTTCTCTGAGAATTCTGAACCCCTTTGAGAAATATCAAAGGTGGACAAAGTGGAGAATTTTTTTCTGAGTGTTTAGCTAAAATAAGGAGTGTCTTAATTTACCCTATTAGTATAATAACATCTGCTTGCTCACTGAAGCATTTTCCCCCAGAGGCTTAACACTAGTGTGGAGAAAAAAAAAAAAAAAAGTTTCCTTTTCTTATTTCAAACACTTAACAAACATTCTTAAAGACAACAGCTGATACAGAAATTAAACTCACAATAGGTAAGGATATATATATATATATATATATATATATATATATATATAATGTCTTGCTGTGAAGCTGGAGCATATGTATGCAGGGTCCCATTCTGGAGGGCTGGGTCCAGTTGTTATTGACCTAAGAGTGCTCTGTAGGTGGGGTCTGGAGATTAGAAGTCTTCAGGGGTTTGGGAGTGGCCATTTGTGCTCCTGGAGGTGCTTACATATCTGGTTATCTCCACTGTACCTTCTAAGTTATAAAATTAGTTGTAACCTGATAACAATAATTGTACATGATCAAGTCAAATTAATGGTTCTGAATAAGATGTGTCTCTAAAGAACTCTGAGAGGACTTTGATTATGGTCTTGAAAAAAAAATACTCATAGTAAAAAATGATGAAATCATGTATGGTGGATGATAAGTTAGATAGCTTTTTAGGAAAATAAGCATCTGTATGAAGTTGTATGCTACATACTTAATTGCTAAATGCTTAAATTTGAATTTAGAACTTAGATTTACAAAAGTGAGTGATATAGTTGTATCCAAAATGTTGAATGTTTAAAAAATGGTTTAATCAGAGCAGTTATATACATGTTATTATTTTCACCTCACCTGGCTTCAGTAACACATCTCACCATGCTGCTACATCTCTCTTAGAGACCCTTCATTGTTTGTTTTTAACACATGGAACACATATGCGTAGCTGGTGCCTGTGGGGGTCAGAAGACTGCTCCAGGTTCTCTGGGAGTATTTACAGGTGGTTATGGGCAGCTGTGCAGGAGTTCAAAGTTGAGTGTGGGTCCTCTGTAAGTGCAGCCCATGCTCCTGACTTGTAGAGCCATTACTCCAGATCCTCTAGAAGATGATTCTGTGAAGTAATCACTAACGTGTCCCTACAAAGAGGGACAGCCAGCATCTCCAGTAATAATACTAAAAACATGAAAGCTCCATTTCCAAAGCGGTTTGCCGTGTGAGGTACAGAATCAAAACAATTTAAACAGAATGTTTTTAAAGTAATGAAAAATCTTCACTTCAACAAGTAAAACATTAAGCTTAAACACAGCTTTACTTGGACTCGGCCAATGCAATCCAAATTTACTGTGAGAAGTAGCACTCTTGGCCAATCTTGGATCTCTAGCCTGTGTTCTGTTTCTTAAGTATTACCATGGTTTCTGTACACAAAAATTTGTACAAGGTCAGTTTTCTTCATTTTAGGCTACCTTACTAGATTTTAAACAAGCCACATATTATTGATATTTTTACAACTCTAAAGTAGATACCCATCTTCTATTTCAATATCAGGAACACACCACACAATATTTCAATATTATGTCACCATATCTTTTATTGTATGAGTTTCTTTTCAAAGGGCTGATCAAAATTAATATGGTTCCTCTACCCAATGGCATTTATTTTGGTTATAAGATTAGAAATGTAAATTTGCAATAAAAGAAGAAAATAAGAGACTGGTTTTAATGAATATTTTACGCATGACTAATTAACAGAATCCCCTACAGGAATTTGGAAGTAATAAGGAATTGACTGAAAATAAATTAAAAATTAATAAAGGAGTCTCCAAACAACATTGTTTATGAACATTTAACAGTTGCCTTCTTAGTTATGAATATTTCAAGCTGTTTTGTTATTCTGCACGTATTATTCTTGTAGTGTTCATAATTTTAGGGGTGATTAGACAAAAGGGGACTAACACGCGAAACAAAGTGTCTTAAAATGATAAAAGTCTACCTTGGGAAAACTTGCTAATGTAAAAATAATGGCTTACTATTCATGTTTTTTGTCTAACAATGTATGCTAAGTAACCTGATTGTATATAAAGATGAAAAGTCTTTGGAAAGAGCAAAAGGACAGCCAGGGGCTTCACTTATGAGAACAATGTGGATTCTTGCACAGAACATGTCTTTGAGTTGATAATAATGCTGCTGTTTGTGAAGTATTCAGAAATTAGTTTAAATGATAGACTTAAATGATGAATAAAATTAGTTTAAATAAATTGGCAACAACACCATCCCACATGGAATCTTACCAAGTCATACTTCTTCTAGTATATTTGGCCTTAATTTATTATAGTACTAAATATTTGTGGGTGGCTTTTCCTCAGAGTTTTCAAACTAAACGCATAAGTTGGAGGACTTAAGTTGTAATGTGTCAAGAGTAAATAAAAACAGAATTTTCCTTTTTTTCTTAGAACTAAAATGGAGAAATAAAAAAATCAAGTAGCAATTATTTCTTTTACTTATCTTCTCTCAATGAAAATGGAAAATGCTGAGTGATATCAAATGTGGTCTCACTATAAAGGGTGAAGCATATTCAGATAAATGTGTTGCATAAGAAGAAAATGAAAATGCAATTTTCAGATGCACAGGAAGCCTTATCTTGATTCCCGTGGACACAGGACATTTTGAATAATTGATTTTGCATTCACAAATGATGGACATATCTCAATAGATAGCAAAACAGGAAGCAATTTGAAATTTTCACAAGGATAGAACATACATTTCTTACAACATGAAATCTTTCAGCACCTAAAACTCAGATGTAACAACATTTTATAGAGAAGTGATAGATCTCTGAGTTTTTGTAACCCTAACACATGGTAAAAGGAATAGATTAGAGTACCATTCTTCTTTAACATTCTTCTCAAACTAGAATTCACAATAGGGGATTTTTAATGTTCTTAAAAACACTGCAATACTTCTAACAAGAAATACCTCCTAATGAACCCAAGAGTTTTAGTACCAAACTTAATTGTAAATGTCTTCAATTTGGTCTTTACTATCATTTTACTCTCCTGCTATCTGGGAGACAAATGTTCTGGTGCCTTTCTGCAGCACACTCATCGCTTATAGAGTAGCTTTTTAAGAACGACTGATCAAAATCAGTATCAGCTAATGTGGCTTATGTTTCTTCCTGTGAGTTGAGTTCTCAACGGTATGGCACATGGCTTCCTGAGGCAGAACAAAGGAGACAAATGGGTGTGGTGCTGTGCTCAGGGAGTAGTGTGCACACTTGGTTGTAAAAGGAGGATGTGCCCTCCCTGAAAGAGTAGAAAGGTGACATAAGAAAGGGAGAAAGAGATAGGAAGAACCCCTGTCCTTCCTTTGATGTCAATGGCACAAGGAGGGCGATGCCTTCGACTGTCTTGCAAGAGTTCCTTGGAATATATTCTGTAAAACTGAATTATTATTCTTGCTTTGTCTTTCTCGGTGTACCTGTGTGTCTGTGTCTGCATGAGTTGCTAGAATCCCCTGAAACAGAAGTTAAAGGCTGCTGTGAGCCACCAGATGTGGATGCTGGTAACCAAGCTTGGGTCCTCAGGAGAGGTAGTATATGCTCTTTACTGCTGGTCTAGCTCTGTAGTTCTGAGTGATGTAATTAAGAAAAACTATGGAAAATGAGTGTGAGCACTAGCAGGTAATGATCATGTGTCCATATTCTCAATCATGTTCCATTATAAAATTACCCTCGGCACTTTAAAAAGTGCCCATTCTTTTATTTTAGTTTTTAGCTCATCTGCAAATTTTCAAGGTTTTACAGCATAGAATGATCTCTTTCTGTGTCAAGTAAAGTGAATATTTGGTAATATTGTTTATTACTCCTACCATTGTTATGAGAACTGAGTTAGGATATTCATTTCGATTTAGAAACAGTAATAAGAGTGAATATCATTTATGAAAATATCTTGAGGGGTGAAGTAAAACCTTTCAGTTTTATTAGTTGAATTATAGTATCATCTAAAGTAAAATAAAAAATCAGAAACTCTGGAAATAGAGTTTTGCAATTGTTTTGCATTTCACGTTACTCATTGTAGAAAATTCATACAAGTGGGTTATGAGACTGCCTATTATTTCAAGCTGATACCAAAGGAGATATATATATATATATATATATATATATATATATATATATATATATATATGTCTATATGTCTATATTTGTGTGTGTGCATGTGTGTGAAATTTGTCTTATAGTAAAAATGATATCTCTGCCTTTGAAGTGAGCAGAGATCTCTTAGTGTTTTAATTCTTTACTCTTTTCATTTTCATAGCAAGTGTTTTCTTCTTAGGTATTTAAATGACACTTTAAAATTTTAATGTTCTTCCCAGTCTTCCCCAAAGTTAGTGTCTAGAATCGTGGTTGTGTTTTCTTCTTGTAAGCTACTTCTCTCATCCTGTGCAGCTTAGGCTAGGAAAGAGCTTTGGTCGCTCCGATGTTGTCACTAGGAATATTATTGTTTTGTTTAAAAGCATAGAATACCGTAATGGCTGTATTAATGTGGCACAAAAGGACCACATCATTTTACATGAGATATCTCCAAAAGTTCTACAGACGTGGGAACTATCAATGCATTTCTCCAAAACTAATGAAGAGTGTCCAGTTTTTATGATTTTGGGAATTTGTTTTCCAAGTGTTAACAATTGAATAAATAGCATTTCATTATCCAAGACACTGAAAAGGAGCCAGACAACTGGTAGATTTTCCTTTGCCTTCAACAATACAAGTAATGCTTCCCTAG
Source organism: Phodopus roborovskii (assembly GCF_943737965.1). Classification (NCBI taxonomy): domain Eukaryota; kingdom Metazoa; phylum Chordata; class Mammalia; order Rodentia; family Cricetidae; genus Phodopus; species Phodopus roborovskii. The sequence continues at coordinate 10,634,002 of NW_026125278.1, read as the reverse complement.
AAAGCCTGGTTCCAGATAGGGTGGGATTTGATGGGAGTAACAGCACGTCTAGATATGCCCATATGTCTATAGTGCTTGTATTTTTTTAATTTATTTTATATAACCAAGTCCATTTAAATGAAAACAAACAATTATAGACAATATTTGGGAATTTGGACGTTGTTCTTTCCAAACTACTTCCTGCTGGTAAGGGGCGCTGTCATGGGGGATTTGAAGAAGATTCAGAAATCCTGGCTGTAGTCTGTAAGACTGCTTTGTCCAGCTGTTTTGAATGTAGGATCACCTGGTACTCTGTTTCAGGCGGTCTGGCTTGATCAAACCACATTAGTCTGGAAGGAATCCTCATCTTTTCATTCTCTGTGGAAACAAAAATAGAAATCCTTTTCCCCAGTAACTTGTCCTTCAACTTAAATTTTGGAGTCAAAGCGTTTTTTTTAATTTAATTTATTATTTTACATGTCGATCCCAGTTCTCCCTCCCTCCCTCCCTCCCTCCCTTCCCCTAGCCCGCCCTCTTTCCTTCCCTCCCTTTTACCCTCTCTGCCCTCTCACATGCACTCTAACCCCCTCCCCTCCCATCCCCCCACCCCAATTCCATGTGTAGGGGAATGCCATCCAGTTGGGGTCATGTAGATCTGACAGGTCCTGTGAAGTAGGGACTAGGGCTTCTCTCCTGTCTCTAGGTTAAGGCAGTTATCCCTCCATGGGGGATGTGTTCACAAAGTCCTTTTGTGCACCAGGGATACATCCTGGCTCCACTGTCTGAAGTCCCTTAGACTGCTCAGTCCTTCTGGCTGAGACCCATGTTCAGGGGGGCCTGAGTCAGTCCCATGCTGGCTTCCCAGCTATCAGTCTAGGGGCCTTTAGCTCCTCCTTGTTTAGGTAAGCTGTCTGTATGTGTTTCTGCCGCATGGTCTTGTCCTCTCCATCTGCATCTGGGTTCTAGTTCAACTCAATGTTTATGTATGGGTGTTTGATCCTGTTTCCAACAGACATTAGTTGAGGGCTCCATGGATAAGTTAGTTGTTGATCTCACTCTCTGGGAAGGGCATTTATGATAGCCTTTCCACGGGAGCTGAGATTGTTAGTTGGGAGCAGTCTTGTAGTTCTCTAGACTTTCTTTGTGTTCAATTTTATCTTCAAACCAAAATTGGGTCCCTCTTTTATGTTCTCTCTCTCTCCGTCTCTGTCTCTCTCTCTCTCTTTTTCCTGTCTTCTATTCCTAACCAGGCTCAATCTTCCTGGTCGTAGTGCTTGTATTTTAAACAGGACTACTAAGTGTCCTTGGCTTGACCATGAGAATATTTTAATATATTTCAACTAAGCTATTTATATATCTGACACATTTAAGAGATATATCCACAATTATTTTATTTTGAAGCTTGACAAGTAACTTAGCCTTTTAATTCACAATTACTAGAATGCCATTTGGGAAATGTTGCATGTTGGAAATGAAATTGTAAGAATTTAAAATGCTAAAGTGATAATAAACACAAATTCATTTGATCATCACACAATTTCACTTAACAAATGAATTTATTATTCTCAGAAACAATTATACAAGCAACATCTGTTAATATATGTCAGTATATATTATTTGTTAAAAATGTGTCGTTTTGTTGGGCATTGGTGGCACACACCTTTAATCCCAGCACTCGGGAGGCAGAGGCAGGTGGATCTCTGTGAGTGTGAGGCCAGCCTCTTCTACAGAGTGAGCGCCAGGATAGGCTCCAAAACTACAGAGAAACCCTGTCTCAAAAAACAAAACAAAAGCAAACACAAAAACAAAACAAAAAAAGTGTTGTTTTGCATGTATCTTCATGAGTGTCTGGCATATAGAGGTGATAAAGTAATAGGCATTAATTCAGGGGTAAAGGATATTTTCCATATCAACTTTCAGAAGTCTTTGAAATCCATACAATGTGTTCATTCTCATTCTACCTGATTATTCTTTGAAATGTAACATTTTGTAATCACTGACATGCATTAACAATTAAAATAGTGAAAAATGTTCTCTAGAAATATCTATTTAATGTTGATATTGCATAAATTAAAACTTCTATATATGAATTAAAAACCTCATATATTTCGATAAGAAAATATTCACAAAGCCTCTGACAAGCACCATACTGCTTTGTAAATTATATGGAGGAGCCAGTGAATGAGGTCATGATGGCTGAGTCCTCCAACATATGTCTGTCAATGAGAGAGAGGGGACAGATATCCAAAATCAAACAAAAGTACATGATAAGGTCAAGGCAGCCAAGGAAGCATCACAAATTATAGTAGTAGCATACCTAATATCTATCTTTATTCCAAAACAAAATGTCATCATTATTCAAAGTGGTAAAGCTTGTATTCCATTGTTTTATTCCCTTTATTTATTCATTTATTGTGTGTGTGTGTGTTCACACACCCATGTGTGCCTGTTATAGCTGGTTCTCTGTTTCTACCACATGGTTTCCGGAAATAGAAATCAGGCAGTGCCTTTACCAAAAGAACTATTTCACCATCCCAAATTTGTATTTCTAAGTGTCTCTTGGAACAATGGATGGGCAAATAAGAGAGTTCTTAATCATAAAATATGAGAAGATACAAGAATTTTGGAAGAGTTTTACATGGAGACCATTCTTTGGGATATAGAAATGGGGCATAACATGTGATCATGAGAAAACTGTAAGAGCCCCCTGGTTCTAAAAGAAAAACCATTCCATGGACTTAACACGCAATATTCCTAAGAAAAATAAAGCTTTAACTTAGGTGAACTGTTACTAGGAATTTTGTCTTGAAAGCACAGTATGTTGGCATTCATTTATAAATGAAAACAAACACCTAAAATCTAGAATATGAATACTATCTGAAAAATTTAAACTGCAACAAAATATAAATGAAATCTTCAAATCCACATATAAAGCAAACTTCTATTAATATTTCCATTCATGTAATATGTATTAACAATTTAATATATTGTATTGTATGCTACAATTATATGTTTATAATCTTCAGATTCAAAGAAACATAAGGCAATAGATAATTACATATTGAGGGGGGAAAGCAACTGAGGTTATTAATAAAATTTTCTAGGACACCACTTGAGGAGTAGCTTGCTATATCTTATAAGCATTAGTGTGGCCTTAATGAAATTTTGTAACCATCAGGAAAATAGAACTATCGATGATGTCTGAATTTGGAAGTAAAGCATAGTTTGCGTTCTATTAACATTTGAAAACCTGAGCTAAATTACCAAATCATGTAATCATTCAGTTATTATAATTATTATCTAGTATTTGAGCTAAAATTAATGTTCTTTGAAAATTACACATATTATTGTTTAGCTTTTAATATAAAACATGACCTTTTTCATTCTCTAAAGAAAATCTGTTAAGCACCATTTAGTGAATGATTTATCAATGCAATTTGTCCTTAAATAAAAGTACAATGCTATAAATTATTACCACCGAGGACTTCTAATTAAAACACAAGATATGTGTGGTTGGTGCTAAAGAAATAACAGCTGCTTGGTAAAGATCCCCCAAACAAGGGTGTGTTCGAATGTCAGGCTAGCCCTGGTTCTTGCTTTCAGCACATGAAAATCACTTTCACAGAAAACTTTTCTATTTTTTTTAAATGTGGAAAATCAGCAAAGGTGTTCCTGACAGGGCAAAGCAACGTCATACAAAATTCTAGAAACTAGAGGTATCCAAATAAAAATGTATGTCATAGGTTTGGAGAGAAGGCTCAATTGTGAGTTTGCTGTTCTTACACAGGACTGGAGTTTGCTTCCAGCATGCACATCGTGTGCATGGGTTATAACTGCCTCTAAGTCCAGGAGGTCCGAAATTCCCTTCAGTCCTTTGCTGTACCTGCACACAAGAACATATGTGTACTGCATGCACATGCATGGGTACTCCAACACACACACAAATATATAAATAAAAATTAAAACATATAGACCTGCCTCAGAAACAGTGACAGTAGCTTCAAAAATACATGAATCTAAAGAGATTTTTCTTGGAGTGATTTCATGCCCTAAAGTGCAGTGAGGGGTACTGATTTTTTATGATTGCATGGGGGGGGGCGGGTGGTGTAGCAAGAAGTATTAATAGGACTTCGTAGCACAAGTCCCTGCAGGTAGCAGATCAACAGCTGGGGAACAGTTTGATTCACAGATGCTTCCATGTTGGTAGAAGGCCTGTGGTGAAATTCATGGTTGTTTTACAAATAACAAGTCCATTGCCATCCCAGCTGTGCATGCTCAAGCTGCACAGGATAGCAGAGGGGCCTGATGCCAAATGCCTCAGAACTAAAGCAGGGGGTGCTCATGTGACATACCGCCCTCGCTGGAAGACCTCCTCAAGCGTCAGGTCATTTGGCTGTCAATACTTAAAGCCAAGGTTCTTACTTAACATCACAGCCAACTAACAGACTAGCAGGGAGGAAAACAAAGAAGCATTTTGTGTGGCTTCCGAATATTTAAATATTCAAAGACCCTCGGTCATCTCTAGTCTCATCCCTAGGCAATTTGTTAAGGCTTAAACTCTCAGGATAGATTTCCTTCACTGAGTGGAGCCCTATGGAAATGAGGACCACGACGATTCAGTGAGTCCAGCTGGAAATAACCAGGCAGTCAGAAGTCCGTGTGATGCCGAAGTTCAGATGGGAGTTCTGAATTTTCTGTTAACTGCCTTCTCTCTTCATCCAGGAAATGTGTGCTAGAGTCTAGGTGTCACTTTATTGTGAACTGGAAAATTTACAAGAAGGCAAGCCTGGCTGCTATCTTTTATGCTTTGAAAACACGTAATCTAAGTCTTTAAAAAAAATTACCCGGACCACGACGAACATTCAAGATGTTTCATAGCTACTTACGCATGAGTAATTGTGGGCAAATCATCTTTCCTAGAGGAATCAGAAAGGGAAGATTTGGGAACCTGAATAGGTTACAACAGTGATGTATGAAACAAAAATCTTTAAAAAACAAACACCAAATGGAAAAGTCTGAAACCCCGGCATGTTTACATTCATATTCATAAATGGCATTACAATGTGACAAAGTGTGTAGGTGATGATGGTGTGTAAAGGCCACGAATACTTTTAAGACCATTATTTCTTGAAATAGAGTTTTTAAAGCTCTTTTGAAACAGATACTACTTCAGTTTATGTGGCCATAGGTTCATTCATTAATGGCTGTTATTGCATGTATCTGAGAAGGTACGCCATTCATTCAAGGTTGACTGATCTGATATGAGATTAACATGTACACATTTAGAAGTACAGTCACTTAAGGAACTGAAGGTTGCTGTTGAATAAGGCAGAAATTAGAGATCACTGCAACACCAAGAAGGACTGGGCTTAAGGAATGTCAGTGGGAGCTGGGTTTCAACATCATCTAAGTCTACTTTTCATCATCAATGAGTTGTTGATATATATATATATACATATATATATATGTATATATATGTGCATATGCATATGTATATGTATATATATATATATTTGATATATATATTTCAATTGCATAGTGACACATTTTTTTAAGTACATCATGTACTTCAATCATATAAATCCCCTACATTCTCCCTTTTCAGCCTTTTGTCTTCTAAGATGTGAAAAGATCACAGGAAATCTTCAAGCCTTACAAGCATACAAACAGAATAATATGTATATATGTATATATGCATGTATGTATGCATATGTATTATGTATTTGAAGCTGACAGAGAGCCAGTTGTGATTATCACAAATAAAACTTGAGCAAGAGTTGTTTTTCAGAAAACAAGAGACTGTACAAAGCTGTAATGACATGCTTTGGTGACTGATTGGGCAAGGGAATGGAATTAAAACTGGAGATGAGTCTAACAATTCCAGTCACTGACTCTAATAATCACAATGCAGAGAACAGGTTCAGATAATTTAAAATTATCTATTTGAGATTAATTTAGATGAAATCCGCAACCAACTTATACTCAACACAGCTAAATCAAAGTGTGCACATGTATTCATTTCACTTTTGCCCGTTGCTGTTGTCAATGGGCCTTAATGAGAGGCAGAATGTCCATACACACCAGGTAGCAATAAACCTGAATGGGGAGGTTTGAAGTAAGGCCAGCATTTTTGAGCATAGCTCTCTGACTCCTCAGAATGGGTTGCAGTTTTTGAGGGTTTCTGAGCATCCAGTCAAGAGGTGGAGGTCTGTTGCAGGCAGTTCTAGCTAGCCTTCTGCTTTCACACCTCCTGTCTGTCATTTAGGCCAAGAAGGGAGCTGAACTTTTTGTCACCCTAGGCCCACAGCAATGGAATGATGTAAATGGGAGCCCTTTACTTCCTGTCTCTTATTATATATCTTCATAAGCACTGAGCATAAAGGAGGAGTAGATTTTATACCTACAGCAAGAAGAAATGAAGTGTTGTCAAATAGCCTGTATACTTAAATGGGATTATGGGAGTAGGTCCAGGGCTATCATTGCTGTCACTTGTCTCTCCTTAATAAGTCAGCATAAGTCGGGGACATGTTTGTAAGAGAGCATTCTCGTATCACAACCATTTAAGCTGTCAACCATCCCAGACAACAGCCGTATACTTTGGCAGAGCTGGCTACATAAGGGTAAATGAGGGTTATCTTATAATATAATGTCAAGATATTATCTCATACATCTAAAACCCAATTACAGTCACATAAATTAAGAAGTAGCAATGTCTGAAGAGATATCTTGGTGTTTAAGAGCACTTTTAACTCCTCTATAGAATAGGGGTGCAATTCTCAGCATCCACATGGTATCCACAACCATCTGTAACTCCAGTAACAAGAGATCTGATGTCCTCTTCCTGACTTCCAAGGGCACCTGGCCCACAGGTACATAGACACAGAAGCAGAACAAACATTCATAAGTATAAATAAATAAATATTATAAATAATATAAACAAATGCATTTTAAAAACAAATAGAAAAATCACACAGTACATAAGTATCAGTTGCTAGTCAGAGTGACTCATACTCTACTATCTCTCAGATGTTAAAAGACTCTGACAAATGTCTGCTTCAACAATTCAAAATATCTTTTGGAACAAATATTAAGGATAAGAAGTTATGGAAAATAATCAACTGGAAATTACTGAACTAAAACACTGAATGACAGAAACGATATCACTCAATAATGAATGAGCCAACTCAAGAGCTGAGGCAGCAAGAGGCAGAATTAGCATCTGACAACAGACCAGTGGTCAACCGAATCTGAAAAGAAAAATGGAAAAAAGACTAAAAACAATATCGCAGACATTAATGGAGTTAACATTTATATCACTATAGTCATCAACGAAAACGCAGGATTTGAAAAGGTATTTGTATCAAAAATGACTGAAATTTCCTAAATCTTGGAAAGACACAAACCTACAGTTTCCAAAAGCTGAATATTAGCTCAGATAGGGTGACAAGAGCACAAAGCTGACTAGATGTGAGCCCTTTAAACCTTCTTCTGTTCACAGGGTTTCATTAACAAGACAATGGGCCAAAGGAGAAACAGGTCTTGTGCTCTCACTCAGATGTTGCATATGAAGAATTATAAACTGGCATGCTCTTATATACTGAAAATAAATCAGGTTATAAGCAAAAAGTGCTTGACTTGCCATTAGAAGCTAAGAAATAAATGTATGGAGGAACAATAAATGGAGAAACACACACACACACACACACAACAGTAAAAAGAAGGTGGGTGTCTGTAGTGAGGTAGTCCTTCTGTAGCACTGACCACGCCCATTGGGGGGTGGAGCGATGGGCGGAGGTGACCTGAGGAAGGAAGTCGGAGGGGGCCAGGAAGGCGCTCTCTCTTTCTGGCGTGACTCGGACAGGAGAGGATCGGGTTGAATTTCCTGGTGTTCATCTGTCTAGGTTGTAAGTTATTTCTCCCTGAATAAACATCTATTCGGCCTATTTGTTTATCCTGATCCTTATTTACCGCAATAGGTGTCAGTGTAGAACGTCAATAAACCCTGCTGCATTGAAGCAGCTATTCTGTATCTTCACTGAACTCCTGTGACCACCCCAGGTGCGATGTACTATTAGCCTGCCATATGTTATCTTCCAGGATGCCTTGGTAAAAACTGTGCATGGGATGTGTCTACACTAGGCTTTACAAATAAAAGTGAGTTGATGGTTATTTAAAAATAATAAAAAAAATGGCTAAGGAAATGCCTCCTGTACAACAGGAGGACCTGAGATTGAATCCCTCGAGCCTATGTAAAGGATTGGGAAGAGGCTTGGCTACCTATCAGCCAAGCATTGGAGTAGAGTGCACAGATAGCCAGCCTTGGGCAAACAATCATCTTCCAGGTCAATGGCAGATCCTTCTCAAGGCAATAGGAAGGAGAGTGACAGAGAAAGACTTCTAGCTTCTTGCTCTTGTATCCACATGGGCACACATAGATTCATATGCTCACATTTATGCACCACATACACATATAACCACACACACACACATATGCAAATATAAAAACAACATAATTAAAAATATAAAGTCACAGTGAAGTACTGCTACATATCTCTTAGTCTTTTGAAAATGAGAAAGACTAGCAATACCCAGGCGGGCGATGGTTTGAGATGACTGGAATTCTCAATCTGTTGGTGAGAATTTTTTTATTATAAACCACTCTGGGAAGCAATTTGTTCATATCCCAAAGCTATTTACTTGTATACCTACATGGGGTATGTCATTTCGTGCTCGACGCTTGTTCAGCCTGAGTCAAAGCTGGAATCCCCATGAGGGTTGGGACATGAGCTTTGGCTGAGGGTTTATGTGTAGCATTCCCAAACAGGTAAAACCCAGGTGTCTTTGAACAGGTAAATTTGTGAAAATGGATTATGAGATATTCACCAGCCCTCAACACTAAAAAAGAGTTAATTATTGAAAAGTAGAATGTTAAGAATGGGGTTCAGAAAGATTAAAGTGAATGAATCCTGAGACATTCCGTCTATGTCATGCTTTTAAAGTACAGGCAGTGAAGTTGCCTGGAGGCTGAGTAGGGCAGGAGATAAGGGGGGTACCAAAGGCCCACTAGAAGGTTTGGTGGGGTGGTGGTGATTGATAGATTCACTATCACAATTGTGACGATGGTTCTTCATTAGTATGTGTATATATCTCTGTGTGTTTAACTTTGCTTTAAATTTCAGTAAAATCACTTAAAATAAAAAATAACATGTAAATCCCTTTACAAGGCAAGGAAGAAAAACAAGGAATAGCATAAACAGATTACTTGGCTATTTTCACTCTGCTGAGTAGCAGATGAAATTCTTGAGTCTCTGAATGGCTAAATGGACTACAAACTTTTGAAAAGTTTCAGATACACTCTCCAGTTAGGAAACAGAAATGTCTTTTCTTCTCTCAACTCACCATGAGATTCTGACTTCATGTTCAAGATGACACATATATCAGATTAAAACCACAATGAGTTTTATGTCGATACCATTTGCCATGCTAACTACAGGGCAGATAAAATCTAAAACATGCTTAAGAAGTTTTCTTTCTTTCTTTTTTTTTTTTTTAACTTTGCTTTATTTATTATGCAAACAGTGTTCTGTCTGTATGTTTGCCTGCACGCCAGAAGAGGGCATCAGACCTTATTATAGATGGTTGTAAGCTACCATGTTGTTGCTGGGAATTGAACCATCTCTGGAGAGCAGTCAATGCTCTTAACCTCTAAGCCATCTCTCCAGCCTGCTTGGGAGGTTTAATAGGATTCTACAAAGGCAATCAATGACTTCAGTCCAAGAGCAATATCTCAGTAGCACACATCAACTCACAGCAGCCAGAATGGCATGCACAGGATTTACAGAAGCTCGAGTCAGGAAAAGTCTCACCATGAATGTGGGGAGGAGCTCATAGACTCACACCTTATCTGAGCAGATGGCTGTAGGGACTGCAGGGCCCCAAGTAGGCTGCCCTTGCTCTGGTAGATGTTCTAATAAATGTGAGTTTATTGGAACAGTAAATGGAGTCGGTCGGGGTTGGGGATATGTGCAGAGGAACACACGATGCTGGGAGGGAAAAGTGGAGTCGTAGGGGAGAAGAGAAAGAAATGGGTGGGTGCATTTGACCTAAATACATTACATTCACATATGCATATTAAACAAAACATGAAAATGAAATAATTTAACTCTGAAATATGTCAACATGGCTAAAAGCATGAAACAATTATGAGAAATCCAGAATCATTATGATTTCGTAATTGTGAACGGAGACAACTTCATTCAGCAAGTGTGTTCTCCATCTTATGCTTGTGTCACAATGATGGATTTTATTTTATTTAGTCAACAGCAGCTTCGGGAACATGAAGGAATGGAGCCTCATTGATAGAGACAGATAATCCTAAGGTAACTACATTTTTCAGAATTCATGATTCTGGAACATTTTGATCTTGGCAATAGTACCTTGTGGATCCTGGGTTTCACCATTTCACTAAATGGACAGTTTAGATGGTTTAGTCTGTATTATGTAAAATAAATGTCCTATGCATAACCGATGGGATCGTTTGTGCATTTAGTAATAATATATGTGAACTTACTCAATTTAAATACATTTAACATATATTTGATCTTATTTAAGCATGTATATAAAGTAAATAATAAATTAAACAGTAAATTGTGTCACTATGTTGTTCATGAAGATATTAAAAAGATGTAGTTTAATTTTAAAAATTCAGATGTGTCCTTTCTATATTCGAAATGCTTGACTTTTCAAATCACAAAAAATTGGAAGGTTAAATAGAAAAATCATAAATATTCTCCCCTATCCTTTTTTCTTCTCTCCATTTATTTATGCCCCTCCTCCTGCCACTGATGCTTTGAACTTCATCATTCGGTTTCTGAGAGAAAGGTCACATTTGGTGTCTCTGGCAGACCAGCATTCACATCTGTGGAAAGTCCTTTGAGGCCCCTTAATGCAGGAAAACAACCTACAACTTGGGTTGGAATGTTGCCTTTTATATTCTCAAACAGCAGGAAACACCTCAAACCATTTTAAAAGCATTTAAAGCTTTTATCTCAAAACCAACAATTTAAAGCCTTACAAGAATATCCTTGGGGAGCTGATGCTTTCGGGGTTCCTGCAAGCACCTTAATACCATGACATAGGTTTTATTACAAATGTTTTATCATGAACCAAAACAAAATGGCAACACTGAATCAGTGCTTGTGAAGTCTAGAATTTCTCTCAAGCTTATATTGGGAAAGGAAAAAGTTCTGAGTATCTAAACTGGGAAGTGTGTGTGTGTGTGTGTGTGTGTGTGTGTATGTGTATGTGTGTGAGTGTGTGTGTGTGTGTGTGTGTGTGTTGGGGGGGGTCTGGAAGGCAATGGGAAAATTGTCATTTTTCTAGCCAATTTGTATTTTGGAATAGGCCACACTACATCTGATTTTGTTTTTATGAGTAAATAAAGATGGAAATTTTAGATTTGATTATTGGCATGATGAAATCTTCATCCCTGGAAAATGGAATACTGAGTAAAAGAGAACCAGAAAAATCTTTGTGGGAGATTAGGCAGACAGTCCTTAGAGAGTAATACATTCAGAACGGGGAGATGGCCCAGTGGGTAAGAGTACTTGCTATGCAAATACAAGGACCTGATTTCAAATATCCCTCTAAAAAGCCAGTGTCTGCTAGGTCCTGCAACCTTAGACCTGAGAAGATGGAGACAGGATGCCATCTGGGGCTAGCTCTACGAGTCTAGCCTCAAGTTCAGTGAGCAATCCCATCTCCAGTTCAGAAACTACAAGAGCAAGCTTCCCAAATCTTCCTCTGGCTTCGGAAGTGGGCCACTTGCACCTGCACATGAAAAACACCCACATTAATAGGTTGCTATCTCTAATACAAATAAGGAAAGTCTTTCCAGGCCTTTAATGTGTACTTAGAGTAGTATGACTCAGGGGTCTAGGCACCAGAAGCACTTATTAAAAACTAAAGTTTATGAGTATATGAATAGGATTCTATTATTGGAAACACTGACATTTGCTGATTTGTACATTCAAGTGGGGTTATGGAAAGTATGTGTATTATAAAATCAAATACCTAATACTTTCATGACGACTGCTTACAATGGTCCCCATGTGCTCAGGAAGTACTCAGTCTCTTATTATAAAATGATAAATAATATGTAGCAACAACAATTATATCAATTATACTAAACGTTAATGGTATTTCAGTATGCTCACATTTCTCAGGATTAAAGTTATGGACTAGGTTAGTTCTGCGATTTAACATCCCCTACATGCAAAACAGCTGATTACTTCTCTTCTCAAGAGAAGCCTACGTGTGCCTAAGATTGAGAATTTCATCGTCTGTCCCTCCTTCTGTCAGGCCATCTTGTTCAGGTGCTTCTTCAAGTTCACCCTTAAGGTGACAATGCTAATCTAGAGATTAGTTAGGGAGAGACAGCTCAGGCCTAGAATAAGTATATCATGAACTTATGGCTATCAGGTTCTCTTGACCCATAACTCTACGTCATTGTCCCCTTTTATTATTGTTGATGTTGGAAGTGACTGTGTGATGGAGAAGTGGAGATCTGATATTTAACTCATGGAAGGGAGAGAGGCTTAGTGGGTAGAGTATGTTGAATACATACAACCGGTCATTTGTCATGTGTAGCACTTCTCATATTTAATTTAAATGACTCACCCACCACCAATAATAAGTCAGTGTCTCAGCAAAGACAAAAGACTTACCTAATGTGCTATTCCTATGGTGGCAAGAGAGTAGATTGAAGTCTAGACTTAAAGGCTTCCTAGTGATACACACAAGTCCTGGTTGTTGTAGTTTAGCGGTGACGGGAAGAATGAGCCAAGGAATACAACAAACCCATGTGGAAGTTTATTGATAGGGGAGTGAAGGTCCACCCGGGAAAGGCAAGTGGTGAAGAGAGAGCAAGGAGGTACAGGCGGAGCTTGCTTTAAAAGGGTCCCTTTGTGTGGGCATACAGACAGTGTGCGAATACCATACAGCGGACGCTCCGGAGTGTGAAATGATTTTAGACACACGCTTATAAAATTTAATGTAAAGCCATTTTCAGGACCTAAGATCCTCATTAACCTTGTACAGTGTGTTACACTCCAGGGATATAGTGTCAGCCCATTGTGTCTCCTGTGGTAGGTTGGGAAGTGTCCTTCTAAGAGGAAATAATGTTAAAATGATCGATCTATTTAACACTTTCAACACTGAGCCCTTTGACGGTCTTAATTACCTAGCATTTCACCTAGTCTTTGAACTCATTACTAGCATATGGAACGGGAACCTTTGAACAGTTCTGTCCAAAAGGTAAATTTGCCTAAAAAAAAAACCATAACATGCTTCACAATAATCAGATTGAAGAATGTTAAAAACACTTTTAGCAAGGTGTGACAGATGACACATGATTGGACCTAGGAGGTTTAGGCAAAGGTATCAGGAAATTCAAAGTCAGCATAGCTTACATTACACCTTGTACTAAAAAACAAACTAAACCCAAATAACAATCCTCCCAAAGTCCCCACCAACAACACCAAAACTCACAAAATGAAATGAAACATTTTCATGGATGTTTCTGTCTAACAAAGTAAATTTACATGTATTCTTAAAAATATATTTTTTGTAGATAAAACAGTACTAAAACTCTACTATTGATAAAATATGAACAGAATATTCCAGAAATACCTACCCTAAAAAGATATAAAAGGTATGTTTTTATAATACAGTGACTTAATATGTTCCTATTACAAGTCTCCCTATTATTTAAACAGCTGAACTGGAGGCTTTCATACCTTTAAAAAGTTAAAAGTAGAATTCCAGTGCAGTTTTTAAATCCATGCGTGTTTTAATGGGTATTTTCATTACAGTATTTTATACTTGTTCCGGTGTGAGCCCAGAATTATATGCTATAGCTATGCATATAAGTTACATTACTATAAATTCTTATGTTTAACTTTCTGTGATTGAAATAGCATCATATTTCACATTTGCTGTTTTAGAGGGTCTGTAATGTTTTTAATTGTACAAAATACAGTATTTTCACAGGTTTCGGCTCTCACATAAAGCCCGTGTCCAAATTTTGTGAAGAAAGCCGCTTGCCAGTGCTTCTCAAATGAAATGGCCATGTTCTTTCTCCTTCTCATGCAGACTTACATGTTCCTTGCATATTTTGGCCTAAAGGACAAAAGGGAAAATTTGTTTTTGAAATCTCAATCATTTTTTTAAAGTGTCTCAACAAATATTTATTTGAAATCTACTACATTTAGATTATATTCTAATATTTATTGACTTTAGTGAAAGCTTTTTAAGGCTAGTTTTATTCTTAATTTTGTATTTTTAAAGGGATGTAAGTATTATAACTCATTACACCATCGAGGGGATATAGGAGTCTGAAAGCAATTTCTTGTTTCATTTCTTTGTTCCCTTATTTACAATCTCTTACTCACTTTCTCTTTCCTCCTCTCCTTACTCTATTCCTTTATTTCTCCATACAGTATTTGCCAAAAACAACAGTTAATAAAGTTATTCTGAGTTCTTTGGAATAAGTTTATTTTATCCACATACCTGCAGGGTTATATCTGATTACTCTGCAAATACTTCCCTGATTCAATACAGAAATTACGAACCTCATTATTATAGAGCTGCAGCATAAAATTTTGTAAAAAAGACAGGGTCAGTTGATAAGTTCCTATTATGGTGTTGTTATCAAAGACATCTGATGAGTGATGTTCTGAGTGGCTTTAGGGTATACTAGCCCTTTTAATAGTTTATGTGTAAGTAATTATTATAAATATTCTTTGTTAGTTTATCTATTGTCAAATTACATTTAATATAAAGGATGTATGAGATATGAAATCTATCTTTTGAATAACACTGTTTAAGGGCTTAAACCATCTCTGCAAGGGGACACTGAGCTGATGATGGATGGGAAGGATACTTCATCAGATTCTGATAGGCAAACATATGATGCTTTTAAACCCTGCTTATAGCACGCAAAACTGAAGATCTTTAAAATTCTATGCAACCATTTTAGATAAAAGGGGACCTTGGGATGTATATGGGGCTGCTGGCCCTGCAACCAGAATTTACCCATAGTGCACGAATGGGCTTTGGGAGCCCATTCCCCATGGAGGGAGACTCTCTCAGCCTAGACACATGGAGGAGGGCCTAGGCCCTGCCCCAAATGATGGGACAGACTTTGATGGTCCTCCATGGGAGGCCTCACCCTCCCTGAGGAGTGGATGGGGGGAGTGGGAGGCTGAGAGGGAAAGGGATCTGGGACTGGTATGTAAAATAAGATTGTTTTTTTTAATTTAAATAAACATTAATTTGAAAAGAAACCAAAATATAATTAAAAATTAAGATTTAGAACCAAATGTGACTGATACTGTGACTGCACTTAAGTCAATTATTTCTGAGAGAAAAGAGATTCTCAAGCAACAGGCCTAATATGTATAATAATGACAAGAACAATGTTAATTCTTCTGAGAACCCCTGGATCTAGGCTCCATTTCCTGAGATGTTATGTAACATCTGCACCATATCGAAGGAGTCAGGAGGTCCAGGCAGGGTGACCAAGAAGTCTCTGAGCCTTATCAGCTGCAGAAGGCTGGATGTCCTGCTCTTCTGGTTCCTTCCTCAGGAAGCTGAGATGTCCACAGCAGGGTCTGGGTGAGTCATGGGTGTGCATTCCCTGTAGAGTCAGAAAGGGAGTCTGGGTACTTAGTGACACAAAATCAAGATGATTTTTTTTTCAGTAAGCAAAGATGTGTCGGATTTAATGATGATGCAGTTGATCTGATTTATGGATGGGTCAAACAGCAGCGGAGATAACGGAGTGTGTCTGAGCCTGGTGACTGTATGAGGTTTTATGGACAAATGAACATGTGTATGGGCAAAGCAAAATGGACCAAAGGGAGCTCCCCTACTCCTGAAGTGGCAGCTCAAGAATGTGGCATTTCTTCTTTCTTCCGTGCTCCACTTCTCTCCGGTTTCCCCCTTTTTAGCTTAAGCTCTCTCAGTTTCACATTGAGGTGTGGGCTTGCCATGGTCAAATTCTTTGTTTATAGCAATAGCCTGTCCTGACATGAAAGACTTGCTTCTTGCCACTTCTGCCTCTGTTTCTGGGCTGCTGGGATCACAAATGTGTGCCATCGCATCTGCTTTCAGATTAGATTCTTAGAGAATTAAAACCGCTCTATAAGATGGGAGTACTATCTGCAATTTCGTAGATACCATTAAAATCATGTTCTAACACTTCCACACAGTTAGTGCTTTAAATTAAAGGGAATTAAATATTTAAAGTGGCAAAATACTGGCTTTCAGCTCTTCATGTATTAGATGGATATTCTTTGAAGGATGGCAATGCTGGTAGAATGTCTTTATTGAAAGACACAACATTGAGTCTATCTTCATTGAGACTACAATGTAGCTCCATGTTGTGCAGATAATGCTTCTGTCTTTCTTTGGGGGCTTACCCCTTTCCCTTGTCTTAGTATAAGGCAATCCTTCTCTGAGATCTACCATTAACCACAGGATTCACATGTGAGCAATGGAATTTAAGGTAGCTACATTCTGGGGATCTTTTGTTATCTAGAGATTTTCATCTGTCACGGTTATTGAGGTAACAGAATGCAATAGGCACATACCAGATCCAATAGGAAAGAAAGCATATGCTTAAATCATGGCTGACAAGAGAAAAGTAAGGGAAGGATGAGAACAGGAAGAGTAGAGTAGAAGCAACTCAGGGCCCCAAATGTCTCCGTTTTTAGTTGCTGGATTCTGCTTTATGTAAGGAAAACTATGAAAATCTATTGAAGTCAAAAAACCAAATCCCTCTTTACACACTTCCTATTTTTCTTCTAAATTGCAATTTTATTTTATCTCTCCAGCTTGCAAACTTTAACTCATTGAAGTAAAAATAAAAGCACTTGCTTTAATTAGAAAATGCGCACTGAGTACTGACTTTTAGCTGTCGCCAGCTGCATTTTATTTCACATCATATACCTCAATCCCATTTATTTTCCCATCCCTTCATTTCTACTCTCTGCCCTTGTAATCAACCCCCAAGATAGAAAAAAAAAACAATTAGAGAAAAAAAGAAATATGTTGTCATGGCAATTGTAGTGTTATGTAGTGTTATGGATAACTTACACAGTAAATCCTTTCATCCACATATCATTACTTGTAACCGTTTTGAAGAGTCATTGGTTTGGTTTGAGGACTCTGGTTTCTGCTGCACTATAGATGCTGTGACATCACTAGAACTCCTCTTGGTTATCCTGCTGTTGACCTGTGTTGTGAAAATCCTGCAGCTTTGTGTCTGTAGAATAGGTCCCTTCACGCACTCCAGCAGATCACAAATGGAGTGGATGTTGGGGTGGAACAACTGATAAACCTGGCTCTGGGCCTAGGTCGTTGCTTGGTTGGTTAGCCTGCCAGCTCTGCCCCCCTGAGCTCTCAGGCTAGTTCACTCCTCATAGCAATGAGCAAGGCAGAGGGGCAGGTTCTCCTGCTTTCATAACCCCAGAGTCAGCTCTCCCACACCTGGACCACACCAGGCAAGGTGAAGGGGGCCACTCACACGAGTGCTGCAAGCCAGCTGCATTTCTTATAAACGCTTTGCAGTATTTGCTGACTTTGTGATGTACATTATAGTGAGATGAAAATGGAATGCATATCCAGAAAAATGAAACAATCACATTCATGGAAATAAAATTAAAACTCCAAGAAGCAAGAATGTGGAGAATAATTTTGCTCTTATTTTCACAGGGGCAGTACTGCTATATTTTTGTTTTGAAGGCAACATGCAAACAGAGACAAAAAGTGTTTTAAGAATGAAAAGGAAAATTACACAAGAAGTTGGATCTTAAAAACATCTTTTGTTTACCCCGTCAATTTTCTCATTTGATGTACCATGTCAGCAGGAATTCAAGAGCTGCAATGCTCAATGTACTCAAGTGCATGGATGTCACATCCATGGCAAACATACATCATCTATCATAACTGGCTTGTTCATAATCTATTGATTTTTGACTGTGTTGCTTGAGTAGATAGGTTAGTTCATATAGACAGAGGTCAAACTACAGAAAATGAAAATCTTACTTAACAAATAAATCATATAATGCCCTCTGCCTATTTCTATCGCCCAATATGTAACAGCAATACTAACTGTGAATTATGACAGATCAATATTGTGGAAGATATCAAAATAAAACATAGTAATCAGTCCATACTAGTGTAGGTAATATTTAGTTACAGATCTTACAGAGGAGAAATCTCCAATTCTAATTACTATGTGGATTTCTGTGTTTCACTAGATTTGTTAAGCTAACTTTAAAGATTTAAAGTGTAGGGCAAAAAAGCAAGTGGCTAGAATAAGTAAGAAGTGAGGCTTTGGCTATTACTATTTATATTATTATCCTACCCCAGCTTCTGCGTCCATGAATCAGAACTCTCAATGGACAATAAAGTTGTGTGATGCCTTTTATCTTTTCTTATCTCTCACACAGCCATGTATTTACCATGCTCTTCTTCAGATTTTCTCTGTTACCTTGAATAGTTACGAATGCAGAGGGCTCTTTTAAGCGGCTGCTGGGATTGGAGGCCCATCATAATTCAGAAGGCATGCTTCCCTCTGGGTCAGTATGCACTCTATTCCCTATTTAACCAACAAATAACCGCTGCAGATTAGAATCATCAAGATCAAGCCTAGACACCTTAAAGGTTTGGTTTTTGGGAAGTTCCACTTAACCAATACTTTTTGTGGAAAATGTAGGACATGTTCCTAATGTGCTGGGGCTTGGAAAGAGGGTAGGGAGTAAAGTGCTTATCCTCCTGACCCTAAGTTACAATATGCCCACACTCGTTGAAATGTTTTATTCATTTCCCCAGGTTACAAAGAGATGATATTGTTTGTCTTGAGTGAATACCATAGCTTCAAATACAATAAATATAATAAAAAAGCAAATAAAATATTAAGAAGCAGAATGAACTTGTTCTACAAAGATAAAGTCTCACTGTCTGTTGGTTTATTCTCATCATGTTATTTGCATGCAAATCCTGGTCCTGCTCCAGTCAGCTATTAGGGTCCAGCAAGTGTTTTATATGCTATTTTCAATAGCTTAAAAATTAAAAGCTTATTCATTTGTAAAAACTGCATTTTAAAATTCCTTTGAATTAAATTCCAAGTATCACTTTATGTTAGATTTGTTAGTGTTGAATATTCAATAAAATTATGTTTCTAGGTTTTACTGAAGTTCTTCTCTATTTTTGAATCTCTTGTCTGATCATGTCACTAAGTCATGTTAGCAGTGTGTTGAGTCTCTTGTCATTTCCTTTAGTTTTGCTACATAATTTATGGACATAAAAATGTACTTTTTTGTGCTGCTATTGTAAATGACTACCACTTATCAGAGAATGTGGTGTATATTGACACAATGATTGATTGAGGGAGAGTTCAAGGACATCTGTGTAAGAGCTGACGAATTACTTAAGTCTATCCATTTTAAGCCTTTTCCTTTCCTTCCAAAGTAAGCTAACACACAAAATAATACTTAGTGACTACTAGTGAATTTTTGATTAAAGAATTAAGTTGCTTATTCAAGGAGTGCATCAGAAGATGACTTATACCTTTGCTTTGGTATAGACTTTATAATTTTCTTTTTTATTCTTTTTGAAAAGCTAACACAGGATGATTAAGCAGTATCTTTTTGGAATAAATACCACTCATACATAGCAATAGTTTCAATATATTTTCTCCTCTTGAGAGGTCAAAGTCACTCACATGGGTACAGAATACATGGGTTATTAAGTGAAGACCACAGTACAAGGTCTAAGTGTTATTTTTCAGTGACTCCAGAGGTCATTGACCTTGGTTACCCACCAAAACCGCATGGTAAGTCCCCTGTTGCTGAAGAAACCACATCCTTTGGGTGACTGAGAAACTTTCTCTCTTCTCTCTAGCATACATAGTGCCACAAGGTCCCATGCAGTTTGCTGAGAGAGTAAGACACCAGAGTTATTACACAAGTACCAAACTTTACATGATTCAATATCAACTAGGCAAAATGTGTCTTTCTGTACAACATTGGCATGACTGTTATGGGCTAACTAAATACTATTTTGACTGGATTGGAGGTCTGTCTGCGCTACAGGAGAAATTTCATGCCTAGTAGAAACCGATATTGTTATTTTACTAAATGGCCATGCATTAAAATTGCCCTTAAACATTTATGCTTATTCCTGTAGACCAGGGGCAACTCTCAACTACATTCAGAGAAGCTTCTTTCTGAGTTGGGCTTCTGTAAAAGGAGAAATGCATAGCTTTTCCACATGTTGAGAACGAGACTCTGAGTACTCAACCATATACAGAACATCTGTATCAACCTCAGCACCACCAAAGCTCAAGGGGTATTGGAAAGAATGTAGGAGCTTAAAGATAGGAAGGAGTGAGGTGAGATGCTACTTCTTGAAGTTCTTACTACAGTCATGACCTCACAACAGCTGAGATTACTAGCCCAAGATTGTGTGTGTGTGTGTGTGTGTGTGTGTGTGTGTGTGTGTCTGTGTGTGTGTGCATTCAAGTCAATTATAATTCTGGTATAGGTTTGGTTGACCTTCTTTAGTCCCTACCCCTCACTAAAGCTATTGGCAATAGATACTTGCGGAGGAGCTACAAATAGTTGTTTGAGTATGCAGCCACTGATGGGTTTCCCATGCTCCAGAGGATGTTCCACAGTAATGAACATATGGACAGCACTGTTTGGATATAGTGAGTTATCAAAAAAAGAAAAGAAAAGAAAAAAGAAATAAGTTGGGAGGAGACATGTTAGGAAACGTATAGGGAAATTAGAAGGAAAATATGGGGAATAGAAGTGATCATATTTCATTATGCACATATGTGAAATTCTCAAAAACTAAATTTAAACCTTGAAAATACTACAACTTAACCTAAAAAAGGAATATTTCAAAATACATTCTGTACTCAATAGGGCATTAATATGTATAGGAGAGTGACCCAAACCCAAAGTAAAACAAACAAAAAGACAAAACAAAACAAACAAACAAACAAAAACAAAGAGAGTTTGTTAGCATGAGCTCTTTTTATGGGGTTTGTCCATAAGAGGTAAGCACTTATATGCTTTCTCTGAAGCACTCAGCAGGGTTTCTGTGTCATCTAGAGTAAGAAAATTACAAAATAAAAGGCTATGTATTATATAGTCTACTCACCTTCCTTCTCAGTGGCCAATAGTGTTCTCTCCTTCTAAGAATTACTTGTTTCTTTCTGCCTGTGGCTACTATCAACTAATTTATTATTTCACCAATTTCTCTTCCAAGGTATTTTAAGACTCTTCATTATTCATATATAACAAAAGGCACCAGAGGTGGGGGTGATTATTGAGATAAGGACTTTGTTCTCAAAGACTCAGAAACAGGATTAATTTTAATTAATCGATTAAATAAGGATTACTTTTAATATCTTGTAATAGTCTCTCTAGATGGTTTGGCACAGAGCACCAGTTTTCATAGATGTTGCCCAGAGAGGCTTAGAAGTTAATAGTTTATACCATGTTTTCTACTAAGAATAAAAAAAAAACTATAGCTTTGGAAACCAATCATATTATTTAAGAATTTTTAGATTTCTCAAAAACTTAATAACAGGATAGCTAGAAGCTATGCTTATTATTGTGTTATTCAGTTTCTCAGGACATGGTGCTGTAAGAATAAGATGTTTGTACATATATTAGAGACCTTTAAAACACAGACATGCTTTAGTTTTATAGATGTTCTCCATGGTGAGCAAGAGAGGGCTGTTTTGGTACAGAAGTTGGTTTCAAAAGCCCCGTGTCATAGAGACAGCTTACCTAACAAGGAGGAATTAACATTCACCAGACTGATAGCTGGGAAGCCACCATGGGACTGACTCAGGCCCCCCTGAATATGGGTCTCAGTCAGAAGGACTGAGCAGTCTAAGGGACTTCAGATACTGGAGCCAGGATGTATCCCTGGTGCACAAAAGGACCTTGCTAACACATCCCCCATGGAGGGATAACTGCCTTAACCTAGAGACAGGAGAGAAGCCCTAGACCCTACTTCACATGACCTGTCAGATCTACATGACCCCAACTGGATGGCA
Organism: Phodopus roborovskii; assembly: GCF_943737965.1. Classification (NCBI taxonomy): domain Eukaryota; kingdom Metazoa; phylum Chordata; class Mammalia; order Rodentia; family Cricetidae; genus Phodopus; species Phodopus roborovskii. The sequence continues at coordinate 10,611,882 of NW_026125278.1, read as the reverse complement.
TTCCCCTATATATGGAATTGGAGTGGGGGGATGGGAGGGGAGGGTGGTTAGGGTGCATGTGAGAGGGCAGAGAGGGTAAAAGTGAGGGAGGGTGGGTAGGAGGGAGGGAGGGAGAGGGAACTGTGATCAACATGTAAAATAATAAATTAAATAAAAAAAAAGAATGCTTTGACTCCAAAATTTAAGTTCAAGGACAAGTTACTGGGGAAAAGGATTTCTACTTTTGTTTCCACAGAAAATGAAAAGCTGTGGATTCCTTCCAGACTAATGTGGTTTGAAACAGAGTACCAGGTGATCCTACATTCAAAACAGCTGGACAAAGCAGCCTTCCAGACTACAGCCAGGATTTCTGCATCTTCTTAGAATCCTCCATGACAGCGCCCCTTACCAGCAGGAAGTAGTTTGGAAAGAACGACACCAAAATTCCCAAATATTGTCTATAAATATTTGTTTTCATTTAAATGGACTTGTTATATAAAATAAATAAAAAAGCCCTGTGTCTACTTACTAAACATTTATCAGATCTTAAGATTACTTTTTTTAAAATATAAAAATGTTGAAAACTTTGCAATGTAGTTTTTCAAGAAGAATCATGGAAGCCATGTGGACTATGATTACACTTGGTGGATACAGATTTGACCACAGAAATCTTTTGCAATCATTGACTAAGTGAGGTCTTTGCTTAAGATATACCATCCTCTAATACATAAGATGACACAGAGCAAGATCAGTGAAAGCAACAAAATGCAAAGTAAAGCTGCTATGGCCTCTGCTACAGGAGGCTGAGAACATACCTTGTCTTAATGGGTCAGTGTCAAAAGAGCTGGCTTGTTAAAAACAAAGCAAACCAAAGCTGACATATCAATCAGTCAACATGAAGGGCAACAGACATGAAGGGCAAGTACAAACACTGACATTTGGAAACCCATCCACATTGCAGAAATTCCTTTCTCACTCAAATTAGAACGGGTATCACTTGTAGATCTGTAGTCCCTTCCTCTGTAAACTTAGAAAACACAATAATGCCATTGGTTGTAAGCTTTAAATGATAGTGCATGTACAAAGTACTGGTAATTCTTTAAATAGAAGATGTCATTCCCTTTCATGCAAATATAAATGAACTTATAATTAGACTTTAAGAGATTTCTTTTTTTACTAGAATGAAAACATTTTTTTATTGGAAAAGGTACAATTAGTTGCTTTAGGTGAGAAAAGAGGATTTTTAAATTTTTCATCAAATAATTACATGGAAGAAACATTTCTCTTAATTTTGTTCAATATTGGATATATGTGTGGCAATGTACAGTTATTTTCTTTTTGTATACCACAATAAGCATACCCTTAAATGTGCTTGTTCATCAGGAATTGCTCTTTGACTCATACAAGCAACATTTTTTTTTCAAATGTGACTTCACAAGAAAATAACAGAGCAATAGGAAATCCCTTCAGTTATTAAGTCATGTACAAGAATTCCCTGGATTCTATTTTCAACTAATATGAAGCCCTGATGGCTGCAGAAAGAACATCTAGGTTAAATATAGCTGTCACTATAAGGAGTTCCCTTGAAAAATGGACACATGGTGGTTAATGGTGATTCTCCCTGCCCTTTGCTTTTGGTGTGAATTTCAGAGAAACTTCATATCCAGGTTGCCTTCTCCAGGGAAATCAGCTCTGGACATTGGAATTATGCCCTCAGTTGGATGGAACTATCTTCATGGCTGCATTCAAGCAGGTCTTTCCTCATTGTGACCCATATTTCATAAAGTTGAGATATGGCCTCAGATTGTCCAGTATGGAGTAAAAAAAGAGAAACTAGTAGGAAATACCTATTATCCTGGGGCCGGGGGTAGAAAACTTTGCTTTGTTTCATGCAGTCTTGGTAGTCAATATTTTAAATGGAATACATCTCATCCTGTGTGTGTGTGTGTGTGTGTGTGTGTGTGTGTGTGTGTGTGTGTGTTATGGCTGCCTTCTTTATGCATAGGTTTTGCATTACCAACACATCTGAAAGCAGACAAAGATATTTAGAAAGATGTATCTGAACTGAACACAGGCAGAGAATCTTAATGGCAAACAATCTTAATAACATAATGCAAGTAGTTGTGTTGACTCTGAATTGAATTTTATATCATAAACTAGAGATGATTTGAACTGTATACAAAAGTATAGAAGATGTGTTAAAGACACAAGTAAATAATATGTCATTTGGTATAAGGGTCAGAAGCATTCTTGTTCTTGATATCCTGAGTGTTCTGAAATCTACCTTCCATAGACCTTAAGTGACAACTATATTCATGTGCACATTTGCGGTAACACAGCAATCTCTAAAGCCATGTCATCTGTTTGGGGCTATAGAAGTCGTTAGACTTCTATAGATACTATTAGTGTCTTTGTGACAGATATTACAATACCAAACATACAAAACATCCTATACAAGACATAACTCTATGCAACCCTGTGAAAATATATTTTGTCACTGTCATCAATTTGTAGACTGTCCTGAGACATAATAGAACTTAGTAGCCATTCCAATGTCAAGATGCTGGTGTGGTACTGATCCACAATTATAACCATTTTATGCTTCCAGCCCACATTTTTAAATAGTTCTTTGACTTAAATAGTTATATAAGATACTTTTCTAAGTGTAAAGTATTTGTGGATATTGTTCCACTCAATATATATTGATTTAGTTCATTATTCAAATATGTAAGAAAAAATATGTTAAATGAACAGAGTTTGGTTGACATGGAAGGCTTATTAGGAAACAACCTGACAACTAGGGTGATGCAGGCCTACAATCCTAGAAAGACTGGAAAGGAGACCAGGAACCTTTCATGGTTACAACATCACCTCTTCAGTGTCGAGAAAATTGTGAACAGGTTTTGTTTTATTTTAGGATACACTCTTAGAAGAAAGAAGAGAAAACTATTGGGAAGGTGAACAGATATACTTGCTTTAGGAGAATTCTAGTGAGGGAAATGGCTTATATTTACAAAAATACAGGGGTGTTTTTGTCACTGTTAAAAGAAGCCTGGGACTAATGCAATTGTAAAGGGATAATATCCATAGAAATTTGAAATTGTGTTAGATTCTAGTTGCTGTAGAACTGTGTAAGCTGTCATGTGTCTGTGAGAGAATCACCAACTGTTCACTGCCTTGGAAATTTACAGTGATTAAAGTTGTTTGGCCTAGAACATGGAGCAGTAGGGGGATAGATATTTCAGAGAAATGAACTATGAATGAATTAAATAAACATTTAATTAATTGATACATGTGAAGCATTTTTGATTAATTTACTTATCAATAGTAACAATGCCATTGACTGTAAGGCTTTAGCACAGAACCCACTCAGAAGCCAAGTGCTAAGACTTATTTGTTATTTTTCCTTATGTAGCATACAACCTGCCATATTTTCTGAGCCATAATATTTTAGCATTTAATATGCATGTACTAGTGTTCATTGGTGAAAGAAAAGTGCTCACTGAAAAAAAAAAGAAAGAAATTAGAGTAGGGAACTAAGATTTGTAAGTAGAAATACAATGTGTTAACACACATGTGCTGGAAGATTCCAGTAAGTTTAAAATGGAAGCTATTTAAATGAATAGCACATGGAGAATAATTCCCAAGAACCTATGTTTTGAAAGCTCTGGACATTATATCAGAAAATAGTGTCAGCACAAGAGGGAAGGTGGTAGAGAAGGGAGGAGTAGCTACCTAGCCGGTACATTAAAAAGTAAAGAAATGTAATGAATCCAGAAGGCTGCAGAGGTAAAATAAAACAATACTACCCCTCATCTACATTCTTACTTTTATTAGAAACAGTGTGCTAAGATTAAGGAAAACATAGACTCTCACACTGAACTACTAGCTATATGACTTTCTGAGTTTTTAATGGCTATATAATATTAGGTCATGCCTCTGTGGGGATGTTTTCTGGAATATGTTTCTCTTATAGGTTGATGAATAATTGGCAGCAAGATAGGTGGGACTAGTCCATGAGGAGAATTCTGGGAAATCTAGGGGTAGAGTCACCATGTAAGCTGTAACACCATGCTGGGCATAACCAGGCAAGCCATAGCCTTGGGTCAATACATAGATTGACAGAAATAGGTTAGTAATTAAGACAGAGCTAGCCAATAAGAAGCCCTAGTCAACAGCCAACAGCTTTATAACTAACTAACATAGCATCTTAATGTTCATTTGGGACTGATGTGGCTCTGGGACCAGATTGGCAGGATGAACAATGGTAACATACTTCAGTATCTCTACCTGTGGAAAGAAAATTCTAATAGCATTTTCTTAAAATAGCAACAAGCATTTCAAGCTGGAATGGTTAATATTCATTACCGGGAATGTGTAATATTCATTACCAACTTGAGTAGATTTGGATACCTCTGAGATGGTAAGGTATGCTACTGTGTGGGACTATGAGTTTTTTCTGAGAGAGGAGGGATTAGTAAAGGGGGAACACTCACTTTGTGTATGGAATGTAAGAATGTATGAGATATGGTCAGAAATAATAAAAGAGAAAAGGGGAATTTTTTTTCAGACTGCCAATATCTCTCTTCCTATAATTCCTAGCTTCCCATGGTGGAATGACTATTTCCATAGACTTTTTCCTTCCAAAACTGACTGGTAGCATGTATGAAGCCATGAACACACACACACACACACACACACACACACACACAGAGAGAGAGAGAGAGAGAGAGAGAGAGAGAGAGAGAGAGAGAGAGAGAAGATATTGTCCTGTAAGGTAATCTGGTCACAGAGACAAAAGTAACTAATACATGCACCGATTGATACCTATAACATCACAAGGAACAAATATGTATCCTTCTTACTAAAGTCCCACAGCTTATGAACAAGAATGACTCTAGGCTTCAGATTTGGGATGCCATACAAACCAGGATTTCCTTGCAGGCCTCATGTTTCTAGACATGACAGATGCTTTGTGCCTGGAGCTAGTACATATCTTGACATCAGAAACAACAGAATGTTCACATAGAAGCATCTCTAGACTCAAGGCTCATAAACTAAAATCAAAGGGGCATAGGAAGATTTAGGGATGTCCTATATCATTTAAATTCAATATTCACAGTTGACCACAGAAGTACTTAGCATAGCAGATGTTTCATTTATTAGAAATTAAATACTCAAAAACTACATTAGTGGTACATGTAGGTTAGGTCCTTGAGAGAAAATTAAGGCTTGACAAGATGGTAAGAGCAGAGTCCTTGACTGTGTTAGTGGATCTATTAAGTACAGGAAGAGGGAGATGAACAAGCTTGCTCTGTCTTGCTGTGTAATATCCTGCACTACATAAAACTTTGAAAAATTCTCATCAAGAGGAATTTACTGGGTGCAGCACTTGGACCAGACACTTTGTATTTTTTATGCTATTCATACACATAATTTCTGGGAATTATTCAGTCTGTGATATTGAGTTGTAGAAACAAAACAGATAGAGACAACAAGAAGTAAAAGTATGGTTTATTTAGAGCAATTGTTGGTTCTCAATTAGACATGAATTTCCTAGCAGTCCCTTGGGGAATGAATTGGTCCACTGGTTCCAAAGGCATGCTCTTCAAGTGTAGGTAAGGTCTTTACAATGATGGAATGTTGGACAGCTATTCTGTTTGACTTCCTAGTCCTCTATTAGGAATCCATGTAAGTGACAGATTTGTTTATACATAACTGAACTTAACAAAATACAATAATTTTGTGTATGGTTTTAGTAAACAAATAATTATAGACATGAAAATACTATTAAAACTAAGTAATAATTGATCTTTGTTAAGAACTGAACCAAAGATCGATCATTCCCCAAGATTGTGACATCAACGGCTTTGTGGGTTTTTGTTTGTTTTGTTTTGTTTTGAGGCAGCGTCATTAAAGCAGAATAATTCACATTGATATTGTAGAATGGACAGCATTTTCAGAATGACCTGATTTCATCATGCTGTCTTCCGTGGTCAAGTCTGAAACTTTAACAAAGTGAATACATTGAACTGGTCACAATTTTATTGTTTTTTTTTATCTTATATTATCTTAAGATATGATGGTTATCTCTTTCTGTATATTTAAATTGTGATTGTAGATGGTAGTAACTGTGACCTTTAAATCAGGAGACTAAATTGTCATAATAAAAAGTAATTATTTAAAGAAAGTATTGACTCTAATGGAATTAAGAGTCAAAATTCTAGATCTACAAACCAAGTGCTCATAAGAATAATTCTGCATCTAATATGTTCATGTCTTCAGAATAATGTTTTTTCCACCAGAATTATCATATTAAAAATTTTGGGATGTGTGTGTGCGCGCATGTGTGTGTTTGTGTTACTATGTTGTGTAGTGGCATCTTGCCAGTGTATTTATGGTAGTGGCCATACCCCTTTGGGCATGACTTCAGGTCTGAACAGAACTAGAAAGAGGGAAGAGTGAGGTGGGGCTCACTCTTTATTGTTCTCTCTAAGTTGTTCCCTGATAAAACACCCATTTATCATTTATCTTGGGTCTAGTGATTTCCCAGCCTTCAATGTTGAGTGGTGTGCCATCAGTGAAAAATCACTTAAGGGTCTTAAAATATAATTAATGCATACATTTTTTGTTTTATATTCAATGTCTCTTAATTAAAAATTACCTAAAATACCACATACTAGAATAATTTGTTGTTTTATTTTGTTTTAATATTTGAAAACGACTTAAGAGTATCATTAGACACAGGACTTTATTGACTATTTGTAGTTGAATGCAATGTTGTCTGTAGACTTTAACAACCAGATTATTAACCAGAAGCATGATTACAACAGTCTTTCAGTAAACCATTTATGTTTTCCTCACAAAAACAACATTCCATCAGAAAAATCACCATCCTTTAGCTGTCTCTATCGACATGCTTCTGAAAACTGCTGCACAAAAGTTCTGAATTTAAATCTTTGCAATAATATGAAAGATTCTACACTTTCATTTGTATTTCCAATTCTGATAATAGTTTTATAAATGAAAACAAAGGCAATAAAAAACAACCATAGAATGTTATGAAGCAATCATTACAGAACTGTGGAAAATTGATTATATAGAACATCAAAACACTTTAAAATTGACTTTATAAAAAAATCTTATTAAGAAAAACACTATTGGCAAAAGGAGGAATATGGAAACAATAGAAATATACATGACAGCTAGTGAAATAGAAAATGGAATATAAATGTCATATTAAAATGTGAACTAATAAAACCTATATTCCTTGCTTATATTACTATGTGAGCATTTTAATGGAGAGAAAAGTCTTCATGCAGCATAGAAGGACATTGGATTCTGCAATTCATTTTCTATGATTATTAGTGAATAATTACATTCCATTTCAGAACCATCCTTCCAAACATTTGCACTTGCCTCTTCTTGCACGTGATGTGCAATACTGTGCATGTACATATCTTGCAAGTAATTATTGAACTCTTAGAATTAGAAAACACAGAAACATATTCTTACAATTCATACCAGGGAAGAGTCAAACTTACATGTTTTTGGTAAATTATTGATTAAAATAGGAATTTTGTTTTATAATGAAGCCAGCCACATAATCACATTTGTTTGTTTGAGGAACTTCTAGGAATTCTCACAAAACAATTTGGGATTCAGAAGAACTCATGAGATGGTAGGGAGGAACCTTCTCTGCTATTGTCAGGGCAGGAACTCAGAAAGAGCATTCTATCTTGTGGCTCTTTGGTTCTACTTTAAAGTTCTATAATTTTGTATAGACTAACATGTGATAAGACCGAGAATACAGGCTGTCTTCAAGTTACAATACTTCTTCATATGATTCTTCTCTGTTTAACATATTTTCACAGTATACTGTTGGCATAAAAATTATGACAAATAAACTATGTGGATCATAAATGTCTCATGATAATGCTAACACACATACCATTTGAACACTCCAAGCTAGAACATCTATTACCAGCTTATCTTGGTTCTTTTCCTAGGCAATTTTTTAAAGAGAATTTTTCTTTTGTCTCACATGCGTGTTTTGCCTCCATGTGCGCATGCATTACAAGCATGAAGTGACAGAAGCCACTTGATTGCCCAGAACTGGGGTTACATATGGGTGGTTTGTGTGCAGCTATGTGAGTACTGGGAATAGAATCAGGTTCTTTGCAAGAGCAGCCAGTAGTTTCAACTGCTCAACCATCTCTCTAGCTGCAACCTGGCCCCAGCTGGCTCTTCCCTCTGCTCTTACCTGACCACCCTATTTTTCTGATACACTGATTTTATCACAAATCACCTTATTTGTTCTTAACATCCATAAACTATGTACAACTGTGTAACATTTGTTCCCTACTCCACTCACTCAATCTATACTTCTGACATTTGTTCTTTCACAAGTGGTGCTTTAAAATACTTGGATAAATATGTATGAATAGAAGAATTTAAAAAGAAAATGAAATTCCATAGTGGTCAGGAGTCCTAATACTACCAATTGCATACAACCAAATTGAACAAAGTCATATTACAGTGTGAAACTTCTCCAAGTTTAAATTGAGTATGGAGTCTCTTAGCTATTTACATCTTAACTGGTATAAAGTCACAAAACAACAGTTGTGAAAGCCATAGGTCTTGGGTAGAACACATACAATCTGTAACACAATCCAGCTGAAAAGCTTTGAAGCCAAGAGTGTCCACATCTATCTTTTAGGTACAATATTTGCTCCAGCACATTTCCATAATATGTATATTAATCTTTGTTTACTGTTCCCAGACATTTCATAACCTACATGGCTATTTGCCTCCCTCTCCCCTCTCTTTCTTCCTATTTAAATCAGCTCAATCTGGCAGAAGTCAGTATTTTAAAGGAAAGAAATCTTAAAACATAAAGTAACATGAACAGACTTTGAGAAAATGATGATAAAATAGGCAGAAACAAATGATATACATTACAAGATTCCATTCAAATTTATAGGCTCAGGGAGAATGATGACAGCTAAGTGTCACAGGATGGATGGGAAAGACCAATTATACCACCTCATATTGTTTATTAAGACAAATATATTAGAAACTTCTATAAATACCTGTAAATAATTATACTTCATAATACCTCAAACATCTAACTATATAGTGTAATACAAAAAATAATAGGCCCAGAGAATGATATTGGGGTTCAAGCTTTAAGCTGAAGTTCAGAAAGGCAAAGTAGCAGGCCACTAGCTTCTTACCTCTACTTCAGGCTGAATCCTGTCTCCATGAGCTCTCACCAAGCCTCAGACTGTTGCCTGTCCTCAGTGTAGCTGCAGAATGAATTCCTAGTATTTAATGTCTGATACTGACTGATATACCTCTCATGAGCCATGAGATTAAAGGCAAGGGCTTTAATTATCTTTTAGACTGATTCAATTTTGTGTAGATCTGGGTGGCTTTGGACTCACATTTCCTCTTAATACGGAGTCCTAGGATTAAAGGTGTGTAACACCACCTGCTGCCTTCTGGCTGTTGGGATTAAAGGTGTGTGTCTGGCTTCTATGGCTTGTGGCTGACTTTGCTTTCTGAATCCTTAGGCAAGGTTTAATAAATCATAAATTATATATCATTTCAATAATGTCTTTTATGGATTTTAGAAACATTTAACTTCACTATAAACTTTAATTTTATTTTAAGTTAGCATACAAAGGAAGAATTTTTATTGTGGCATTTCATACACACTTGTTTTGGTCAGTCTTCTTCCATTGCTTGTATTACACCTTTATGTTACCAGCAATCTTCCCACCAGCCTCGTCCTTCAGCTGCATCAGCCGCAAGTAACACAGAGACGCTGAATTAGATATAAAGCTGTTGACTAGTCACTAGTGTTTTTTATTGGCTAACTCTGTCCTAAATATTAAATCATTTCTATTTATCTAAGTGTTTCCACGTGGTCTTATCTTACTGGAGAGAGGGTTCGTACCTCTTTTCTCAAGTCTCTACATCTTGACTCCTCTTTACTACATCTCCCAGAATCCTCCTTGTCTCCTAGTCCTGCCTATCATGGCTTCCTATTTGCCAACAGTGCTTTATTCATTAACCAATAAGAGAAACATATTTATAGAATGACATCTACCATCAGTTTAAATAACAGCTCCATGAGTAACTCAACCTCAAAATATAAATCTCACTTTTGCAGACCAGAAAAATTAAACCTTGAAGAAAGACATCAATCAATTAAGTAACAACTTTTGCAAAGCATAGCATAGGGGATAAATTTCAATTAATTAATTAATTCTGTTATAGTAAGAAAGTAAGAAGCCCTGGATTATTTATAAACCTGTTTTTCTCATTGAGGTTTTTTTTTTTTCTTTTTTCTTTTCCTGATTAAAGTAATTTGACACAAGCAAAAACTCAAACATTATGTTAAAAGCTTTTAATCTTTTATCAAATATATTCTTTGTAATTGCATATTATAGGGAAAATTCAATCCATACAATCTAATGCATTTAAATAGAGAATGGTTAAGATGCCTTATGGCCTTTGGAGGATGGCTCAGTGAGTAAAATGATGGACACACAGATGTGTTGACCTCAGTTTGATCCTTGGGACCCATGTAAATCCAGGCATGGTAGACAATCCATCATCGCAGTCAGGGGACAGAGACAGTAGGGTTCCTGGAAGCCCACAGCCTAGCTAGCCAGCCATATGCATGCACAAATAACAAGAGCCCTTGTGTCAAACAACAGGGAAGGTAAGAGAGGATACAAGAGCTTCTCTGACCTCCATGTGTACACCACAGTAAATCAACACTTGTACTCTTACAGAATAAAATTACAGTTTGGGGAGTTTAGTACAGTTTTCCTATTGCATTAATTGTAGCACTTTTGATGCCCATGAAAACATTTGTCACCAGGAAATTTGTTTTCCATATCCCTTTGAGAATTCCCATCTGTTTTGATGTACAAACTCCACTCCTTCTCCTGTCTCCTACAAGGCCAGACATCTCCCCACACTCCACCCAACAGCAAGTGTCTGGAGGTAATGATGATAGGATTGGCAAAATGCATGAAAATTCATGGTGTCTGTGTTAACACGTTCAGGTACGGGGAAGCCAGGGTTTCTCCAGGCAGGCCTGTCTTAAATTCTTTGACTTTAAGGTCAGTGTCCCAGTGGGAGTTCAACAGACTGAAGCACTCCAAATTCTGTTTGAGCAATTGATGAGGGCCAAACAACTGCTGTGCTATGTTTGACCACATTTTCTCTTAAACAAGGACACAATTTCAGTCTCTAGTCAGAGGGAAAACCCTTATTTCTCTCACTGGGGGTTGTACCAGAGGTGGGAGAGTGGTGTTGCACTCCTGACTTCAAACTCAGGGTTTTTTCTAATCTAGCCAATAGTCAGAATCCTGCACACAGAAGAAACCAAAACAAGATGTGCACACATTTGGGAAAAGTAGTTCCCTGTATTTGTGTAAGTGCTGTGAAGAAATGAGACTGCTTTGTCCCATAAAGTATCCATGAAAGGAAAAGCTGTGGAAGCGAAGAAATCCGCACCACAGACTCTTGTCTAAAGACATGTTTTGAAGCTGAAGAGAGGCTTCAGCAGTTAAGAGCATTTGTTGCTGAAGAGGCCCTGGGTTTTTGTTGTGATCCTGAATCTCACACGGTATCTCTCAACCGTCTATACATCCAGTTACAGGGAATCAGTCTGCCTCTTCTGGTCTCTGTGAACTTTGCACACACATGGTGTACAGACACAGATTCAGGTAAAAACATCCTTTCATGTAAAAATTTTAAAAGTATCTTAAAATATAAAATATATATTTTCCAAAAAGACATGTTTGTCAATGAATATATATATGAATGTAGATATATATCTACATATACTCATATATATATATATTCATATATATTTATATATAGTGAATGTGTATGTACATGTGTGTGCTTGTGCAAGTCTGATATCCAGGTCATTGTTAGAATTTTCTTTTCCCTCATACTTGCATTATGGATACAAAAATATTTCCCGGGTCCTGCTGTTCTAGAAACAGATACCCACCCAGTTCTCCTCTTGTTGGTAGAGTCGGTAACTTACAATGGCACTTCTCTGTTCGTGATTGGCCTGTGGGAATAAATGAGGAAGAAGCTGTGGGGAATCTACATTTTGAACATGAGTTGCATTTAGTTGGCTCTAACTAACCCGTCTCAACTACTTATTAGCGAAGCACAGAACATGTTTATCCACATAAAAATCAGTGTTCAGAGGACGAAGTTCTTTAAATGTTTACCATTAAATGTACAGCATGGTCTTATATAAATGTGTGTCATATTTATTTATTATGTGCTGATCACTGCTTGTGCATGAATTCTACAACTGAACCATAAACCTGCCCCTCATAAATGCATAAATGTAACTGAATAATACATATTCAGAAACCTCAAAAGAAACATATTTTTTATCTTGATTTCCTATTTTATTTCTTCTATTTCCCACTTCCAATTCTGTTCTGCACCATGCCCGTGAGCCTGTGACCCATATTACTAAGTGTACATAGCTCTAAACAATACCAGTCCTGTCTTCATTCATTCCCAGTTTTTCATGAGCTATTGGTAATCATATAAAAACCTTATACCCCTTAGAGTGGAGTCTTCTTATATCAACCTCCAGTGTGAAGCTGCTTGCATCCATCGCCACTCAGGAGGGGTGTGTATGACATTCAAGTCACCTTGCCCAAAAATTCTTAGCTGCTCTCCTCATTGGTGTCCTTGGCAGAAGACAAGGAGTCATTGGAGAGGACTCTAATTATTAAATTTGGATACATGGTTTGTCCCTCTTAGAGCATCATAATGAGAACTGAACAAACTGTCTCACCTAAAGGTACAGAAACATGTTCACCTTGTTTGGAGACCATCTTCCCAATAACTAATTAACAAACGCATGTTGGCTTCTGTGTTTGGGTTTCCCTTTCTGTTTGGCAGAGTTTTGTGCACTCTTCCTCAGCATGCATAGTTGACTGGACACCAGCAGATCTCCTCTGGAATAACCCTGCTGTAGGAAGAGGTTCAATTAACATAATGCAGCCTGGCAGTACCGCATGGCATCTGGAAGCTGAAATCCCCTCAAAGGCCAGACTGTTCAGTATCCTCAGCCTCACTCATGATTCATGCAGGGTGGACAGGGAGTCCTTCTGTCCTCAACTGTGGGGGGCCTGTCTCATGCTTGCTCTCTGTAGTGTGAGATCCACGATTCTGGCAATCTGGCCTCTCCCTAGGTTCTTTCCTCCAGCCCAGTAATGGATTTTCTTTTCTTCGGTGCTCTCTCAGCAGAATGAGCCAAGCCCTCAACTGCCCCAAAGTTGGAAGCAGAAGCCCCTGGTTGTCTCTGTTTTCTGCTTTGTATTTCTCAAGTGGAAAAACTGTATCAACAAGAGAAGCCGTTCATTCCTTCATTCCCACTGGATGGAGCCAGGAAGCCTGCTTGCCCACCTCCTCTAGCCAGAGCCCTATTCATTCTTCATAAATCTCCAGGCTTACATCAAAATAATGCTCCGATCTTCCCGTTGAGTAAGTCATTTGATCTCATAGAAGTAAAAGGTCATAGTTATAGGTCGAGAACGCCATCTTCCTTCATGCTCACAAGCAACCAGAAAAGAAACAGGAGGAGCTTAGAGGGCAACTCAGAGAAGCTCTAGTGGATTATATGCCTGAGCAGAACTCAGTGTCTTTTCCTTTAGAAACAAAGGAACACTTAAAAATAAGTCAGAAAAACCCAAAGATGGCATAGAAATGATGCTGAAAACCAAACCATCCAAATATTAATGGGAAAGTGAAGGACTCAATATTATAAGACAGGGAAGGGATAACGGCTCAGTGGTAAGAACATTTGTTGTGCAAGCATGAGGGCCTGGGTTCAAATCTCCAGCACCCAATCAAATCTTCAGGAGTGATGATGTGTGCCTGTAACTTCAACACTGTGTATAGTATCCTATAAGGAGTAGATTTTTTCCTCCTGCCTCTGGTCTTGTCCAGCCTCCTGGCCAGCCCCAATTAATACACTGAGACTCTGTATTTGATATAATTCTGTTGGCCAGTTACTTGTTTCTTATCTTCTAGCTCTGTCATAATTATTAACCCATTTCTGTTCATCTAAGTATTTCCACGTGGTCTTACCTTACCGGAGAGCTGGCTGGGGTCCTGCTCTCTCCAGTCTCTCCATCTTGACTCCTCCCTACTACTTCCTCTTTCCTCCTTGTCTCCTAGTCCCTCCTATCTTGCTTTCCTATTGGCCAACAGTGCTTTATTCATTAAGCAGTATGAGAAACATATTTACAGAATGTCATCTCCCATCAGTATCCTTCAGCTTGGTCTATAGATTGAGTAAGAGACCCTGACTCAAGGAAACAAATTGATGGTGGTAGAGTAGGACACTTGAAGGCCTCCTCTGGCTTCAGTGCAACCACACCTGCATACATGTGTGCAGGCATGCATGCCCCCGACACACAATTATTAAATAGTCTTCTGTGACCGATCACAACAGGTCCATGTTAGAACATGGACTCTGAGGACTTGGGTGGCCCACATTGGAAATCATGAAAACTGAGATTTGTAGCTTTAGAACTTGGTTTACAATGTCTTTCTTTGTTCTTCCCTTTAAAACAAATTTAGTTCTTAACAGCTGTACACTGAAAGCCATGTCATTTTAATATACTTGACAGACTATACATTATGCGTGGCCTTACGTGTACTGGTGCTGGTCCTGGGGATTACCAGGCATTTATTAATGGAATAGTGCTTCTCCCCCCACCTGAATGTACTTGTTCATAGTAAATAACATTGTTGCTATTTCTATTTGCTAATACTTTAAAACTTTTATTTCTCTGGGTCTGGATAGCTTGTCTGGAATGCAAGAATACATTCTGTGCAAGCATGAAGAACAGAGTTTGGATCCCCAGGACCCATACCAAAACCTGGCCATCACTCTAGCTGTTTGATGTGCACACACAGGCACATACCAAATGCATAAATACACACTAAAACTACATTTTCTTTTCTTTTCATAATTTAGAACACTTCTATAATTTAGTTTGTGCATTGTCAGTCTTTCCCTAATAGTTTATAGATGCTTGCAAATTAAACATTGTTAGAATTGGCATAGGGGATTTAATTTCACTAAGGCATATGATTATGACTTAAATCACTAAAAATCTTTATTTAAAGTTAATTTTATACTTATCAATGAATATTTCATATAGAAAATTGAGTTAATATCTCTCGGGATAAGATGTTGCTACTTGATGGGAATACTTTATCTCAAATGCCTGACACTGGAGCTGTTTTAGAGCACCTGAACATCTGTAGTCAGGTAAACACAAAACCCTCTTATACTCTGAAGGTCTTTATGGGCTCAGTCTGAAGATGAATTTATTCACACTCTTCACATTAAGCTCCTTTATTTGTTCAAAAGCACATAGTTTCAAGTCCCTTCTCTCGGTGTTGGTCTTGGTGCTCATTCCTCATGCCCGTTGAACATGCCAGTTTTAGTGCATGCACACATGTGCTGAGATCCTGGCTGGCTGGCTGTCCATCATCTCACATGCCTATCTTCCCCTGCTTTCTGGTAGGATGTTCAAAACCATCAGGCCGCTTTTCTCAGCATCATTTGTTGAGGAGCTGTTTCCCTCTTGTACTTGCTTGCAGCCTTTGTCAAAAGGAAGCTGTCCGTAAATATCTTGATTTATGCCTGGGCTATTATTTGCCTATGTGTTTTTGTGTTGTTTTTCATTATTACAGCTTTGGAATATGTTTTGAGGCAATGTGCTACCCTGCTGTAAATTTTCTCTTTGCGCTTAGTACTGCTTTGACTATTCAGGATGTCTTAGGATTCTACAAAAATATTAGAAATATCCATTGGAAGCATCATTTTCATTTCTGTGAAGACTATTATTAGTATTTTTAGAGAAATTGCATCAAATCTGATGATTATTTTGGGTAACACGGAAATTTTATCAATATTAACTTTTAAACCATGGATATGGTAGGTCTTCTTTCCTTCCTTTCTTCCTTCCTCCCTTCCTTCCTTCTTTCCTTTCTTCCCCCCTTTGTTCTTCATTACATTGTTTTTGGAATTTCCACTGTGGAGATCACTCAGTTCCATGTCTAAAGTCATTGCTAAATACCTTACATGTTTGTAGCTCTTGTATGTGGAGCTGTGCATTGGTTTCTTTCTTTGCAGTGTATTATTGGTGAATGAAATAATTACTGATCTTTGTGGGTTGATATGTATCCAGAAACATTAATTAATAAATTTGCAGTTCCATTTTTTTGTGTGTATGTTTGTGTGGTTTTTATTTTGTTTGCTTTTTGTTTTTTATATAATACTGTGAGATAATGCTCATATTTACTATAAAGATTTTTCTCTCATATTGGTTTTATAAAACGCTGACTGGCCAGTATCCAGGAGGAAGTATACATGGGACCACCAGACTAAGAGAATTCTGGGAAGAGGAACGCAGAGACAGAGTCACCAGCCAGAGGCAGAGCAAGCAAGATGAGAACGCCTTACTGAGAAAAGCTATCAAGCCTCGTGGCTAAACATAGATCTGAATTATGGGTAAGTTGTAAAAGTTTGTTAATAATAAACCTGATCAATAGGTCAAACAGTTTAAAATTAATATAAGGTTCTGTGTGTATGTGATTGGGGGTGGGTGCTGAATGGCTGTGAGACCAGGCAGGACAGAAATTTCTATCTATAGAAGAGACTCTTGTTTGCTCTATAATACCATGTTAGCTTCAAACAGATGTAATATGACGCTAAATTTCTTATTCATATGTCCTTTGAACATTAATCTTATCTGTTGCTCTACATAAGACCACCTACTGAATGTACTGACTGGATTCTTGTAAGTGGTAATGGTGAGCTTCTTTACCTTGTAGACGATGGACTTAGGGTGCACATTTTTTATAGAGTTGAGGTACATTGCTCCTTTATTTAGTTTTTTAGAGTTTTAATCCTGAATAGATGTCGAATTTTGTTGAATTCATTTTGAAACCACGTGGGACTCCCTCTGCTCAATGTATTATGTTTACTGAGTAGTATATGTTGAGACCTTCCTGAATATCTGGTATTAAAATTAGTGTTTCAGGACTAAAATCCTTTTCAATATATTGTCGATTTAGTACTTTAAAATATAAATTGAATGGAACAGTCTAAGATCTCTGTTTGTTGTCCCAAATTCCAGAATTAATTTCTAATGTTTCTTTCTGATTAATTTACTGGACCATTTGTTATTTGAGAGAGTTTTGTTTAATTTCTATACATATTTGTCAAATCTCTAAATTTCCTCTTCTTATTGATTTCATATTTGTCTCATCTTAGAGGAAATATACACTATGATTTCAGTTTTTGTGCATTGAGAAACCATTTTATGGCCTAAGATATGTCTATTCAAAAGGTATTCTATACGAGTAGAATACAGTGCACAACTGTTAGAAGAAATGGCCAGGACATTTCTGTATGGTCAGTCTGGTCTGATTCTCTTCTCATTTATGCTCCAGCCCGTGGATGTTAGTTCTTTTGTGTGCATTCACTATTGTAGTCCTGATCCTTTTGTTATAGGAACGTCTAACCCATGACTATCGGTGACAGTCTGGTGAAAAACTGCCTTGAATTTAACGTGCTTTAATCGACTTTGTCATTCACTTTTGCAGGATATTTTTTTTCCTTGTGTAATATGATTAGGTAGCATTTACCTTCCATTGGAGCTTTGAATACATTATCTAGTTTTCTGCTGGGAAGACTGCTGCTGATATATGAAGGATTCCTTGTAAGTGACTAGATTTTATTTTCTTTGCTGTTTTTAGATTCACTCATTCAGATACTTTAAAAGTAGTCATCCTTAAGACATATCTTGTGGTAGACTAAAACATGTGATCATGAATTCTTTCCATGCTGTACATCCCTCCTGAGTCTGACTGGAGTCTTCGCTAGTGATGGGATGGGAAGGTGCTTCATGAAGAGGCACAGTGACAAAAGACAGAACAGTTTCACTTGTTGCCATTTTGTACAACTGGCTTCTGGGATCTGCATGCTACATGGTCTTAAGGGCACTTGTAAACAGAAGGAGATATGCTGTGCTTGATTTCAAGCTCAGCTGTCACTGCCCCTTGAAGCTTTTGTTATAAGAACATGGAGTAAACTCTGTGTTTTCACTAGAAACTCAAAATCTTGCCTGTGTTTGCCATTTTGGAATCCCATGAGCATCATGATTTGAAAGCAGCAAGTAACAAGGAGAACTGACATCCAGCATTCTCAGATACCTCAGTCCCAAAGTTGAACTGCTACAATACAAAGCAAACATAATCACCTCCATTAACCTTAGTTAACATTAAATTATGTAAAATGATGCTTCAGAAAATTATTACAATGAAATGCATAGATGACCAAGTCTTATGATTACATCTACATGTAATTGTTTCACCATCCTCCTCCTCCTTCTCCTCTCCTCCTCTTCCTCCTGCTCCTCTGCTTCCTCCTCTTCTTCTTCCTTCTTCCTCTTCCTCTGGAAACTGTCTCACAGCAGATATCCTGGTACCTCAGCTCTTATAATCTTTTCACTCTCTGTTTAACCATAGTCCCCAAGTCTTAGGCGTAGAGATTGTGTTGTTAAGTGTAATAATTAGGGTCCACATTCATGGTTTGTAGATCTCTGAACTTTAAATATTTGTAGTTTTCTCTAATTTCCTCCATATACTGTAAAAAATTGTTTCTCTGATGAGAGTTAGTTGCTGCATTCATTTCTGATTGAAGGGGAAAGTATTTTAAACACAGATAGGAATTTTAGTGGTCTAGTGAAATGACAGTAGTGGTTTCTCCTCTGGAGAACCTCAATGTCCTCACTAACTACTGGTGTTGGATAGTTGGCTGACTTCTCCCTGTTGAGCAGGCATTAACTCCATTAAGTGGATGTTGGTTATGCCCAGCAGAGAAGTGCCACTATTACAACCTTATGAATGTCTTGCTATGATGAACACAGTGTTTTATAGTCATTACAGCTGGGGAAGAGTATTGAATTTCTTCTCTGCTGGTAATTGGTATGGCTTCTTCTGAAACTATGAGACTGGTCCTATATAAGGAGGCTTCTATGTCAGATTCAGATAAATTCCACCAAGTTCTACGTCCAAATGTGTGTTGTTTTCAGTAATAGGCTCTTGCCTTCTTGTTCTGGAAGGTACCAAGGGAAATAGAAATAGGTTTTATTACTTTGGGGATTTCTTGACCAGACTAATAACTTGAAATGAGGTTTCCCATGTCTGACTCTTGGTATTGTGAAACTGCCTATGGCATAATGTTTAAGAAAAATTTTAACAATTAATGTAAGTTCTTTCCTTGATTCTTACAGATCCATAGGACCTAAATATAATGACATGACAATGGATATGGGAACTATGCTACAAATCAAAATAAGGGCAATTATGAAGTGAGCACTTTTTTTATTGAAAATAATTAGCAGTGTTCATCATTTCAAAAAGTATTATTTTAAAACAAGAAAATTAATCTATATGACTCTGTGACATGGATATGTCTAGACTTTTTCACTCTCACATTTGGAAGTTAGCCTCTGCTTAAAAGCAAACAAATGAATTTCTACTAATCTCAACAAAAAATTATTAGTTAGGTATAAAGTATCAACATAAGTATCATTTTTATTTGAATGCACTATTTTTAACTGGGCTTATTTAAATAGCTGCCTTCAATTTTGTTTGTAAAATTAGCATGCTTGTAATTCTTTAAGAAAAGGAATATTCACAAATAACCACAAAGAATTATTCTGAATAGTAAATAAATGTGTAAATTAAATTTAGTTACCATTCTTGGGGATTATCTGTTTAAGAATTTTGCTTGAAATCTTAGTGCAGTTGCCTTCTTAGTACAATGTGCTAACAAATTCCATGTAAAATAAATCTCTCTTTTCTGTTTGACATTTATAATAAAAATTCCAGGCAAAACTTAAAAAAAAATAAATGGGTACAGTATATTTTGATTTTCCCTAACTATGAGCAATTAAAACAGACTATTTTCAGGAGAGATAATGCATTAACTGTTTATTTAAAGCAGGGTGGTGTACATTATTTTATAAAGTTGTCAGTGTTCCTGGTGGCTGAGGTCCATCTATGTCTCTGTGTACTTTGCTGGTTCAACAAGAAGCATGGAGTGTGTCAACATGAATAGCATTGCATCTGGTGTTTGTTAGCTGAATACATGAGACAAATCCTGAAGCTTGAATAAAATACATGCTGTTGTAAGGACTTTTCTCTGCTTCAATGCCTCAGAACAGCAGGACACAAAATTTGAAAATAAATTCCTTCTTAGAGCCAATATGTAAGGAGGTACATGGTGGCTTAAAATGACGACCTATTATCCACATGGAGAGAAATACTTTAATAAATTGTGTCGCACCTGTATTATAGGTAATGCAATATTGTAGCAAAAGGTATTGAATTGAAGCATGTGTTCTGTAATAGTAAAATTTAAGAATCCATAATGTGGAGTATAAACAGCCATTACAAGAAGAATGTTACCAACATGGAAATACTTTTAAATGAAATGGAATGTTAGGTTGTATAGAAATACCTACACAGGAGAATATGGTAATACTGGAGGAATGCCTAATAAACATAACACCATGGCTGCATGTCAGAGTTAGAAAACAACTGGTTTTATGTCACACAGCAGGGGACTTAGGCATATTACAGTGTTTACATCTCAGTCAGCACACAAAAGTTCTCACTAGTTTATCATGTTAGGGTTACTAGTTTATCATGTTTATCAACAAGAATTCTTCATGCTTTTAAAATAAATATAAATACATATTGTATAAAATTGACTAAAATGTTACATAATAAGCAATTCTACACATCAATATCTAAAGATATATGAACCCATAAGGAGTCTTACACAGGAAATTATTTCCTCTGGACTCCCATAGGAAATTTCTAGATCTGGGTTGGATTCCTTTGTTTCTGGGATGAGCTTCACTTTTAGCTGACACAGGGTACAATCAGGTTGGAAGATAGAAGGGATTCAATTATTCTTCAAGCATGTCTCAAGTGATTGTCAAAGCTACAGAAAAAAGACAAGGGGAAGAAAGTATTAATTCATCAAACTTACTGAGTTCTGGCCTCACAATTCTGTTGTTCCAAACAGGAGACCCGAGTGAATATAAACCAAGAAGAGAAGGAAAGATTAGCACAGCTATATTAGAGTACAGAGGGCAGGGAGAGACAGAGGGAGAGAGAGAGAGAGAGAGAGAGAGAGAGAGAGAGAGAGAGAGAGAGAGAGAGAGAGAGAGAGGAAGAGAGAGAGAGAGACTACTTGAGTTATTTGCAAGTTCTGTATCTATATTTTGGCACATATTTTCCACTATACATGATACACTAACTCCTCATCTTATTCCACAGAAATTCTGAATTCAGAATCTTGTGACCTACATCAAATTAAATGTACCCACTCTTGAGCTGGATACCCAGGAACTCAAAATGACATGATCTCCGTCTCACGGATACCCAACCAACAGGATCAAACCTGGTAGCACTGTAAGTGTACATTGATGCAAATCCCCGCTTTGGCAGCTCAGCAACCTGAAAATCTTTGTGGGTGTCTTCCAGCCCATGTAGAAATCTGATGTGATTCCCTGAAATGATATCAGATCACCACCCCAGCCTTCAGTAGGTTTCTTTGAGCCATGTAGCCTCTTTTTCTATAAGTCTTCTGTAGATATTAGTGTATGAAGTTCAGTAGATGGATTGTTAATAATTATAGTTAACACTTGGTTGAAATAAGAGTGTCCATGAATGCTATTATGGTCATTGGACTTGATTTTCAGCTGGGCTAGCTTTAGAGATGCTTGAGAGACAAATTCTGATCATTCTCTTTAGGATATCTCCATAGAGGATTTACTGAGAGAAGATTCACTTGTTATGTAGGCAGTTTTCAACAGTCCAGGTACAAGGGAAAGCAACATGTCTGTGCCTGTCTTAGTTTCCCCTGTAGAACTGAATGTGCAGGTTGCTTTTGCTATGATGTTTAGCTGATATGAATTACCAATTTTCTCTTCCATTCCAAGGACTCGGTCACAGAATCTCTGTAAATCTGTAATTTCTGTCCTGGTTGGGACAGTGGAGGCACCCAGCTTGGCGGACTGAGAATTCTTGGTTCTCTCAGCCACTTTGGCATACATGAGCTAGTTTATAAGACTTTTACACACATAGACTTTTACACAGACACACACACACACACACACACACACACACACACACCATACACAAAGTACATATGCCCAAGCATATGCACACACAAACTTTGTATATATTCTGGTTTCTCTAAAATACCCTCCTATCATACCATGTTTGTAACTAATCACCAAGTGAAACCAAGAATATTGGGTGACATAAGGAAAATTGAGGTAACCTGTGAAATGATTACTATGTAATAGAACTTAACATTCTGAAATGACATTAATGTATGTGTCTATGTTACAAGCTTACTAGAAACAATCTTCTTAGCAAGCATTGATGCCTCTACCTTGCAAATTGTATTTGTATATTGTAAACATTACTATGAACTTAACTCTTTGTTGTAATATATCTAAGTGGTGTCTAATACTCTCAAGATATGTGGTAGAAAAGACAATGTAGAATTTCATGAAACAAAGATACTTTTGTCACCATTCATTTCAAATGTGGTCACAGGATTACCCAGAGATTAATATGAGTACCTAGAGATAAATATTAGGCCATGTAGAGGGGGTTTGCTTAACTACTTTAGCTAAGTGCAACCTTCCAACCATCTATGTGAAGCCTATAGAAGTGGATAAAACAGTTTTGAATCCTAAGACCACCCATGAGCTAGCTAAAACATATTTAGTAATTTCATTCAACACTCCATAAAGCAGAATAATTACACCAATGGGTCTGCTCCAAATTGCCAACTCATCTGAAACATATTAAAGTGGCTAGTTACTTAGAGTAAACTTAATCATGAAGTGTGTGTTTGTGTGTGTGTGTGTGTGTGTGTGTGTGTGTGTGCACGCGCGCACATGTGCGTGCTAAAATACAGTACAAAATAAGAAATGGAATTCCAAGTAAAGAATGGAACTCATGAGCTGATTCTATTCTGGGAGAAGTCTGCCATGAAGAATTGTCCCCTGATAGAGACATCATGCTACACTGTGTAAGAACTCTGGCCTGACATTTTTAGGTGTATATTTTATTGTTTGTTTCTTGTTTTTGTTTTTAAATAAATTAGCTGGGTTTAATTTTCTATGTACAGGATGCCTTTAAGACTTAAGATATAAAAGCATCTCATTCTGATTTTTTTCATATTATACTGCATTTGAACTTCATGCCCAGTTTACTGTATAACAAAAATTCCATTCTTAAAGTATTTATTTCCTCTGAAATTAGAAACATCCTTTACATAAGGACTTTAGGTTCTTCCCTTTTTAATTTCTATATTATAGACTGAGAAATCTCTCCCAGATTTGATGACAAGAGTGAGCTCTTACAATGGTATCACTTGTGAACTTCTCCAGCCAGAATTGATGCTCATTTGGTAATCTCCTAGAGACTAGTTTTTCAAATTTATACTATAGAGCTTTCCACAGAGAACTACAATCACTGGCATCCCTTCCTTCCCCAAATATGTATTTTTGGACTTCATATGCTAGAATTTGAAGAAGGAAGAGACCATTGTTTGAACATCAGTTTTTCCTGCTCAGTATGGAGACAAATATCATGAAGGTAGTAGGCTAGAGTCTTATCATTTTTTTTTTGCATAAACTAGACTAATAGTACTTTATTGCATATCAAGCAAAGAAAATGCTGGGAGTAGATACAACTTAACACCATTAAAACAAAATCAGAACAGTATAACTAAAGTATCTTGAGATTTCTGAGTTCTCTGAAATGGGGGACTGGGGAATAGAGGGCACATGTGGACATACTTTTCAGTTCTCAAATTGCTATTTCCTGTTTATTATGAAGTATCACGTGCTGTGCTCATTCAAGATACAGTGGTTAAGTCCACATGCTTAGAACCCTAAAGAAGATAAAAATAAAAATGCACACTGTCCAATGTTTTACCTGAACATTAAAGTTACAGTGAAGAAGAAATTAAAAGAAATAATTATCAATGCATGCTATTTAATTATCTCAACAATAATTCAGCGACACAGCAGCAGCCAGATGTCATAGACCTGAGTTTAGCAGCAGAAACTTTTTATTAGCCATTCGTAATTATTGAAATAACATTAAGTGGTGATTTGAATCTTCCTTTAGTGCTTAATAACCTATTCTAACATATTTTTATACAGTTTACAGAAAATTATTCAAAGTAAGTATTTAAATCTGCTATAATAACATCCTTAAGTTAAATTTTCTAATAGATATTCATATTCTTATAATCAGAAGAAAATATACTGTTGTTTATTTTCGATTTAAAGTATAAAAGTTGAGTTCATCTTTAACAGAGAAAATAATTTCCCTGGAGTAAAGGGACTTTGAGAAAATATATTGTTAAACAAGTGATGCCTGTGTACTTTAGCCGATCAGTTAGTTTAAAGTGGAAAGTGATCAATGGCCACTAAGAAAGAAACAATCATTTATTTCCAAAGACAAGATTCTGCATAAGCTGTCCAATTCCAGTGGCTATCTTCGGACACATGTACATATGAGCAATGCAGAACAGAATCAATAGGTTGTGCATACGTGTGTGTGTGTGTGTGTGTGTGTGTGTGTGTGTGTTTAATGCTGATGACCAGTAGACATCAAATGGCGACTCCATCAATATTGTGCTTAGAGATACTTATGTGAGCCCCAGGGAAACAGCTGCCCTTTGGAGCAATCTGCTCTTAAATTCAAAGAAGCTACTTGACTTCAACACCCAATGTTTAGACACCCTTGCTGCCACTCAATGTCCTGGACTTCTGAGTAGCAACATTTTCTTTCTAATTTATTTCTATCCAGACAAAAGAAACACACTGTCATGCATTTAGCATATAAATAGTTTTATAGACTAAATATATCTGCTTTCATAGTGGTATGTTCTGTTTTTAATATGAAAATATTAAATTTGATAGAAATCAAATTATCCAGTGGTTTTTGTTTAACATGAAAACATGTCATGGTGGCAGAATTGTCTGAGAGACATTCTCATAGTAATGGTTTTTGACAGTGTAAAGTTGTACTTTTTAGCAAATCCAATTTCTTCTGTGGCAACAAATGTCTCTAGTATGTGCACCACTATTTATTATTTTTAGAACATTATTCAAGGTGGATGAATACCAGTTTTGTATATATGACAATATATTTTAAATGTTTTTAGTAAAAAAGTATCTATTAGTTGAACGCATTCAAGAGAATTTTCTTCTACTTGATTTTCTATGTGGTTCCTATCTTGCACAGGGACAAGATGAAATGAACAGTGACACAGTGATTGAAAACACTGATTAATTGACAAATTTAAAGAAGTTGAGCGACATACAGATATTTGCCTCACTTTCTGAGGGTTCCACCTTCTGTAATATGGCTTTTGAATTTAGCTATTAATGACTCTATTAAGAAGTTACCATGTTTCATTTTTGGCATGTACTGTCATAAGGACTCCCCTGTACTTGAGCAATATTGGCTCAAACTATGGAGAGCTTCAACATGAGAGAGATAATTTCCCTCAATTAAAAATAGCAACCTAAAAAGCATGGCGCATAATTTATTCAAACAAATTAATTTTGCATACAGTTTCCAGAAAATGGCATCATGCAAAGTGAGACCAAAGTTAATTGGTTAATGGATCTTTTCTGAATCTTGACAATATTTATAGCAGTTTAACAGGTGTCCGCAAACAAGCTGAAGAGCAAGTTCTCAGGCTCGCTTTCCTTCAGGACAGCAAAGCTTCTGTGTTAGAATGAGAGGTTCCCCATAATATAAGGCTTGAAAAAACGTCTAGATATGGCTCAACATATTTCAATAATTTTGAAGATAAAATAGCTGAGATCCAAAATCGTAAAACAACCTGAAAAAAAAAAACACACATAAAATGATGAATTTATGAGAAATAATGGAAAACAGTCTGAATTTTAAATCTCTAATACAGTATTACCTAAATATATCCCCCGAGGAGGGGGGGGCGATTCAGTAGCTTAAAATCTTACTTTATCATGAAAACAGAGAGAAAATTTATTCTAGCTACCAACAGAAAAGAAAGCCCTACTGTAGTGTATTCCCCAGGGTTTATTGGATCTCTTCACTTCTAGGATGTGTTATGTGCCATCACTGTCCAGACCAAAGTTTCTTTTCTCACCCCAGGTGCCGCTGTTTTGCAGGATTATAAAGAATCTGTACAGTATGTACACAAAGGAGAGGCAAATCATGTAGAAGCGGCTCAAGTCATCTGAATTTATTTCTATTTGTTCAACAGAAATTAATATAAGTATGTGAACCTATGTGGATAATTTTGTGGTTATTTGTGATCACCAGGGGCAGTGTATTGAATTTTATATATTTTAACATTTTTTTTTTGTGGAGATAAGGGAGAGGAGAGGGAGCTATGCAGTAATGTATGATCCCAGCAATGCAATTAACAAATCATGAGTCATTAGATATTTTTTTTTTCATCTAAGATTCTGGATAAACTTTTCTTTCACTTCTTAGCACTATGGACTGCAGATGCTACTCTACATTGATTCTTAGAGGATATGTTGTGGTCTTTTGATGCTGAAGCATTATAAATTACCCCTCATAGCAGGTTCCTGTACTCTGAGGTAAACTTGTTTCATTGTTAGGTTTTTTGACTAACAGATTAAGCAACTAGAGTTCTGTGGGAATATATATCCAGGTACCTTAAAATCTGTGTTGTACTTGAGCAACATTTATGAGAAAGAAAGGCAAAATGAAATCAAAGTATAAAGTACAATGTGCATTAATTCATTCATTAACATAATTGAATTAAAAATTCCAATAGATTGATTATATATGAGACCTTGCTATGCTATACCACTTAACACAGTGTGAAAACTTCCATGTTCTTATGGAACCCATGATCTGGTATCATTAATAAGAGAAAAAAAGAGCTGTGCAATAGGGTTGGCCCGGAACAGGAGTGTAAGGTCCTGACACGATGATAAGCTTAGATAGTTGGGAGGATTTTGCTATCAGATTTAATTGACAGTTGCATGGATTGGGGTCCTGATGTGACTAATTGGGAATTTGGAATTTCTACTTTTCCTTGTTCTTATGCAGCTGAAGTAGAAAGAAATTTCTGCAAAGGGTGTTGTATGACCTTAGCACAGCAGGAACAATAGCTCCCACATCTGTGTAGGTGAAGGCTGGCATCCAGCACGGTGTGCTGAAAACGGACCATGGCTTTACAGTGGAGGCATTGTTGCACTCGGGCTGTTAGCTGCCTTTGTGTGTTTTTATGAGTTTGTGGGGCATGGGAGACTTGGCACCGCTTCAGGCTCAGGTCCTGTAGAGTAGAGTAGGAGAACCATATTGTAAACTCTATTATTCTTAAGAGCTAGCTTGTTATCTTCATCCTCCATTCATTCAGGAAAAAAAAGCTATGCTTTTGAATTATTTTTCTAGATTTCTACAGTGTGCTCAGGATGACTGAAATGCCAAGCATGCATCTGCAGAGAATGGGCAGCCACCTCAAACCCTCATATCTCTAATGGCCTGGAAGAGTATACAGAAATGCCCCCAAAGCTGGCATACATTATCCAGGGACACATGAAACAACTTGCAACACAAACTCAAGATGTACATTTAAGACCCAGGCCCAAGTTACTTATCAACTTATGAATCAACTATTAGTTAAGAATCCATTATATACCATGTATTCAGGGGTGCGTTTCTCAGCAGAGTCCAGAGGCATCAGGTGCCTGGAAGATAGAGGTAGAAGTAACTGTGAGCATCTGACATCTGTGCTGAGACTAACTCTAGGCCTCTGCAGGAACAGTGCCAGCACTTAGTGACTGTGCTGTCTCTGCATCCCAATTTCACATACCTTAAGAGGTTGAGTGAAAGAGTGAGGATTTGTTTGTTTAATTTATGCACTGCTGACCAGAAAGAAGTGTAAATTTCCTTACAATATATAACACACCTATATTTTTTATAGGCTAAGATGGGCAAAAGGGTGATTATTTTTCTGCTTTTTTTTAATTTAAATTAGAAACAGGCTTTTGTTACATGTCAATCCCAGTTCCCTTCCCTCCTCTCCTCCCCTGCCAACCACCAACCCCCTATCTCATTCCCTTTCTGCTCCCTAGGGAGAGTGAGGCCTTCCATGGGGGGGTCTTCAAAGTCTGTCATATAATTTGAAGCTAGTCCTATGCCCTCCCCCATGTGTCTAGGTGAGATAGTATCCATTTATGTGTAATGGGCTCCCAAAGTCCATTAATAAACTGGCAATAAATACTGATCCCCTACCAGAGGCCCCATAGGTGTTCAGGCCTCCTATCTGATACCAGGGGCCCGGTTCCATCCTATGCTGGGTCCAGAGACCCACAAGGATGACCCCACATGACAATCTAAGCAATAGTGGGGAGGATACCTTAAATGCTCTTCCCTGATAATGAGATTGATGACTAACTTATATGCTCTCTTAGAGCCTTCATCCAGTAGTTGATGGAAGCAGCAGCAGACACCCACAGCTATGAACTGAGCTGAATCCAGTTGCAGAGAGGGAGGAGTGACGAGGAAAGGAATCAATCTAGGCTGGAGAAACCCACAGAAACAGCTGACCTGAACAAGGAGGAGCTCATGGACCCCAGCAAAAGGGTGATTGTTTTTAGCCATTTCTTGCTTATATTTCCCCAATCTTCCTAACTCAAACTGGATAAAATATTTTATATGCCTTCTAGTAAAAACAAGATAACAAAGGTGTGTTTGTCTATGAGAAACTATAAAAGATAGGAGTCAGTAGAAATATTAGTGAACTCCCTGGATGTTTTCAACTTTATGTCTTTATTGTTGAAACAATGGAATCTTGAGTCTGAAGAATGGGGATTACTCATGTCCTCTCAGCTTAAACACAAGAATGACAGAGTTGGAATGAATTCTAGATTCACATCCTCTCAGGGCTAAAAGTTTAAGACAGCCACTGGAACATTCCTCTGATTAATGACTTGACTCGGAGGATGCCAACTATTCAAAGACAAAAATATGGCCATGAGGGCCAACTTGTCTTTGAGGTTATTTGACTGAAAAGAAAACAAAAAAGCAAGAGAACAAAAGGAATCTGGTTTCTTCGTTAGCCCAGCTCTGTGGCCCAAGCCTAGGGGAGTCTGTGTTTGCTGTTTTCTTCTTTTGAAATATTCTATTTCTTCTTCACAAAACATTTTGCTGCTTGACAAATTAATATATAATATATAATGCCAGCTTAAGGGTTGGTATAATTGAAGAGAAGGCATAAGTTTATTAACAAAGGACAACAATCCTCTGAAATTACAGTTCTGGGGGTAGGTATCTGCTTACAGTGATTGACACCTGATCTCACATGTCTGCCATACTGTGATAGCTTGGACATATGGACAAAGGACAGGAATCCATAACAATCCTCCATCTCTTTTCCATTATATTTGATCTTCTTCAGTCTTAAAATGGAAAATGACTTTTGATCAAAGTGGTCTCACTGAATAGCCAAACATTATAATTATCCCTTTAACAGAAAGGCTTTATATTTGTTAGCGGAGTTCCTTATGTGATTTGTAAGAACAATTAAAGCAACTATTTATATTGAAATATCAAAATATTTTTTCACATAACCTTAAAGTCTGTCATAAATTTAGAGGGCTCATCTGTGGACATGAACACAAGGCAGAAGTTTTCTTCCTATGGATGCTTTGTTCTGTAATAGGTTGTTTTTCTAGTGTATCACACTGACTCATGGGGTTATTCTTCTGTCAAACACTTGGGAGATTTCCGGTAGGAGGCATACCAGAAAGAGGATTCTGACACTACTACTAGAATCACACTAGATGTCCTCAACCATCCCCTCTAAGTCTCATGTGCTAAGTTGCTCAGTGAGGATCGCACAACAGACACCTCACTGTAATTCCATATGGCAGATATTAAATCTGCAGCCAATAAGAGTTTAAAATTTAAAAATGACTGTGGACATTTCTGTAAAGGTAGGCATGAGGTTGTTAACCTCACTTGAATGTACTTAATGCTCTTATTATTTTGGAACATCATCTTTCTTCATTGTGCTATATGGCATATGTATCTATATATTGTTATCTCCCTATACACATACACATATATCTCCTGTCTAGAGTTCTTAAATAATTCATGGTATTTCTCATTACAAAACCAAAAAGTCAATTTAAAAAGTTAGTAAAATATTCATGGAGCTAGGGACTATAAAAACTTGGACTTTTTAAGGAGAAAAGGCAGCAGCATTTCTTACATGCCTCTTTTCAATAAAAAACAATTTAAAATATTACATTTTTCAGGGAGGGATAATTTCCACAAACAGAACTTGGGTATTCAATGCTGTACACAACTGTGGATGCCTGCCATTCAAATCACTGTCATGCCGCAAGCTATCCTGATACAATCATAGGGAAAATAGAGTTAGGCTGATGGGTTTACAGAATGCTATCTGCATGACTGGCAGATGTTTGTGCCATAATCACGTTATGAGCACTCAATTTTTATTATAGAACAATTGCTTCTAATAACTTTTATGTTCATGATCAATGTGTCAATAATTCACCTGCATTTCAAAAATGGTCTAAGATATCTGATGAAGTATTCTCTTGTGTTTCTCTTGATACATTCAATAACAATAAAACATAACTGATTTGAGCATGTACAGAATTGTGGATTCTGACAATCTGTGAGATCTCAAATATGTCCCAAATCTGCCTGGTTCATGGAAGACCTGACATCATGGCCTGGATGATTATCCATCATCAGCTGCTGTTAGTGGATAGTGTGATTAATAACTGCAATTCAAGCATGATGGGAGCACCGTGATCTTTATTGACTCTGTGAACTGGCAATGCTTTCTTTTCGTATGGTTGGCACTCAATTTGTGCTGCTTTCAGTTATTGATACAGCCCATTACTATTTCGATTGTGAGACCATTCCCTTTCTATGAACTCAATAGCAAATATCTGCTAGAGCAAGAACAATTTTTGTTCATTTCACAGAAATACTTGCAGTCCATGATAGTGGTCTTCTATTTCATTCGCCAACAACTTTGTAGCAACTGTTGATTTCTACTTGTCTGTCATATCATTTAATTTACATAAAATGGTTTTATCTTCTTCTTTGGACTATATACTACTTATAATATTGATTTTAGTCCTTCCCTACTCTTTAATATTTCTATTTATTGTATCAACATTTCAGCAGCATGTTCTTAGTAAGTTTGCAAAATATTGAAGACACTGTATGTTTTTTGACTACAGTGAAATTAACTCTACTACATCTTCTTTTCAGTATGTATATATGTGGTACTTTTAAAATGTTGGATATATACATATTAATATGCACACATATATTGAGTTGGTTTCTACTAAAGATTAATTTATATATCTTCATACATTTAATCTGAACTGCTAACAGTGAGTCTGAAGACACTGATTGGTATTTTAGAAGTTTAGTGAATAAAATGTCTCAAATAAAGGAATATTGATCTGCTGTATTTAAGGCTGTGTTGAAGTAAACATAAGATGACTAATTGTCCATTCATTTTTTGCCTGTGAGGTTTCATCGCTAACAGCCGTTTTGTCGTTCAGTAGTGAGAAAGAAAGAAATTCATAGCAGCTAATACAGAGGGCAATTCTCCATGGAAGAGCAGAGAATATGGCAGCAGATGAAAAGGATGTCAGCGTATAAAGCACAGTGGTGAGGCGTTTGCCATATGCGAAACTTTAGGTTCACTCCCTGGTACTGAAAATAACTGTGAAAGAGAATAGGATTCATTATAGGCAAAAATCCTTGAGAAAGTTAAAAATAGTTGGGTGATAATTTTCTAAATCACTGATAATGCAATTAAATTTGCTCTGCATTGCCTCTTTAGCCTCTCAGGTGAGCTTATGAAGGTTTTTATTTTTTAATATTTTGTTGTCTTACCTAGAGTAGAACAACACATATAACAAATTTGTGTTAAGTGAATGAGCAAATGAATTGAAAATGCCTATATGAATTGAGAACCAATATTTGTCTTAGATGGGAATGAGGACTGTCATTTCACCGTGACTTGAGAAAAGCAAGGTTCATGGGTAAAAGTAACATCTGATGAAAATTCATGCGGCTCTTATTAAATGATTTTCAAGTAATCAATGAAATAAAATACACAACAATAATCTTAAGGAAAAATGAAAGATAAAAACAAGGAGAACCTTCATAGACTAATATAAAAATGCCCAGAGATGGATTATAAGATAAAACCCCATTTTTAAATGATTGGAGATTTTGGGCTTTCCAAATATCTGATTCATGAATTGCAAAGAGAGAAAATAGAGTAAAATTACCAATTAAGAATTGCAATAAATGACTTAAGTTGATGATGATTAAAGTGAATAATCATCATTAAAATGTTCATAATCACAGGGGTAAAAGGAAAAGGCTCAGATCTTGCAAGAATCACATCCATTTCTCAGCAGAATTCTCATAAAATCCAGGATACTCCCAGCAAACTTACTGGCAGCTCCTTGGACAGTCAGTACCAAATACCTGTAAATTCGCAGTCCGTGTAGCCCTCACCACCACCAGAGAGCCTTCTTTTCACAGTAGATGGCAATTAATGCAGAGACTCAACTGGTGAAAAAACATGGTAGAGGCTGGTAAACGGGATGTGTACAACAAGAAAAAGTACTAATTTCCTATGCGGATGGGATGGGGTAACGGCTTTCTCAGATACACAAATTATCAGCAAATTGCCATCTTTGTGTACTTTATCAAATGTAATAAATTCATGTAGTGAAACTAGGAAGGTAGTCATGAACAAAAACCTTGGAGATACAACACTGGAAAATAGAGATTTGAGGATGGTAGAAACTCCATAGGTGAAAAAAAAAATAGTTCGTATTGTTTCATAATATAGGAGAGAGCAGGAACACACAAAGTGAAATGAGAAATAAGACTAAGCTCCGAATAACCCCAGAGCAAATATACTTAGTGGCTACTGAATGTATTGTATTTAACTGATTTTTAGAAATAAATATGCAAATAAAATATACAGGAAACGTAACTCTTTAAACCACATAAAAGGAAAGGAACAATGAGCTATGTGGTGTAGAATTGTAAGACTTTATCTGTATTAAAATGCGATTGTGGGACTAGACATCTAGCCCTTGAAGGTGACCTGAGTTTGTTTCACAGGAATCATATGTGTTCTCACCTGTACACACACACCCACACCCACACACACACACAAGTATGAACTCATAGTCACTGTAAAAGCATACATGATACAAATGTATAAACTCAATCTAGGCAAAAATCCAGGCATTTTAATGGGAGGTGGAGATGAAGTTCCCAACCTTAGCTGACTAGTTTTTTAGCAATTAGTAATGGCTTGAATGGAAAAAGA
This sequence comes from Phodopus roborovskii, assembly GCF_943737965.1. NCBI lineage: Eukaryota > Metazoa > Chordata > Mammalia > Rodentia > Cricetidae > Phodopus > Phodopus roborovskii. Next base: position 10,578,323 of record NW_026125278.1, on the reverse strand, counting down.
CAAAACAAAGAAAGAAAGGAAGAAAGAAAGATAGAGGAAAAGAAAAGGAAAACACAAAGTTGGATGTGTAGGGAATGTGAGGAGCTCGGGAGGTGTGAATATAAACAAATACATTGTCAAAACTATCCAAGAGCCATTTGGCAGGTGGCTTGCAAGCACTGGATGATCTTCCAGGGACCTGGCTTTGATTCCCAGCTCCCACACGGCCATTCACAACATCTGTAACATCAGTTCTAGAGGTTACTCTTCCTTCTGTCATCTTGGGAACCATGTTCACCTCACCAGTGGTGCACAGTGGTGCACAGTGGTGCACAGGCAAGCATTCAGTCAACACACCACACACATACACATAACAAAAATTAAAGTCACATAGGTGACTCACGACTGCCTACACTTAACATTACTTTAAGCATGCACAAGTGGAAGCTACTGGAAGAAAATCAGGAGACATTCACCACAGAGTTACAGGGAGAGTCCAGGAGATATGCAGCTGGGGATGATATTCTGTGTAAACACTGAACATGTGCAAGTTCCATAAAATCATTTTGACTGAGAGTTATTTATTTGAATATCTTTGTACATAACAGTGACCTGGTCTGTCTATTGACAAAGACCTCAAAATATCTTTTCATATTTTTCCCATAGGCATAATTTATTTTAAGCATATAATACATTAGTTATATTGTGCAATTTGTTCAATTTGTGATCAAGACAGAATAAAAATTATGGACAAAAATAGAATTTCCCCCAAAAAGCCAATTAGGCATATCTGTACACAGGCAATTGTATGCTCTATACACTCAAACACACTTCCACACACAGATACTGCATGACCACGCACACATCATGCTCTGCTACATCCCATATAAAATTTAAATGCCTGTGTTTAAACTCAGTTGTCCTCTAGGTTAGAGATCAGTTGGCACCTGTAAATGAGTAGCGAATTACAGGTAACTTTCACAGCTATTTTGTTTGGTTGCAGGTGGCTGCATTATTTGTATTTATAGAAAAAGGAGAGGTAGTTACAAATACATTAGAGAAGTTTGAGACACTAACTGTACAATTTAGAGATTTTTGATCTGTTTTGTTGTGCAGTATGAAAATCTAGATCTAGAACACTTTACCACTATAAAAAGTTTACTCATGTTCTGTAGCAAACAATTCCCTCCCCTCAAGCTTAACAACACTTTCTGATTGTCTTGTGTGGGTGAGTGTGTGTGTGTGTGTGTGTGTGTGTGTGTGTGTGTGTGTGTATGTATGTACAAGCATGTGTGTGGGTGAATATATATATATATATGTATGTATGTACGTATAAATACATACATACATGCACACATGCATCAGATTATACATTCAGGCTACCCACTATAATATGTTTGATTTTGCAATGTCACATGCAAAGGTTTATACGCTATTCCTTTTATGAAAGCATTGGAGTTTGGCTTCATCCTCGTTGCTAGGTGTAATAGCCCAGAAAGGTTCAGTTGATTTTCTATCAAGAAACAAGTCATTATTCGCTGCTAACTATGTGGTTAGCTCACAGCCTCAGGTTGTACCTCAGCCTTCCACTATGCTGCATTGTAACTTAGCAGCACACTCTCAGTGGGAAAATGGAGTAAACTCGGGTGAGCTCATGCAATTTGTCAAAAGGCCTGAGCCAATAATTGAGCAAGGCCTTGATATATCAGCAGGCAGGACACCCCACCCTCCAAAGTTGGGGCTGGCTGATTGCTCCCTTTGTCTGCGTCATTCCATAGGGAGAAGGGCAGCCTAAGTGTGATTTTCTGTTCTACCGCTTTGTGTTAGTCCATTTTGTGCTGCTGTATCACACACCCCAGACCTAACCTAACCCTCCATCAAGTCCTTACCTGTGACCACGCCCGTTTGGGCGTGGCCAGTGCTACAGGTACAGGTGGGGTTGTTATCTCACATAGCAGTGGCAGGAAGTGTTTGCCTTTTCCCTGTGTTCTTAAGTGAAAGAGCAAGAGTGTGTATTTGAATGTATTTTACAAGCCCTCTGACATCAGCATCAGCTCATTGAAGAGAATTGGGACTTCTACCCACCCACTTCCTGTGAGACTGGTCTCCCAAACCCTGCATTGGAGATCAGCTTCCTAACTCAGGAATTTGAGCTGTCACAAGATAACAAGTACAAACCTTCCAAGTAGACCCAAACCAGGATGCCGGGCTTGTCAATGTTTTCTTAGGCTATTCTGAAAGCAAGAACTTGTCCATTCTCTTGCAATGTGGAAGTAATTCAGTCATTCATGTTGTGGGTAAAAATCTTTTCTAATTTGTTTTTTTCATGACCTGTGTTCTCATTACTTTTGAGAGTTTCTGGAATACAGGATAGCTGTATACAGGGCTTTGTAATGAGTTGCCAAAATTCTAAAGTAGTTTTAGCATTTTACCTCCTCCTACCCACAATGCAGTAGCATACAAATAGGGTCATATCCTAACCAAATTTGTTGTTACGAACCTAAATGTTAGCGACTCTAGAATATGAGAAATGCTGTTATATATTTTTGATCTACCATCACTTGAAGCTGATATCATTCCATTCTTCTGTGAGCTTATCTTCTGAAGTCTTTTGTCTGTTTTCTTCTATTACTGACTTGTATTTCCTAATTGTCTTGTGGAAATTCTGTGCAATGTGTGTTCAAGTCCTTCTCATATACGCTATACACATTTTGTAAATGTTATATCTGAGAAGGGCTTCCTGATTTTCCTTTACTAAATCTTTAATGTAAATATTTCACCATTGTTTCTTTTACTGAACATTACTATTGATGTCCCATTTAAATAATTTTTTTGCAAGCCCACATTTGGGAATAACCTCTCTCTCTCTCCCCTTTAGGGGAAGCTTTTCCATTTTAGTACATAATCCATTTCACACTGATATTTGCTTACCAAATGTGATGGCATGGGTGCCTTGATATATTTTTTTATACATTCATGTATTCAGTTCAGTAACATTTGTCGGAAGATTTTGTGTTCCTTGATGGTCTCAGAGACTTAGCTCCATGAGTGCCCTGGACAGTTCACATGCCCTTGAACCACAACAAACTGGTGGCTGCGTCGGTTTCATGAGAAGTCAGGGTATTAGACAGTGCTGTCTGAAGATCTTATTTTTCTTCTGAAATTCCACTCTGTGTCCTTCGATTTTCTGTATGGAGCTTAGAAATTAGTTTCTCATTTTAAACAAAGGAATGGGTTTTCATCAGAATTACATTTAAAGTATGAACTAAATTGCAAGTGAGGAACAACTTACAGTCCATCTTACAATCCATGGGCTGACATGTCTCCATTTATTCAGGGTTTTAATTTCTCTCCATGGTACTTTGTAATTTGAAATATGGACATCTGCCTTCTGTCTCACTGGCTTTATTCCTTAACACGGCATCCTTTTGGTAGTTTTGCAAACATGTTTCTTAAGTTTTATTTCTGAATTTAAGTCTGAAGTGTATGGAAACTGCTAGAATACTGTATGACTGCATTTAGTTCTCATTTCTGTCAGCCCCATTGTTGATTTCTGATAATTTTACAGATAAAATTGTATTATGTCACTTGTGGATAATGCTATATGAAAATTTAAGTGGGCATTCTTGCTTGTCTATATTTTTTCATTGTCAGATGTATCATGAAGGAATGAACTAAAGTCTTTTAAGAACTTCTTAACAAATAGGCACATATCTAATTCTCAGAGAACTCAAAAACATTTTAAGATATTAGGCCTTAAATTTCATTGAATCTCTTTTTATTATTCATAACACCTGTTTTCCATCAGATAGCAAAATTAACCATTTTGGGACACTTACTTCTATGCTTTCTAATGCATCCACAGCATGGTGCTATTTTGCTGCTTTCTAGTTCTAGGCTATTTTCATTATGTATAGAAATCCCATGCCTCTGGAATGCAGAATCCATTGTAAAATAAAAACAATATGGCTGGATGCTTTCTTGCTCTGACATAGATTAGAAAGCACTCCATCACTTGCCATTATACAGCATGTCGGTGCAGTTTTGCTTGTTTATTAATAAAATGGTTTAAGGAGAATGTTTATCAAATGCAGGTGTAAGATCTAAGAAAGAGAAGACCTCTCTCATTGAAAAAGCATCACTACAAATTACCCCGATCATGCATTACTCTAACCTTTATACATCCATAAAGAAAGGGATGTGACCTGCATCTCAGTGGTAGAGCTCTTGTGTTACAGTGCTCAAGGTCAGCCTTACCCCAACACTAGCAAAATACATCCACCAAACTAGCAAGCCCATACTTCTGGCTCTACCACTAGGGACTAGAGTATGAGTGTGTACCTCTCAGGTGGGAATCACTCAGACATTTTCAGATAGAAATATCCTCTTGGAGCCTCTGTACATTCCCATAGTAATCCCTCAGTAACCCAGTAGTAGGCTTCGAGGGAGACTTTTGAGGACCCAAGATTATCTGAAGACAGCATACCTTGAATTCCTTCTGCACCTTAGAAACCACAACTGGTGATTCCACAAAGCAGGGTAATTAAGTTCATAAAAATGCAAACAAGAACATATGTGGTAGTAAGAAAGCGAGATCCCCTCCCACCCCATTCCATGATACTGCTTGGGGTAGACAATGCTACACACTCATCAAATGAAGAATCCACCAAGATGATGCTTTAGTTCTTGACATTTACACCCTGAATGCAGGGTGCCACTCACTTATATAAAAGAATATTACTAAATTATCACATACTGACTCTCACAGTGGGAGACTCCAATATCTTACTTTCACAGACAGGGCATCAGGTACAAACAAAACAGAAAATACTGGAACTAACTGATATTACAAACCAAACGGATATAATAGATACTTATAAAACATTTCACCAAAGCACAAAAGAATATTTCTTCTTCTCGACACCATACAGAAGTTTCTCCAAAACTAAACACATAGTCAGTCATAAAGCAAATCTCACCAGATGCAAGGAAATTTAAGTAACCACTTATATCATTCTAACAACCACAGATTAAAACTTGATTTCAGCAACAGAAACAACAGAAAGCCCACAAATCGATGGGAATTGAACAACTCTTTACTAAATGAAAACTAGGTCAAGACAGAAATAAAGAAAAAACGATTTCCTAGAATTCAATGAAAATGATTATATAGCATACACAAACTTATAGACACAATGTAAGAGATGCTAGGAAGACAGTTCATAGCAATAAGTGCTTATATAAAAACAAAAACCAAACAAACAATCAAAAAACTGAAGAGGACTCATACTAGCAACTAGCAACTTAACATCGTTCCTGAAGGCTCTAGAACAAAAAGATGTAAGCCCGCCCAAGAGAAATAGACAGCAAGAAACAATTACACTGGGGACTGAAATCAATGTTAGAAACAAAGAGAACAATACAAAGAATCAATGAAACACCTCATCTTTAAAACATATGTCTATTTTATATGTCTCAGTGTCTTGCCTGTGTGTATGTCTGGACACTGCTTATATGCCTGCTGCTTCTGGAGGCCACAAAAGGTATCAGGTGCTCAACAACTGGAGTTACAGATGGTTGTAAACTGCCATATAGGGGCTTGCAATCTAGTCTATGTCTGTTGGAATAGCAGCAGATACTCTTATCAACTAAGTCTTCTCTCTAGGATGACACCCCATTTTATATAATATCGAGAGATTTTTCTGTTTTGCATTTCCTTCCTTCCTTCCTCCGTCTCCTCCCTCCCTCCAACCCCCCACCCCTATCTTTCTTTCAAACCATTTCTAAGCATGAAGCCTGCCTTAGCGTGTGGTTGATATACTCAATGTCACTCCATCAGAAAAAAAAGAGATTGTTCCCTCCTCCAGGAAGTATCAATTGCAAATAGTGTTTTGGTTAGAAACAGAACCATGTGTTCATTCCCCCTTCTTTAGAGATAAGATTTTCCTTTTTCTCAGTGGGAGCTTAGTACTTTTCAGATGTGTATTACACTTAAAGGTATCACAGAAGACTTGCTCTGGAGGACCAGAGTTCTTGAGAAACATCGAAAGCCCAGTATACATTTAATTGTAAGATGTAACTTCCCTAAGAGTATCTGCCATGAGAGCTGTTAGACTTTTCCAGTGTTCTTGTAACTGATGTGTTTTTGTTTGTCCTCTGTTTTATTAAAATATACTTCATTATAGTAACTGATTTTCAGATGGGTACCCAACTTTGCATTCCTGGTGTGAAGTCTACTGTCCAAGATGGATATTTCTTGCTGTACATCGCTGGACTTGGTTGCCATATTTTATTGAAAGCATTTGTGCTAATATTTCTAGGAGATAAAGTGTCTTCTTACCTTTATGACATTTCACTGTGATGTTAACAACAAAGTACTACTGACATTATATACTGACATTATAGAGTGAGTTTATACATTTTCCTTCCTATTCTATTTCTCAGAAGAATTTATTTAAAAAATTGGACGTTTTTAGGTGTTTGGTAGAATTAATAATGGAAACATCTGTGCTCAGAAGGTTTTTTTTGTTTTTGTTTTTTGTTTTTTGTATAAAGTTAAAAAAATAGAGATTTTTTTGAAAACCCCTAATGCTGAATGAAGCAAGAAGTAGAGGGAAGACAGTTCATTTGCAGACAACCCCAAAACTATGTCTAAGAGATAATAGTCTTTAACTGCTGTGATATATGGAGGTTCAGTTCAGGGGGATTTAGGCAGAGAAGATGAAAATATCTCCCAAATTCAACCCCATTGAAAGCATGAGGACACCACTGTATTCTTGTGACTTATTAACCAAGGACCGGTTCTTTGTAGCACCTACATTTGGCATTCTCAGCCTTCCCTAAAGCAGGAGCACCGGGAAGTCCATGGGCAGGGCCAGAGGGTAGACCACCATATGCATGACTGAAAACCCGGCAATGAAGGAAAAGGAAAGGCAAACCATCATAACTGCATTTGAGGGCGTCAGAGGAGAGGTGAAATACTACGGAATATGATGCAGATAGTTGTCAACTAAACATCAACCTTCAGTTTAGTTTTAATTTTTGTTCGTTCCTTCCCATGTGGGCAAGAGTGAGGCACCTCAATCTTCAAAAATCCATGTTTCCCTTCTTAAATAAAGACAACTTATTTCTCAGTAGATTAATTGCGTAATTGTAAGAATTCAAAAAAAAAAAAAAAAAGATGAAACTCTAGGGGCATATTTGAAGCGGCAAACACCATATCTTTCCATTCTGTTTTGCTCTACCTGGTTTCAGAAGTTTGAGAGGAAGTCGAGCTAAGAGAAAATTCTTCTGTTCAGGATGTTCTGAGACATCACGAATATGATAATATGATCTCATAGTCCAGTGACTGTAGTGAGATAGTCCTTCTGTAGCACTGACCACACCCATTGGGGGGTGGAGCCATGGGCGGAGTGACCTGTGGAAGGAGGTCGGAGGGGGCCAGGAAAGGCTCTCTCTTTCTGGCGTGACTCGGACAGGAGAGGATCGGGTTGAATTTCCTGGTGTTCATCTGTCTACGTTGTAAGTTATTTCTCCCTGAATAAACATCTATTCGGCCTATTTGTTTATCCTGATCCTTATTTACCGCAATAAGTGACACTCAGACAGTTCCGTAGAGGCAGCCTGGAGCCTTGTGCGGATCATGGGGCATCGATGCTTTGGGATGGATTTCTACTTTACTTTGAGAAACTTTGTACATTGTTAGGAGACTAAAACCTGAAGTCATGTTCCCTACTAACAATGCGATCTACGTTTTCCATTGTGAACTGGGTGTTGTGTGACCCCATGAGAGATAATGCTGAGATTACACAACGGAATTCCATAGACAAAGGGTAGTGAGACACAAGTAAGATTGGATTTGTCTAGAAAAACAATCAAGTTACATGGAGAAATCTGCATAATCTAAGGGTTTTTACCACAGTTATACTATCTTTCTTCTCAACTGAGACTTTATATATAATATAAAATATGTTCATGTAATGATGTTTATTAAGGATCAGGAGAAACAAATAGGCCGAATGGATGTTTATTCAGGGAGAAACAACTTACAACATAGACAGATGAACACCATCAAGTTCCTGGTCCCAAGGATGCCTCTGGAAGTGCTCCTGTCCCTGTGCTGCAAGCAAGAGAGCTCTCCGAGCCCCCTCCTCAGACTTAGTTCCTCCAGGTAATGTCTGCCCCTTTCTCCACCCCCAAAGGGCATGGTCTATGCCACAGGTGTGGACAAAGTCAATATCTCACTACAATCATGCAGCAATTTATGCATGCACATATATTGTTTTTGGTCTAGAAATAGACATTAGGTCCCTCATTTTATAATCTTAGAAATAGCAGCTATAGGGTTGAAAAGCAAATGTAGCTGATGTACCATGCATTTGACACCCTTGATTAAAATTTTCTCATTCAAACCTACAAAGTTGAAGTGGATTTCCAAACCTGAAGAGTCTTGATATGATCTTCACTTGCAAAATTAAAGGAAATTTGAATTGAACGCTTTTGGTACTCTACAGTTTAGATTTTTTTTTTTTACTTGAAGAAATGGGGTTAAGGAAATGACAGAATGAGTATCCTGCTGAAATAGATTGTCAGGCATTTTATGGATCACAACAATGAATTAAATAAAAATAAGTTATATGAAAAATACTATATATTACAGAATTGGTGATGGGAGGGTGGTGATGAATAAATTTCATCAGGGAATACATTCCTGTAACTCTGATATGGTTGACTCACTATGAAATGAGAATATGCTTCAAAACCATCTGGAAAAGTTTGAAAAAATACCTTACCCGTCCTCAGAGATACAAAGAACAGGGCAATAATTCATTATCCAAGCAGACCTCTTTCCTTCTGCCTTTATGTAATATTACCTTTCACTGAGATTTCCTTTCCATTCCCTGTATTTTTAATAGGAAGGCATTGTCTAAAATGGAAATATAAAATTGTATACTTGTTGGAGAATTTTCTTCATGAACTGGCTGCAGGGTTTGTAAATGAAGTATGATCTTGATGAACTCAGTGAACTGTTTCAAGGGTTCCTAACTGTTTCAAGGTACCCTATGATGATTTCCATACAGAAAATAAATATTTTCCTGAGAAAGAGAATCCCTTGGAGATGTGATTACTGCTTACATCCATCCCTTTATCCGTTTTAAAAACTTAGGGATAGATGAAGCAAATTTAGAATTCTCCTATTGCTATGAATTGATTTTTAGTGACTCAATTCTCAGATACATAGTAACACTATTAAATTCTCCCTTATTCATTACTCTTTGGATATCTTTTGTTTAGGAGTAGATAAAAAGTGTGTGATGATTTGAACACAAACAGTTCTCCAACCACTCCTGTACTCTTACACATTCTTGAGTTGGTCTGTTTGATGAGGGTGTGTAGACATTGGAAGCAGGACATAATGGGTCTCTGATGATTGGGCCTTATAGGTCACAGTTCTTCCCGGGCTCAACCCTGAGTACTCTATGCTTCCTGCTCCACTGAGAGATGAATGGGCTTCCTCGTGCTCAACTGCGTTGTTCCTTCCATTATGCCTCTTCCCAGGATATGCTTACAGTGAGCCATAAAAAATCCAGAAAGCCCCCACCCTCCCCCTTCTCTCCCTCTTTTTCTCCCTCTCCCTCTCTGTCTCTCTGTGAGTGCATGCCTGCATGTTTACACAGATGCAGGTGTTTTTCTCTATCATTCTAAACTTTATTTCAGGGTCAGGACCTCACAGATTCTGAAGCAGGCAGCCTGATTGACTGGACCACCTGTCCAGCATATCCCAGACGTCTCCATCAGTGAGGCTTCAGAATGGAGCACTATACTACTACTACATTCAACTTCCTTTTCTTTTTTAAATTACTGTTTTTTACACATATGGGCATTTTACTTGCCTATACTTAAATGCTTGAGTGTTGTATTGCCCTCAGAGGTCATAGGAGGGCATCAGATTCTCTGTAAGAGAAGGCACACATGGCTATGAGCCCACAGGTGAATCATGGGAGCAGTACCCACTCCCTCTCATATCAGCAAGTTACCTGGACTTCTTAGCCATCTTTTCATCCCCCACAGGATGTTTGCATAGGCACAGATCACCAGACAGATGATCTTATGCTTCCGTAGATAAGTGCTTTACTAAGAGAGTTTCGTCCCCATTCCCAGAACATCTTCAAAGAAGACACGTGATGAGCAAATGGTATACAAGGAAGCTTTCTTAATATTTATTTACATAATGTTTTTTGACTTTTTAAGAAGACAAAATGAGAATGATCTCAAGAATTTTGTACTGCTATCAAGTAATGATAGATCTTTGCTCTTCCTTTGTCTTTACCCAGTGGTCCAGGACAGTGTGGAGAGTTATCTGAGTACTGAACAGTCATCCATACTCTTCCTTCTTGGTAACGTGATCTATTTCTGCTGTTATTATTCAGTGACATTTGATTATGAAAATGCAGGCAAAAAGGGAAGAATTTCCATACTTGTTATGTGCAAGTAAATATCTCTCTTAAACATGTCTTCCTATATAGTGTGCAGATTGCACTGGTGAAAGTTGATTATGTTCTAAAGGTATTATTACTTATGTGTTGATGCATACATGGAGCTCTTAACAGGGGGATCTTTGATAGAGCAAGATCGCAATGATTTCCCTGAGGCTATAATCTTGAACTGTCCCTGAATATCCTGTAGGTTTTCCCCCCTGTTCAACAGAGTAATTCTGGGAAAGAGGCATAACAAACAGAAAGTCAAGAAACATTCAGATATCACCCTTTTGTAAGTTCATAGGATAGAATTTCTTTTTTAAAGAGCGGGGGAAAAAGTGCTTCTAGGCTAAGAATACATGCCAAGATCACTGAAGGCTCACATATTTTATGGCTGATTTATACACCTCTCAGGAAGGATGGAAATGGTGACACATTAATAACTCCAGCAGAACAAGTTCTGCATACTTCAAGAAAAAAAAAAAACACAGAGAAAAGGAGTAGGAGACACCACAGGATGTAAAGGTAAGGCAGTCCCTTCTGTGAAGGAGAATATTCAGAGATCTATCTGGAGATTCGCAGCTTCTGTCCTCTAGGAGAAACAGCAAGGGCTGTTGAGGGATGGCTCAGCAGAGTAGACATCTTGCTGCTTTTTCAGAGACTTGGTTTGCTCCCCTGCACCTGACTGGGCAGCTCACAACCCTCAGTCCAGCAGAAGCTGGTCTCCACAGCCATGACCACTAACATGATAAATCTACAGATAAGCATGAGAGCACACACACACACACACACACACACACACACACACACACACACTAAGAACAAGTAAATATTATTTAAAAGAAATCATTTACTGGAGGGTTACTTTAATTATCAGTGTATGGTATCACCTTGCTTTGCCTTATTCAGTTAAATATAGTGTTTTCGAGTGATCAAATACGTAATTTTTTTTTAGTGATAATACACATTTTTCTCTTTAAAAGACTTCCCTCATTACGTTTAAATTCTGTGAATCTTGTATATTAAAATGCTTAAATATAAACATGACAATCATTGTGTATTTGCTACCAATAAATTAGGAAATGCACACAAAATCAGAATTACTCAAATTGCTTCTATCTCCACATAAAATAATAATAATTATGATCACACAACCTAGAAGACACTACTTAAAATGTATATTCAGAGTTCTAACATCTATAAATGTGGTCCCAATAATTGTGTTATCCTTTGAATTAGTGGATTTTCAAGTGTTGATAAATTTGTAACCTGGTTTATACATTAAAATTTGCAAATAACATGCATGAACAACAGAGGGAACATTAAGTCCACTGTGGAATACGGTCTAATGAACTGAAGATCTCGAACCTATGGTGTAACTCCTGTCTGCAGACATCTCTGACGAAGAGGGTTGACTTCCTGTACTGGGAGCTAACCACACAAAGCACCGCTCTCTGGGGAAAGGCTTGTTGGCTTCAATTTTGATGAAGCCTGAATGAGAAAATGCCTGCTCATCAGATGAGGGTCACCATCAGGGGAGGGTTATATGGACACCATAGGTTTCACTGGGCTATGCAGGGAGTGACTCCAGAAAGAAAAAAATAAATAAAAGGCATATTGCTAGGAGCTGAGGAATAAGCACCATGTGACCCCACCAGGCTAAGGGAACTGCTGGAGGACAAGTCACCTGTTCTCTTCTTCAGGGTCTGGGAAAGGAAGCACATATGGTTTGTACAAATAAAGCCTGTCTGAGGCCAGAGCATGGAGCTTGCCTCTAGCCAACCATAGAGTCTGAGGTCTGTACAGACAGGCAGGAAGTGTGGTAGCTGGGCGGAAACAGGAACTCTCCCTCTCATCTGCTGAGACAAGAAGGAGGTAAGGTGAGGTGGTGTCAGCACATTCCTCTTTATCCAACTCTGTGTTTTTATTACTTAGGCCAATTAAGAACACCATTTACACCCCCAAATTCCAAAGACAGTTAGACTTGAGTCAACACAAAAAAACCTGCAGCTAAATCTGGGAATCTGTCTCCCTCAGTGTTTAATGGTCTTTCAGGCTGCAGGTAGCTTGTTACCCCAGTTCACCACACAGGTGCACTAACAAGGGTCTTAGTCTTGAAAGACTAGTCTTTGTTAAAATTGCAGAGGCTTTCTGTACTGACCACACTTGTGACCTTTCATAACCAGAAATGGTGCTATGATCCGCTGTGCTTTGGCATGGCAGAGGGGCTCACATTGCCGCCTACATATACAGTCACTTGATAAACTTTTATGAAAATGTCTTTAGAATCCCAAGTGAGGGTTGTGTTACCCATAAACCTGCCACACTTTGACAGGGCCAACTGCACTCAGTCTTTGGGTTACTTTCTGTGGTTTGATAAATAAGCTGCCTGAACTGTTGACATACACTGGACTCCTTCCTGGCTGAACAGGATACAGTTGGTGGTGAGTTCTCTGCAACTATAGTTAGTAAAAACTAGAATGGCCCTCTTGGGGAGTAGTCAGCACACCTCATAAGGAGAACCCTTCTATAGCATTGTTGTAGGAGAGAGGTGGAAACCAGAGTCTGGCTCTGGAGATGGTTGGAATGAATATTCTTTGATATTTTAATTAGACTTTTCCAACTGCAGCTTCCTTACCCATTTTGTGAAGGGGATAATGAGGCTACTTAGCCCCCTGAGTTAGAGTCAGGATTATGTGAGATAATGAATGTAAAACATTTAATCTAGTGTCTCTTAAGTAGTGAATGCTCAGTAAATCTTAATTACATTATGATCATTATATGCCCTGCCATGCAGAGAAACACACCAGGGAAAATCAGTGTGTCTGTGCACTGTGAGATGACTGGACCAATCTCTGTGGCCAAGAGAAGCCTGGACTGATATTACTGCAGACCTTTCCTCCTTGGCCTCTGGGAAATAAATATAGAAGCTTTGGGTGGCTGTGTGTGGCTGTGTGGCGTAGAGGTGCTTTTCTTGGACAATGCATTGAGATGAACCTTTAGCACTTCTCTCGCACACATTGTAAAAGAAGGGCATTTGTAAACCAGTTTCACAAAGTTTGGGAAAATGCTAAATTTATATTTTTAGTCAGTACCCTCAAGTTTTCTGTAAATTGTCGGCTAGAAAAGAGGCAAACAACACAAACCCATTTTTTTTTTTTTTTGGAACATCAGCAATAAAATTTGACAAAAGGCACCCTCTTCTCCACTGGGAATATGCACACAAAACAACATCAGTTATTTATTCTCAGGACAATGTGTATCTTGCTTCCAAATAACGCTACTCTCTTCTGTTTTATTTCACTGGGCGGGTAGATAGTTCATCTTCTCTCCATTTGGACTCAGTTCCTGCCAATGTCACAAATGGTGTTACCAGCAGGAAGCTCACAAATGTTGTTTGTAATTAAAAAGCAACTTCACGCTCGGAAACACGTGCGATATTGTATACAGAAAGAAATGTTCTTCGCCATGGGAGTGCAGAGACGAATGCCCAAGATTTTAAAAATTAAATTAAAAATATGTGCATTGTTCTTGCAAAGGACGGTTAGCAGCCTGCAGTGAATCTGTACGATGGAAAGTTGTGCATGTGTGGCTTTGCATCCCCGATCTGTAATTTACTGAGCATTCATGCTTCTTTCATGTATAAATACTCGGCTCGACAAATCTGATTTCCTTTACCACCAATCCCTGTGATTCATTTGCTACAACTATATGGTGTGGCTCCCCTGCGGGAAGCCCAATATCGCCCTCCTGCTGCTCCGTCCACCTGTTTAGAATTTACATCCAAAATTCATCTAAAACATACCATTTTCCCCTTGGAGAATATTGAGTTAATATATTAACAAATTCCAGATGAAGTAGATATGTTCTGAGGGTTTGGCTCTTTTGTATTTCACAAACTCTCCTTTTACAGAACTGGCGAGCCACATTTTTCAGAGTAAAATCGGAGCAGGGACACCTCCCCAAAATAAAGTCCAAGCAAAACAATACACAAAAGAGAATTCCTTCTATGCATGTTTCGTGAATATTTTTCTTCCCTCTAACCATGGCGTTCAACATGCCAGACCCAGACACAAATGATTTTATGCATTTTAAGTTAGATTTTTCCTAATAAAAACAGACAGAATTTATTTTTCATGGGGATTGTGCGATTTTTTCTGAAGTGCTGGGCTACCTGGTTCCTGCGGTAATGCTCCATCCATCCCAGCTCAGCCCAGCTTCCTTCTTCCTTCCTAGTAAATTGCATTAGCATAGATTACTTTGCGGTGAACATTGTATGGACTTATTTAATCAAAGTCAGCAGAGTTTTCGTGCTCACAAGCATATTCATAGATTCCCCTTTTGCTGTTTCTTTCAGATATCTGAAATTGAGGGGTAAGAATGCAGACAAGGTGGTAAAGAGTGTCTTTAATTTAATGGGCTCCTGCCAGACGACTCGGGCTTCTGGAGTGAATCCTGAAGAACAGATGTCTGCCTTCTAAAGTAAAAAACATGCATCTGTTTCCTAAATGTCAAAACAATAACAGGCAAGTTATAGCACGCATGTGGAAAGGTTTGAGGGGTTTTGTAAAAGCTTCAGAGCTGGTCCCCAATTGTAGCTGGCTGAGGAATAAACCACAGGAGGAAGATATTGTACGTATGAAGTCGTGCATCTTAAGGACGAGGGTAGGGGGAGGCAGGCCCACACATAGGCAGCCATCACGCTATTTTAAGAAGAGGAATTTTGTTGTTGGCTTGGAGGTTTGTGAGCAAGCGTGTCTATCTCTCCAAATATCCCACCAG
This sequence comes from Phodopus roborovskii, assembly GCF_943737965.1. NCBI lineage: Eukaryota > Metazoa > Chordata > Mammalia > Rodentia > Cricetidae > Phodopus > Phodopus roborovskii. The sequence goes on along the minus strand of NW_026125278.1, from coordinate 10,563,084 downwards.
GTTCCTTTCCATGACTCTATTTAAAGCCTACCTGGATCCATTTAGTTACAGTTCCTTATCTCTCCATCAGGGCCTATTCTGGTGTTGGTTACCTGCAGATCTGTTTGCTTTCTTCCAAATGCCTGCATTTATAGAATGTGGCCAGGAACTGATAGGATCCAGAAGAAACTAGTATGATTATTTCTTACCATTTGGTCAGTATGTAAGCTAGCAGGAAGAAAACTCCACTTTTTCTCCTCCTGCAAAACAATGTTTTCATCATTACATAAGAGAGAACAGATAGGGGTTAGGTACAGTGTCAGTATATTCTATACAGCAAGGGTAAATATTTAAATGTAATTAAATGATAGAATTAACTTGTTAATCCTTATATGTTCCCTTGTCCGTTCAAGAAATGTATCTCTAATTAAATTTCCCATTGACCATGCTAATGAAAAGAAATGTCATCTGGAACTGTAGCCATCAGCAGCATGTGTGGGCAGTAGTGATAAGGATGGGTAACTGCAGGATTAAGAATTGGTTTCTATTGAGGTTGAAAGCTATGCACACTATAGAAAGTCACTATATTTGAAATCACATCTATAGGCCCTTTGTTTTATGTATTTGCTTTGTGCTGCTTCTTTGACTAATCTTCCTTTCCCTTTTGTTGGTATCCCCCTGATTTTTGCAAGGAGAGTAACAGTTATACTATAGAAACTCAATTGTTTCCAGGTAATTTTATTGTCAGTTTTGCAAAATCCCTATAAGTAAGAAGTACAACATTAGTTCTCTGACTGGTAGCTCTACTGTCCACATTGCCAATTTGGTTTCCTGATGTATAGTATAGAATTTGGTGCATCCTGCAGTGCTTAAGTCTTGCAAGAAAGCAAAAAAAAATTTCAATGTAATAGGTAGAGATTTTAGCCCATTGCTCTATATTAATATGCAGTGTATTTTTTCCTTGGTGGGACTCAGATGGGAGTGGGTGATGAAGGGTGTTCTGGGGGACTCGAGCTTTTATTGGACAATCAGTCAAGATTGCCATCATCTACTCTTTTCTTTTTTATCATATAAAGATTTACCACTGCCAACAAACCAAACTAAGTAAATGAAAGCTCATGGCCTAGACCCACTGACAAACTATCAGAAAAGTCTTTTGAGGATGATATTAGAAGAGATTGCTCACCACACCAAAGCCAGCACCAGAAAGAATACTCTCATGAACTGATACTAATTTATGACCTGGGTACGATGTTCCTCTAATACAATAACCAATTAAAAGTAAACACAAGGCTTGTCACAACTTTTCATTCAATTCCTCTTTTTTTCTGCGTGAAGCTGCAAAAATAGAACACTTCCATAGCATGCCTCTTGTTGCATACCACATCATCATTTCTGCTTCGGGTGACAGAGAATTCAGTATTCCACTGAACACCATCTACAACCTTTACTCTAGTCTTTATCCAGTTTTCTAAATCACACTAAACAACAGCAAAAATAACAACCAATGGCAGCAACAACCAATACACACACACACACACACACACACACACACACACACGCGCGCGCGCGCGCGCACGCACATGGAACAATGGCTTTATTTAAAGTAAGCCCTAAAGTCTTCAAAATATGTTTCGACTTTCATCTTTTAAGGAAAAGGACTCAAAAGTGCTCATTATTGTAGGACTATGTTTACTGGAATATGGGAAGATGGGGTTAGACTATGTATTTTAGAATCACTGATTATTCTTGCCCAATTCCCTTCCTGTTTCAACTGGAGTCAGAAAGCTTTAGGACATACTGGCCTCTGCAGGTTTTGCTTTTGTTAATATTTGTGAAGTCTTAAAATACTGAATGACTGCCTGGAGGACTTTAAGTATATTATTATTCTTATTTTGGGCAGCTTAATCATTTAATATTCCTTTGCTCACTCCATATATTAATATTTATTAGCATTATCTAGTTAGAGCTTTATTTCATACTTTAGGGATGTATTTCCTAGCATCATTTACATAGTTAGTGCTCCTGATTTCCAATGCACTTAGCAAAAGCGAAGATTAATCTCTGTAAGTAGAAGGCACCCTAACTACAGTTAGAAAAGACACTGCAATTCAAGGGCAACTCAAGTACAGCTAGCTCTTTGAAACCAAAGATTAGGAAACTACATTGTTTTGTTTTGAATTTCATTTTGACTTTAGATTTACTTTAAAAATTCTATCTGAACTCTAATTTAGGAGTAACCAAGATGTGGGGTTTTTATTGTTGTGTTTTATGATCGATTCTCATTGTTTTCCCAATGAAGGGAAGTGGTCTTCTGAGATTATTTGTTACAAATTTCCATAAACAACATAGTTTATCTTGTGATGTGCATCCATTAAGTATGACTGCCTTCAATCTGTCAGCTCTTCCCCAGTCCTTCCCATGGATTTATAAGTAAAGCTTGTAAAAAATATCTTATTGACTCTTTTATTATTCAGTATGTTAATTTAATATTTTTTGAAAAACGAATAAAATCTAAATGCCGAAGGAAAACAGAACTGTTTATGACTTGGCAAGACTGGAATTTATCGAATTTCAGTTTTTAAAAAATGTATAGAAGATCATATATTAATATAAAAGTTTAAATATGATCCACATAGTAGGAAGAGAAAGAACATTTTGCAATCTTAACTTTCTTCTTAACAGTGGGAAATGGCTTTGAAAAATATTGAATTATTAAGGGATTAAAACCTAAATGTAAGCTGCAGCTTACATTAGAGCTTCCTAGGAATATTATATCTAGGTTGGTCTGTCATCTCAAGGTGAGACTGAGAAATCTGCTCACCTGTGAGCTTAATTCTGTGGTGTCATCTTTAGGGTTAGACACAAGCTGACTGACTGGTTTGGGAGTGTTGGTGGAGGATCAATAACATCGGTGTACTATAAGCTTTATTTCACTCATGTCATAGAGCAGCAGACACTTCTAGGATTCCTGAAAAGAAGCTGGAGGCATTCAAGGAAGTCATGGCTGGCAATCTATTTTCAGGAATGTACATAGCCATTACATTTATTTATTTATTTATTTATTTATTTATTTATTTATTTTGAGTTTTTGTAGTTGCTATTGACACACACTTATTCCTGTGTAGCTTTCGCTTTCATTATTTCTCTCTAAGTGAATGCACAAATATAACCAACTTATGAAAGCATAAATGTAATCCATTAATTATCAACATATCTTTATTTAGCTGGAGTCTGGATTTCAAAGTATCTATTACCATTCTCTTCTGTTTGCTTGGTGCGAAGAAAAAAAGCTATTTCATAAGCTATAAAGTTTAAACATTTGTCTTTATCATATACTGCTAGAGTAGTGTATTCTACTACTATTTTAAAGGGAAAAATGTAATAAACTAATTAAGAGGATGCTCTGGCTCAATAGTACTTAACTGCACAACTAGTAATATAACAGCAGAGGATTGAATAAATAGTTAAATGGAGACATTGTTTCTAGGACAGATGTATGGGAATTGTTCTTTCAGAAAACTGAATCAAAAATAAATTGAGAATAAGAGAAAAGTTACGTTTTAGAAGGGCCGTAGGTAAAAACATTTGAAGAAAACATTTCATTAATTTTTCTCATAAGAATATTGTTAGGAGATGAAAGAAGTTGTGGAGGTTTGATCAATATGCCTGCAGGTAGTATTGGAGATGGGTGAACATGGATTAGTAATTAGAAAGCATCTAAACCCCAGCTTTCAAAAAAGTTCTTGCTTGACACGAAGTACCCAACCCCAGTTGATACATCTTCAACACAAGCCCTACACCTAAGGCTTAGGGAACACTTCTAAAGAAGGGACAGGAAGATTATAAGGACCAGAGGACCAGGATGTCTGCTGAGAGATTGTGTTTTCAATATACAACAAGGGACTGTAACCATGAAATCATAACAATATGCTCATCTAAACAAGTCTTGATTGTCATTATTAGTTGACATGCCAGTTTGTATGGTGGAAGTCTCACAAGGCTCCACCCTAGATGATAAACTGCAGAGAATTAATGACCTCTTAGAATGGGAAAACATATGTCTTCCCAAGGGATGAGTCTCCCAAAGGCTTATCTAATACCAAGTAAACATTCTTAAAAACACATATCTGTGAGCAAATCTAAGTCAGCTCAGCAGGTGATATTTGTATATTCATGTAGTGTTAATTAAAGAACAAGAAGTCAGGAATTTGAAATGGGGGGCATGATAGATCTGTAGGGGGAAGGAGGAAATGATGCAACTCTAACAAGTAAATACCAAAGTGGTTTAGTTTGATTTTGAAAATGATAGAGACTGGATTCTTCTAGCATCAACACCATCAAGAAATTCAGTAGTTTGGTTAATTATCCTGGTAGGTGTCATGTAAGAAAGGGAGTGGGCATTACAAAGCTTCACAGATCAGAAAAGCACTCAGATTTTTGTTAGTGTTTTGGTGGAGTGGCAGATGCCTGAAGAATGCAAACTTTTAAAGGGGCCATTACAGACATCTGGAGCCTGCAGGGTTGAAGGCAAACTTGAGGATCAGAGTGGATCAGAACACATGAAGACTACTTCAAGTGTCTCTAGGTTTCTTTTGGTCTCCATTGTATTTTTGCTCTAAGACACTGTTCGATTTTGAAATGGATATATGAGGTAGAAGTGCCACAAACGATAGGCTGTTATATGTTTCTCCACATTGGGCTGTGCTTGAAGCGAAAGGTGGACAGGCAGTGGACTGTGTGGCAAATGGAAGATTTCAGAACTCTAAAGCGTCATGGAAGTGGCTGGATCCAAAGACCTGGGAGATGGTGTGGGCCTCATCAGCTCATGACAGTGGGCTCATCCACTTCTTGCTTTTTCTTCTTTCATTGACGTTTCTTTTCACCTTTGATTGTTTTACTAACTGTATTTCTTTTGAAAAGGAAATTTTGACATCCAATTTCAGAGTTTTTAGTGTGAGGAGAAGCATAACCATACTGAAATCAGTTAAAGTATAGAAAGTCGTGTCACTTTGTCTTTACTGTTCCAGTGACATGACATTTTTAGGCATAAAATGGAGTGGTAGTAGATTTGAGGATGTTACAGATATTTAAAAAAGAAATCTGGCCAACAATAAGTTTAGTAACATGTAAGTTAAATCTTTCCTACAGATCCTGAGGGAGAGTATAGGAAGACATCTAGTAAACAGAAAACTTAAAGCACAGAAAATCACAGCCAGCACAAAAGGGAGTCCATGTTATAAACTTCTGTAGAAATCACACTTCCTACAGAAGTCAGCAAACAGTATGCAAAACCAGAAGTTTTTTCGCCTTAGTGTCAATGACAAAGTTTATCTCAATGAAGTCACTAGGAATTTTCCATTGATAACACTTATGCTGACTTTGCTTTTTGGACATCTGCAGAATCTCAAAGAACTAAAGATAACTGAATGAACAGCCAGCATTCTTGAAATTGGCTTGATGCTTTGGCAAAGAGGAATGTGTGTGTGTGTGTGTGTGTGTGTGTGTGTGTGTGTGTGTGTGTGTGTGTGTGTGGCTGCGAGCTGTGTGTGTCAGCATGTATGTGGCTGTGTGTCAGTGTATACCTATGTGTGTGCAACTATGTGTGTGAGATTGTGTGTGTGCATCTTCATATGTGTAATATGTGTCAGGGTGCCATGTGTGAGTCTTCATGTGTATGACTGTCAGAGTGAGATTATTTATGTGCTGGTATATATGTGTGTGTGCATGTGTATGACTGTGTCAGAGTATGATTATGTATGTGTTGTGTTACTTTGTGTGTCACCATCTGTGTGTGTGTGTATCTTTACGTGTCCCCGTGTATCAATGTGCCTAATATGTGTTACTATTAATGTCTGATTGAATGTTTTTGACTGTATTCAGAGTATGACTTTTTATGTGTTGTGTTACTGTGTGTGAGTATATGTATCTTCACGTGTGTACTGTGTGTCAGTGTGTGATTATGTATGTGTGACTCTGTGTGTTTGGTTCTCGTTATGTATCACCTCATTTTACTATAGCCAGATGTTCTGGATCTTCGGGTATTGTCTATTTAGAAGTCATATATTCCAGATTTTGACAGGATTAAACAGTTATATGTTGTTTTCAGAATACATAAACTGTGTGATTACTGCCCTGTGAAAATTTTTGGGATAGGAATAACTGTTATTATTTCCTTGTATTTAAATGGTGTATGTTTAAATCTAGGGTGTTTAACTGAAAATGTCACTGCCAGTTCTACCTCGCATTCCCAGCTGTGCCTGAGAGCAGTACAGCTGATGTGGTGGCTTGAATATTTTTATTTTATTTTATTTTGTTTGATTTTCTGCAGGGGCAGCCATATTACTAGTCACACCCATCTATCAATATGATCAGTGTTTTCTTAGAAAATACATGCTGTCTTTTAGAATTTTAACATTCTTATTAAGAAGTACATGCAAGTTAGGTAAATATATATCAAATTTATAAACAACAGTTGAAAATGACCACACTTACTGCAAGAGTTTCCATAAATCTGTTTAAAAATTAGAAGTTTATCTATAAATAGAAAATTAGAACTAGAATTACTTTTAGATTGTAAATAGACTTTATTAATGTCAGATATCTGTGACTATTTTAAATAGTGTTTTTTTTCATTTTTAAACTTTATAACATTTTCAACAACATATTTTGCATACTTTAATCTATTCTTCATGCTAAAATCTATAGCTTCAGACATCTAAGTTTTATTTAATAATACAAGCCATATATGTATTCCTCATACCAACAGCTAATGCACCTCCACTAAAAAGTTTCTCATCAAGGGCAATATAGCCTGGGGATATGTTGAAGGGTCACATAAGACTCAGTATTCTTGGGTTTTACCAGACTGAATCACGTAGGAAATTAGGGCAGAGTTGATTTCCTGTAGCTACTAAACAATAAAAATCCAGAGCCAGCAGACGGTGTTGGCTTGCTATTTTCAGAGTGTGCTACTCAGAGGAGTAATCAGCTTGGGTACCACACCCAGGTTGCTGTGTCCACACTAGGAGTCTATTGTTTGGCAGAACATTGAACAGATTCTCAGAGTAGGACATCCTAATTAACAAGGGCAATGGAACACATGCTTCAGAATTGTATCTTGTTCACTAAAGAATTAAGGTTTTTTATACTCAGCTTGAAAATCACAGCCATGTCCTTATATGGAAATACCAGTGTAAGGACATTTTAAGATATAGACAATCTCTAATTTTATATATCATTGTTCCATGGGGGGTAGAACAGCTGTTAGTTGCAGCATTTAAAAAAAAAAGTCTTGAAATATGATATTTCAGGATATCAACATAATTCTCAGCGAAATTCTAGACATATAAAGCATGACAGAATTAGAAAAGAAGAATTTTGCAGATGATGCACTGTTGGAGTGTTTATTCTGTTGTCCATTGCTTTGCCTGGGCACCCCAAAACAATGTTGTGCAGAGCATCTGAAGAGAAACCAGATGGAGGGAGCAGTGAGTTCAGCAGTTCCAAAGTGAAAGTTAGCAAACGAGAGCGTTAGAAATCAAAGCATGAGGTATCTGGATAGCCATCGGGCACACTTCATCAGGGGAGGTAGCTTCTGCAGTTAGGTTAGAATAGATTTAACAACAAGAAAAGTTTTCATAATTGGCTTTAGGTAAGGAAAACATAGAGATAAGAAAAAACTACTAACTTACACTTACTGAAGATATTACCTAAAGGTTAAAGACAAGGAGAAACTGTTGGCAGTTAATGGTTGCTTGACAAGGGTGGTTGTTTCTGTTAGTGGCAGGGCTAAGGTGAAAACTGCACTCTCTCCCTCCACTGTCCAAGATATTAATTAACCTCAGTGGGCCACACCCACCACTGGAAAAAATGTAGGAGGGCACTTGTTGACCAGAAAGGCCTGTTTAAATGTATAAAACAGTCAAAATCATTTAAAAAAAAAACCAAACTGCCATTAAATGCATACTGATGAAGGTGAAGGTGAAGGTTGTGAGTCACGAAACTGCATGGTCCAGTGTGTGGTGACCTTTTGGTTTTCACCAATTTCTCCGGTGTCATTTAGCTTTCTTTTGTTCAAATTTATTACACAATTGCTAAAGGAATCTTCCTAACTGGTGCTGAGTATTTCCAGCCTAGGGCATTGCTTTTCTGACTTTTTTTTTTTCTTTTTAACTAACTATGGTAATATTTCCATTTCTTTTGTGTCTTGTTTTACCAAGGAGTTTCAATGCTCACTATACAGAGATCTGGATACTCTCCAAATAGCCTTCATCATTTTGCCCAAGAGATTTGCTGGACATTTTTCTGAAAATAGGGTTTTATGTAGCCTTCTCTTTGTGACCTTGAGTTTGCTAATGAGCACTGTGTGCCTTTCCTCTCCCAAGTTACAAAATTAGAGCTCTTCAGTATAGTAAGTGATGGAAATTTCCTGATGCCCAAGGCAAAAACAAACAAGGGATATGCTGTAAATTCTGAGGCCAAGATGGTGGTTTTGACTACAGTTAGCAAAGGAGCTTGAGTCAGCCAGTCTTAGGGTCATGGAGTCAAAACAATGAGAAACGAGGAGCTTTCAAGCTGCTTAAACTGGGTTCCCCTGTTGTATAGTTTATTTCTCAGTTGGTAAACATCGCAAGTGTTAGGAATTTACATGTGAATATCAATGTACCTCACAGTGCTCATTTGACAAGGTCCATGTCTGAAATGCTAATAAGCTAGTAGATTTCATTTCTTCATTGAATTTCACAAATAATTATTTTTCTTTATGATTTTTGACATGTTTGAGCTATGACATTTTTCCAAATTTCCCCCTATTTTATAGCTTGCCAACATGCAAATAAGTCACTCTGCAATTGGGGTGCTGCTGATCCTTCAACTTGTTAAGTTATAATATACATACATACATACATATAATTTCAAAACACATCAATTTTAGCACAAAATTTTAAATAATTTATACATCGCAAAAAAAGCCTATTTCTGTGCTCACTTCTTTATAGCACTAGACACAATGTAGACCAACTCATCAGATGTTAAAGTCACACTGTATACAATGACTTCCATAGAGTGTTATGTGTATGCATATCAATTATGCTAAAATGAATAAATAAAGATATACTTAAGTTTTAAGCTGAACTCTAGTCTTACATTTTAAAATAATGCTTAATTTTAACATAAAAAGAAGACACTTATGTATTTTTTTCTAAGTCATAGGTGGAACTCAAAGAAAGAGCCATTAAAGAGTATTTTGATTTATAAGACAAATATTTTGTTGGCACTAATTTCCTTTCAATTAAAAATTATATCTTATTGGTCTTTTTAAAGATCCTTGGCACCCCAAGACCTAGATAAGCATTTGAAACAAAGTTCTAATGTCACACTGAATGTCTAGCTACTTACTGAATATAAAAGTAGAATCAAACAATTTGAATTTTAACTGGGAGTTCCAAATACCCAAATCATAGTCTAAAATGAATTATGTACTACCAGTAGTCTTATTAGCATTTATAGCACTTAGAAGAGCATGGACTCAAATATCCTTCAAATTGTCCCTGCTCACCTTAAAAAAAATCCTTAGGAAAAAAGTTTGTAATTGCGAAATCAAGGATCAATGGATGAACCTTTTATCCAATCCCATTCTCTCTGTACTTCCTGAGAGGGGGGGAAACAATTATATTGATAACAAAAGTTCAGCTAAGTAATATTGTCCTCCAACATTAACAAATATTCAGATCATTTGAATGCAGATAAATGACTATTTTACTTTGCTTTTGCAATGATGACTTTTTTTTTTTTTTTTTTTTTTTTTTTTTTATAAATAGCCACTGAAAGAGATTCAATATAGTGAAGGTTAGGAAAGGGGACATTGTTTAATCTTTAGTTTATGAATTGCTAATCCTTTCTATAGAGGAATCAGCATAATTTTTATCAGAAGTTTTAAGGGAATTAAATCATAAGGGCAAGGTTTTCATTATCTTCTTTTCAATATTCAAACTGAAAAAATGATTTATAAATTTTATGGCAGAAACTTTGACCATACTTTAAAAAAAAAGTCTTTTGAAAGGTGAGTCACTTGACTGATAAAAACTTGAGCTTTTTCCATATGGAATATGTTTTAAATTAGGGCTTAGATTTATCTACTGCATGGCTTTTATATAGAAATGCAAATTTATAGATTCTTAAATTGTGTTGAATTAATATGTCTGAAGATAATTTTTCCCTCTGGGTATATTTAAATATGTCAATTCATGTAAATGTCCATCTTGTTTCCACTTGAATGGCAGAATGAAAAAACAGTGTTTAGTGAGTCAACAAATTTTTAAAATAATCAGTTTTTGGATAGAATTCTGGCATACTATGAGTAAGGTAAGTGTCTGTAGATCAAAAAAAATGACATTGGCTGTAGTTAAATATTATCTTTATTTTTGGAGGCACATAGTCCAAAACAGGCAATGGAGATATTCACAAATTCTTCCTACAAATACACAAATGTCATTAAGACAAATGTATTCAAGCCCATTCCGTAGGAATCTTTTTTCCTTTAACATATGCAGAAAATGGAACTATTATTACAAAGTTCTGGAAGTGAGATTGTGGTTTAATTTGAATGTAGAAATGTATTTGTAGTTAATAGTCATTAATTCAGAGCCTAGAGACTCACAACCAAGAAGATTTCTCCACATTTGCTTGGATTTTTAGGAGTAACCTGTGTTAAATGCACTGTGTTGTTGGTGTCCTGTCTAAAGTCCACATTCTCCTCCCCCTCCCGTAAATCCTTCAATTCAGTGAAATATACAATTTCTTTGGAAACTGTACTTTGCTTGTGGTATGTTACAAGTAGTTTTTCCCTGCTGACCTAGACCCACCACCGCGCCAGCCCCAAGTAACACTAGTTTCTTATTGGCTAGCTCTGTCTTAATTATTAACCCATTTCTATTAATCTAAGTATTTCCACATGGTTTCATCTTACCAGAGAGTAGGCCCGGACCTCTGTTCTCCAGTATCTACCTGCTGACCCCTCCTTACTCCTTCCTTGAATCCTCCTTGTCTCCTAGCCCCACCTATCATGCATTACTATTGGCCAACAGTGCTTTATTCATTAACCAGTTTGAGAAACATATTTACAGAATGGCATCTCCTATCAGTGGTATCTTAACTTTTGCTGAAGTTATCTAGACTCTATTTCTGTTTGCCAACATATAACCATAATCAGTGTTGTGATTTGGCTCTGACAGGTCCTTCAAAAGACTTGAAAGACTTAACTGTCCTTAACTTGCCTTTAAATGTTCCTTTCCCTCTAAAACAACCAGAGGTTTCCCAACACAGTCATCTGAATTCTTAGAGCTTTGGAAATGTGGCTATTTAGAATTGGTTTTTGGGTGGAGGAAACCAAAAGATTGTACGCTTCTCTCTTCATTTCTTTGTTCACTTGAAGACACATGCTATGAGAGGGTAAATTATTAATTTTTACCAGTATTTCTGTTTCTCCTGTTACTAGAAGAGGTATTCAAAAAAATTAATTGAGACAGTGCTGCATAATACATATAATTGATAAGAGTAAAAGTTGAAAATGCATCTAAAGATTCTCATGTAAAGTTTTTTTAAAGTTTAACTTATTTTTGACATTTTTTGGATTGCTGTTTAGAACACTTAGACACAGAATGGTTGGTAAGACACTGGAAAATATTCATCACAGAAACACACCCAAACTTGTCTTTAAGTCCACTGTCCTCTCTGTATAATGCCAACATTTCACAGCCCACAGGGACACTGTTGTGTAGACCTTCCATGTTTGCTTTCTGTTGCTGTAATAAAGACCCTTACTCAAAGAACTTGGTGAGAAATGGGTTTATCTGGATTACATATATGTCACAGTCCATTGAGAGACCTGGAAAAGGGGACAGAAACAAAGACAATGAAGGACCACACTTATTTACTTGCTCTCCATGGCTTGTTCAGACTATTTTTTTATGACTCCCATAACCAATTGCCAGTGGTAGCACAACCCCAAGTCATCCATTATCAATCAAGGAGGGGCCCTTTAGACTTGACTACAGACCAGTCTGAGGCATTTTCTAAGTTAAGGTTTTATCTTCCCAGATGATCCTAGTTTTCATCAAGTTGTCAGAAAAAACTAAATAGCTCAGACACTTTTTAAAAATATATGATCAAGGATGAAAAACAGAAATTCAAGGATATAAGCAAGACTAGTTTCACAGAAGTCTTTATAAAAATGTTCCAAATTCCAGTAAGAGGACATCCACATACACTGTATAATTTTTACCAGAAGTGCCCTTACATTTTTTTAAATTCTTAAGTAAATGTGTTTTCATTGATACATAAAGCATAAAATTAATATTAATAGATAACATGATGTGTTATTAACTGTACACATTGTCTAATGTTTAAGTTAGGTTAAACATATTGCCTCAACATAAACAAATCATTTATGTTTTTAATATTCAGTAGTTTTTCATCAAGTTTTTGTGTATTCAGTCCACTATGGTTATCTATAGTTTTTCTGTTCTTCAATAACACATCCTAACTTCTCTTTCTTACCTAATTGTGACTGAGAACTCAATAGTCAACCTGTTTTAACAATAGAAAACATGACTGTTCTATTAGAAATAAGTTGCACATGTTCACCTGTTTCTGTTTTGGCCGAAAAGCAAACTGAGCATGCTTTGATTAGATATCATGTTTTGAAAGGAACATAATCAGAAAGTTACTGACAAAAATAATTATGGCATAGAAATTGGATACCCTAGCATAGGTCTGGAGCTTGATAACTTGTTTGTGTTTCAAGTGATTACCAATTAGCACTGTAAATCCTAAACCTTACTAAGGTTAAAATGTTCACAGTCAAGGGAACATCAAAGATATTGTTTGCTATTGTATTCTTTATTCAAACATAAAAATTGTTAAATGAGAACACTGTGAATATAAAAAGAAGGCAAAGCATACACTGGGGTAAAGCAGAGAATTTTTTTCCCCATTGAATTAAAATTCATCTAGTAATTCTCTTTCTTAAGCTTTTGCTTTTCTGGGACTAGAATCCAACTTTAATCCACTTAATCCTCCCTTCATTTCTGGTGGTATGATAAAATACTGTGACAATAAACAATTTAAGAAAAGAAACATTTGTTTTAGCTTAGAATCACAGGTTTCAGCCTTTCCTCACAGGGAAGTCAAAGTCAAGTGTAACGAGTATGGTTTTTCTGCCTGCCGCCGCCCGGTCTTGTCCTGCCACTGCGCCAGCCCCAAATAACACACAGAGACTCTGTATTTGATACAATGCTATTGGCCAGGTACTAGTTTCTTATTGGCTAGCTCTGCCTTAGTTATTAACCCATTTGTGTTAATCTATGTATGTCCACGCGTTCTTCTTACCGGGAGCCTGCAGCCGCATACTGCTCTCTCCAGACTCTCCATCTTGACTCCTCCCTACTACTTCCTATTTCCTCCTTGTCTCCTAGTCCCTCCTATCTTCCTTTCCTATTGGCCAACAGTGCTTTATTATTAACCAGTATGAGAAACATACAGAATGACATCTCCCATCATCTCCTCTTTTCTGTCTAAATAAAAAGAAGGGTTTTAACCTTAACATAGCAAAATATATTATACAACAGTTATCAAGTAAGAATCACAGTTGACAATATTTAGTCCATTAACATTTACAAGATTTGAAGAAAATATTTCATCATCTATTCTATCTTTGTGTGTCTAAAGTCTAAGTAACTTATCTTTAACCCAACTAATGAAAACTATAACCATAACTATCTGTCTTCAACTCCTTCAAAGACCACAGAAGGATAATATATAAGCTCTAGAAATGACAGAGACAACTCATTGCCTGGTCACCCGAAGTTCTTCTGTAATCTTCCATCTTCAGCCCATAGGCCATTATGTGTCTGGCAGACTCTTCAGCAACGCAGGAAACTTTAAACTGTCTTCTTGTATTGGCAGTTTGTCAGTCACTTTTGTCTGTGTCCTGCATAATGTCTCGCAGACTCTTCCATGAAGCAGGATCTCTGTAGCAATGTCCATCTTGAATCAGAAGTCACTTTACTGTGGGTCCTGCATGTCCAGTTTACACATCACAAAGTCAAACAGTCCAGACAAGAGGAGTATCTTGTCCAAATGGCTAGTCTTGCCATATTGGAAGTAAACTCCAAAACGTGTTTCTTTAATGTCCATCTTCCTTTTTGACGCAGGTGGTGTTACCAGGAGCATTTATTTCTCATTGTCAAGTAAAACCCTAAATCATTTTAAATGCCATATTCTGTAGGTCTTTGAAATGTTTGAAGAATTCCTATCTATCTTAAATACATCTCTGTGTGTCTTGAAAACCCTAACTAAACTCTAAGCTTTGACTATCATAGGTAATTATCTATAATCTGTACTACATTATACATTACATTTCTAAATGAGCTATACAAACAAGAGGAGAAATATACATATGACAAAATTGACCTTAAATTGTATCAATAAATGAAAATCCATTCCAAAACAAACTATGCATATCTATATCATAATTCCCTTTTTACCTTTAAAAATAATTGGCTGTGATCACTACCCATTTATAACCAAGTACATTTAAATGAAACCAAACATTTATAAACAACATTTGGGAATTTGGGCGTCGTTCTTTCCAAACTACTTCCTGCTGATAGGGGGCGCTGTCATGTGGATCCTAAGAAGTTGCAGAAATCTTGGCTGTTGTCTGTGAGGCTGCTTTGTCCAAGCTGTTTTGAATGTTGGATCACCAACGACTCTGTTTCAGGGGGCCTGGCTTGCTCAAACCACATTAGTCTGGAAGGAATCTACAGCTTTTTATTTTCTGTGGAAACAAAAATAGAAATCCTTTTCCCCAGTAACTTGTCCTTGAACTTAAATGTTGGAGTCAAAGCATTTTTAAAATATATAAATTGAATTAATCCAGCAGCATTTCCTTTATCAGTTGTTGTTATTTTCTCAGCAGTCAAACAATGTAGAGACAACACAATAGCATACAGTAACCAGATTCCCTCTGAGCTTTTCATCTTTACGTGGCTTTATTATTACTCTGTTTATTTTACTTTTATTTTTTATTTCTTGACATAGGGTTTCACTGTGTAACTCTTATCTGTCCTGGAATTTACTCTGCATACCAGGTTTACTTTGCAAATCACAGAGATCTGCTTGCCTCTGTCTCCTGAGTGCTGGGATTAAAGGCGTGTGCTACAACACCCAGTTCCTCTTTGTCTATTTAAAACCATTTTTTATTTATTTTTTTTTGTCTACGTATATTTTAAAACACACTGTAAACCTTTAGAGGTTTTTCTTAATATGAATCTGTCTTTACTGTAAATCTTTATCTTCGTCTGGCCACAAGTCCTTTATCTGGTAAACAACAACATTGCTAAAATGAAAGTCATAGCTGTATCAGCCGCGGTTTACCAAAGATGGTGGCAGGTACTTTTACCCGCCAGCACAGAAAGCTGTGCTCACCGCCTTGGTCTGCGCTGCCACCCAGAAAGCATGCTGCCTGCTTGGAGATGTGGTCACTGCCATTGCCATCTCTCATACACACCAATAAATTGTTAGCAGAGTTATTTAAAAGTTGTGCGGTTTTTTGCCAATTATGCTGAGTCAGAAATCTTCCCTTAAAGGAGCCGCGCAAATATCTGCTTGTCTCTCGCAAAACAGAGTCCAACCGAGAAAAATGCTGTTACCAAGAAACCTTGCTTATTTCTGTTCTTTTATTTCTAAAACCCTTTTTTAAGCTTTTGTTAAATTTTAAGTGGAAGTTCTTACTAGCCACGTGGGCGCCATCTGTAACGAGTATGGTTTTTCTGCCTGCCGCCGCCCGGTCTTGTCCTGCCACTGCGCCAGCCCCAAATAACACACAGAGACTCTGTATTTGATACAATGCTATTGGCCAGGTACTAGTTTCTTATTGGCTAGCTCTGCCTTAGTTATTAACCCATTTGTGTTAATCTATGTATGTCCACGCGTTCTTCTTACCGGGAGCCTGCAGCCGCATACTGCTCTCTCCAGACTCTCCATCTTGACTCCTCCCTACTACTTCCTATTTCCTCCTTGTCTCCTAGTCCCTCCTATCTTCCTTTCCTATTGGCCAACAGTGCTTTATTATTAACCAGTATGAGAAACATACAGAATGACATCTCCCATCAGTCAAGAACTTGGAGAAGCCGGTCACATGTTCTCAACCAAGAAAAAAAAAAAAAGTGCGTACACGCTGGGTGTACAGTCAGAGTTTTCCAGTCTCATAGGATAGTCTAGACACAGAGAAGGGTGTTTTACATTCTTAGGCTGGTCCTTCAAGAACAATAAGAAAATCAAGGCATTTCCTCACAGACATGACTGCAGACCAACCTGGTCCAGTGGTTTCTCACTGTGAATATTTTTCTCTGGGTAACTCAAGCTGTGTCAATGTGACAAAACTAGCCCATATTCAGGTGGATAAATGGCTGAGTGCTTAAGAGCATGGGATAGATAACCAGTGATCCATATGACTGCACACTCCCTACTGTAACTTCAGTTCTAAGGGTTGAACATCGTCTTCTGTCTTCTATGTGCTCCAGGTATGGAAATGTTCCAACGACATACATGATGACAAAATATCCATAAATACAAAATAAAATAAGCAAAAAAAAAATCAATCACTATGGTATCCTATCACAAATCCTTAGAGTGTCTGATGTCACCTGGATTAATAGGGAAGAAACAGAAGAATGTTCTCACTAGGATAGTCTATACATTTTCCATTACTTTATATTTGGATTTGTTTCTATTGCTAACTGAATAGTCACCCTCCCTCCAATTAATATTCACTTGGAACCCTAAAGTTGTCCTCATTGAGAAATGGGAGACAGCATTAGTTATAGTGATGTTTTGTTGGAGTCTACCTAATTTGATGGGTGATTATATGAAAATGGGCATATTTAACATATAAACAGAAACAGGGGGAAAGGGATAGAATATCTATAATCAAGGAATTACAAATATCTCCAGAAAAGTCAGGAGTTAAGTAAAAGTATGAATGTATGAAAGTTTCCGCTAGCAACTTCAGAGACACTAAAATTGTCATTTCTGGCATCAGCTTGGTAGAATTGTAAAAGAAGACATTTCTGCTCATTCAACCATCCATTTTAGAGTATTTGTTATAGCTACATGTAAAACGCCCTCACAAACCTATGTCCCTTGCAAATCAAACTTCTGCTATCACTTCATGTAGGGCTCAGCTGCATCACAGAAACACCACCTTTCATAAGGACAGAAAGAAACATAGGTGTAAATACTTTGGTTGCAGGAAGTCTTATCATGGAACCGTGTTAAACTTTCCTTAGAAACAACTGTGCTTATAGTTGTGAAATAGTTGAAAGAACAGATTAGGGATTGTTCGCCTTGCTGAACATCATGGGCATGAAATTAGGTCTGATGAAAATAACATAACAACATGTATTAAGTGATTAAGTGGCTTATTTGGCTGCCAATGTTAACTTGACAGATTGAAACTTTACCTTATACATATGTTCTTCTGAACAGGCTCCGCACCCATGTTCCATTGGAATCACACAGTTTGGGTTCAGAATCAGCACTAGTGGGACAAGAAAGTGATAAAGCAGAAGAAGAATGAATGAAACTGGAAGACTTTAAGCTTCAGAATAAGAAAAGCCAATGGCAAGGACATTGCTGGAGTGAACAGCATTCAAAGTATAGCAGAGGCTTCATTTTGCACTGTGTAGTGTAGCCCTTAATAATTATGAATGTTTCATTATACATTTCTCCTGCTATCATTAACGTTATTAATTTATGAATCACTGCAAACTTGGAAAACAGATGGTATTTGTGATGCTTAATTAAACCAAGAAAAGTGGTACTAGAGTAAATAAGTAACATTTCCAAGTTCATTTTATGAAAACCTAAGCAGTTTTGTGTTATTAAAATCCATAATAGTAGGCCTGTTTCTAATAGATAAATTTGATATTTACTTACATCTAACATTGTTATAGCTTCACAATTCAAGCTGCTAGGAGCCAGTAAACAAAAACAAACATTTGGCTTATTGATATATGTTTATCTTAAGGAAACAAGGAGGACCCTAAGAGAGATATACAGGGTCCCCTGGAAAAGGGGAAAGGGACAAGATCCCCAAGCAAATTGGGAGCATGGGTGGGGGGGGGGAGAGGGAGTTAGGAGGAAGAGGAGGTCAGAGAAGGGCATGAGGGAGCAGGATGATTGAGTCAGGGAAAGAATAGAGGAGAGCAAGAAAAGAGATACCATAACAGAGGGAGCCATTATAATTTTAAAGAGAAATCTGGCACTAGGGAAATGTCCAGAGATCTACAAGACTGACCCCAACTAATAATCTGAGCAACAGTGGAAAGGCTACCTTAAATGCCCTTCCCTGATAATGAGATTGATGACTAACTTATCCACCATCATAGAGCCCTCATCTAGTAACTGATGAAAGCAGAAACAGACACCCACAACTATGCACTAGCTGAACTCCTGGAATCCAATTGCAGAGAGGGAGAAGTGATGAGCAAAGGGGTCAAGACCAGGCTGCAGAAACCCACAGAAACTGCTGTCCTGAACAAGGGGAGCTCATGTGCCCCAGTCTGGTAGCTGGGGACCAGCATTGGCCTGCCCCAGAATCCCTGAATGTGGGTGTTAGTTAGGAGGACTGGCCAGTCTATGTGGTCTCTGGCAGTGGATCAGTACTTATCCTTCCTATATGAATGGACTTTGGAGGCCATCCTCCATGGAGGGATACTCCCTCAGCCTAGACATATGGGAGAGGGCCTGAGCCCTGCTCCAAATGATATGACAGACTTTGAAGACTCCCCATGAAAGGTCTCACCCTCCCTGGGAAGCAAGAGGGGATGGGATGGGGGTTGGTGGTAGGTGACAGGGGAGTGCAGGAGGGTGCAGGAACTGGGATTAATATGTAAAACAAGCTTGTTTCTAATTTAAATAAAAAATATAAAAAAGAAAAGAAATTGAAGCACACCAAATGTTGGTTAACCGTTTTAGAAGGAAAACAGAAAATTGAGATTTAAGAAGTAGTCAAGGTCTTTTCCATCCTATATCAGTGGTGTTTTTTTTTAGAAATCACATTTCAAGAACAACTATATTACAAGTTTATTTATAATTTAAGAACTCTTTGCCCAAAGATACAATTATATTGTAGCAAATTACTTAATATAAAAATATTTCATATCTAATGAGCATTTCCTGTGTGCAGGGCTCTATTGTAAGCTTTGCTCATATATGTGAATTCATTTGAGCACGGAGTTCAGTGAAAGAACTATAGGTATCATTCCCTTTTAACCAGAAGGAGCTGAAAAGGAGGGGGCGGGGCTAAAGTCATAAGGGTTACAGAAAACAAACTGAAGCAATGTTATTTAATATCTTTCATAGCAACCAGTTAAAACAATGTGGAAAAAAAAGCTATAACGCAATATGACGGGCAACAATGCGTTCTAATTTCTCACTAGAACACAACGATGTGTGCCTTATGTGAACACGCCCCGCATATAGATGCACACTTAGTCAAAACACTTGAGGTCTCAGTATGTTCTAGGTTTAAATAAGCACAGAGAACAAGAGCATGAAAATGATAGTTGTAGATAAGCTGGAGAGCTTGTAGAAGAGGGCCCCCAAGATACACAGGGTAATGAATGAAAAAAAATCAAGGTGATTTCAGAGAAGCCTTAGGAGATCAAGACATTGGGGAGGAAACAGGCAGAAACATGCCTTATTCGGCTGGGTGGAAAACAGGCGTTCTCATGTGAATGCCATCAATCTGAACCATGGCGTTCAAGATGCAGCAGAATTAATGTTTGCAGTTGGTTTTAGCTGGAAGTTTCTCAATCAAAACAGAAAACAAAAACAAAAACAAAAAAACTCATTTTTCATGGGAATTACGAAACCTTTCTGAAGTCTTGGAGTACCTGTCCCCTTGGGCATGAGTCCATCATCCTCAGTGCTCAGGTTCCTCTTTCCACGTAAATTGCGTTAGGAAAGATGCTGAGGCAGTGCGAAGGTAGCCCCAGGTATTTGTGAAAGTTAGGTGCAGGTGTAAGAGTGGGAGTGAAAAGATTTTTCTAGAAGGAGCTCAAAAAATAGGCGGAGAACTTTGTGAAGTCTGATAAGAACTTTGTATGACATTCTAAGTTTGACCAGTCAATGAAGCAGTTTTAGAGAATGCTTGTTGTGTGATACTTGTACAGTGCATAAAACGTATTTCTGTGATTGGCGTAATAAAAAGTGGAATAGCCAATAGCTAGGGAGGAGGTATAAGCAGAACTTCCAGGCAGAGAGAGAACTCTGGGAAGACATCAGGGTCCCCAGCCAGAAGTGGTGGAACCCGCACGGACAGTGTGGAGAAATGAGGTAATGAACCACGTGCCAGAATGTAGATGAAAGTAAATGGGTTAATTTAAGTTATAAGATCTAGTGGGATAAGCCTAAGCTATGGCCAAGGTTTCAAAATTAGTAATGAATTTCCTAGTTGCTATTTGTGAGCTAGTGACCCAAAGAAAAATCTGACTACAAATGTTTGTCAATAAAACTTACATACCACATGAATTTAAAGAGTAGGTGCTTGTTTCAGATTCTCTGTTTTCTGGAAGCCACTCCCAAATAACCACTCAAAACTTATTATTGGTTATAAATGCTCAGCTGATAGCTTATGCTTGTTTTTAGCCAGCTGTTATAACCTGTTCCTATTAATCTATGTGCTGCCCTGAGGCTTTTTTTTTTTTTACCTCTGGTACAAACTTCTCATCCTGCTAGCTCTCAGTCTCAAGGCATCTTCTCGGACTCCTCAGATGCCTTTCTTTTTCACAGCATTCCTCCGCTCCCCAAATCTGATCTACCTATGGGGCAAGTCATCTCTTTATTAATCAATGAGAGTAATACATATTTATAGTGTACAAAAAGATTTTTCCACAGCAGGTGCTGGCTTCTTAACCATCAACAGTAACAAGCAATCTCATATTTACTATATAATTTAAATCACTTTCCTTTTCTTCCTGAAGTCAAAAATCACCCTCTACACTAGCCCAGTCTTAATGTAGCAATTTCCCCTAAGTTTCTGCTATCAAGTATAAAGTCAAGATTTCAAGGTTATTAATCAGTCTAATTTCAATATGCTTGTTTGTTTTACTGGGAAAAGCAAGCCCTAGGAGGTGACAGTTGTGTGTTAAATATATGTATTTCTTTAAAAGGCTCATTCTGTTTATATTTTTATCTCATTTGGGTGAAATCACTGATCATATTTTCTTCTACTTTTCTCTATTGATAACAGATTTTTTCTCACATAATTCATTCTGATTATGGATTTTCTCCATCTCCTTCTCCAAGCTCCTCCCCAAACCCCTCCAATCCAGATGTACACCCTTTGTGTCTCTCATTAGAAAACAGTCTTCTAAGAGGTAATAATAATTAGGTAATATAACAAAGCGAGCAAGCAAATAAAGAAAAACCAAACACATCAGAGTTCTAAACAAAACTGGTAACTTCGGTTGGTTAGAGCATGGTGCTAATATATGTATTTTAACATACAGTTTATGAAAATCTACATTACATATAATATGCTTTCTGTTTCATTAACAGAAGTGTGTAAAGAGAAAAATATTTCAATTTTGATACATTCCATTTTACTGTTTCTCTTTTGCTATGTGTATTTATATTTTGATTAATACTGATTGACTTCAAGAGTGAAAAGATTTCTTCTAGGAGTTTTACAATTTTATATTTCTTAGCTTTATGATCAACCTTGAATTAATAATGGAACAAAAATGTATTTGTTTTTGTGAGTCTTATGGTCAATTGACCGTTGTATATTATAGCAGCTCTACACAAAGTATTGACTCTGGTGCTGTGTCTTCAGGAAATATAACACTTTTTCCTTTGAAAGATACTTTTGTGTGTTTCTAATTCTTTTGAATTTTAATACATCTTTTGGTTTCGCAATCAGTTTTTCGCTAGATCTTTTTAAATATTTGCCTGTGTTTCATATAATTTGTTAAATTACTGTCTGAACAATTTAAGTTTTTGAATTTTATTGCTACTTAAATTGTATTTTTACTGAAAACTTGAGTAGAATATAAAAGATGATAACATTTTCCTTTAAAATATGCAACCACTCTAAGTTAATTAGTTTATCTTTGGTGCTCTAATATAGATCTCCCAATAGGATTGTCTAGAATTTGCTGCATGTATCAGGCTGGCCCATACTTTTTCCTGGGATTAGATGTCCACCACCACAATTAATTTTAATGAATAATTAGTGAAAATTTATTTTTAAAATATGAGTAGAAGCAATGCTCCACAAGTTTCTGATATTTAAATAATGATAATATGTTTTAAAGACAGGAAAGATCTTAGCTGTATTTTAAGCCCACTTTCAACCAGAACTGTAACAAAACTAACAACTCAAAGTTTCTAGATATTAAATATCCCATGGCTGATTTAAAAGGGAGATTGAATATGAAGAGGTTTTTAAAAAAGAAATGGGTATGCTAGATTAAGGAAAAATGCGGATTTTCTGAAATTCTATGGTGTGTTTGGAGCCCGAGCGAGACAGAGAAATCTCTGAGAAAGGAGTGCATGAGACTGTTCAGTGGAGGTAATATTTAACTTGACATTGTTTTTCTTTGTATCTGACAATAAAAACTGGATTCTTTCAAATCCTAGCAGCTGAATTGATGGCAACTTCAATCTTTCATTTTAATGTGAAACCGGAGAAGAGCACTGAATCTTGAAGTTGTCACCCAGGTCAACTCCACCTCTGTTCATGTTTCACTCCCAGGTTGACCAGATGGCAAGCCATTGCAGAGCATGCCATTGCTCCCTGAAACAGGATCAATCTAAGTCTGTAGCCCCAAGGGCTAATTTATTCTGTCTTTGGTTTAATAACTCTATGTGTGTTTTTGTTTTATTCACACTTGTAAGATATTAAATTTGTAGACACCATTGTCTTCAGTGAATCATCACATTTTCTCTAGAGCTTTTCCTTAAGTTTTTCTCAAAGATATCTAATCAAGTATTCTAAGTACAATGTAATCCAAGGTCTTACTTTGATTTTAATTACATGTAACTAACTCTTGTAATTTGGGTTGACTTTCATCATCCGAGCCAAATCATAACTATAACACTCTCTCATTTGGTCTTAGTATGAGATGTTACTTCCAGTCCCAGATCAAATCCTTGTGTTATACTTGGATTCTCATGCTCTCTTTCATGGTATCTCACATAAACTCTCATTTTACTATCTTAAAGTCTCTTTCTGTAAATTCATTAAATCAAACCAAACATATTCCATGATAATCCTTGCTTTTCTTAAAATCAGTGCCTCATCTGCAATTTAAACTTCTTTATTCTTTGAGTGATTTTCTTGAAGAATAATCAGTGTTTATATCTCTCTTTTGTCACTTCCAGTTATAGATCAGGCAACTTTAAGTGGTTTTCTTTCTCCAATATGCTGTTAAATTACTTTAATAAAGTCACTCAATGGCCCAATTAACATAGCTAATGACCAAGAACTTCTGGTCTTCACCTTATTCTACTGTAGTCTTAAATAGTGCTATTGATGTTCCTTTGTGACTCTGGTGACCCCACTCTGCCTCACTTTTCATCATTATTAGACTATTACCTTTCTAATGGCTTTGAAGCATTTTGTTCCTTCTTCCCCATTTCAGTCAATTATTGCCTTACCTTAGTAGCTACTTCTTATATCATTCTTGGGCAATTTAATGTAGGATAGCTTATGTTTATATGCTTTAGACTCTAAAATTTACATCCATGAGTACTCTCCAGTACTTCAGATGGTGTGTGTGTGTGTGTGTGTGTGTGTGTGTGCGTATGCTCATGCCTTCATTTATAATAAAATTACCTATTGACTTGTTTGTTGTTTATTTCAAAAGGGCCTCAAGGTTATAATCCCTAAACAAAGCGAACCACTTCTCCCCCATCCCTAGTCTGGTAAATCTCTACACCTTTTCAAGTTCTTATAAACACTGAGGATCTGCTCTGTAAGAGGAGATGCTTACTTGGACTCTTCCCAGCATTCTAGCAGTCAGAGAACTGTCATTTACCTGCCACGTTTATAATGATTCTCCATTTTTTCCTGTCTGGTACTCTGACCACCACTTCTCAGGGCTGGTGTGGGTATTTTACTATGCCATTGGGACATCTTCTTTTCTTTGTGACGCCATCTTTCATATGCCCATCAAGGAGACATAACATACTAATCCCTCTTCCCAAGACTCTCAAACTCGTTCAACTTCACAGTTATAGCATGACATTAAGTATTCTCAACACAACTTATCTCCAGTTTTTTTTTGTTTATTTGTTTTCATTTCTGTCCTCATACATAAATTATAACATGAGAAATTGCCAAAAATCTTATGAAAACCTTGTTTCTATATAACTCCATGATTTTGATTACTTCCGTTTTTGATCCATCAACTTTTATTTTCTGGCTTTCAGTTATAAATACATAGTTCATTCTAGAATGCATGATCTGTATTTCTTTTTCCTTCTCATGTTGGATCAATACTACTCCTCAGCTGAGTTGTATCTCTTTGATGTTACTATGAATAACATTGTCTTTATTTAATCTCTTACCAATATGTCTTCTAAATTTAATATTGTACAAGTTGCTACCTATCCCAATTGCTTAACATAAAGATTGAAAACTGAGAGAGAATGAGGGAAGCCTTTTGCATTAGGCTAGATTGCCCAGTTTTCCTTGGGCTGTTATGCATACTTTTTATCATGTCACCAAATGCAGTCAAGAAATAGATAGGGTGAGATGGCTTTTTCATTATTGGCAAAATAGTTGTGTTCAAATTAATTTGAAAGGTATTAGTTATTTCTCTGTAGGAATTACCTACTCAGGTGAATTTTTCATTGTTACTTTGTTTTCTTAAGGCAGAGACACTTTTTCACTATTACTCAAGAAGATACCTCTGTGACTCTTACAGTTACAAAGACTTAAGTTTACACAAGTTTATATGTCACGAGTAAGGTTTTTTTTCTTCCCACCGCTGGTCTTGTCCCACCGCCCTGCCATCCCAAAATAACACACAGAGATCTGTATTTGATATAATTCTGTTGGCCAGTTACTTGTTTCTTATCTGCTAGCTTTGTCTTAGGTATTAACCCATTTCTATTAATCTAAGTATTCCCACATTGACTCATCTTACAGGAGAGGGGTTGGTATTGTGCTCTCCCCAGTCTCTACATGCTGACCCCTCGTTACTTCTTCCTCGAATCCTCCTTGTCACCTAGTCCCACCTATCTTGCTTTCCTATTGGCCAACAGTGCTTTATTCATTAACCAGTATGAGAAACATATTTACAGAATGACATCTCCCATCATCTCCTCTTTTCGGTCTAAATAAAAAGCAGGGTTTTAACCTTAGCATAGCAAAATATATCACACAACAGTTATCGATTTCCACTTGACTCAACCTGATGCATCTTGACTACAAACATCACACTAAAACCGGTTTGAGACTGTTTTGCTTGAGACAACTCACGACTAGCTAGCTGTAATGGTGCACCTTTTTATTGCACCCTGGCCAGAGTTTCAAATAGAACTACAGTCAAGCATTTTCTGCCACACAGTGACTAGCTACATATGTCACAGCCAGTTCTGTTGAGATATTTGTTGCTAAAAATTTTCTTCCTACAGGATTCCATGGAGCAATCATTGTCCCATTTCAGCAGGGAGTAATCTTAAGATAACAATGCCCCCTTTCCCTACTCTTGGAATTTGGGGATAATATTCATCTTCTTTGGGTTGGTTTTAGTTACTTAGGGTTGGGTATGAAAGTTGATGCTTAGACTCAGTTTTATCTTTTGGACAGAAATAGGGTATGATTGGAAAAGGTATGGTTAAAATGGGATATAGCCTATCTTCTTGTGAATTATTTAGTAAGAGTGAGATATTAGTATTAGAGCTTACATTGTTATATATTATTATTTGTGGTAATCTATGTAAAATTAAGTTTATATTCCCATCCCGGAAGAATTGTATATTATATTTTGT
Organism: Phodopus roborovskii; assembly: GCF_943737965.1. Taxonomy (NCBI): domain Eukaryota; kingdom Metazoa; phylum Chordata; class Mammalia; order Rodentia; family Cricetidae; genus Phodopus; species Phodopus roborovskii. The sequence goes on along the minus strand of NW_026125278.1, from coordinate 10,537,035 downwards.
CATATTGTGTGAAATCTTTCCATTTATGATGTTTTATGCACATTGTTCTTGCCATATTCTATGTATGTATACTTTTGCTTGTATTCAAGACATTTTGTATATTGATACAATTTGGGATATTTATCATGCTGTCCTTTATAGTTCTACCTCTTTTCTAGATATTTATACTCTACCTGCATTTTAAGGATTTATATTTATGTATATGTACATAGTTATATTGTTTAGGTATTTGTCCCTGCTTTACTTAGGGAAATTTCAATCAGCTTTTTAGCTAAGTTCCTCAGTATTACAGATTATCTTTACCCATGTTTCTTTACCTATGAGATTAGACATGGATGCTTAATCTTCAATCACTTCATAGACATGCAGAACATGGCATTTAAATGTTTTAATATTAGTTCTCTGTTGACATGAGACACTGTTGCTCCTGACAGCACCGTGCACTTTCCCGAAAATATGTTGGACACTGTTGTTGCTCCTGCTGGAGTCCATTCCCGCCTCAGCTAATGGCCTCTTGGACAAAGAACTGCCCCCACCTTGACCACTGATTTGGACATACAGTCCTATATGCTTGCAGGAGACAAATATAGAAGACTGCTGAACTTGCCAAGTCAGCGTAAGACAGCCATTCTACCTCCCTGCTGTTCTCTTGGCCTTAGCCAAACCTGGGTGTACCAATGTTGCTGTGAGACCTAGGGTGACTGTCCAGGTAGCTTGCTTTTTCTGTCCTTGCTGCACCTTTTGGACGTTGTCCATCTGTACTTCCTGTCTACTCTAGTATTTTTATTTTCCCTCTCAGGTCTTGATGAGGTTGAAGATTAAACTATCACAACTATTATTCTCTCTTTCTAGTTAGATATATTAGGTACTAGACTAAAGTTTTCCAGCTTAGGACAACTCTGTTGTAAACTCCATTATGTCTTCACCCTAGGACTCGATATGTAAGTAGTTTTGTTCTTAATTTTCTGTTTTTTTAGAGCACACATGTTATTCACTGTTTTGTGTATAGTTTTGTATCAAGCCTAAATATTTTCTTCAGACTAAAAGGAAATTGTAGTGGGATATTCACTTTGTCTCCTTCTGTGGCACTGACCATCCCTTTGGGGGTGGAGCCATGGGTGGAAGTGACCTGGGGATCTAGGTCTGAGGAGAAGCCAGGGAATGCTCTCTTGGTGGCAGGACATGGAGAGGAGAGCATCTGGTGGAACTTGCTGGTGTTCATCTGTCTAGGTTGTAAGTTATTTCTCCCTGAATAAACATCTATTCGGCCTATTTGTTTATCCTGATCCTTATTAAACCGCAATAGTTATGTAAGTGTATAGGAGTAGCTTGTGTCTCATATGAAAACTCAGGTCTAAATAGTGTCTAACTTATTGCCGTATGAAGGTCAGAACATACAAAGAACAATGTTGTGATTACTAATCAAATGAAACCATGGAGTTAAGAAAGAAGTGCTCATTTTTAGTCTTTCTTTTGACTTGTGATAAACTATGTTACTTTTTAAAAAAAGATCTGTTCTTTTAAAGTGCTAAAGTGATGGGCTGAAGATATGGGCCATCAGTTAAAAGCACCCAGAATGGAAAGCACAAAACTTTCTACGACTAGAGCTCAAGGCCATCCAATGCCCTCTTTTGGTCTTTTCAGGTACCCATCCACACACGGACATAGAGACATACCTATGCAAAAACACAAATAAAATTTATAGTTTAAAAATGCTGAAGTGCAAAAATATCTTTGTTCACTGAGTTCACTAAGAGAACTGTAACAATACAAAATTCTTTCAACTCATGGAACTGTCAAGATAGTCCTGGGTGTAATTGAAGTTCCAGGAAACTCTGTTAATGGCAACCAGCAGCGTCATGGGTAGTGTTGTGAGTGACTTCTCCATGCACCCATTACTGACCTGGGGAGAGGAGTAGCATGCAAATCAGTAAAAGAGGAGTCTGAGGAAATGCATACTTCAAACCCTCAATTCACTGGCCTAAAGCAAATAGCTTTACTGTGATTACTGACTTTCTGATTAATCAAGGATGGCACAAACCTGGAAGAAGGCTATCATAACTAGTGAAGCTTTTATTCTAAATATTAATGAGTAAGGCTCCAAGGAGATCAGACACGGACTAGCAGGTTGTGACATAAAGTGGGAAATCAGAAAAGGGCTGGAGTTTGGAGTGCTGCCTAGCAACCAGGATGTGAGAGAATCATTAGAAGTTAAGAACATTCTAAATTTAATTCATATTCACTGTTTTGTTTCAAAGAAGCACAGAGAAGACTCAAAACTAGAATAATTTATACACCTTCCAAAAGGCTTTGAGGAGGTGATACATTTTCAAGATAAAGTGATTCCCTTTGCTCTTGTCCTGACTCAGTGTTTGTCTTCTGCTTTCATTCAGTATTTGTTTTTACTGTATGTTGAGGTTGACCTATCCCCAAATGATTGCCCTGAGCAGCACAGTCATGATGAGTATCCCTTGTCTGTGGGCGTTTGGACTATGAGGGACATCTAACTAAACATCAGCCAATGAGACAGGAGGGGAGTAAGGCTTCATAGAAATTGTGGAAAGTTTCCTGTTCCAGCTGCAGAAAAAGGAAAGGAGGAAACTATTTGATCTTATCAGAGATGTTAGATTTTGTTAAATGTGTAAACCCTTAGTTTGCACTTGGAACGAAAACCATGGTCAGAATTCTATTCATAGAAAAATGCATCTGTAGCTTTGAATGTTGTTCCAGTAATAAAATGTAGCTTGCTGGTTACTCACTCCAGATTGGGACCACTGTCGGTGGCGTTATGCTAGCTGTCCTGAAAGTGGGCCTGTTTGTTCCGACAAATATCCTTTGACTTCCCAACCCGTTCTCTGCTTTGTCTACATGTGTGTTTCATAGTCAAATGTCCTGTAAAAGGGTGCTTTATTTGCTTGCTGCAATATATTGTCTTTAATGAAAAGGCAGATCTCTAGATCTGTTTAGTGGATTTTTTTTTTCTTTTGCTTTAAAATGTTGTTTTGTTAAAACTCTGCCATAACTACAAAGAAATTCAAAGATAGACTACTTTGTTTACATGTCTGTTTAAATGGAAATTTGATTTTTTTTTTCAAATTGCGAACTGTTATAAAATCAACTGTTAAACCTCTATTGTATTTTCCCCCAAATTTTTAAATATTAATTTTATTCATGTTCATTGATTTGTTTTGCCTGCATGGACATCTGCATTAGGAAGGGCATCAGGAACTGGAATGACAGACAGCTGTGAGCTGCTATGTGGGTGCTACACATTGAATGCCAGTCTTCTGGAAGAGCAGCCAGTGCTCTCAACGGCTGAGCAGTCTCTCCAGCCCTGTTTCCCAGACTTTTAAAGAGGAATTCTATGTTGCTGAAGGATTTTCAAGAATTGAGCAAGATGTTTGACAAATATATACCCTTTAAGCCAAAAGATAAGTGTTTTTCTCTAGATGTCTCAGGTCATGAATGTGATGAGAACATGGTGTTTCAAAACCCAGCCATAGAGTAAAATGTCTATATAAACTGGATGGGATATCAGAGAAAAGACAGAATAAGGATCTGATTATCTAGTCACAGTGATGATACTTAGAAAGTCCTCCCCTCCTCTTTCCCCTCCTCCCCTTCCTCCTGTTCCAATCTTTTCCTTTCATAATTATATTTGGAAAGATGGTACACTTGTTGTTATTAATAAAACTCTGGTTTTCTGAAAGATAAAATCACTTCCAACTTGATCTTACAAATGAGTATTCAAAATTTCATAGATTGTTCAAAAGTTCATAATATAATAATTTAATTATGGTAAATAAGCATTTAATAACCAGGCATGGTTTTTGTTCCTTTCTTGGTTTTGTTTCAGTAGGAATTTGCCCTTTTCCTATGTTGTTTCCATTGTCCTTTGGTGGGAGAAGTGGCCATCTGAATACTAACTAATATTAGTTTGGTCTGATATTTTCTGACAGGTGTATTTGAAAACAACACATTGTATAAACCGATGCATGTCACCAGGGATGAGAAAAATGATGCTCAGGGCAATCTGATGGGATCCTCTAATATATAATGCCATTTGTGTTTCTTCTGTGATTATTTCTATGTCCCAGTTATTAGCAGCCATCAGCGCCTCAGGATGATGCAGACCAAAGCAAAACAAAACAAAGCCCTGTCAGTCTGCAACTGACAGAGAAGTCTTTGAGGTTGCAGATGGATTTATTGGTTCTCTGTTTCTAAATCTGTCTCAAAGACCTGAACAATTTCCTACCTGAAAGAGGCTGAGAGCTGAGCACCTGGAGGCCTTCCATAATGACAGTGTCAGGGAAGTACAATACTGTTGGAGTTAATTTTTGATGTGAGTTATGCTGCTTACTCAGGCTCAGACAGATGCTCCTCTCGTGCAACAATGGGAAATAAAATGTTTCCTGAAAATATTGTAATTCTATTTTTGCAGATTCTGCTTATATAGAGTATGAAACAAATGAAGATTTTAAGCCTTATTTGGGCCCCATAAAGCAATGTAAAATCTACCTTAATACCTACTTTTTAAAAGTATAACAAGATATTGTTTTATATGAGTGAATGAATGAATGTTTCTTTCTTTATGCAAAATGACCCGTTTCATGATTTTACTAAAAGAAAATATAAGGCAACTTTCATAACCTCTAATTAAAATAACATATAGCTATTATCTTTTTCCAGTGCAGTGTATCATGAAGCAGTAATTAAAAGACACAAATATCCCTGAAATGTTTTTAATGCTCTGTGTGTGTGTGTGTGTGTGTGTGTGTGTGTGTGTGTGTGTGTGTGTGTGAGAGAGAGAGGGGGGGAAGAATGAGAGAGCACGTGTGTACATAAAAGCAGGACAGCTTTAGGAAGGTTCAAGAACAGCAACTAAACAGAGAAACGTGACACTGTAGCAGAGGTACATGCTTGTACTCGAAGTATCCAGGTGATATTCTTTAACTCTTAAATCCTTATATGTGAACTAATTCACCCTGGGAAATAGACATCTTCTTACTATGTTAATGTCTATGGTTCAAACAATAGTAGTTTCCTTGAAATTGCTTGAAATACTGAAGAAAACTCTGAGCTCCTTCCAACAAGCTTAAGCAAGTTCAGAGTACAGATGCTGCTACCCCTGTGATCAGATTCTCAACCCATGCCTCCAAGATTACATGGTTTAACCTGGGACTTGTTGCAAGCTGAGGTTTGTTTCCTCTTTGAAGGAAAGAGTCTTGGTGCAATACAATGGCTAAAACATTTTGTAAGTGCAGGTCTAGTGACACACACATTTAATCCCAACACTTGTAAGTTTGGGACCAGTCGAGTCTACATAGTGAGTTCCAGGACAGTCAACACTAAATAGTAAGACACTGTCTTGAAAACTTCAAGTTCTTTTAAATATCTAACTACCAATATCCTTTTGAAAACATTCCACAAAAACATGCAAAAAGTTAATGGGGAAAATTAGTAGATATCTTTTGCTTCTGAATACCTTCTGGAACTTTCAAAGCTGTATCTGGAAAGAACACTGTTCTGAAAAATGAATAGAATACACTTCCAAGGAAAGCACTAGTGACTGACATTGGTAGAGTTGACATTTTAGCACATGTCAAGCTTTGTATCAGAGTTTGCAGAATTCTGTGCAAGATCTGTGCCTTTTCCGTGTCTCCAGATAGAAGATAACACATGGGTGATAGCTGCCAATGTAACACATGGGTGACAACTGCCAATGCCAGTGCAACTTCATATTTAAAATTTTATAATTTACATTTTCTTTCCATATTTAATTTAAACAATATTCAGAGAATATCATTTTAAAATCCACCCCCAGATAGGATAGAATATTATGCATCTCAGTGATTGACACAGGTTACAATATTACTGAGGCAGGAACACTGGCTGGTCAAAGTCAATTTTAAAGTTAATTTAAAAACTATATTAATTTTCCTACAAAGGGATGAGATAATTCAAATCAGTACTTCAGTGTCATTATTACCATCATCATGCTAGAAGTAATGAAACCGAAGGAGATGATGACTTGGGCCATTTTTGGTCATGATAACTTTGGGAATTATATCTTTATCATAATACCATAAATTAAATAAAATTGTGTATGTAAAAGTGTTTTGAAAATTATAGTGTTTGGTGTAAAAGTACATCTCAGGCCCCATACAGTATCCAGATCTTTCTTAACTAATGAGCTAATTCAGACAAATAATCAGATCAGTCTTTCGAGAAATTTTTTCCTGAAGTGGGAGCAGTGTTGAATTGGCTAATTTAATTGTAGACATTCATAACTACTACTGTCTCTGTTTCTGGGTCGTGGCTGAAGTGTATAGGGGAGATTGTGGAGGAGATAAACAAGTCTCCTGCCTGTCTCTTCACAGAGGATCCTAACCAATGCTGGACTGTTTGCAGCGGCTCTGGTGGGTGACACAGACAGGAAGTGGTGTTACAAGATTTGGGAAAAAAGAAAGCTTGGACAGGATGACATCTCTGAGCATGGATAATGCTGGATCATAATTGACTTTGGGGATAATTCTTGGAATCTAATCACACCACTGTGAGTGTACGTTGACCAAGGGAACCATTGCTAATTCTCCCTTGAATGAACTTAGAGCAGAAGCATCCATAGCTATCATATATTAAACACAAACTTTGCATCAGATATCTGCTTATGTGCCTTTTATTTATCAGTGTAACAAGCAGTAACTATGAAATACTAGACTGTCCTCAAACTACAGAAGTGTCAACGATGTCTCATCAATAAAGTGCTACTCCCAAAGGGTTAAAAATCAGTAGAACAAGAATTAAATGTATATAAAAGTTAACATGTTTTCTTTCTTTTGATTTTCCCCTGCCTTGTTTTGTTGTGTTTCAGGGTTTCATAGTTTAGCCTAGAGTAGACTAGACCAGACAGTGCTCCTTCATCAGCCTCTGCAAGTACAGGGATTATGGGCAGTTGCCACTATACCTGTCTGAGAAAATTAAGATTTTTATTTGCCCTACATGTTGTGGGGGAAAATACTACTGTGAAGATGTGGCATGATGGAAACAACTCCGATGGGGGGAAGTGCCTAAATTCCATTTGATGTACGGTAGAGATTGTGCTCGATGACCTACTTCCTAAGATTATACACACAGTAAAAGGACAAGACTGAAAGTTCAACCAATGGGTTCTTAATGTAAGCCCGTGTCATGTTTTCTGGAAACTCAGAGTGAAAGTATGAAGAACTGCTCTGGTTGCATTGTGAAAATGCTCTCTCCACTTCCACTCAAGTCCTAAGTGAGCACTATCAGCATTAATACTGAGGTTTTCCTGTCTTGAATATTTCCTTTAAAAAGCTGCTGCAAAGCCAGTGAGCTCAGCACTCAGTACTATGTCGGTGGGATGGGATGGGGTGGGGGGTCCTGGGTGAGAGAAGCAAAAGGAAAGAGAAGTAAATTACATAAGAATTGCTGGTCGTAACATTCATACCTGGTTCTACTTACAGGAGCCAGCATACTTTGTACATCGAGTACTCTGTATGGCTCAGTTCTTTGTCCTGTGGCCAAGTATCAACAATTTCAAACATGCTTTTCGTTTTGTGAAATAAACATGTAGTCAGTTTTCTTAGATGTCTTTGGATAAATTAAGCCATGAGTTATAGTTTGTTTGAAATTCCAGTCAGAGACCCATGTGCTTGAATGTTTCCTGATCTTCTTTTCCCTAACAGCAGGAACAATGTGGCCATCTTTCTAGTGTCCATGTTGTCATATCATTATCCCTTTCCAACCCTGATGGACTATATCCTTCCTTAAGTGTGAGCCCAAACAAACCCTCCCTACCCTAGGTTGCCTCTTGTTGGGTATGTGTGGGAAGCCACAGCCCCAAGATGGTGCCTGGCTGGATACCAGGTAGTCCCAGCTTAGCTGTAAACAAGCCTTATTTGGAAGTGTTTGATGGATCTGGTGCGCTTCCTCCTTGTGTGGCCTATCCAAGATCGCCAGGTGGCATGAGCTGAATGGGCAGTGAGCGCATATTTAAGGGCTTGCTGGGGCTCAGGGAGAAGAAGCAGAGCAGAAGCTGATGTACAAGTTTCCTGAATAAACTGCTTGAAGAAGAGTCGTGGTCATGTTTCCTTGCTGGTCGAGACAAGCGCAAACTAGTGGTGGCCCATATGGGGATCGTCTCTCCGTGGGTGAAAGGCTCAGAACTTCCTGCAGGCAGGGTAGTTGACTGGTAAGTCCCAGGTAAGGTGGGACCAAGTTAAAGAGGCAATAATGTCTCCAGTAGGAGCGAGAAGGACCTCGGAAAAGAGGCAATAAGGTCTCCTGTGAGGAGCAACACAGTTCTGGGTGTCAGACAAAGCAGAAGGAAGCTAAAGAAGAGTATATTAGACATGTTTCTAGGGGAGGTTGAGACCGTGGCCCCCTGGTATGCCGTCTCGGACAATCTTACTATCAGTTGCTGGGACAAGCTTGGGAAAGATCTAGATTTTGCCTGGGAACAGGGAACGTTGAGACCAGGGACAAGACCAATGTGGAGGCTTGCACGCAGCTGCTTAGAGGATCAAAGGTGCTGCAGGGCTGTTGAAAAGGGGCAAGAAGTGTTAGAACAGTTGAAAGAAGAGCGCTCCATGAAGTCAGAAAAGGAAAGTTCCAAGGAAAGTTCAGAGGAGAGTAGCTCAGAATCAGAAGAGGAACTAGAAATGCTGGTAAAGAAAATGGAGAAGTCATCTTTGCAGAAATAATGCAGGGCTGCACTATCATGAGCCCATTGATTTTAAAATGATTAAAGCACTTGCTGAGTCAGTCCGCACTTATGGGGTAACTGCTGCTTTTGCAATAGCGCAGGTGGAAGCTCTTAATCGCCACGTGGTGAAACCATTTTTGAAGAGTAATGCCACCTGGATTAGAGGTTGATGGCTTAGAGCCCGGGAGAGGGGTAACGACTATTCCCCTGCAACCCAGGTGGGCTCCTTATTGTAATCAAAACCCAGCTCAACATGGAGCCTCTAATCCTTTTGATCATTGGCTACTCTGTGGCATCAATGGTAGCTGCACTGATCTCTCCATTGCCATGCATTCCACTGTCCAGACTGCAGCTGCCTTAAATAACCTGTCAGCGAATGTAGCCACTGCTTTGGACATACAATTTTCCCTTAATACTCAATTAAAAGGCGGTGTTGTGGTCCTGAATCAAGGAATTGATATAGTTCAGGAACAGATTGACACTTTGTGGCAGTTGGCACAAATAGGATGTGAATGGAAGATGACGGGGCTATGTGTGACCTCTGTGCCATATCAAAAGTATTCGGTGGCTGCCAATATGTCTAACCAGCTTTCTCAGTATCTTTCAGGCAATTGGTCTGGCAAATTCGATAAGTTAATGCAGGACCTGAGACTTTACATCGTGCATGTGAATTCCACCTGGGTTGACGTCTCAGTTGCAGAGGGACTATCTACATGGATGACTCAAGCCATGAACCACCTGAAAGAATGGGTGGGAATGGGTGCCCTGGGAGGGGTGCTTATCCTAGTCAGTCTTATTGCTTTGTGGTGTATCTGCAGGATGAGCGTTACACAGAGGAGAAGTAATGCCATGATTGCACAAGCCTTCGCAGCCCTGGAGGCTGGGCAATCACCTCAGGCTTGGTTAACTGTGCTTAAAAGGCTAAGCAGTCAGCATGCTCAGGATGCCAGACAAAGTACTGCACTTGAGTCCAGCTTCTAGCGGCTTCATGGAGGGCAAGTCTGACTGCATATGGGTTGGTATTTTAATCCCATCTCTAAGAAATAATACCGGACAGGTGTGGCACCAGCTTGGCTGATAACTGGGCATTACAATGTCCCTTGTTCATCAGAGATCAGACCTCTATCCTTGCCTGTTGCGTTTAAAACAAAAAAGGGAGCTGTGGGAAGCCACAACCCCAAGATGGTGCCTGGATGGATGCCAGGTAGTCCGAGCTTAGCTGTAAACAAGCCTTATTTGGAAGTGTTTGATGGATCTGGTGCGCTTCTTCCTTGTGTGGCCTATCCAAGATCACCAGGTGGCATGAGCTGACTGGGCAGTGAGCACATATTTAAGGGCTTGCTGGGGCTCAGGGAGAAGCAGAGCAGAAGCTGATGTACAAGGTTCCTGAATAGACTGCTTGAAGAAGATCCGTGGTAATGTTTCCTTGCTGGCCGAGGTAGACACAACAGGTATGTGATCACACAAATGAAAAATGTAACTAATACACTATTTTATTGCAATGTAATATTTTTTATCATGCCTTGTTACACTTTTGTAAGGTGATAATAGCATGGGGATTTTTGCTATGATTAAGTTTACAATTCCTGGGTTCAGGGGTGTGCTAATCACTCCTAAGTTTTACCTCCTGTCTTGTTAGTTCATATTTCTCTTGTTGAGAATGAATTCATCAGAAAGTGATAGATAATCTCTTCTATTTGCTGACTTATTTTTTGTTTTTGTAACTGGGTTCAGTAAAACAAAGTGCAAGTAGAAAAGTAGGAAAGGAAGACAGCAGAAAAGACTACACTTCTCCATTCAACCATGGCCCATTTCTCAGTCTGCCTAACCTTATTGGGGAATAGCCCGTGTGTGAATGTGTGTGTGTGAGTGTGTGTGTGTGTGTGTGTGTGTGTGTGTGTGTGTGTGTGTGTGTGAACCACTAATGGATCCTCTCTCTATGTGTCTGTTCATTTCCTTTTCATTGTAGAACTAGAGGTGGTAAACATTCTATTTACTAATGTTTCTACTCTGGCCTGTATGTCACTAAATGCTCTCTAGTTGTTTTTCTAGACTTTCCTGCTCACTTCCTCCTTCCTTCCCCCCCCCCCCCCAAGTCCTGCCTGACACATTTTTCATGGCTCTTACTGCAGCTAATCCAATGTTCTCCTTTCAGCTTTGAATTTTGTTGCTGCTTCAGTTTCCAGCCTTCTGACAAAGGCTCTCCTGAGTACCCATCTTGTCTAGAACATTATAAGTGATGCCTCCTTCTCTTTTTTTTTTTTAAAAAAATCAAAGCTATGTGAAATTGTAAATGATAGCTTATGATAGGCATAGGGAATGAAACATGAAAATCTAGGCTGTAGGGCTGAGTGCTTTGCTCTGAGAATGAAAACACTTGCTGGCAAGCATAAGGACCTGAGTTGGAATGCAGAACCCAAGTATTGGTTGAAAAGTACCCGCATATGCACAGTGACATGCATGATCCATTATTATCCCCACACACAGTAAAGAGGAATGAAATCAAGTTTTACAAGTCTAGCCTGTAGTAAGATTACAGAAACTTCATTACAGCCAGTTGTATTTTATTTTATTTATATAATTTTTTAAATTTAAATTTGAAACAAGCTTGTTTTGCATATCAATCCCAGTTCCTGCACCCTCCTGTCCTCCCCTATTCCCCCCACCAACCCTCATCCCATCCCCTTTCTGCTCCCCAGGGAGGGTAAGGCCATCCATGGGGAGCTTCAGAGTTTGTCATATCATTTGGAGCAGGGCCCAAGTTCTTCCCCATGCATCTAGGCTGAGGGAGTATCCCTCTCTGTGGAATAGGCTGGCAAAGTCCATTCCTACACTAGGGATAAATACTGATTCACTACCAGAGGTCCCATAGACGCCCAATCCTTCTAACTGACACCACAGTCAGAGAATCATTGTATTATATTTTATAAATACTTAAAAATTTGTGTCCTGGTCTATATTTTCATAAAAACTTTACACCAACAATCCAATTGAAATCACTATGTTTTCCTTAATGGTTTTGGAAAGAGATATAATAAACCATGACATAATTAGTTTCCTTTTTTAAAGCTATTCAGTTTATTTTTAGTTAATATGAGTGAAATTAAGACTGTCCTTTGGGAGGTATCAGTTGCCTTTTATTTCAACATTACCTGTTACCTGTCTAAGAACAATTTATTAATAGTTTATTTTCCCACATTTTCATGTGTCTTGACACTGGTTTGTGTACCAATGTTCTTCTAATTGTTCCATTTTTTTAGCCTAACATTAATATCATTCCTGGCAGAACTTAATCATAAGTCTTGAGAAACATTTGAACAAGTTTACCTTACCTTATTTTTCCCCTTGAGAATGTTTAACTATCCATGACATTTTTATATTCCCAACCAAATTTTAAAGTAGACTGTCAACTGCTATATAAACATGCTGGCATTTTAATTTGAATTACATTAAATTTATAGATTATTTTGGGAGAATTGACATCATTATGAATGTTGAGACATTTGAAGCATCAGTATGGAAACTCCCATATATTAAAACTTTCTTTAGCAGCTTTGGATAATGTCACATAACTGTGAGTCATACATATTTATATACCTAGGTACCTCATTTTGGAGCTACTAAAATCTGTAGGTTTTAGATTCTGGCAAAATTAATACTTTGTCAACATATTTGGTATTAGTTTCTATCCACATACTAATTTCTGCTATTTAATTATTTATTTAAGATTCTTGCATTTTCGATGATATTTGTTTTCAGGGTTATTTGTAGCTAATGAAATAATTCCAAATGGGGAGATATTAATTTTCTTTCTTTTCCAATTTAATTTTCTTTGGGTATTTTCTTATGTTCTTTCTACTGATGGAAAGTTCCTGTGATACCGAGATAAAAGTCTTCTTTTACTTCCAGCTGGTGTTAAAAACAATGTTTGAAATTTTTAACATTTGTGACAAAGGCTGTGGCTTACTATGTCTAAAAATATGTACCTTCCTCATATAAAGATATTCCCTTATGTTTTCAATCTATTGAACTGAGACCATTCATGCTTTATATCATTTATTATCATATCGTGTTTGCTATTTTGTTTAGTGTTTTAAGATTTTAGTTCAAATGGATTAAATTGGTGACAAAATAGTATTGTCATATTTTATAAGTGATGACAACTTATCTATTTGTACATATCTGAATCAATTTTTATTATTTTTATGAGTGTTTTTATATCTATATTTATGAAGATTGATTAGTGTGTAACTTCCCATTCTCATTCTTATATTCTTTTAACTACTTAATTGGAAATGTCTTTGAGTTTTGTTTCCTATGAAACTGAATATATATATAAAGTTGAAATATTCTTTTTGTTGTGTTTGGTAAAACTCACGAATAATGTATTAAAGCTAGTATTTTCTTGTTTAGAAAGCTTTTATTAATTGGTGATTTGGTGTTTACATTAGTTAAAAGCTTGATTGACTACTCCAAATGTTTTTTGTTTTTGAAGCATTGGTCTTGGGAATTTCTTGGGAATTATTCCTACCTCAAATTTTCAAGTAAAGGACTGTCTCATAGAGTTTGTAACATTTTCGAAGATACTCTGGTGAAATGTGTTCAAGCCCATTTCAAACTCATGAAGCTGATGGCAAAGTCCAGTCTTTGTTTGCTGTCAATTTTGCACTGGATATTAATTTATAGATTTCTAGAAATGTGCATATTAAATGTAGGTTTTCAAGCATTCAGGAATAAAGTTACATGTGTGCTATTTCCAAACATTAGTTTTTCATAATTCTGACTTCACAGCTATTCCTAACATTGTATTCATGCATGACTCCTCTCTCTTTTCTATTCGCTTCAATAGGAATACATAGTTTTTGTTAATCTGGTTCATTTTACAAACTCTTGATGTCATCATTTATCATATGTTGTATTTAATAATAGTGTCTGCTTATCCTTATATTTTCCCTCTTCTTACATCACATTGGTACTTTTTGTTAAGGTGTAACTTTTATTCCTTAATATTGAATGTGTTTTCCTACATTTGGACAATTTTCCTGTGTTACTTAAAATAGTTCTCTTTGATTTTTTCCTGTGGTAATAATTTGAAAATTTTAATGCATTTTTTTCTTTTTTTAATATTTTATTATAAATCATCTTATTTTACATATCAATTTTAATGCATTTTTAAAAGTACAAAGTTATTTTCTTAACTTAAACTCTTTTGTTTATATATTTATAATTTTATTTTATGTTTTTATTTTTATTTTATTTCATTCATTTGACTTTAATTTGTACCCAGTTTGCCCTAAACCATCAGCAAGGATCCAAACCAAGATACTGAAATCACCTATTGTTTAAACAAAGAAACTTTGGTGTAAATGGTTGTTCTAAATTATAGGTGATGAAGGGAATATTTAGGGGTTTCATGAACAATCAAATACTGCTATTTCTTCATCATGAAATTTTCTTAGTGAAAATCACCATTGTGTACTTTAGGGACCTGTATAGGATCTTTTTTTACATTTATAAACCATTCTTTCCTATTAGGTAATCAATAATGAAGACTCTATATCCATCTAACCAGTTGTTAACTTTACATGTGATTGATATGCTTGGTCATTTACCCCTGGGGTTTATAGTATTTACATGTCTGCTCCCTAGCAGGCAATGAGTCTCATCTTTGACTCTTCCCAAATCATTACCTATTTCCTGCATTTTCATGAATCACCTATTGCTGGATGACATGTGGTAGTCTGGGGTATGATTGCTTCAATTCTCGTACAAGTTTGATAAGTATGCTAGTGCTAGTAGTAGATAATCTCAATACACATTTTTGTTATTTGTTAAAAAATAAATTGATAAAACTAGTATAATCTAATGCATGAAGAGAGTATCTGTATCCTTTGTCCAAGTTGAGGATTAAATATTTTGTTTTATTAATATTACATCCAAATTATAGCTCTTATCATATTTCTTTCTCTTAGTATGTCTGGTTTTGACATGAGTAATATAGCCAAGATTCAGAGTTTGTCTGTGGGTTCAAATGTGTGCAACAATTTATACACTCAATTATTATATATTAATGATTATCTAATATATTGCTTAGGGGATGGAGAGAAGGCAAATCACATCCTACATGAAGGTGAAGTAAAAGTAATAGAAGTTTGTACTTGGGAAACTTAAATGCTTTAAACATAAACACAGTATATTGTTTTTTTTTTTTTTTTTGTAACTGAAATAATACTTAGAAGCACGTGGCACTACACCCTGCTCTTCTCCCAAGGTTTCTGAGTAGAGCAAAGGGGAACACACTGCTCTATTTGTTTTTTTTCTCAGAGGTTCAGAAACAATGCAAACCCCCATGACCAACAAATCATCTCTGAGATAATGGTAAAGGGGTAGACAGCTTAAGAAAAACAGGAAGCAATCCCTAGGGTGCTTTAAATATTAATCAAAACAGGTTTTCCTTAAGAAGATTAACGACAAACCAAGGATCAGCAGACTGACTCATATCCAGTCCAGACGACCCAGGAGGAGACAGGAAGGTGTCCTGTATGGATTATTCCACCACTGGGAGGAACACCACATAACTACAAGAAAAATAACACAAACACAACTGAAAATGAAAGACCCCCTTAAGACTCTGACTACTCTTCTATCGTTCTGTTCTCTGTCGCTCTGTTCTCGCAACATTATTTATTTTTTTATTTATTTTCCTGTGTGGAAAGCCAGCAAAACAGGTTACAGTTTAACTAGAGGAGTCTCTTGCAGCCTGGCATTTTTCATGATTTAGAGGGAGGGATAACATGTTTAATAATGTTTAAAAGGGTAAGATTTACAGGAAAAGGACAAACCTTTAAAAATGCAGTTGACTTTGGGTAATTCGGTGTTCTGTTCTTTTCTCTGATGGAGAATAGTATCTACATGGTTAATGCGACGGTGACTAAAATAGATTACTACATGGAAAGGCTGTTGGTGGTTAATTGTGACTGTCAACGTGACCACACTGAGTAGCACCTGACAGAGTAATGGAACACACTTTGGTGGGCTTGTGAGAGTGTTCCTAGAGGATTTACATAAGGCAGAGAAGATGAGGGTAAATAAACATAGGCGATCCTATGGTGTAAATTGAGGTCTTTAATGGAATATAAGTGTAAGGCAAGGAGGCCATTTAGCATGTACACTCTGCAGTCTACCAGAATGAATGTGTTTATTGCTGAACAACCCCACAGTTTGTCTCCGGAATCTTTAGGCTTTGAACATAAACTCACTCCAATGAGTCTCCAGGGAGCATTCCTGGACCAAAATCTCAGATTAGGATTACATCACTGATCTCCATTCTTTTGACTGAGACACTACAGGGTTCTTTGTCTCTACTTGTCATAAGGGAGATAAACTGGCAAGGAAAGATCTACCCTGCCTTCAAAGTATAAGTCATTCTAATAGAACTGTGCCTAAACACCTACCTAAATTCTCTCTCTCTCTCTCTCTCTCTCTCTCTCTGTCTGCCTCTGTCTCTCTGTAGTGATATATTATTTATGATTTATTGAAGCTTGCACAGGATTCAGAAAGCAAAGTCTGCCAAAAGGCATAAAAACCAGGCATCACAAGTTCACTGGCAAAGCAAGATACCACTACCATGTTCATCTGAGTCACAGAAAAATGGAGCTAGGCCCTTTACATGAGAGGCGGCATCTTGTCGATATTTAATTCCCTTAAGCTGGTGAAAGTTAAATGAGTGACAGTTAGGGTGACAGGTCCTTGTTCTGGAGCTGAGTTTAAAAGGGTAGGGGGTCAAAGCTCAGCGGCTGTATCAGTGACTCTTTGTCCCTAGCCATGCTGGCCACTTTGCTGCAACATCGGAGACAATATTCCTGTTCAGCTGGGACTGTTCATCTCTCCAAGTGTTTTGAAGCTGAGCCATCAATGCCCTCGTAGACCACAGAGCCCAGGCCTTCTCAATGTTTCCTTCTGCGCTGCTCCTACGTGCCAGATGTAAATTTCAGCGGGGAGGCAGATGTAATACAAGGTGCTGGTGTTCATTAAAAGTATTTGAAAGTCTCATTTATGGTGGAAAGGAGGTGGAATGGTTTGGGTACAATCACATGTTATTCTTTGTTTCCTAAGATCTCCGTAAATAAACTGATGCCAGTTTGGACACACTGGACAATGAATCCGTAAATAAACTGATGCCAGTTTGGACACACTGGACAATGAATCCAGATGTTTGGAGATTCAGCCTCTGGGATAGTTGAGGCCTAGTCCTCCAAGCCTATTAGCTACAACAGTCAATTAGGCTCTCCGTGTTCAGGCACGTTATGGGGAAGTGTGTGAGGCCAGAGTACAGTTGGTGAGTTCATGTGGATAATGTATTTCCTAAGATTATTAAAGTTTCATACATTATAATAGAAAAAAATCACGGAAACACTGCGAAACTAGAAAGAGTTTGAGACACTGATTTATGTTTTCGGACTATCCAAAGATATATAATGTGTCCCCTTTTGGCTAAAATTTGACACCCTTGAGAGAAGAATGTCAGGATTCAGGCAGAAAGACACACAGCAGGAAAAGTTCCCCACTCGTTTCAGAAAGCAACTTTTAAAAGCGGAAACCATTTCCTTACATTATAAGATGTGTCTCAAGCCACTGTAAAATGAAGCCTTTCGTTACCTTCCTGAGGGACATTTTATCATCCGATCCTCCAGCCTCAGACCCCATTTCCTGCCTTTTCTCAACTTTGTCTGGGAAGGTCATTCTGCTCAGATATTCCTCTGTGGTTTAAAGGGCAAGTGGCCACTAATACCTCTTCATGTTCAAAGTACTGAGAAGCCCTGTTCCAGGTGGGAAACGCTGCTGAACCTTTCAGCTGGTCTCGGGGTTACTTTGATCAGACAGTCGCTACAATGCCAACTTTTAACTTTGGCAATTTAAGGACTGACTGGAGGCTTACAGACGCCGTGCCCATACTCACACAGACGTCTCTAGGCCACTGTGAAACACTTCCGTGGAATTATCCCACTCGGTACTGTGAATGCTGCTCCGGAGGACAAGGAATAGGAAATTAGCTCCCATTAAACACACACGTGGAGGGAGTGATTTATTCATTTGCTGTCCTGTCTAGAATTCACCTGCAGTGAAGAGGCTGACCCATTACAGATCCACCAGTCAGTGTTAGCAGAGGGCAGGGCAAAGCCAGCTAAAGGCAAATCCTAACTCTGTAATTCAGCCTGGTCATTACTATACCATCTTGCACTGTTACAGAAGCTTATTTTTAAATATTTAAAAAAAAACATGAGCATTAATTGAAGGGTACTCTGATTTGCTCTGGAAATACTATAAAAGACATAGTAAGATCCTTATCTTCTAAGGAGCAAAGATCAACAATGAGGACGGCCAGCCTGTCTTGGCCTTCCGTGATCTCTGGTGAGTCATAGGCCCTTCCACTCAGCACATCCCTGCAGTCTGTTCCCTTCCTGTTGAGTCCAGGGGAGCAGCTTCCCTCACATCCCTGTCTTGTTTTATGGCATTGAAAAAACAATCTGAGAGGGCGGGAGGGATGAGGAACTGGGATCAATATGTAAAATAAGTGAAAAAAAGATGAAAGAGAAAAAAGAATCTGAAATTTTGTCTGAGCTTTAAATATCACTGGTCTTCTTTGAAGTATTAAATATTTCTTGCTTTAGTTAAGTCTTTGGAGGAGCTCGTTCCGAACCAGGTTTTAGGGGATGCTGTGAGATGGAGTGTTTTCAGGTCAGACTGTGTCCAGAGGGCCTGAAGAACAAAAGCTGTCTGCCCTCACCTCACCCCATGCTCCTTCCTCTGGAGCTGAGGTGGTGGGACATGAGTTGTTTCCTCCCTGGACTCTTACCCAGCTGCTGAGAATGAGGTGAGGGAAACACTCCAGGAAGATGGAAAGTGATTCTGGCATTTCACCCAGATGTTGATTAACAGCTAAGACACTACAAATAAAAATGTTTAATCACAGCTTTAAAGTAGCAATATAAATACAACAAGGCCTGACCTTTGCAGGAAGGGGAAAGAAATACTTTGATCTTTGCAGTATGTAATTCTTACCTTTTATAAAAGAGGAAACATTTGCTCTGTGTTGTGAGTGGTGGGCTCTGGTACAAAATAGCTGTCTTTTAAGTTACTGGCATAAAAGTGCCACAGCACCAGTGTGATGATTTAGCAGAAAAAAAAAGTACTTACTATGTAAGCCCGGTGTTCCGAGTTTGAGCCCTGAAACCCACATAAACATGCAAACAGAGAAATGACTCCAAAATCTGGTGGCTTGCCTCTACACATGCCATGGGTACACGTGTCTGCAGATATTATGTAGATATACACATACACACCCATACAAATAACAGATATTAAAAAAACTATCACAGAATAATTGTAACAAAACATGTTAAACATCAGTTAAATGATCACATAGCATCGTTTAAACAATTGGTTATCTACTAAGAGCCACATGAAATGCACTGTTAAAAGTGATTTTCATTCAGAAAATGTCAAATGATGGAGACCCCACATATGTGGGCTTCCTCCTGTATTAGGCACAAACCACACCCAAACTGTTGTTTAGAGAATAAAAGTTAAAGCAGTTGCTTTTCAACTGTGGCAGAAAACAGTACCAAATGACCTTGCAGGTGTCATTTTAAGAGGAAGAGAATGTCTTTGTTAGAACGAAGTAGGATGTGGTGGTAATGGAGATAGCAGACCCTGGAGGAATGTGCACATGGAAAACGGGGAAGAAGTATTTGTCCCAGAGCGACGAAGGACTGCCTCTGGATAGAGTGCCACATAGGCAAATGGTGGTTCATAAAGGCAAGGGGAGAAACTCCATATTAGGAAGAGTTGTTTAATTTTAATTGGACATCTTAATTAGGTGAACGAAACTGGACGTTTAAGTGCTGGACTTTGGTAGTTAGCCTCAGGAAGAGAAAGTGGCCAAATAAGGGGAAAGATCTTGGTGGCTAGCTTTAGAAATGTAATCTAACAGTTTTTGCCAAGGCAGAGGGAAAGGAGCCTTATGCTCAAGTGGGCCAGTGTGTCTTCATCAAACATATTGTTTATTTGTTATAAAACTAATTAAATAATTCAGCATACATTGTATTTCTAAAACATACTACTGTGAGCCCGATTCAGAACATGTTTCTCTGACAATAATTTTATACATCATAAAAGCTAATAGAACCCTCATCAAGTAGCTGTTGGAAGCAGAGGCAGACACCCACAGCTAAACACTGAGCTGAACTGGAATCCAGATGCAGAGAGGGAGGAGTGATAAAAGGGATCAAGACCAGGCTACAGAAACTCACAGAGACAGCTGACCTGAACAAGGGGGAGCTAATGGGCCCCCACACTGATAGCTGGGAATCCAGCATTGGACAGACTCAGATGAGTCTGTGAACATAGGTCTCAGAAGGCCTGGGAAATCTAAGAGACCCCTAACAGTGGATCCAGGATAAATCCCTGGAGACTTTGTGAGCACATTCCCCATGGAGGGATACTCCCTTAACCTAGAGGCAGGAAGGAGGGCCTAGACTCTACTCCAAATGACTTGACAGATTTTGTTGACCCCTCTGGATGACATCACCGTCCCTGTGCAGTGGGTTGGGGGAATGGAATGGGAGGGTGGTTGGGGGACATGGGAGGGTAGGAGAGAGGGAGGGAGGAATGGAGGGAGAAATGGAGGGAGAGGGAACTGGGATCAATATGTAAAATAAGAAAAATAAACTATATATATATATATATATATATATATATATATAAAATAAAACAGAAAAGAAACCTAAAAATTATAAATAAATGAAACATCCCATAGCCTCTTACTCTCTGCCACTGTCCTCTTGGTCAATGACTAACCAGATCTCCATCCAGAGACTTGTTTATGAAAAATTATGCAAAAAATATGGTCTTGATGAGATGTCAATAAAATAGATTATTTGTATCTATAGAACTTCAAAAATACAGTGTAATCATTTGACATTCTACTTTAAAACTTCAACAGAACACTTTATTAATTAGCCTGAACATAATTTATAAATATCGATTTTATAATAAATTTTATTTCAAAAAATAAGTCGAAGTTTGGGGAAATTAAAATGCAATACATTTATATTATACATAACCATTCTTTTAAGTGACTCTTTTAAAACTATCTTTTGAAGTAAAATATAATACTATGCCTTGAAATGTTGGCTTTCTTAAGTTCAACTGTAGAGGACCATAATCCAAAACTGTTAAACCTACTTTATTCAATTACTTAATCTTAGAAAAGAGATTGATTTTTATACCACTTTGTAAATGTAAGTCAGTTACTTAGTAGATAGCAAATGTAAACAACTTTATTCAAGCTACTGTAGGGACCAAGGGCATTAGGGTATGCTGTTATTCGTAGAATGTATAGTTAAATGGGTCAAACCTTAAGTGCTGTTTCTAGCTCTCTCGCTCTCTCTCTGTGTCTCTGTGAGCATCTGTCTCTCTCCCTCTGTCTGTCTTACACACACACACATGTACACACGCACACACATGAAAGATGATATAAAGCACCCATCTTATGATGCTTAGTTCAAACTATTACCTAGTAAAATAAGTAGCCTTTTAATTCAAAGTACTTCTCTTATTCTGAACCCTGACTAGAGATTGAACTGAGTGGGCTTTTGAGTGGAAATCCCTAGATAAGAGCACTGTCCTTGTCATAGGAAGCACATTTGTCTAGGAGACTCCACTGTTCTGCCTCTCTTCACACTGCTGGGTGTTTTTCTGTCACTGTGTTTACACTTTATCCCTGTTCTAGATGGTGGATAGGGCTTTCCAAGTACATAAAGCATGAGAATTCCTTATGACTAGCTCAAAGTTATTTACCCTTAGTAGTTATGGTATGTTCTTCACCAAGAAGCCATCATTACTGCCCAAACTTGGCTATTTATTTTTACTACAAGGGGCCACTTGCACTGTTGGATAAAGTGGCCAAGACCTGTAGCAAAAGCATCTTTTGAAACCACAGAGGTGAAGCTAAAAAGTGTGGATAGGCATGGTGAGAATTTTTAGAATCAGTAGTTGAGGGAATAGCAATTTCTGGGAAAATGAAATAGAAGATGGCTGTTTCAATCACTGTTTAAAGGGTAGCATTCCTCTCTATAAGTAGCCCACGGTGAATACTGAGTCAAGAAAGTATTTTTTTAATTAATCATGTTCATCAAGGTATTTGCTCTCTGTAAGGTTCACATGCCTCTTCCACATTACCCCACTGAGAATACTTTTTCTTCGAGAGTGGAAAGGGCTAACAATAGGGAATTCCTGCAGAACATGTGACGGAATGCATTATTAGTTATCCTCATAAACAGGGAAGCATATTTTCCTTGGAAGTACATGTGACTGGAGAGAGTGACTGTCCAGTCATAGGCAGGACATGTAGGACAGAGATGTGATATCAGGGTTTGCCGTTTTGTGGATATTCAGTCCCTATGGTACTATTTACCCAGAATAGAAGCTGTGTGTCATGGAAGAAGAGCCTGCTCATTTTCCACTTATGCAGATTCTAAAACAACAGCTGTCCCACAGGAAACTGTGATCTCAGAAGGTTTAAACTGTGTTTTACAGATTCCAGCACCAAGTCAAGATAATTTGGTGACAGCTTGGTCTTTTCTTTGTCTTTCTAGCCTTTCTAGATGACATCTGTGTTATGATGTCAGCTCTAAGGGAAGGATCCTATCTTCCTTGACCTGTTCCAGATCCTGTCTATAGTTAGCAACAACCATAAGCCAACCATACGGCTTCTGCTGAATAGGGAATCTGCCATTTCCTGTCTTCCTATTTTCACACCCATCTGTCCTATGTCACTATACACTATAGGCCATTCTATGAGTAAACAGTTCCTTTCCTTCTGCCCCTACATCAATCCTAAAGTGCTCACCAGGCCATCAATGCTATCTTAGGAGAAGGTGCCGTGTTCTAGCAGACTTGGGGCTTGCTGGGTGCTATGCAGTGGGCTCTGGGGCTGACTCAATTGTGACTGGTGTGGATTTTCAGAAAGAGTGGGGTCAGCATGAACTATGAGAAAGTGCTTGGATTGCTCTGTGAACAGGGCATTTAAAATTCCTGTTGCCTTTACATCTACCCCATTAGAATCTCCTTTTCCTCATTCACCCCCCCAAAAAAAATCTCTGATTAAATATTTAAATTTTGTGCTTATCTTGAAAATTATTTATTCATGTTGTCTCAGCCAAAATATTAGTTTTTTTTTTCAATTTGAGTTAGACACTATTACATTGTGTTCATTTTCCACTGAATTACTGTGAATCAGTGTGTGAAGGATCAGTGTGTGGCATGCTGAGTTATATTTAACTTGCCAAGGTATTTCCTTCAGTTATCTTTCATGTTCTTCCTTCTCCATTGCACATAGAGTACTACTTAGATGGACTCAATAAACTAATGTTAACCAAGCCACATGACAGCCATTTCTGTGAGCCTTTTATGTGTGTGGTATCATGTAACAATCTTAACAATGTAAGTTGGTACCCAGTTCTGTCCTCTATATGAAGATAAAACATTTTGACAAAAGCCACAAGTTATTGAATGGCACAATGTCTACCGAAGCAGCTAATCTATAGTCTTTGCTCTTAGCAATGATACTCTGCTGACTCTCTGGTATGGTAGTTTCTTTCAAGGTAATTTACTTTTAGCTGTTTAAATGGTCTAGGAGGCTGTGTATATGACCTGTCCCAGGACTCTGTAACCCTCTTATGTTTTGCTAAGTGACTGATGGCTCAGGAGCCACATCTCCATCCATTAAGGCAATGTCTTACCTTAAATGATCAAGTGCTAAGCAAAACTTCTTGTTCAAACAGAATGCATTAAAAACACATGTAACTGCTTTCTACTCCCTACAGAGTGACTGCATTGTAGCTCATTTTTCCCAGATCATTTTAGACAAGAATCAAAACCAGAGGGTCAAGAGGTATACAGATGAACTGAAAAGTGGTTCACATCGATAAAATAGAAGTGTGTACTATATAGTCTTCATTCAAAATATGAGGCTTTTACTGTGATGACATGAGGGAGAAGAAAACATTTCAGATATGAGGGCTGAAATTAACATGCAGTTCTGATGGACTTGACTATTCTTGCCATATGATTTAGGAAAGATAATAAATTACTAGTGTATGTTTTGTGATTTCATGATGGACATTTGCTTTATCTGTTAGTTGAATCTTCCCATGAATTTTTCTTTGAGGTTATTGTAAGAGTGTCCATAGGTCTGAGATTGACCATAAGCAATGTTTCACAAGCTTGAAATCTGAAGATTTAGCTCTCTTGTATCGTAAATTTTCATTTGCAATGTAGTTAGTACACATTGAAATGAAATTTCAGATTTGTATTTTGTTATGTTTTATAAATTTTATTTAAATTAGAAACAATCTTATTTTATACATCAATCCCAATTCCCTTGCCCTCTTATCCTGCCCTGCCCCCCACCAACTCCTCATCCCATCCTCCATCCACTCCCCATTGAGGATCAGGCCTTCCATGGGGGAATCATCAAAGTCTGTTAAGTCATTTGGAGCAGGGCCTAGGATATCCCCCATGTATCTAGGCTGGGAGAATATCCCTCATGGGGGAATGGGCTCCCAAAAGTCCATTTGTGCGCAAGGGATAAATACTGGTTCCACTGTCAGAAGTCCCATACACTGCCCTGGCCACCTAGCTGACACTCATGTTTAGGGGGCCTAGTTCGGTCTCATGTTGGTTCCCCAGATTTCAAACTGGGGTTCGTGAGCTCCAACTTGTTTAAGTCAGCTATTTCTGTGGGTTTCTCCAGCCTGGTCTTGACCCCATAGCTCATCACTCCTCCCTCTCTGCAACTGGATTTCAAGAATTTGGCTCAGTGTTTAGCTGTGAGTGTCTGCTTCTGTTTCCATCAGCTACTGGATGAGGGCTCTAAGAAGCTATATAAGGTAGCCTCATTATAGAGAGGGGAATTTAAGGTAGCCTCTCCACTATTGCTTAGATTTTTAGTTGGGGTCATCATTGTGGATCTCAGAACATTTCCCCAGTGACAGATTTCTCCTTAAACCTATAATGGCTCCCTCTATCAAGATATGTCTTCTCTTGCTCTCCTCCATTCATCTCCCGACTTAGTTATCCAGATCCCTCATGTTCTCCTCCCCCATCCTCTTCTCTCCTCCTTTTTCTCCTACTCCCCTCCTTCATTCCTCCTTGCTCCCAATTTGTTCAGGAGCTCTTGTCCCTTTTCTCTTTTCCAGAAGACCATGGATGTCTCTCTTAGTATCTTCCTTGTTTCAGATTTCTTTAAGAAAAATCTTTTTATTTATTTGAGAATTGCATTTAGTGTACTTTGATCATATTCTCTCATCCCCAGCTCCAGTCAGAAATTCCTCCACATCCCTATCCACTAAACTTCCTCCCTCTGTATCTCTGTTTCTCTCTTTCCTCCTCCTCCTCACATATGTACATTTGTGTTGTAAGACTCATGTGTGGGCTGACTTGCTATGTGAGGTGCTGGGCAAAAATTCAATGCCCTTTTCCATCACTGCACCTTTTTCTCTAATGATGATGTTCTCACTGGTGCAATAGTGGCAAGATTGTTTATTGGGGATAACTTGATTAGAACCAAATCCCTCTCTAATGAAGGGAATTAATGTCTGATGCTCAACATTTGCTCAAAAACCATGGCTATGGGGATTGTAGACTAAAGGAGAGAATCTACCAAAGTTGTTTTCCTAAAGGATCATATTGCCAAACTGCCTTCTAAGTATTTATGCCTACATCTGTAGATTTGTGCTGTTCCCAAACTTGTTTAGTGAAGATTTTTATTGTTATATGTGGTTAACACAGATATATTATTGTTCAAAGAGCTGAAAACAAGTGGCTGCGTGTCTACTGAGTAGACAAAATATCTTTATTAACTGCCTAAACTCCCCAGATACAAAGGAAATCATGTAAACAGACAGAAAGAATTAATTAGCCAGAAGATGAGGAAGAGGAGTTATGTGAAATGCTATCTTCTGAGCATGACATGAAGGACATGAACTGATAGCATATGTGTTGACCTACACAAGATATGCACAAGATCAAGCTAATTATGAACACCAGTATAGATCAGGGAGGGACTCCCAAGGCTCCACCTCTACTTGAGGAGATATTATGGGCAGTTTTGGTTCCCAAAGGAAGTAGAGTCATCTTTCTTTAGGAATGTGGACACTGGTAGTTTCCTTATGTACTAGTGGAGGACTGCAGGCACATGCAAATATAGACAATACTAACTGGACTGAATTGTTAAAAGTAAATAGCTAAGGAGGACACTGAATTGCAGAGAAGTTTTGATAGAGGTCTTTGCTGGGTTGGAGAGTATGTGGTGGATATGATCATGACACATTGTATACATGTGTGGCATTTTTAAAGAAGGAGTAAAAATAAGTTTCAAAAGTGGAAGAATACAAGTTAACACATTATTAAGTGTTTTAAGATTTATTGGTGTTCTTTCCAGTTTGGATTTCTAAATTTTCCTTTAGTAGTCAGAGAACATATTTTGTATCTTAAAATTCGATGACTTATTTGCAAATAACATTGTTCTATTCTGGTAAATGCTGTAACATACTGTAAAATAATATAAATGTGTTATTGCTAGTCTTGGTGTCCTATACAATACAGACTTCATGGGCTTAGATTTTTGTCACATGTTCCATGCTTCCAATGCTGTAAAATAATGTCATGTTTTGTGTCATGAGCATGAAGTGGTCAGACAGGACTGTGAAGAACACAGATATTGCAAGAACAAGGGGAGTTGCAAAGATTGAGTCAGTCTGATTCATTGCTGTGATTAAATTCACATTTCATTTTTGGACACTTCCCTACTGCTAGTCTTGTGAAGACAGAGCATAGCCTGTAATGACTTTTAACCACAAGATTTGTAGAAATAACAGAATAAAAGCAGACATAGCATCATACTCAAGCAAGGAGTTACAAAATCAGAGTATTAAAAATTAATTTTCTGAATTCCATTGCATTTGTCATATTAGCTTTATGCATTATTTCATTTTCTTTCTGCTATAAAATTCATTAATTTTAATCCAGGATTAACACAGTAAGGAGAGGAGAATTGGTTTTCTGTAGCACTGTCCATACTCAAAGTATCCTAATGTGTCCTATAAATAATGGATAAGCTACTGTTAGAGTAGGACTAGGTAGGCAAACAGAGTAGCCATTGTTCAAACTGGCAATAACTATTTTTAAAAAGATAAATACGGAAATGAAAGTCCTTTCTTGTCCTGTCTTTTGTTCATCTAAGTTCTGGAAAAACTTTTAAGTAAGTTGTTATCTGGGTGTAAATGTCATGTCTAGAGAGAGAGAGATGTGAGAATGGCTACTTGGAAATTCATTAATCAGGGTTGTATTTGGAGGTCAGAGTAATCACTTATTAGCCCATTTAAAACTCCTGGGACCTTTTCACTTGTAAAATGTACCCTTCAGGAAATTCTTTCTGAGCATTGAAAACCTACTGTGTAATGCAAGGTACTTCCTGTCCTCTAGAGGGTTATAGCGCTATCTTCCTACGGATAGTAAGTAGTGCAGACAACAAACTAAAGTGAATTTACCTGAAGAATTTATTTGACAGATTCTTAATATGTTTTCAGGTTTGCTTCAATCGTATAACCCTCTTCCCTCTAACTATGAAACAAATGTATTTTTATGATGGAACCCAAACTAAAATGTAACCAACACAAATGACTTCTGAGAACTTGCAAACCTCAGTTCATTCATCTTTAGCTTTACTGTAAATATGGAATAATTTGTGGAAATGTGCCAGTCATTAAACATCAGCGAGTGAAGGGCTCTGGATGAACTTAGGAAAAGACAGCTTTTACTGGGGGCTTTTAACATCAGCCCTCCAAAAACTTTTTACTTTCTTGACAGAGTTCTACTAAACGAATGTAATTTCTCATTTCCTATTCTTTGGAAAAATAACTTGGCTGAATGTATACTTAACTATTGTCTTAACTCAGAAAAAAGTATGACATATTAAGGAAAAATATGCAGATAAATATTTTTCTACAATTTCTTGATTTAGGACAACTCTTTATATTCCCTGTAGGCCTTAACAGCAAGTAATCCCAAAGTAATAGCAACTGTGTAGGTAGAAGATGTGAGTGGGAGAGAGGTTGTGGGATGAGACATTTCTTGGGAACCAATTCACAGAACCAATGTCTATCCAGCCTAGACAGGTGGACAATGACAGACAAAATAAATGTGTCCACTCAAGTCGACCAGTAAGTTTATTAGTGTTACTTACTGTAATCTTAGTGAGGGAGTACTTACGGTACTCTAGACGGTTCTAAGGAAATATATCACCAAACAGCTCACCCCAGCTCGAAACCTACATCCAGGGAGCTCCCAGAAGGACTTGCAGGCAGCTTTTCCAGTGGGAGTCTTCTCTCCCTAGAAAGTATTGCTGCTCTGGAAGCAGCATGTGGATCTTGTGACCAGCTTCAAGCACTAGTTTACTTGTCTGAGCCTCAAGGCGCTTCCCTCTAAGAGGGATAGTTTTAGTGCAAAGGAAATAGGTAGCTAGTAGTTGGTTTTCAACTGGTATTTGTAGTAAAGTAACTGAAGTGGCTCTTAGAGAAGAGTTCCCCCCCAAACAGCGATGACATTGGTATAGTGATAATGCAGTGTCACCAAATTTCCACTGTAATGGTCCCCAAAACACAAATTGTATACATATTGGGCTGTTTGTTCTATGTGCCACCTTTTCAATTATGACTTGTAGTCAAAAGAAACCAGAGGGGAAAAAATGACTATTGATTGCCATGTTCCTATTATCCTTATTCTGCATTAGATAATGAGCTGATGTATAATGGTCTGCATTTAGCCCACAAGAAACAAATTAACAATCTTCAATAGGAAACAAAGATGCTGTTTTAAGAAACCTATAGTTGCACACAGAGCATGTTGCAGTATGTACAAATCATGGAACCAGTGCCACTGAAAGTGTGTGTGGGGAAGCTTGTTCCTAGACTTTGGACATGAGATATCAATGAAGAAGGCTGTGGAATGTTAATAACAGTAATGAAAAATGATAGCTTCTCTCTTTGTGTTATAGTTATTTACCAGAGTCTTGGGGATACTGTAAACCCATGCATCCACAGAAATGCACATGCAGGAACATACTTAAATGCACACACGTACACATGAAAATGTGCATGTGTGCATAGGTGTGTGCGTACACACACACACACACACACACACACACACACACACTGACATTACTGTAGCATTTGACAGTAAATTCCCTTTCTTGTTTGTAGTTTAAGGTCTTATAGTTGCACACATCTCTCTTTAGGGGAGACTGATGCACAGAGAGGGGTGTTCACATATTCCCCAATAGATACATTTTGTTGCTATTACAAGAAAGGCATCTAATGAAATTGTGATATATGCCAGTGGCTATTTAACGTAATGTATTGCCTGGCTGAAAGCATAATAACTGTGCATGTGCACGGTGTCTACAGAATATGAAAGTGCAAAACAAAACTTCATCAGTCATGGAAAAATGAGTGCTCTGAGAACAAGGACGAACAAGGGCCATTAGTAAACACATCTGTCTGTGTTTGCTTGTGAAAACACATTCCAGATGAACGAATAGCTGAATATACTTTCTAGGACTTGAAGGAAAAACAGTTTTGTGTCTAGGTCTTTTGGAAGCACCAACTTTGACTACATATTAAATTATTTTTGT
This sequence comes from Phodopus roborovskii, assembly GCF_943737965.1. NCBI lineage: Eukaryota > Metazoa > Chordata > Mammalia > Rodentia > Cricetidae > Phodopus > Phodopus roborovskii. The sequence goes on along the minus strand of NW_026125278.1, from coordinate 10,507,552 downwards.
CTTTCATAATTGGGTTTTGGGCACACACACAAATATCTTTATTTAACCTCTTTTATGTTTTTGCCCTAACTTTTGTTTTAATAAAATTCTGTAGTATGTGCAGTTAAATGATAGTTTATTTTACAAAGTTATGAAATCCAATGTGTAAGAATACATACAGACACTTTTAAGAGCATTCTAACACATTATATTTCTACCTGGATAGGCGATTTTCTTTAGAATACTGATGTTCACTTTGTTCCATCTAGACAAGTTAATTTAAAGAATTCTACGTAGCCATTCCAGTCATGACTCTCACTATGTATCACACCACATTGGAATATAATGCCCTCATACATTATGCCTCTTAATAATCATAGCACCCTGGAGAGCCAGATGGAGATCCCTTGCTCAAGGAAAAGCCTCTTCCCATGATCATTGGTTAGTATGTAGCTGAAGAACATTTGAAGGATGGTCTCCTAGAGCAATTACACAAATGCACACATGCATACATATTTACACATGTCCATATAAACTTAACATGTATAAAATAACTGACGGTAAAGTATGCAAAATATGTAACACTAGTACAAATTGCTAACATTTATAGCACAATTTGCAGTTTACACAGACAAATTCTGAGACCATGATATCTTTGTTGTTATTGCTCATTGAAGTGTGCATGTAGAGTTAAGAGAACAATTCCTGAGGGAGTTATCTCTCCTTCCACCTTATGGGTCTCCAGGATCGAAGCAAGGTCCACAAACTTGGCAGCAAGATCATTTGAACCATGAACTTTATCTACAGGCCCTTAAAAATATCTTACATATGTGTGTGTTTGTACATCTGTGTGAAGGAATGTCATGTGTGTGTTTGGGCCTACAAACACCAAAAGTGGACATCAGATCTCTTGGAACTGGAATTACAAGGTAGTTTGTAGTCAGACTTCCTTTGGACTGCCAGTTGCTGACTAATGATACAGAGGTGTCTGCTTTTAAAATATGAAAGCTTTGGCTTAGCTTAACCTTGTTTCCAACTAGCTCTGTTTTTTTCTTTCTTTTTTTTTTTTTTTTGCAAAAAAATTTTTAATTGAAATTGTTTTACATAGTAGCCCCAGTGCCCCTACCTTGCCTTCTCCTGCCCCCTTACCTTCCTCATCCTCTGAAGAGGCAAGCCCTCCCCTTGAGGAGTCAACACAGTCTAGCATACCATGTTAAGGTAGACCACAACCTTCCCTCATGTATCAAGGTTGAGCAAGATATCCCACCATAGGGAATAGACTCATAAAAGTCCTGAGCCACTGCCAGGCACAGCCCCCAACAGATCAAGCTACATGACTCTTACTCACATTCAAAGGGCTTAGTTCAATCCCATGTAGGATCCCTAGCTGTCAGTCTAGAGTCTATGAGCTCCCACTGGCTTGAGTCAGCTGTCCCTGTGGTTTTAGCAATCATGAGCAGGGGGGGGGGGGACGTCAACTATCGCTTGAAACTTAAATTAAGACATGCAGTGGTGGCACATGCTTTTAGTCCCAGCACTTGGGCGGGAAGATCTCAAGGCCAGCCTGGTCTACAAAGCATGTTCTAGGACAGATAGGAACAAACTATATCTCACTGGCATGAAAAGCTATATATCATTAAAACATTGTAAATGCCATATTCTATATACATCTGAAGTGTTTGAAGACCATCTGTCTGTCTATCTATCTATCTATTTATCTATCCATCCATCCATCCATCTATCTATATATCTAAAATATCTCCATTTAACCTTGAAAACATGCATAACACAATTACAGGTTTTATTGTTATAGATGACTACTAATCCACCTTTCTTAATTTTCCTAAACAGTTGTAATAATAACTTTCAAGAACTAGGACTTTACATTACATTTTTAAATGAGCTGCATAGGCATATTACCTTAAACAAGAAATAGAAACATTATATATATAGTAAATTTGTGTCAATATACCGAGATCAATACCAATGTGAAATATGCAAGATTAGCAATTCCCTTTTAGTTTAAAAGTAGAATTCAATTATGTGCCATTTTATCATATCATTCCTGTATTTTTGCCTTTTTTCCATTAGACGGGAGAGAAAGAAGGATAGAGAACAGAAAAAGGAAGAAAATAATCCCTTAATTCAACATCCTTTGTTTGGTTTCTCCCCTGACTGTTATTGATAACAACTTGCATCTAACCTCCTAAACAATAACAAATATCTATAGCCCACCAACCTCACTTCTTGGGAATGTGGGCATTGTTTTCTTAAAGCTACCTCCTGCTGCCTTGTGTTGATGGCATCTTTAGGGGACTCTGAGAAAGTTTGAATAATAGTCAAGTCCCAGGAGAGTATCATTGGCTGTCATTCTGTATATGATGGGACAGTGAAGTACTTACCTGAAGTTCTGGCTGGAGTAGTATGAGATGCTGGACCATTTTAGCTAGCCACTTTGAAGTTGTTCTGGATGCCGATTTTTGAGGAAACTGTAACAGAGGCATTCGGAGATGCTGGGTCACCAGAGCTACGTTTCTCCATTGGTGTCTTGTCCTTTTTCTTTTCTGAAAACACACAAACTTTTAAAGATATTAAAAGTTTTAATGTGTGGTAACTAAAAGTCAGTTAAAGATGATTTTCTGTCTTATGTTTGGGCAGATAAAAGGCATCTGTCAATTTTATAAGTCCATTTGGACTACAAATGTAACCAAACAGTGATATAAATCTTTATCCATGCCACATGAAAGAACAGCATTTAATAATGTCATGAGGAATATGTAGCTAACACAATTTATCATGTATCATCTAATTTCATAGTGGTTACCATGCAGAGGGGTAAGCATATGCATCATCTATCTTGTAGGTTTTGTTGGGTTCCTTTTTCATGTAGGCAACCAAGATTTTCAGCTCTCCACTGGTTAAATCTGGATCTTTATTAATTTTGAAAGAATCCATAACGTTTTGTTTCCTGGGGGAAAAAATGCATAACCCCCCCTCCAAAAAAAACATTTCCTGAATTCCTGTTCTGAAGTTAAGACACCCTTAAAATATATAGAATAGTTCAATTTAGCAGGATTTACACATTCCAATGTCTCTTAGTAGCTGTTGCTTTTTGTTCATTAGTATTCAGAAATGATAAGGCACCATATAGGGTCCAAATTCCCCATGTTATGATATTTCCCAGCCTTATGTGTCTTATTTTTTTTAAAGTTACTTTGCTCTCTTGTGGAATAACTAAGCCTTAATGGGCCCTACAGCTGGCGAAGAGCATACGCAGTAGATATCTCCTGATATTTGGAACTATGGACAGCTACCGCATCATGTCAGCAGATGCGGATCTCCTCCTCTGGGGAAGTGTTGAGGGGTTATATAAGGCTTACCCCTTCCTGTTTTAACTTGTTCCTGATGCCTGTGTTGTTGATGTCGTATTACTTTCCCTGAGACCCAAGGGACACCCTTCGGGACTCTGCAATACTGCCTCTTTAAAGACTTTATTATTTTCTAGCTATTTTTTCTATGATTGTCTATACCCGTTTTATTTTCTTTCTTTAGCACCTAAGCACAGTTTCAAGCATGCAATGCCTGTTCAGAGGTTTTCTTGTTTTGCACCTGGCTTTCTGTGAACCATGTCCTCAAGAAAATTTTGCAAAGCCCTTCTGTGCCACTGCAGACTCCTTTGAGTCTCTGCTTAGCACAAGGCACAGGGCTGGCTCTGCACTTCTCTGGTCTCTGAGCATTGATCCTCATGCCAGCTGAGATTGCCCGTCCCAGCCTGGGAAATGGCTGTGTCCACTGTGCAGCAGGTGTTTCCATCTAGTCTCCTGATGAGCAGTACACTAGCTTCTCATGGGTTCTACACTTGGATATCTGTGCCTCCACACTGGACACCAAATGTAGCCAGACTTTCTTTGAATCATCGGTACCTGAATAACGACATGGAAACTATTTATTAATTATGAAATCTTGGCCTTAGCTTAGGTTTGTCCCCAACTATTTTGTAAAAGTTAAATTAGCCTGTTTATATTACTCTGTGTTCTGCCACATGGCTCAGTACCTCACCTTCATACATCCAGTTTCCACTCTTACTCTCTGGCAAATATATACCTCTCTGATTTCTTCCCAGAGTACCTATATCTGCCCAGAAGTCCTGCCTATCCTCTCCAGCTTATTGGGGTTCGGGTCTTCATTGAACAAATCATGAACTGTCGTGGCAGAGACATATCTTCACAGTAAACAAAAAAATTATCCCACACAGTAGTGACGCACCCAACAGAAGTGCTTGGACTCCCATTTCCTGAAAAAGTAATGGCACTCTTAATGGGTGCACCATCTATTGAGCCCCAAGACTAAGAGCACGCACACACACACACACACACACACACACACACTCCTCTCTCTTTTTTTCTGCTCTAATGGAGAAAATGGAGAGCAGATACCTACTTTTTCTTCGAAGCTTACTTCACAAATATTAACAAATCCTGCATTGTCAGGAAAAGCAAAATGCCTCAGTCCTAATAGCTGAGTCTTTCTTGTCTACTTTGTTTTTTCTCTTTAAACATATCTTATATTTGCTTTTAGTGAATGGAGAATCCTGCATAAGAGGAGATTTATTCATAATTTACTATTCATACTTTGTAAAAAAAAGCCGATATCCATGATGTGCTTCTTCTGCTGTTATTAAAGGAAATCCGACATATCACTTTGACTGTGAATCTTTCTTCTTTCGTGTTTTTTTCTTTGTTCATTATTTTAATGTTCCCCGAGCACATATTAAGTAGTAGTCTCTCTCGTAGGCAAAGCTAAACAGTAAAGAAGAGGCAAACCACATATATTTTTAAGGTTTACATTTTAGTTCAAATAAAAGGCGATTCTTGATTTTCCAGGAATAAAAAGTACCATTGTAGTGAGGTAGTCCTTCTGTAGCACTGACCACGCCCATTGGGGGGTGGAGCGATGGGCGGAGGTGACCTGAGGAAGGAGGTCGGAGGGGGCCAGGAAGGCGCTCTCTCTTTCTGGCATGACTCGGACAGGAGAGGATCGGGTTGAATTTTCTGGTGTTCATCTGTCTAGGTTGTAAGTTATTTCTCCCTGAATAAGAAAGAAAATGTCAACGCAGGGTAGAGAGAATACTTGGTCTCCTCACGGTAGCTTCTTCACCTTTGTCTGTTTGGGCTTCATCACATGGGATCTGTGCAACTGTAGTCTTAGTTTTTATTCCCTCTGGCTCTTTCTTAAAAATGGATTTCTTTATTTGTAATCTTGAGAGGCCCATTGCTTCATAGCACACTGTGTGTTGCAATGCTGTGTGAGAGATAATGCAGTTGCATATAGCTCGTCCTAGCTTTCTAGGGAAATGTGCCTGCAATAGGATTTTAGTGTTCATCAAATAAGCAGATAACAATTCAGGGTTTCCTATCTGTAGGTTATAGCATGAAAATCACATGTTTCTGTGAAGAGTCTGAGATTAGAAGTGTTTGTGTGTGTGTGTGTCTGTCTGTCTGTCTGTCTGTCTGTCTTGTGTGACTATTTGGCTACAGCTGCAATATAGCTTTGGCCCTAAGTTAAGAAGGGACCTGAAGGTTGTTTAAATGTTATTGACTTTAAATATGGCTCGGGAGAAAGTCTGGGCAGTTGCATTCTTGAACTCTCAAGTGAGAAACCGGTTCTGAGAAAATCAGATTGAATAGAATGTGTGCAGTTCTAGATACTGAAGGAAAAAATGCCTACAATCCATGAACAATGGAGCTAAGATTTCCACTTCACCAACAGGGACAGCATTTCTATGATGCTATTAACATGATACTGCAGGGGTGAAGGACTCAGAGGTAGCAATCAGCATGAGATTCGCAGATGTGTAAACCCTTGGGCCCCCATGCACAATCAACACTCCTTTGTATGCCTGTTGAGTTTAACTCCAGATGTCTTTATTGAGGGTTGTTCATAAATGGTATTACTTTATCACTTTTAAATAGTGTTACTCCTCACATAGGCCCATCTATTCCAAGGTAATTGAGTATCTGTCATTTGTCTTGAAAAAATATTTTTTCTCTGTGTTAATTACAATGATCTAAAAATCAGAAACTTGTATTGCTAATATTTTTTTCACTTTTCTTTTGAAAATAAAACCTTTTCTTTCCATATCCCAGGGAACAGATGCTTTATGTTGGTGAACATGGCCATCACCATAATAGTTAATATCAGCATACGTCAGAGTGGACTGATCTCTTTGTAAAACTGATAAGACTGCCTGTTCCAGTATTTTCCTAATTTTACTAAATTAACACTATTTCATTTATTTCACGTGTGGACCACATTGTTCCCTTCGTCTTCCCCTCCTGCTCCGCCCTGCCATCTCCCATCTACAGCCCTCCCCATCCACTCCTCTGTCTGCACTCAGAAAACAGCAGGGCCTTGAACAAACATTTCTGTAGCTTTGTTTGTTGTGAGGCTCCTGGCAGTGAGGTCAGGCCCTGTCCCTGGTGCTTAGCTGGCTTCTGGGAACCTGGTCCTAGTGCTGTATTATCCCCTTGGCCTGAATGTAGGGGAGAGAGCTCAGTCCTACCTCAACTTGATGCGCCAATTTGTTTATTTGAAATTTAAGGATGCTTAGTTTATGTTAAAATCATGAAATATGAATTGGTTAGCATTAAAAAATATTTTATCACATTTCATAAGAGAAAGAAAAAAAAAACAAAGAGAAATTTATAAAGGACTAAGATCTCCAAAGATTTTTAAATTGTTAAATATGAAAAATTAATATAAGTAACTAAAGAACATTATTTTAAAATACCCAAGTCATTAATTTTTAAAAAACTTTCTTTTCCTGAAATATTTGGAGAAAAAATGTTTAATGCATAAAGTAAATGAGGACACATTTGTTCTATTTTGAATTTTATTCCATGGAGGTTTGGCCTATCTTCGTCCATACAAATATAAGCTTCTAGGAATTCCCAGACATTAAATGGCATTCAAGAAAACTGCAACATAGAAGCGAAGCTCACAATCATGAGACATCAAAAATCCAAAGTACAAATCATCAGAATTCACTATGAAAAGAAAATTCTAAGCCACACCATGTGAGAACTTTTCACAAAATCCTGAAATGAATAAAATGACATAAAAGTAGTGAGAGATTCAATGTGTCTTCAAAATTCCCAATGAAGGATTGGAAACTTATCACTCCCACGTACATGCCTTCACACATGCGTGCTCATGCATGTGTGCACACACAAGCAGACACACACTCCCTTATGGGCAGACACACATGTACACCCATACATAGGCACACACTTAAATGTCATACTCATATTACACATAGTCACACAAGAATGCATACACATGCATGTACACACACACACACACACACACACACACTCAAAAGAACATATATACAATCATGCTTTTCAGAGGTATGGTTATGGGATATCAAAACATAATCACTAAATAAAGTTGGTGACATGTTTATGGATTATGGTATTGAAACCCAATGACAAGTGATTTTCTATGGAACAAAGTTAAATTTGAAAAACTGAATCAAAGGGAATAGCAGTCTATTGGAAAAGCTGTTCTTCCATCTTTAGGGAGAGGTTGTTGTGTTTATTTTTGTTTTGAGAATTTAATATAAGAGCACTATACTAAATCCTTTCAGGCATTCCTTCTTCACCATCCAGTTCTTCCCCTGCTCTCTTCCAGCTTCCTTGCAAGTTCTTCTTTTTATGGATATTAGCATATAACTACATCATTTCTCTCTTACTTTTCCTACCTCCAACCGTACCCATATACCCCCACCTTAAAACGAAAATGTGTAATCACAACCTGTTCAATCCATAGGATATAACTAGTGGTTATTTGATTTCATGACTGATCATTTGGTATTGAATAACCAATTGGAGACTCTTTCCTAGAGAAGATGATTTTTTCTTTTGCTCAGAAATGTTGAGCTGCCAGTAGTTCTTTGTGTAGGTGTGGAACCCCATGAGATTTCCCCCTTCCATGTCTCTGTGCCTATTGTTCTCGTCTTTGTTCTTATATTGTTAAGACTTTATGGGTGTAGCTTGGATGGGAAGCCTCTTTTTAATCATTATTTATATATGTGTATGCACACATGTCCACATGTGTGTGTATGTACATGTGTTTATGGCTAACCACTTGAGACTGGATAACCTATCTAGGACTTGTCCCTGGAGAAAACTGATACCCCCTTTCAGAGGCCATTGCTTGCCTGCGGCTCTTCGACTTTTGGTAGAACTTTGTAAAAATTTTTCCATGTATGTTTTTTGTCAACTGGTGCTGTCGCATGCAGACTTCATTTAGTCACTATATGGTTGATGTTTCATGGGATCAGCTTCCCAGTTATATCTAGAAAATACTGTCCTGTAGCACTTGTGAATATTGATGGTATGGAAGGAGTAGGGTTTTTTCCTCCCACTGCTGGTCTTGTACGCTGTCGTGTCAGCCCCAATAAATATAGAGACTCTGAATTTGATATGATGCTGTTGGCCTGTTACTAGTTTCTTATCGGCTAGCTCTGTCTTAAGTATTAACCCATTTCTATGTATTTCCACGTGGTTTACCGAGAGCAGGAGAATGTCGGTTCTGTTTTCTCCAGACTCTCCATCTTGACTCCTCCTTACTCCTTCCTCTTTCCTCCTTGTCTCCTAGTCCCTCCTCTCTTGCTTCCCTATTGGCCAGTGCTTTATTCATTAATCAGAATGAGAATGGCATCTCCCATCAATGGTATAAAAACATCTATCAAATAATGATGAAGTCACAGTGTTTGACATTTCAAGATGACAATAAAATAACAGGAAAATACTGCCTTCAGCTAAATGCAAAGGCCAATCTCTGCTTTTGCTTCCTCTTGATTAGTTTGCTATCTCTCATTAAAATATTTTTACATTAAAATGAGTTAAATAAAATCCGATTTCAAGATAATCAAAAACATAATACCAAGACCAATAGATCCAGACTTTTGATGCAAAAATGCATTTTGTTGGTAAAGCTAAAATATGGGTGATCATTGTGTTAGATGCTATAGTTTTGGTGTATTACATTTGCTCTATGACTATGAGAAAACCTTTCTGTAGGGGATATGGCATGACGGTGAACTTGAGGTACTAAAAGAAAGTTGCTCAAAATGTAAATATGCCGGCAGAAATTCTAAAAGAATCGTATTATATGTCAGGGTAGATTTTATTAGTTAATATAATGTTAACTAGACATACCGAATCTGCACCCAGCACTGTGCTAAGCATTGAGAGTTAGTGTGTAAAATCCTACCAGATTATCATTCAGTTGTTTATTGAACAGACAGCTCAGCCCAAAGAACAATTGATGCTAAGCATCCAAAGCTTTAGTGTCAGTCAATGTGAGTCACAAATTCAGTGCTTATCCTTGAAACATTCCCACTAGGCATTACTCCACAGACCATGAGATGTGATTGGCTGGTTATTGTGGCCGTCTTTTAAATCCTTTAATTGAGTTCATTTGGTGACACTAATAATAAAACTGATTTTCTATGAAGACTAAAGTATGTCTGGATTCATCTTCAATCTCCCTCCTATCTAACAACATAATTTGAGATATTGCACAACTAGTTATATTCATTAGATAAAATATTAGTCCAATGCCCCATGCCTTGAGAAACACAAAAAAGTTAAATTATAAATGCAAAGGGGTAATTTATCATTTTAGTGCAGGTAAAATTGAGTGTTGAGTGGTTCTGGCCAGTGGATGCCAATGACACCTCTGGGAATTGTTAGAAGATGAGCAAATAGGTAAGATTTACAGCTGCTCCTGGATGAGATAATAGAACTAAGGTGAATCCCTTGTCCAAAAGATTAGATAGGTTAGTGCTAATAGTGTAGAAAACTCTATTTTCCAGTTTATTTCAATTTAACTCAAGGGACATAAAACTTCAATTTACTGGTTGAACAAGGGTCATGAGATGTATGCTAGCAAAGTTACAGTCAGGCTTCAAGATGCCTGAAGTGGCTGTCATTTGTAATCCATAAGCTTAAGGTTAGGGTGTAACAAATGTAAGTATCAACACTAATTGTTACCAGAGGAAATGGGCTTTGAGTAAAATATTTCTTTAATGAACAGTCTGCCTATAAGATATGTATAGTGGGTACCTATAAACCATCTTAGCAGATAACTAAACTTGAGGTCTCCCTGCTTATCAAGGTTTTATTTTATTCTTCTCTCACACATTACACCCTGACCACACTTGCCCCTCCCCTTCCAGTACCTCCCCCAACTCCCCATAAACTCCTTTATTTTTTTTTAACTTACTGAAATACCACATCAATTTCCACACCGATTTATCACAAACACTTCAATTGTGCCTTACATGTTCTTTCATTATTCCATTATAAATACATTTTGTGTGTGTGTTGACTATGTAGACCTGGAGATATAAGAAAGAACTGTACAGACTCTGTCTCAGACCTCTTGAAACTCAAAGATGGACATATAGTCATTTGATTTCACAAAGAATTACTAAATACAAATCTTGATGATGTGGAAAAATCAAGGGTCCTGGGATCATAACCTGAGAATCTGATAGATGCTGGGGTCAGAAAGCTTTATTCCAGACACTGAACTCAACTGATACAAACAAGATTTTTAAAAAGCATAAAGAGAGAGTAGACTAGGTGGAGGCATCCTGCGTAATCACCCAGCAGCTGATGCCCAGACAATAGCCATAGTCTCAGGAGTAGGATTCATGGGGAGAGTAGAACGACCTGGCTGGTAACACAGTCACTTCTTTTATCTGCTATATCTTTCATTGACAAGCTAAGGTCCATAAGAACATAATAAAGTGAGTAACAAAAAGGGCCTTGCCCATGAAATTGTCCTGCAATGCTAGGGAGCTGTAGCAGGAGTTGCTTCCAGGGTGGTGGCAGTGAAGGCAAAGACGATGAACAGAGGTCAAAGACAACCAGGTAAAATATTTTTCTTTTTATCTCTATATTACAAGTATCTAAGCTAAGTACAATAGGCCCTGAATTCAATGTTTTATAACATGCTATGTAGCAAAGTGTCAGCAGAATCTTACTGACCAGTTATATATATACACACAAAATACTCTCCTTATTGTATTACCCAATCATTAATATATAGTAGATGGATATTTACATATGTGTAAGTTGTCTTGGTCTTTAGTGCAACATTTCTTAACTAACTGAAAATTAAGATGAGATGGTCTAAAGGATGACTCCAGAATTCCAAACCAGTGTATTCAGACACTTCAGATGATTTATTGTTAAAATAGACATTAATAAGGAAAGCTTTAGGGGGAGAAATCATAGACAAACCTGAACAAGTCAGGAACTCATAAAATGATATATGTTCATACAGCAGATTAGACAAAATCCCATATTCTGACAGAATTTCCAACATGTTTAACATACATATTTCTCTGTCTACAAATGTAATGGGGACAGATTACTTCTTAAAGAAAAAAAATGGTTGCCTGTCTTATAAAGGGATCCCTTTCTTGTCTGCTTCATCATTTACTCTCTTCTCGTTAATATCCACATGTGTGCCTTAATCCTGCATGTTGGCAATATAGCAGAGGTCAAGACAGGCTCCAGACATGAACTCTTTGACTTATCACATTTTCTGGGATGAAGGTATTTGAATGTATTTGGAAGGAAAATAGAATAACATATATTTATGCAATTTAGTAATGCATCACACACAATTCACAATGCCAATATTCTGACAGAATATTTTGTATTTTACGGATATATTTATAATATTTGAGCTAAGTGAAATAGTTTGATAATTTTAGTATCGTTTCTGTAAATTCTATTGTTGAAAATATTCGAATGTTTTAATAACCCATAATATGTATGCTGACAAATTATATTCCATAATACTCTATACTCATTATATATTTTTAACTGTTTAGATAATTTTATTCATTTGCAAATACATTATTTTTAATTAAAATGTAATCATTTCCTTTCTGTCTTTCTATCCCTTCAAATCCTCTCTTCTCTTATCTTTGCTCCTTTAAAAAGACTTCTTTTTCTTTAAGTTTATTCATGCCTGCCTGGCCTGCCTGCATGTGGATATACACAGCTGAGTATGGTTGCTTGCAGGAGGCCAGAGAGGGCTTAAAATCACTTCAAACTGGAGTACAGACTTCTGAGGGCTAGATAATGATGTGGGTGTTCAAATCCCATAGAAGTAAAGGCTCTTAACTATCGCGGTAAATAAGGATCAGGATAAACAAATAGGCTGAATAATTTATTCAGGGAGAAATAACTTACAACCTAGACAGATAAACACCAGGAAATTCAACCCGATCCTCTCCTGTCCAAGTCATGCCAGAAAGAGAGCGCCTTTCCTGGCCCCCTCCGACCTCCTTCCACAGGTCACTCCGCCCATGGCTCCACCCCCCAATGGGCGTGGTCAGTGCCACAGAACTATCTCACTATACTTAACTGTTATGCTTTCTTCAGTTTCCAAATCATTATCTTGTAGAATGTTTACATACATGTTATTCCTTCTGTTTTAGTTCAAAACCACTTGCACATAATTTGTGTTCTTAAACAACAAGACAAATACCTTGGCAATGCACATCAGACCAGAAGTTAATTCTTTCTATCTTATCTTCTCATTCTTGTGACAATGTAGTTTTATTTACATTTATCAAACTAAATCAGTGTTCCTCAATTTCCTACTTCTGTGACCCCTTTAATACAGTTCCACATGTTTTGTGACCCAAACCATGAAATTATTTTTGTTGCTACTTCATAACTGTAATTCTGCCACTGCTATGTAACATAATGGAAATATCTGATATCAAGATAGTGATAAGCTATGTCTGTGAAAGTGTTGTTTGAGCCCTCCCTACCACCACCCTCACTGCCATCCCAAGGTTGACAGTCACTGAATGAGATAATTACGCAACAAACTACTCTAATTAGGGAAATTCATGATATTAATTACTTACAAGGAGGCAGGTATACCCCTTACAGGGCTTTGATTGGTTACTTCTTACTCACTTTTGGAAGAGGGAAGTCCAAAATGCCAAATTTAAAATACAAAAATCCACACGAATACATCATACATATATCTTAAGGATTTTTCAGTGGATACCAGGAACTGTCTGTATAATTCTGTCTCTCCTACTCTAAACTAGAAACTTATTAAATTAGAAATTGCCTATACACTAAAACCACATGACCTCACTCTTTGGCATGGGAGGCAGACTTGTAAGTAGGCAATGATGACTAAGAAAGCCACGTCTATTTATGTACAGATGCTCACAGATAGTTGAAGCATTATCATAAACTGTCCAGATGATTTATCCTTGACTATGAGACCTAAATAATACAGGTGTACTTAGTCTAAATTTGGGAAAATGGATATTCCTGTTTCAAGTGGACTAGATAATTGTCATAACTTTTTGTATCAACTGATGGCCCACCTCATTGTCCTAACACTCAAGTGTGGTTGATGCAAAAGGGAAGGTGTGGTAAGATGTATTTGCTTCTAAATGCTAAAGGATAAAATGCAAATTGACTTTATAACGTTATAATTGAGGGGCACAGCTATTTAGTTCCACTGTAGAGTCTGCTACATATTGTACTGGATGGCATTTTGATTAAGAGCTCTCACAGTTATTCTCTGTATGCAGTATATGACTTACAAACTAACATGTGTGGGTATTTATTTTGTGTGTACGAGTATTTGTGTGTATTTGTATTTGGGTGTGTGTGTATGATAACACACATTTGGGTATGTGCCTCTGTGTGTTTCTGTCTTTACACTTATGTATGTGTGCATGTGTGTATTTGTCTCTGTGTGTAGGTGTGTGTACACTGCATGCATCTAACTGTGTTTATACACAATGTAGAAGGCAGAGGACTATGTCCAGGTACTTCCTGTACCATGATTCATCTTACTCCCTTGAGACAGGGTATATCATTGAACTAGAAGATTTAGGTTAGCTGATGGACATTCAGGGTCTGTATTACTCTGCCCACCAGTGCTCCATTTGCAGGCATTTTTAACAGGTTTATCATGAGGGTGATAGGTATGTGAATAAGGTCTTCATGCTGCCATAGTGAATGCCAATAAGCAATGAGCCGTCATCTTCCTCTACATGTCTGTTTGTTTTCATTCCTAAATGTACAGACTTTCTTTCCCCTTTTTTTGTTTTTAATGTAAAGTTTGTAGACATTTTTGCCTTTCTGAAATCTCTGAAAATCAAAGATACAGAACATACAAATGTGACCTTTGTGCCAATAGTTTAATGCAGGAATAAGAGAAAATCATCAGGGCACCATCTCCATGTCTAGGACCTACACAGGCTGACGACCATGGAATAATAAAAGAGGTAAAATTCACTAAGAGATTGACTACATTTTGCAACTTGCTTTGCGATGTTCAGCCAGCTTTTACTTTCCATGAATGTTAAATAACTCTGTTTGTAGAATAAAGTATTATGGCCAATTTCCAAGTACATGAAGTTTAAAATACTCAGACTTCTGTCAGTGATTAAATCAGTCACTGTGCTTCACAAGAAAACTTAGTGTCCCCAGGAAAGATCTCAAAAATTTTTTCGATAACTGTATTTTCTATGGATATCCAAAAATCATCAACACAAGAAGGCAGCTACACAGATTCTCATGAATTTCACATGGCACTGTGATTGGTCAAGCTCCTAGTGGTCTGGCTTGTCAGAGTTATCTTCAATTACCACCCATGTATTAGAGCCTCATGATCTGAAAGAACCAAGCCAAAGCTCTGTCTGAAAAGGTGATGTCTCTTATTTTCTTTTCTCTTGAAGAAATATCTAAGATGCTGGAGAGATGATTCAATGGCTAAGAGGATGTAGCTCTTCCAGAGGACCTAGTTTGGTTTCCAGCTCCCACATGGGGTACAGCTTTCAACCACCTGTAACTCTTGCTCCAGAGTGTTCAGTGGCCCTGGCTTCCTTGGGTACCTCTGTTTTTTGTATACACTCACACATGGACACAGACACACAGAATAAAAATAAATATAAAAGAGATATATGGGGCATATGATGACAATTGCTTAGTTAAGGAAATTTTCACAAATTACAAACTATTTTGGGAGGTTCTACTACCAATATCTAGAATGCAGAATGAATGTGGATGAATGTAACCATATTATAAAGAAGAAAACAGTTTTATTGCAGAAGGAGAAATCAAGGTGTGAATGCAGCTTGGTAGACCTGAGGCAGCTATTTTGTGAAAAGTCAACAAGTAAAACTACAGAGAAGTAATGTACTCTAGTTTATGAAGTCAGTTTTCATAAAGGTACAGTCCAATGACTTCAAAGCCATTCTACACAGATTAGAACTGCATATCTCATTAAACTGGCAACAGATGTTAGGATATTACCACTACCTTTTAGCAAGGGAAGATTGCTAGAACAATTTAAGTGGTAATTGACTGGCATTTCATTGTATGAAATTTTGTAATATACTTTTGTCCTTTATGTATGTACAGTTATATGAGATACATAATGTACATAGATATCCTACATATCACAATATCATTTTTTATTTCATGTAATATGTATGAAACATATAATTTTTAAAAATAATTATCCTTGATTTTCAAGATTACTCTGTCTTTATCTTCATTATAACAAATTTTCTTCATATACCTTGACAAATTTCTTATTATATGTAAATGTATATAACATATGTGTTTATACTAATATGGAATGTAACAACATAGCATATGTAATACCCATGTAATATTTTGTTTATCTAACATCTGAAATGGTCTAGAATCCAGGAAATCTCATTAATAAAATTACAGAACCTTTGTTTTTAATACAATTCTTCAATTAAAGGAGTCATGATTCCTTGTAGAAATGGCTGGTTCTAGGAACAGATAAGGGATGCATAATGATAAAGCTGGAAAATATTCCCATGACAGAAAATAAGAAAAAAGTATGAAAAATTCTTTAATCTCATGAACATTTTTGAAGGAATATAGAAACAGCTAAGCAACTAAAAGGTTCACAAAGGCCAGTGTTGAATAAAAGTACAAAATACATAAATGAAGATGCAGTGGACTTTCCCTCAAAGTACAAAATAACCACGCAATAGTCCGTGTTTACTTTGTCAAATGATGTAATAAATAAATAAATGACACAACAGGCAACCCTTCTAATGCTGACATATTTTAAATAAAGTGTTTTACGTCAAGAAAGTGGAACAAGATTACCTTCTCCAAGATGCTGTCCACATGTTACTTTTTCTAAAATGTAGCAACAGTAGAAGTCATGTGTGGAAAGAAAGGACAGTACTTACAGTGCTCTTAAAACATTTCTCTAAGTCTCTAATTCCTCTGGTGTATTTTCCAAATACTAACCATGTTGCTGAATATGTGGGTGGGTGTTTGTATGTGTGGGAACATGTGTGTGTGTGGGCCAGAGGACAAACTTGAGTGGTGTTTTCATCAACACCTAATAACTTACTTTGAATCAAATTTTCTACTTGGCATGTGGATCACAAAGTAGGCTAGACTGGTAGAACCAGGGAGCCTCTGTTTTCACCTCGTCAGTGCTGGGATCGTAGGAACAGACCACCATGCTAGGTGTTCTTTAAACATTTATTTTGGGGGGGGACATAGAGGAGGTGTGTGCTACATTGTGCATATACAGGTTACCAAACACCTTGCAAGAGTTGCATCTCTCTTTCTACCATGTGGTCCTCTGTATGAAACTCAGGCTCTCAATCTTAATTTGGCTGACAGCACCTTTCACCTGCTGAGACATCACACTTGTCTCCATGCCTAGATCTCTACACCAGTTCTGGGGGAAATGAACTCAGGTTCTCATAATTACAAGACAAAGACATTCTGACTAAGCCGTCTCTCCAGTCCCATACAAATTTTGTCATCTTAACACCTGAGCATAGAAGATAAAAGCTACTGAGGTTTGAGGGAAATTAAATATCTCCTTTAAAAGTTAAACAAAATTAACTCAAACCTAGGAGTAATAGCCCAAATTCTGTGCTGGTTTGAAAACTTAGGATGTAGCATAGCCTCTTATTTAACTAATAAAGTGTGATAGGCTTCAGGCCTAACATGACCCCTGGAAGTACTGTATTTTGCCTTCATTAACTCCACATGGCATATTCTTGGCTGTCTGAGTAAGCCACCTTATGCCTGTCCATAATACAAGTGAGTTGTTGTACATCCTTTTTCGAAGCTTAGCACTTGCTCACACTGACCACAAACAGGCAATTGAGCTATGACTCTCTTTATTCATCAAATATTCATGTCTGTGAAAAGCCACAGCCAACACTGTGAAGGACTGAAGAAGAGAAGTGTAAGATTTGATAGATACTTCATTGAATATGGTTAAAAGCTCTGCTGGGGAAGTAAACTGAAGTAGAGGGCAAATTGTAACATCCATCAGCATTTGATGAATTCCGTATGCATTTAAATAGCCAACGCTTTGCAAGAGACAAAAAGTGTCATTATGGGAGCAGATACTATCTTCAGGTGAAAGAGTAGGGAAAAACTAAAAGGGAACTCTACATCAGAGTATCTCAAACTTTCCCTTTGTCACCTGAAAATTATAGTATAAAATATATTATTTCTGACATATAGGTGTATAAAATTGGCATGAAGTTAAACATTTAATGATGACATATTATGCAGAAATTTATTTTGAAACAATTACTTGGTTTACATATATTGCTGTAAGTCATTTGTTAAAGGTGTGTGTGTGTGTGTGTGTGTGTGTATACATACCTGCATAAGTACATATGCCTAATGTGTATATAGAAACCTGAGGAGGCCAAAAGAGTATGAAGGGTACCCTGGAAGTGTAGTTTCAGATGTTATTGAACTACTTAATGCAAGTGCTATGAGTACAATCAGGAGCTTGTGCAAGAATAGAAAGCACTCTTATCCCGTTATCCATTTCTCCAGCCCTGTCATTTATATAAGAAGCTACATTTTCACACTGATGGGGCAAATAGGTGCCTTTATTTCTACATAAAACCTGAGTGTTAGCTAATTATTCCCTAGAGCAGGATGTGGAGCATATTCAACCTTCTATTCTTCCAAGTTTACAAATGTCAACACTTAGGACATCATTTCACGTAAATGCATAACACAAAATGACAGAAGCAAATGCATGTCTATGTCCCCAACCAAAGTTCCTTTAATGGTTTCCCCTTTGGTGAAACTCAAGCCAGCAACTCAAATAGCCATATTTTCAAATCAAACATTCCAGCACAACACAATGTGAAATTGATGCTAATTACATACATGCTGAGGGTTATGGTCAGAAACATTAAGGGTTTTATCCTCTAATTAAAAAATGTTCCCATAAGAGCAGAAAACTCCAAATACATAGTGAAAACTTTGTATTGTGTAACAAACAATAGTTTGTCATGAGCACAGTTGTTTTCAGGAAGGGCTTTCTTGGTAGCTTTTCCTAAGGTGATCACATTTGGGTACAAAGTGGCATGGAGAAGTCATAAGGTCAACAGTGGTTCTGCAGCTAGCACAACCTTGGATGCATTCCTCATGTGATGTGACACATTTCTCATGTGACGCTGTGTTAGCTGTTGGCCATTACGTGCTTAGAAACCATTTACTGTTTTGTCTGCTTGTTTTCCATCTCCACATTCACTTATTTGACCGAAAACCACGACTGTTGGTTAAGGAACTTTCTTCTAGATTGGAAATGGAGGAAGAAATGTAGGAACAAAATCGCTCTAAGATGCTTGGAAGTCACTGTGTCTCAACTAGACAACTTGCACTTTGTATCACAAGTCAAAAATGAAACCCTCCAGTGACTGTTGACATTGATTATTCTTGCATAAGTATAGCAAAGTGAAGACACAGTGTTTCACTTTAAAACCCAAGTATACAGAATATTCTGAAGTTATTGATTTCTTCAGATTAATGTGACTGGTCAGTGTTGTTTTATTGTCAATCATACTCTGGTAAACCTAAGACACTCTAAGTTACTCTATAATAGAAGAGTGCTTAAACAAAATCAGTTATACTGTAGACCCTAAGATTTGCTAAGATCTGGAAGAAGATGTCTTCAGATGGCACCTGAAAACGATGAGCTACTGATAATAGGCAATGAGAAAGTAATGAAATGAGCTTTGGATAAGAAATCAGAGTCCAATGATTTGCTTCCCATTGAGCCCAGATTTCATAGGACATACTAAATTTATAATTATTTGAGAACAATCTTGAGTTCCTGGTGACTACGTAAGTAGGGAATGAATGCAAGCCTTGGGTATATGCAGGGTAGGGGAGGACTGCAATACATTTCCACACCATTAGTATCTGGTGAATGTGGTAATGTGGTAATGACCACATGATGGATACTGAAATTTATTTTTTTCTGATGACGTTTTTGAGGATTAAGTTTGCATTAACCATGCTAACTTGTGTAAGGAGTATGGGTTTTCCGCCTGCCACCGCCCGGTCTTGTCCTGCTGCCCTGCCAGCCCCAAATAATACACAGAGACTCTGTATTTGATACAATGCTGTTGGCCTGGTTACTTGTTTCTTATTGGCTAGCTCTGCCTTAATTATTAACCCATTTCTGCTGATCTATGTATTTTTCTTACCGGGGAGCCGGTGGCATACTGCTTTCTTCAGACTCTCCATCTTGACCCCTCCTTACTACTTCCTATTTCCTCCTTGTCTCCTAGTCCCTCCTATCTCCTTTCCTATTGGCCAACAGTGCTTTATTATTAACCAGTATGAGAAACATATATACATGTAACGAGTATGGATTTTTCCGCCTGCCGCTGCTGGTCTTGTTTTGCCTCCGCGCCAGCCCCAAATAATACATAGAGACTCTGTATTTGATATTATACTGTTGGCCAGGTACTAGTTTTTTATCGGCTAGCTGTGTCTTAGTTATTAACCCATTTGTGTTAATCTATGTATGTCTACGTGTTCTTCTTACCGGGAGCCGGCTGTCGCATACTGTTCTCTCCTGACTCTCCATCTTGACCCCTCCCTACTACTTCCTATTTCCTCCTTGTCTCCTAGTCCCTCCTATCTTTTTTTTTATTGGCCAACAGTGCTTTATTATTAACCAGTATGAGAAACATATACATAATGGCATCTCCCATCATCTCCTCTTTTCTGTCTAAATAAAAAGAAGGGTTTTAACCTTAACGTAGCAAAATATATTATACAACAGTTATCAAGTAAGACTCACAGTTACTAATATTTAGTCCATTAACATTTAGCAAGATTTGAAGAAAATATTTTATCTTTTATTTTATCTTTGTGTGTCCAAAGTCTAAGTAACAAATCTTTAATCCTAACTAATGAAAACTATAACCATAACTACCTGTCTTCAACTCCTTCAAAGACCACAGAAGGATAATATATAAACTCTAGAAATGACAGAGACAACTCATTGCCTGGTCACCCGAAGTTCTTTTGTAATCTTTCATCTTCAGCCCATAGGCCATAGTGTGTCTGGCAGACTCTTTAGCAAAGAAGGAAACTTTAAACTGTCTTCTTGTCAGTATGTCAGTCACTTTTCTCTGTGTCCTGCAGACTGTCTGGCAGACTCTTTCATGAAGCAGAACTCTGTAGCAATGTTTTATTATTAACCAGTATGAGAAACATATATACATAATGGCATCTCCCATCATCCTTGGGCTAAAATAAAAGGAGGGCATAAAGAACAAGATACAATGTAGGAGGAGAAATAAGACATTTCACTATTGGAATAGATATTCTAATTATATGAATGAATAAATAACTGAATAAAAATTCTAGAGATGCAGCCATGTGACATCTGCAAGGACCAACACTACTGAATGAGGAAGAATGATCCCTCTTCTGCATGAAGAACATAATCTCTAATTACATTCACCAGGTAAGGCCACACAACCTCATAAAACCTAAATTAAATTATGCAACAACTTAGGGTGGTGATTTTAGGTCACACTATACATTCAAACCAGTCTAAGCTGAAGTGTAATTATTAAGGCACAGTAGATAAATCATGGGGCACCAGGGAAAGCTGCAGGTCCAAGGTTGAATTAACATACAGACTGGAATATCCATTTACACCAAAGGACTTTTGTAGTGAAAACAGTCATGACAGATGATGTTTGGGATTAAGATTGTGGTGATTGACTGAATGCATTTTGCTATGCCATCCAGGACATTTGATTTTCCCTTGACCAACTGCTACTATCTGCAGGTGTGTCTGATTAGAAGAAACATCAGAGCCCTGCTGGAGTACAGTCAACAGAATGCTGTTTTCAACATTCTAGCCAATACAGAAAAGGAAACTGGGAAGTTGTTGAAACACATGATGAGTAAGCCAACTACTAGCATCTGCTGCCCGTACCACCAAGTAAGAGAAAACAAAGATCATCCTTCACTGTGCTCAAAGCCCTGTTCTCAAGGCTTTATCTGACAAAAGCCATCAAGTACTTGCAAACAACCCATGTAGTGAGTGTGTTCATTTACAATAGATAACAAAGAGCAAAAGGCTTAGTTTTCCCAGACAGAAGAGGTGCGTAGCAGAAATGTGACTTGTGGCTCTATCTTCAGAACATGACCCAGAAGACCCTACTTTGGCTCATGCACAAAGTGGCAGGTCTCTTACAACTGGAGGGGATAAAATAAAGACTCACTGTTAAGTAATCTAAATAAGTGATAAAATATTTTGTTGGCTTAAATATATCAGTGGTTTCTAATGTAGAATTCAACTTTTTTTTTCTAGGACATAGTTAGGGCTGTTCAGCTTGGAGATGCTACTCAGTAGATAGAGAACAAATATAGCTCTTTATTCCTCCAAGTCTTTTGCTTTACTTATGTAAGAAGCCAGTGGCACAGCAGAGTAACATTGTTAGAAACAGTCAAGAGAGTTTATGTGTCATCCCTGACATCATCCAGAACATCATTGGCTTCACTTCGATTATATGTGGTTGTCAAAGACCAGGAAGATAAAGAGGTGCAGAGAGAGAGGGAGAGGGAGAGGGGAGATGGAGAGAAGGAGGAACAGGGAGAGGGACAGAGAGAGGGAGAGGGAGAAGGAGCCCCATGTATTCACTGTTTGGGGAGGAGGTCCTCTGTTTAAAAGCCATTTTGTTAGTTTCCCTGTATAGAATGCAAAATGATTAGAAACATTGCAAAAACATAAACTTTTGTATCAGCAGAGAGAAGAGAAAGATACTGAAAATAACACAGGAAAGAATGTAAAAAAATGTTAAGGTAACATAGCATTGTTTCCTGTTCAACATACAAACAAGAAAGCATTCAATTACACCATCCAAGTAACATTTTTTCTAATCTACCATGCATTGCCTTAAACAAATACATCTGAGATAAATCAAAATGTGTCCCAAGGGAGTACAATTTGAGAATCATTTGGGTAGGAAACCCATCAAGCACAGGGTATTTACAGTAAATATTTTCATGGTGATAGCAAAGCTGCAACTTAAAACACAGATGGGAGAAGGCCTGTGACTGTCCAAAAGTACCTCAGAGCCCACAACAGGTAGCTTAGCTGCTCCAAAGGACAGGTGTGCTGTTAACCATTAGCAAGATTTAAAGAAAATATTTCATCATCTATCCTGTCTTTGTGAGTCCAAATCCAATATGTAGCTTATCTATAATTCTAACTAAGAAAAACTATAACCATAACTATCTGTCTTCAACTCCTTCAAAGACCACAGAAGGATAATATATAAACTCCAGAAATGACAGAGACATCTTGCTACCTGGTCAGTCACCTGAAGTTCTTCTGTAATGTTAAGCCTATAGGCCATAGTGTGTCTGGAAGACTCTTCAGCAAAGCAGGAAACTTTAAACTGTCCACTTGTGTTGGCAGTTTGCCAGTCACTTTTCTCTGTGTCCTGCAGAATTTTTGGCAGACCCTTTCACGAAGCAGGAACCTTGTAGCACTATCCATCTTGTATCAGCAGTCACTTTCCTGTGGGTCCTCCATGTCTAGTTTATACAGCATAAAGTCAAATAATCTAGCCAAGAGCAGTTTCTTGGCTAAATGGCTTCTCTTGCCATATTGGAAGCAAACTCCATAACGAGTTTCTTTGATGTCCGTCTTCCTTTCTGACACAGGTGGTGTTGCCAGGAGCAGTGTGTCTCACTGTTAAGTAAAACCCTAAACCATTTTAAATGCCACATTCTGTAGGTCTTTTAAGGTTTGAAAAATATTTATCCATCTCAAACATATCTCTGTTTATCAAGAAATCCTAACTAATGTAAGTATTAGTTTTGACTATTATAGGTAAGTATTTAAAATCTGTACTGAATTTTACATTAGATTTTAAATGAGCGATATAAACACAATACCTAAACAAGAGGAGAAATATACATATCACAAAATTGACCTTAAATTTGTATCAATAAATGAAAATCCATTTCAAAACAAAGTATTCATATCTATACCATAATCCCCCTTTTACCTTTAAAGAGATTGGTTGTGGTCATTAACTATTTATAACCCACCCCATTTAAATGAAAACAAACATTTATAGACAATATTTGGGAATTTGGGCATTGTTCTTCCAAACTGTTTCTTGCTGGTAGGGGATCCTAAGAAGATAAAGAAATCCTGGCTGCAAGGCTGCCTTGTCCCAGCTGTTTTCAATGTTGGATCACCAGGATGTCTTGCTTGATCAAACCATGTTAGTCTGGAAGGAATCCACAGCTTTTCATTTTCTTTGGAAACAAAAATAGAAATTCTTTTCCCCAGTAACCTGTCCTTGAACTTAAATTTTGAAGTCAAAACATTTTTAAAATATATAAATTGGATTAAATTAATCAAGTGTATTGTAGCAATTATTGTTACTTCCTTAGCAGTTGGACAATTTAAAGAAAACACAATAGCATACAGTATCCAGATCCAGACTTGCTGTATATTTTCCATTTTACATGCCTTTTTTTTACTCTATTTTTTTTTACTTCTATCTTTTTATTTATTGAGACTGGGTTCCTCTATGTAACTTTGGCTGCCCTGGAATTAACTCTGTATAACAGGTTTGCTTTGAAATCACAGAGATCTGTTTGCCTCTACCTTCTGAGTGCTGGAATTAAAAGTGTGTGTCACCAAGCCCAGCTACTCTCTATTACTACTTTTTAAAACCACTTTATCCTGCTTCTTTTCTCCCTCAAGCCTATGTATATTTTAAAACACATTATAAACCTTTAGAGGTTTCTCCTTAATCTGTCTTTACTGTAAATCTTTATCTTTTCCTGGCCATGAGTCTTTTATCTGCTAAACAACATTGCTAAAATTAAAGCCACAGCTGTATTAGCCTCAGTCTATCAAAGATGGTGGAGGGTACGTTTACCATCAGAACTGAGAGCTGTGTTCACTCCCTTGGTCTACACTACCATCCAGCAGCATGCTGCCAGCTTGGAGATGTGGTCACACCATTAAGTTGTTAGAACGGTTTGCTGCTTATGCTTTATGGGAGTCAGGAAAACTCACATAAAGGAGCCTCACAAATTTCTTGTCACTAGCAAGAAAAATGCTGTTACTAAGAAGCCTTGCTTGTCTCTGTTCTTTTGTTTCTGAAACCCTTTTTAAGCTTTTGTCAAGTTTTAAGTAGAAGTTCTTAGTACCTACATTGCAGGCGGGCACCATTTTGTTATGAGCAGTTTTCTAGCCAGTCTGGTCCCAGAGCCTCATCAACCCCAAATAACACACACACAGATGCTGTATTAGTATAAACCTGTTGGCTTGTTACTAGCATTTCTTATTGGCTAGCTCTGTATTAAATATTAGACCATTTTAATTAATTTAAGTGTTTCCATGTGGTCTTAATTTACCAGAGAGGGTCTGGATATTTTTCTTCCTCAAGTCTCTACATGTTGAATCTTCTCCTACCTCTCCCCAAAGAATCTTCTTTGTCTCCTAGTCCTGCCTGTCTTGCTTTCCTATTGGCCAACTGGGCTTTATTCATTAAACAATAAGAGAAACATATTTACAGAATGACATCTCCCATCAGTGTTTAGGTGGAGGTCTGGTGATGATAGTGTGCCAGAGGCCAGAGGCCTTGAACCAGACAAATGACTCATTGCAGTGAAAATTTGTGTGTTGGACTGATTGGGCAAAGGGGGATACTATGTGACATATCTTAGGTCCCAAAGCCCTTTGGATTGTTTGAAGAGGTGTTAGAGAGATAGGAAGGACTGAAGATGGAGGTGGGTTTTGTTTTTGTTTTTCATTTAAAAATTATTTGGGTTTTCTTTCCAGAAGGATCCTCGAGGTGTGAGGGGTGGATATGGAGGGACTGGAAGGTGAGCAGGATTGTGTTGTATGTTATGAAATTCTCAAGGAATCAATAGCGACTTGTGATATAAAGAAATAAACCATTTCCAGTCTGGGCTCTCTATTTCATAATTGATAAGCAATTCACGAAATCCCAAAGCTCATTCCCCCATCTGTAAAACATGATGAAGGGGAGTAAATATGACCCCATCTTAGACAAGGGGAGCAATTTCCTTGTTGATACTGACCTGTACCTGTGTCAAGTTTAGCCAATCAGCTAAATCGTTTAAAGCCTGGTCTTATAAAACTGGGGCCACAAAATTACAGGATATGGCTACTACTGACCATATATAACAAAACTCCACAATGTGTAGAACTGTTGCTTGCCCCATCCAATCAACATGTACCCCATGTAACTACTTCTTGAATACACAATTAGAATAAAGATCAGCTCATCATAGTAGAGTTCCCCAAGTTCCCTTTTCCTTGGTTCTTCTTGGCCATTTTGTGTGGGGGATCGACCCCTGCTTGCTGGCTATTTCTGCAGAATAAACACTCTTTGTGTTTGCATAGTGTTTGAGTCTGGGCTCTTTCTTCAACAATTCTAGGACCCTAATAATAAGAAGTGTAGACATCTTGAGAGTTTGAATAAGATATGTTATGAGGAGAGTTTGAGTCACAGAAAAAATAGAGAAAAACCGGAGAGGACAGGAGAGGTGCCTCTTCTGTTTCTACATTCATTGTCAAGAAAGACTTCAAACGCCTGATTAGAAAGACAGAAGGCATTTTTACTAGAAGCAGAAATATAAGGTGGACAGATGAGAGAGATCTTCAGAGTATGACATCATTTAAGCGACAGTTATCTGAACAGTAGCCAATAAAACAGGCTATCACTGTTAGCCCTACTCATTACATTGGTTGAAAATATTGATTACTTGCTTTTCAAGAAAATTACACTATAAATCCAGACTTGATCCACCCTTCCCCTTCCCCACATCTGTTCCGACTTGCTGTTGAATCCATTTTTTACACATTTAAATTGGTCTGTTCTTCGGAATAATGGAATGTGGGCTTTACATGAGCAGCAGGGCCAAATTGGTATCCTGATTATTAATAGATCGGTAATGGCTGTGACTGCTCATGCTTCTGACCACAGCTGTTTATGTTTTATTTAAAAATCTGTAAAAACATTTCCGTGTAGCACCTTGATCTGTGTAATAATTTCCTTTTGTTCTGAGCTGCTGAGAGTGTCTTTGAACCACCACAAGGACTTATTCATCTATTCCTTCAACACAGCTTCACTTTCATCATAAAAAAAAAAAAATGAACATCATGATGAAAAATGAACTCTGAAATCAAAGAAAGAAAACAAAGGTGAGCGAACTCTGTAAGGGAATAGAGTAGAGTTGAGGCCCCTGCTGGAAATGATCAGTTGCTATTGTTCTAAACTGTTCTTGTTTGCGCCAGGCAGTGGGCTCCTTGCTCCACACCAAAGCTTTTCAGCTGTTCTGCTTTCAGCCTCTCTCAGAATTCTGCTCACTGTTTGCCTCAGTCAGGAACAAATGTGTTCTGTTGCCCCTGGTTGATAAGTAGGCGGTGTTACTCATGGATATCCTGTTGTGCCTGCCTCCTGTAGTCTTGAATTTTCTTATTGTTCAATCCACAGTGACCTCAGAACAGCATTCTTTGTAAAACACAATGTCTACTTAAAAATTTGTCAATGTACTTGCAAAAATAACTGCGATATGAATCCAAAATAACATCCTCTCCACGTGCTTTATTTTGATTAAACTAAAGACTGGGGAAAAGAAGTCTTGAAAATAGAAAGTGGAGAGAGAATACTATTCTGCAAATTGCTTCATCACCTGTGAATTGGGCCCTCCTCTTCAAGTCTGGAAAGGAAGAAAAAATATAAACTAAAGATGGATGCTTTTTATTGTATCAATGAAAAATGAGACTAAGTTGGGTTAGGGAGGACTTGGGGTCACGTATAAGGAAGATGAGTAAGACTGAGAGGGAAAAATTAAATAAACATAGCGCTGTTGTGAGAACAAGGGGATCTGAGCTACTAAATTTAGCAGTTTTATTTTTCAAGTGAAATTTGAAGGCACTCCTGCTAAAGGCAGCCCCTGTTCTACAGGCAGCTTGACAATGAAGTTATGAGGAAGTTTCTGCATCATATTTAATGTTTCCCTAATATGCTTTAGACAAAACTAAAAGTTCAGATATTTACTGAGATCACAGCATGAGCCCCTGTGACTTAAGACATCATAATGTGTTCTTTGTACACAATGTATTTTTCTAAAAGGGAAAAAAAAGGGAAACTGGAAAACTGCACGTCTTTTGGTGGAGTAAAAGAAAAACAGGCTTCAGGCTGAAAAAGGTTATATCTATATGTTTCTACTAGCTAAACAAAACCCAGAAAATAAAGCAAAATATTTTAGAAGAGGACTGTTTATTTTCATCCCCAGGAGAGGCAATTTGCGTGCCAACAAGTTATGTTGGTTTTATGTGCCCATTAGTTTGCAATTCAATTAAAAATGTGTATTTACCATGGCAACACCCATCTCTCCTGATACACAGGGTAATTGTGAGGCATGTGGTGCACCTTCTTAAAGCAAAACACAACCAACACATTGATTCCTACAGTTGAAGATTCCTTTAACATTTATCCTCAAAACAGATGTGCTTCACATGCTTTTATTTTTCATCTTATAGATTCATTTTTGAGTTTCCCACACGCTATTGCTAATCCTAAGCTGTAAAAGGTCTCCTTAAAAATCAAGTTGAGAGCCAGTCAGCACCACCAGTGACCCTTAAAGGAGTGATAGTTCCATGTATTAAAGGGTCAAGTTTCAACATTAATTATCTTACTGAATATGAAGCAATTAGATTATTAGATTATCTTCAGTTTTCTTAAAACTATTTTTATTCTTTATTTTTTGTGCTCTTTTAACAGAAATGTAAAAATGAGAAGAGTTGGTGTGCTGATTAGTTTTCTGTTAACTTGGTACAAGTGAGAGTCATTAGGAAGAGGGAAGTTGCATTGAGAATATGCCTCCTGGCTTGTGGGCCTTTTCCTTGGCCAGTGATTGATATAGGTGAGACCAGGCTAAGGGGAAGATTCTGCTCCTGGACAAGTGGGCCTGGGTTGCTTACAAAGGCATTTCCATCTGGTCTATTGAAAGAGAAGTTTCCTTGATGAAGTATAAAGACTATACTTATCAGTGTTTATAAGGACTTATGCTAGATCATTAAAAGTTATTATTTTTTATTTAATTATTATTTTTTTATTTTACATGTCGATTCCAGTTCCCTCTCCCACCCTCCCTCCCTCCCTTTTACACTCTTTGCCCCCTCACATGCACCCTGACCACCCTCCCCTCCCATCCCCCCACCCCCATTCCACATGTAGGGCTATGCTATCCAGGTGGGGTCATGTAGATCTGTCAAGTCATTTGAAGTAGGGACTAGGACTTCTCTCCTGTCTCTAGGTTAAGGCACTATCCCTCCATGGGTGATGTGTCTGCAAGGTCCTTTTGTGCACCAGTGGTTTACATCCTGGTTCCATTGTCTGAGGTCCCTTAGACTGCTCAGTCCTTCTAGCTAAGACCCAAAAGTTATTCTTGTTTAGTAAGTTCATGGTTGTAGGCTATTTTGGATGTCCAGGATTTACTAGCTTTAGACAGTTAGCTAAGTTCCTAGGCCTAAAATAATCTTCTTGAGATTATCTTAAATCAATTAGAGAGCTGTTGCTTTGTGTGTCGCTACTGTACACTTGGGGTTATTGGAAGCCCTGGCCATTGTCATTCAAAGGTGTCTGTGGTGGTTTGAATGAAAATGGCCCCCTAAGAGAGAAGCCCTTATTGGATGGAATAGGTGTGCTCTTGTTGGGGGAAGTGTGCTGCTCTAATGGGAGGCTTTGAGGTCTCATATATGATCCTGCCATGCCCAGTGAGACTTTCACTTCCTGTTGCCTTTGGATCAAGATTTAAGCTTAGGACTCTCAGTTCTAGCACCAAGTCCTCCTGCATGCTCCATGATGATCATGGACTAAACCTATGGACTCTAAGAGAGCAAACAAAATTAAATGTTTTCCTTTGTAAGAGTTGATATGATCATAATGTCTTCTCAGGAATGGAAACCATAACTAACTCAGAAGATGGTACTAGGGACTGGTACTTTGGGTTAGGAAAGCAATGGAGTGCTTTAAGCACTGCTTGATGGGGAACATGGAAGACAGTGATGCTAAGAATGATTTGAACTGTGGAGGACTGGCTCAATACATTTCAGAGGAGAAGAATTTCAGTATGTTTCCTAAAATTTGTTCTTGTGCTATTTTGGTGAAGAAAGTGGCTGCTTTTTGCCCATGTCCATGAGGCAAAGTAAAGTGATTTAGATTAATTCCTTCGGCAGCAGAAATCCTTGAACAGCCTTGTATAGAGGCTGTTGTGTGATTATTAGTGGTAACTCTAATGAAAAGAAGAAAGAAAATGTAAATTTTGTGGAGCAAAAGAGCACCAGGGAGCATAATGGAGCTATGGCACATGTTCTAGGAGATGAACAGACTAAGAAATTGAATAAAGGAAGTGGTGACCTCAGAACAAAATTCCATCCAGGTGAGTTTGGAACTTGTGAAAGGAATTAAGGAAAATTTTAGAGCTAGGTATGATGGTACACACCTTTCTTCACAGCATCGGGAAGGCAGATGCTGACAATCTTCTGAGTTTGAGGCCAGCTTGGTCTACAGAGCAAGTTCCAGAACAGTAAAGTTTAGACAGTGAAGACAGCCACCAAAAATAGAAAGCTGGAAGATCTCTGAGTTCAAGTTGTGTCTGCTCTAATGGTTAAGTTCCAGAATAGCCAAGCTTATGCAGTGAAGGGAACCATAGAAAACAGAAAGTTGGTAAAGATATAAAAGATATAAAACTTTTATATAAAGATATAAAAGTTGGTAAAGAATGAGGTCTTTAAAAAGCAGCAGCAGAAACTGGCAGCTTCAGCCATGGGGATCTGGAGTTAAGGATAGAAGAAATGGGCTATGGGATTTGCCCCTGTGACTATGGAAAGACTCTGAGGCCAGGTATGTGTCAGGGGTGTTCCCAAACAGAGGGCAGGGGAGGCCATTGAATGAAGCTGTGAAGTTGAAGCCTGGATTGCCTTGGAGACTCCAACAGGCAGAGGCTAGAGTGTGAGATACCTGCAGAGGAGAGCTGCTAACTGGGAATAGAACCAGCCCAAGCGAAGAAAAGTATGTTGCAGTCAACAGAGCTGAGAGGAGCTGGAGATATGAAGAATGTTTTGAAATCAGACATGGAGATGCAGAATTTGGAGTTTGCCCAGCTGATTCTTTGTCTTGCTTTCATCCCGTATTTCCTCCCTATGCTCTCTTCCCTACTGTGCCATTCTATGTTGAAAATATGTAATCTGCTTTTTGATTTTAGCTTTACAGGGGATTATAGTTAAGAGATTGCATGGATCTCAGAAAAGACTTTGAAAAAAGTTTGAGACTGCTGTAGACTATGTGGACATTTGAAGTTGGACTGAATGTATTTTTGCATTATGATATGGTTAAAAGCTTTTGGGGGCCAGGGAGTGAAATGTGGTGATTGGAAAGAAAATGGTCCCTAAATTGAGTGCCAGTAATAGGAGGTATGGCCGTGTTGGAGTAGGTATGCCCTTGTTGGAGGAAGTGTGTCACTGTGGGGTAATGATGGGGTAATGATGGGGTTGTCCTTCTGTGTATATCTTTCTCTTATTGGCTGATGAATAAAACACTGTGTAGGTGGTGGCCAGGCAGGAAAGATAGGTGGGGCTACCAGAGGAGGAGAATCCTGGGAATTATAGACAGACAGGAGTCGAGATGTGAGCCCTGGAAGACGGTACTTCAGGCGTTCTCCAGTGAGCCAAGACCTGGCTGGTTGTGGGACCAGGCTGGCGGGGCAGAAACTTTCATCAACAGGGTAATCTTATAAATACTAAGGACACCTCGAGTGAGGCAGTTCACTTCCCCTTGCCTTTAGATCTAAATTTAAGGACTCTCAGACCTAATACTGTGCCTGCCGGCATGCTTCATTGTTTCCTACGATGATGATAATGGAATAAGCCTCTGAAATATAAGCCACCAATATTTCAACTTTATAAGAGTTGCCATGGCCATGCTTTCTCTTCACAACAACAGAAACCCTAGCTCAGACAATGTCCTAACCACACATGATCAAAATGTAGAATTGTAGAGCTCAGTTCTAATGGATACGTCTGTCAAACTGCTTCTTACATAACACTGAGGTGATATATTGTTTATGATTGAAAAATGCTTGCCTGGAGATCAGAATGCAAAGCTGTAGAAGCTGGCCAGTGGTGGCATCCACCTTTAATTCCAGAAATAAAGAGAGAGAGGCAAATGGGTCTCCGTGAGTTCAAGGCCACCCTGGGCTACATGAGCCTGAATCACTCTAAGAGGGTAACAGAGCTTATACCTTTAATATCAGAACTAGGGAGAATATAAGGATATCAGTGCAGTCTCAGCAGCAGCCTGAGATTTGGTGAGGAGCAGTGCCATCTACAGATGCAATCTGAGGTTGGGTGCATCACCCATTCACTCTGAGCATTTGGTAGAAGTGAGAGCTCTCTGCTGGCTTGGCCTCTTTGCTTCTCTGGTCTTCAGGAAAGCTTATGATCTCATGATCACAAAAAATGTATCACCATATAACATTCAGGAAATTCTGCAGAGGAGATGGGAAGATTGTAAGAACCAGAGGATCTGGGAGACTGCTGAGATTGTTTCCTTGTAATGCAATGTCAGACAATGTCCCTGTAAAAGTTTTACCACCATGGCAGACTAAACATGAACTGAACAAGGACAGCAACAGACATGTCAAAATGCATGGGGAAAATCCACAAGGATTCAACCCTACATAAAGAACTATAGGCAAATAAGGGATACCAAAGGTGTGCAAAAATAGCCTTCTCCAAGGATGAGCACACCAATGCACAATGTTTAGACCTGAAAACAGATATGTGAGTAACATTATACAGAATTTGCAGGTTATATTTAGAAATAAACACACACATACACATACTTATAACAATTAATTTTAAAAAGATAACATAGATTTGAAAGAGCTAGGAGGGAGGTTTGGGAGGCATGAAAGGGAAGGGAGCTATAAAAACACAAAATTAGGCAAGCTGAGTCAGCCATAAAGCAAAATGTGATAGTCTTCCCTCATGACCTCTGTTTCAGCTCATACCTCCAGGTTCCTGCTTTTTTTCTGCTCTGACTCAAGTTTCTTTTATGATGGACAATAAACTGTAAGATGACATAAACCATTATCTCCCCCTGAGTGGTTTGTTCATGAGTTTTATCACAGTAACTGAGAAGCAAATTTATACAGATGATATTTTCTTCTCATTTCAAATGACTTTATTTTGAACTTCAAACCCAGTAATTATTCTTGTTATACAAATTAATATATTTACATAATAATATAAGTCCACAAAACTATATGAAACCTCTCAAAAGATTTTCAGATGGTTTAAGACAATTCAGTCAATTTTTCTATTTTAAGTTACTCATGCTGCATGTAACTTTTATATAAAGCATGTGTTGCCTCTCCCCAGCATATGTCAGAAAAAGAAAAAAGAAACAGTTAAATCACTCAGCTGCTATGTTTGGGAACTCTACATCCTAACCATTTCTGTCTAATCATCAAGTGTATAACTTAAAGTTTTCATACTCCATGCCTGTTATTTGTCTTTCTTTTTCTAGGCAGATTGCTTATAGCTAACTTCATAGTTACCCACACACATTGGTGTGTGGGTAAGCACAAACCAATCTATAACTAACGTATAATAATTTACACTAAAACATAGATATCAATTTTAGACTCAGAGGAGATTGCAAAGTGGATTATTGGGCAATGTGTTTGTTTTACAAAGATGAGAACCTGAGGTTAGATAGAGGTCACCCATGTAAAGAAACTAGGTATGATGGCACATACCTGAAATCTAGTATTGTGTTTGTGGAGATCATATGACTTAGGGTACAAACAGTTAGCACTTCTACCCAAAATGGTAGGCTTCGGGATAAGTTAAAAATCCTGCTTCAAAACAAAACAAAAACCAAACAAACAAAAAAACAATACTAGAGCAGCTAATGGCATTGATGTGTTGTGATGTAGCTGTGTTACCAGGCAAGGAAGTTATTGGCAATTGATGGCTACTGGAAAGGAAGGCTAAGCTTTATCCAGGACTTTGGACCATGAAGAGCTACCCCGCAGCAGTCCTGTATGTATGCACACACAGACAGCATCAACTATGCACAGTAGGCTTTACAAGAGAGAGAAACAGTAAGTTGTGATGGGAAAGTGTTGTAGGGATCGGTGAGGAATTGTAGGCATGGTAATGGGGTATGTTTGATCAAAAACATAATATACATGTATAAAATTCCCTGACAATGAAGAATGCATGAAATAATAATAACTAGGTACTCTGAATTACTAAATCAGTCAGTAAATGGTCAAGTTTAGTTCAATTGAAGGTATATGATAACCATTGGATGAATAGTGGTTTCCTGAAAACTGTAGAAGAATTTTCCAATATTAGATGTTCTCTAAAATAGAGACTGAAATTATCTCTAAATAATATCTAACCAAGAGAAAATAAAAAAAATGGCAAAAATCAGTGGAAATTGAAGCACAGAAATCTAAGGAAAAATAGTAAATGGACCAATAAGATTGTTCAATGCAAAAACTGCTAAAATCAGTTTGCATTTAGTCAGGCTAAAATCCAGGTATAATTAATTCACTTAGAAGCTTAAGAGATGGTGTCACTACAAACCCCACAGATACTAAAAGCGTAATACATGAACCTCATAAAGCATCTCTGAGAGTAACACATGCCAATAATGTCATATGCTTAGAAGTTTTTCTAGCAAATAGAAGCTCACTTTTATAAAAAGAAACCCTGACTATAAGCTAGAGGTATTTGAACTGATTTTTAACAATGTAGGATGTGTCGACTTTGCTGTTCCCTCATGGGAGGCCTCACTCTCCCTGGGAAGTGGATGGGGGGTGGGATAGGGGGTGGATGAGGACCTGAGAGGATGGGAGAGAGGGAACTGTTACTGGTATATAAAACAAGATTACTTTTAATTTAAATAAAAATTTATTAAGAACATTTTAGTAGATAAACATTGAATATGTTTCTCAAAATATTAACAGCTTGTTTTGAGTCTGGGTCTAAAGAAAGAAACGTTTCCTATCATAATCTTACAGGTTGGGTTACAAAAGGGCACACATAATGGTGCTTAATATTTGGTGTACTAATTAAAATGAATAGGAAATGAAGCAATGTAATAAAATGACAAACACTCAAGAAAAACTTTCTTTGCCATAAAGCTCGGTTTGTTTCTTGATGTTGTTGGTTGAGAATTCTAAGATAAGGGTGGTGTGTGTATGGTCAAGTTGTGGTGTAAGCCGGTTTACTCTGTGTATCTTCTTGTGTCTTTTTAGGGTGTGCACATGGGCACATGCATGAACATGTACATGTGTATATACGCAGAGAAGAGAAGTAAGACTCTTTTATCTTATAAAATATTCAGATCTTATCCTAGGGCCTCTGCTCTCACGACATCCTCTAATTGATGGCATAACTACTTAATTCGCCCTAGTCCCCAAGACTGTTCCCCTGGTGACTAGGATTTCAAATTATGAATTTGGGGTACCAGCCTAGAATGCCAACCTTGCATTCTTTTATAGGGAATATGAATTTTAAATATAAGAAGAAATTAAAAACAAATTCCCAGGAACAATTCCTGGCATGGCAAAGTTTATTCAATCAGAGAAGCTCATCTTGGCCTTGTGTTGAGCTTTGTTGTTGCCATGAGGCACTGGCGTTGGGCCCCATGTGACTGACATCAGATATTTAGACTCCATATCCTCAGTCATGCTAAGAAAAAGCAGATATTCACTATAAATGATATTGTTAGCACAAACTATCTCTTCAATCTGATACAGAGGTCCATAGCCACAAACCACATGCACCAAGAAAAATATCCCACTGGACTGGACCTCTTCTCCCAGGAATTGACTAAAGCAAGAGCTGGTTTCTTGGGGATGTGCAGGTTCTGAATGACTCATGTCTACTTGATGAGTCCATTCCTACACATCATCAGTACACTAAAACTTGAGGAAAAAATGAAAAGAGAGAGCAGTAACAACATTTTCCATAAACATGGCTGCACAAGCCCTGAGCAATATTTTAACAAATTTACTACAATATATAAATGAATGCATGCTTTGATTTAGTGAATTATATCCCAGGGATGTTCGCATTATTTAACATTTAAAAGTCAATCAGTTTAGTTTGCCATATTAATATCCTGATAAGGCAAACAATGAAAGAAACAAGCAGGTGCACGGTCATTTCTAGAAACAGGAAAATTGTTGATA
This sequence comes from Phodopus roborovskii, assembly GCF_943737965.1. NCBI lineage: Eukaryota > Metazoa > Chordata > Mammalia > Rodentia > Cricetidae > Phodopus > Phodopus roborovskii. The sequence continues at coordinate 10,471,868 of NW_026125278.1, read as the reverse complement.
ATAGCCTAACCCATCCTTCTGATTTAAAAATTATTTGGCAAACTGAATCTAAGTAAGTATTCTAACAATTATCAGTTCCCAGGATAGCACCCAATCTAGAAAGTCCCATGTAAGCATAGGTGACAACTTAACCATAACTTCATAGACTGCCACCCCACAGCTAGCTGGGGTAGAATTTCATACAGTTGGCATGGAAGTGAAGGAGAGAGCAACTGAGAGGTCAAATGAAAATCTGATGACCCTTCTGTGCCCACTTTCTATGAGATAATGCCAAATACTCATTTCTGAGAGTCACTCTTCAATAGTCACAGCCACTTCCAGTGGAGATTGAATTACTGGAATATTCAGGGAACAGAGTTTACTATCACCCTGTGAAACAAGAAAGAACGCAAACGTGCTTGATATCCCTTTTTAATGGGTGTTCTACTGGAGGTTTTAGCCAAGTATATATATAGAAAAATGTCATGGGAAACATAAAAATTATAAAATAATTAGGGCAATCATGATTATTCACAGGCAGCATGCATGAAGAAACTCAAAGGGAATTTACAAAATAAAGCTAGTGGCAACAATTTAGGTTGATAAAGTTAAATGATCACAATATGAGAATCAATTGAGTTTTATGATTTATCAATAAGCAATCAAAATTTGACATGTAAGTTATGGAGAGAGATGAGAAAATATAAAAAAAATACAAGAACTAGATAAACATCACTGAGATTAGCAAAAGACCATTTACACTGGAAAGATATACTATGTTTCCATATTTTATAGTAAGATATATGATGAATTCCCTCCTAATTTCTCTAGAGACTTCAATTGAGAATTTTCACTGACAGTTATAGATCATTCTACAATTGACAAGAAAACACTTAGAGTTGGAAAAATAAACATAAACTAAAACCAAGAAAACCCTATAAGCAACCCCTCTCTTAAAATTAAAGAAAAGAAAGATCAGGGTCACTCTTTGATAATAGTGCCTAATAAAAAACAAAGATGACATTGTCACATTTGACAATGAGTGAACATCACAATATATAAGCGTGTAATTAGATCATAGGGAGGTATAAAGTCAGCCTATAGACTCACAGACAACTCATTATGCAGAAGTTCATAATCCATATGTACTGTAAAATGCTGCAAAAAGCATGCATTCATGTATTTTAAACAAAGGATCTACTCTATAGTTCACAGCATGTTTCAAAGTTAATTTGAGTGCAGATGAAATGATTGAATAGGTAAAGGCACTTGAAGCCAAAGCAGATAATCTGAGTTCAATTCCTGGAACCTACAGTAGAAGGAGAGAACAAATTCCCAAAAGATGTCCTCTGACTTCCATAATACAATCTTTAACAATCTGTGTGCTCACATGTGCAATAAAAAAATAAAAGTTAAAAAAAAAAAACGGACTAAAAATAGGTTGATGGTGTATTCCTGTGACACCAGTATTTAAGCAGTTCAAGGTCATAGCAAGTTTAAGGCTGTCCATAGTTACATCAAATATTGTCTTAAAAACACAAGTAATCAATGGATTTAAACAGTAATGTGGTGTTAAATGTAAAGCCTAAACTCTAAAAAACAAAACAAAACAAAACAAAACATGTATAACATTATTAATTCTGATCTTACATCTAACTCTGATTGGAAGCTATCTAAATAAATACACAGTGATTATAGATTCAGTAAATATGTCACAGAAAGCAGGACAATGCTTTCAAGTAGTAAGAATGTGCTATAACTGCAACAAAGTAATAAATTAAACATGCAACACTAAAATAGCCTGGGACAACAGAGCACTCTGTGATTCTATTTCTCATTTACTTGACATTGTTTTTTATAATATTTATTTTTAAAATGTCCTAATAACATCAATACTACACACCAATTATCATCAGACACAAATCACACTGAACTTCTAAACATATGTTTGCCTTTAGAAGCTGGCAGAGCAATGACACAGATCGTGGGATGAGTGTGGTCCTTCTATGGACAAGGTCCAAAAGAAGCTCCAATGTACTGTCGCCTTAGGTGTATAATGGAGCTAATGATAACATTCGTATTTTACAGTATGAGAACAGCCATGAGTCTGCATCTCCTTGGGCACATTTGTGGACATATATATTTTCCTTAATAAAAATTAACCCTCGATAGAAACATATGCCAAGGAATGACTGATAGCTCCTGAGAATTAGAGTTCACTCTGTCATCATCTCCATAGTCCTTCCTATGGTTTAGGTTATTTTAATCACAGATGCAAGATGGAAGAGGAACAATCTTCTTTTCGGAAGCAATTTTCACCTACCATAAATCTAACAAGTGTGGTACTGACAGGTGGTTGTTTTGGTTAAATGTTCCTTAGTCCCTCTCATGCCTATAGCACATGTCTCGAATCAGAGAGGTGGAGACAAGACCCCAGTGCTTGCTAGCCAGCCAACCTTCTAAAATGGTTAGTTCCAGATCCAGGAAGTAATGCCCCTCCCCCCGAAAAGGTGGAGCGTGATGGATGATGGAGGAGGATATTCTATATCAAATGCTGGCTTTCACTCGCACAAGCACAGGCCAACACATGTTCATGCTTACACATATACACCATACAAACTCACACAGTAAAACTTACCACCCATATACCACATACAAAACACATATATGAAGAAAACACACATATGAAGAAAATTTATACGAAAATAAAAAAGTATCAAGAAAACATTTTAATGAGTTTGGACTACATGTATAACATTTGGTCATAAATCTAATCTATATGTTGTATATTATCATCATCCCAAGAAGTGTATAGCTATTTCCTGTTGACAATTATTATTCTCTCCTCTTCTATAGTTCCTAATCCATCAACTATTTTTGGAGACAGGGTTTCTCTATATTGCTTTGGACCTAGTCCTGCCTGGTACTAGCTCTGTAGACCAGGCTGGTCTTGAACTCACTGAGATCTGCCTGCCTCTGCCTCTCGAGTGCTGAGACTAAATGTGTGTGTTACCAATGCTTTGCTCTGTTGATAAAATTGAAAAATTTCAGTTTAGTATTATTATGAATATAAGCAAAAATAGGCGTGGTTTCAGAATATGGATATTGCATTCTTTGTGAGGTTCCTACCAGTAGAACTGATGGGGTGCTTAGTACATGATTGAATGACTTTTTAACTCTTTGTTAATTTTCTAAAATGCTTTATCATTTTACACTATGTCAGCGATGTGGAAGTTAGAACTCCAGTTGTTTCTCAAACTTGTTAACAACATTGTTTTTGTAAATTTTTTTAAAAATTGAATTTAAATTAAAAACAATCTTATTTTACATACCAATCACAGTTTCCTCTTTATCCCATCTTCCCACACCCCCACCATCTTCCCATCCCACTCCCCCATCTATGCCTCAGGAAGGAAGAGGCCTCCAATGAGGGATCATCAAAGTCTATAACATTATTTGAGGCAAGACCAAGGTCCTCCTCCCCCCCCCCCGTCATGGAGTGCACCTCATATCCAACCAAAAGTGCTTGTTACTCTGTAACATTTGTGCCACTATCACATCAGTGTGTCTTGCAGATAGCTCCCTATTAAAAGTTGCAGGGTTAAACCTGTGTGAAATTCATGATTACCTCTCCTCTCTGGTAGTGTTCGAAGTTCTTCCCAGCATCATTAATGCTAGTCAGTAGGTGTGAAATGTCTATTTGGGCACAAGTTAGATTACCCCATGTTTGATGACATAAGCAAGTTGTGTCTTTAACAATATGGCTTTACCATTACATTATGGAGAGTAACTAATAGCCTTGGCAATAGCCTGTGAAGTTTGTAGGTGCCTATTGGATGCATTTAGACAATGAATCAACAAGTAAACAATCTTGCACTGAAACTATTACTTGGTGGTATAAGATGTCTAGTTGGGGCATTCTCTGTCCTCATTTTAAATTTCTGTTTAAATTCTTTTAACATTTTAAGAATGTATATATTTGAAGGATCTTCTATAGTAGCAGGTTTCCAGATTATAGTTCAGAAGGTCCTATTGTTGTTATTTCACATATTCCTTCCCTGACCTGGCTCCCATGTCCTTGCCATTCAATCCTCCTATTACAGTTTTCACATTTATCTCTTTATAAACCATACTTTATTTACCCTTCCCTGGAAGTCCCTATCTTTCTACAATTGTAACTATAGTGGATGTAAGACAATGTGTCATGTTAGCTTTGATTTATATTTCTGATGAAAGATGATATTGAATAATTTTTAATATTCTTTGTCAACTTATCGGGGATTTTGGTAGAGTATCTTTTCAATCTTTGCTCATTTTTCTCATTGATTTATTTGTTATTTTATTGCAAACATGTAGAAGTTATATTAACAATATAATCTGGATAGAAAATATTGTCAGGTTTATATGACTATTTTCCCCACATGTGTGTTTTGAATTTTCACTTTCTTAATGATTTGTTATTGGAAAATGCCAAGCTAATGCAATTTAGCTCATAAATTACCATTTTCTTGTGATCCCAAGAAATATTAAATCAAATGTTATTTTTTATCCAAAAATTTTTGTGATTTATTTTTTTAGTTTTGTGAAGAGGGCTCTGGTTTATTATCAAGTGATTAGCCACTTGTTTTGCCCCCCCTCCCCCTTTGAGGATGGATTTCCATTTTCCATTGCATTACCTTAGATCATTTGTCAGGTAAATCAATCAACTATGAAAGGATGGGGCTGCTTGTAAATTTTTATTTTTTTTTTACTTTTATCTATGTTAATTTATGTAAGAAATATGTGGGATGCTAGCACTCAAGAATGAAGCAAAAACATCACTCTCAGCACTACTGTTTAATGCATATTTGGATGTGGCATAAATTGGTAGCTGTTCACTAAATCATTTTTCTTAACCATAAAATTTTCCCACAAATGTAGAGAAAAAAACATACTACTGCTCCAATATAACCTTCCAACATGGGATAATTACATCTTTGCTAATAATTTGTACTATTGCAACAATGTAGTTAGTGCTCTTTGACCATATTTTTATAATGAGGAAGGCAAGTATATTTAAAATTCAGAGAGTTAAAGGGTTTGAATTAGACAGGTAGATGATATATGTGTATAGTAGATGATGGATGGATTAGTGATAGATGTATGACAGATATATAGTTGATGGGTAGAGTGCTAGATATCTAGAGATAGATAGATGGATGATATACAAGGAGAAAGATAGATGGTAGATAGGTGATAAATAAAAGACAGAAAGAAAAGAAAATTATATTATAAAGGAAATGTTTTAGAAACTGTTTAGATGTGGTAACTTTAGGAGTCAACCAAATCGTGTATCTGCTTATGCCAAAGACATTGATCCACAACCTTCCTTGGAGAAGCCTGAAGCTATGCCATGAGTCTATATTTTCTTTCTCCTACGTACTAATGTCGCCATTAAGGCCTCTCAATGTTAAAAAAAAATACTTTTCTTAACAAACTTTAACTTCCTTTCCTACTGACCCATCTTGAAATACCTTTCCAGGGTATCATTAAAAAAAAAAAAAAAAAAAGAATATTATCATTACCAGAGTGAATAGTATGGGTGTTTGAAAAGAACTTCTCAGTTTGCTATAGGCAACAACTTGCAGCTATGGCTCTGTCTCCTGCTATCACTGACAAGTCTATATCCATTATGAACTGCAAGAGAAAGCAGGGTAAATACAGATGAACTCTGTGTGCAACAACAGGACAGCATGAGATGACCTGTGGCACTGTTTGTTGAAGGCTAGAAAATTCAGGCCAGAAAGCAAACAAACAAATAGCCAAGAAGTCATAGATTAAAACAATCAAAATGGACATGTGAACTACAGGGAAGAATAGCTGCTGACTATGAGTTAAGTAGACAGATATGCAAGGCAACAGCCAGCCTGTGAGTAATTGCACGTAGTATTTAAAAACAGATCACTTCATTAAAGTCACATGATGTTGCTGGAGAAAGCCCAGGTATATAGGCTGTCAAAGGATGCTGAGACTACGCGAAATCTTTCCTGTACAGCTGAAGGAAGAAAGACCAAAAATAGGGCACACTGCATCAAAAATAAATCACACTTCAATTAGAAGTGTTAATTTTCTTCTGCAGTCAAAGACTCACTTTAAAATGACTAAGGCATCAGCAAAATGGGCCATTTGAACTTCACCCTCCCTCCTTCTACAATCAACTCCTGTTAGAAACGCTAATATACAAAAGAACCTTAAAACGGCCCCCAGACCTCTTGTTGGAAGGATAAAGTGAGGATAATGAGGTTAAATTGGGTAAATTGCATCTGGAAAAATCAGAAGTTATTTGAGAACTCAATAGGACTCTGCAGGTCTCCTATATTTAAACCACCACTTACGTTTAAACTATCATTTAGTCTAAGTTTCCTACGTAAAATGAATGAATCAGAAATTATGACAAGTTAGGATGGAGTATGAAATGGTAAAGCAGATAGATTTAGCCACAATGTAAAATCAGTTTTCAGACATAGCTAAATCCCAACACTCTGGCTTCTGCATAGTTATTATTTTATAGTTAGAAAATATAACTGTGATTTGCCATCCACATACTTTTATAATGCTATGATAGTGTAGGTGGGATTTTATAGGATATTTCATGTTTTACTGTTATTGCATTAGTAAAATTGTTACTGATCAAACATACCATTTCTTTCTTTAAAGATCAGAATTGATGTGATAAATTTGGGAATCTTGTCAGTTGTCACCCAATTCTTCTTCTGTAGTAGAAGACAGGACATTCTTTAAATGAGGCTTTGTTCCCTGCTTCCCCATTGAACATGTGTGAGAATAACAGAACACAAGACATATAGGGGTGATGGAAGATGTCATTCGGTAATGTTTCTCATACTGGTTAATGAATAAAGCACTGTTGGCCAATAGGAAAGCAAGATAGGAGGGACTAGGAGACTAGGAGGAAAGTGGAAGTAGGAAGGGGGGTCAGCATGGAGAGAAGGGAGAGAACAGAACCGCCGGCCCCCGCTCTCTGGTAAGACCACATGGAAAAACATAGAAATGGGTTAATAACTAAGACAGAGCTTGCTGATAAGAAACTAGTACCTGGCCAAAAGCATTATATCTAATACAGAGTCTCTGTGTGTTAATTGGGGATGGTGCGGCAGCGGGACAAGACCAGCGGTGGGAGGAAAAACCTTACTCCTTACATAGGGGTTATATATTAAGATCAAAATGGGGTTCTTACCCCATTTTCCACTTAAGACCTACCTAGTGAGAATTCCATTTAGCCTCTTTCCTTGAGTTTATTGCTCAGTCACTGGAGTATATGAAATTCTTCCAATAACCTGAGACTATTACAAATATCTGAAGATCGTTAAAAAGTGTTTAGATCCATGTTTTGCCCATAGCTATTTTTTATTCGTTCATATTTGTTGAGAGTGAGAGGACTGTAAAGGCATAAGCAGAAGGTAAGCTGAGGTGGCCATCTGAGAGGGCAGCTGCTTAGTCTAGAAGACACCGAAAGGAGAGGAGTCAGGTGGGATAGAACAGGGCCAGTAAGAGGAAAGAGGACAATGGCCCCAGAAACGCCCAACCAAAAGCTCCTCACGTTGACATCCAGTTCAGAGTCCTTTCATCCCAAAGCAGGCTGTTACTCTACTGTTTCTGTATACCTGCAGTCTTTCTTAGATCTTCAGTTCATTTTCCATTCCACAGGACATTTGAAACTATTATTTACAATAATATCTATGATACAACTGCCATTTCATTGACTGAGGCATCTACTCCAGGTGTTGAAGCTAAATCACACCCTATGGTTATCCTAAGGCTGACTTGCACCACCTCTAATATAAAGTGTTCCTTGAATTTTTCCTCCACAGCCTGGGTCTTTTATTACTAAATCAATTTCCCACCTATGTGGTTACTGCTCTACAACTGAGCACCTCATGGCACTCCAAACTATGTACTGTTTTCTTACTATACAAGGACTGATGACTTGAACAAAATCAATTGAGTCATTTATATATCTACTACATGCTTCTAAATGGTTGATTATACACATATATAATTATATCTATCCTCCCTCTATGGTAATGCTGTTTGTGTTATCACTGTTATCTCATGTGATAAGTTTAGACACAAGAACCAAAGTTGAAAACTACACTTCCAAGTTTCTATGGTTCAAAAGTTGTATAGCTGGAGAGACAGTCATAGTTTCTCAGGCTCCGATATCCTCAGGCCCAGGTGTAAGCATTTCATTTCAGCTTTGTGGATTTGAACAATATGAGCGAATAAAAGTCAATCACTTTGGACCACTATTTGTATATTTTTACAAATATGTATTTTGTGAATATGTGTGTATGTATGCATGTATGTATGTATGTGATACACACATATATGCATACATGTATTAACACATCACACATGTACCTGTGTATTCATGTACATATATATACACATGCATTTATGCAAGTGTATTCACATTCTATAAATAACAGTTTCTGTTATGTGCAATGCTCAGCAAATGTCCTGATTCAATTTAGTGACGGATACTGAAGACTTCAGGTCTGAAACTCATCCTCTGAGGGCTCCCTTCATTCATTGTTGTCTTCACCATGTCTTATTCTCGCTCTCTGCCTTGACTATTGATAAAATCTACTGTGTTATGGTCCTTGTCAATCTCCTATAACAGGGCCAGCTGAAATCTCAGTTCCTGCCATTTATTGTCACATGAAAGGAAGTAAAGGCATTAGCTAAATTAAAATAAACAGTCATAAGATGATGAATACCAACAGTTCTCACACATACATGAGTTCTTAAAAGCAAATCTCTAGGAGTGTAGACTGGAAGAGTGTAGACTAGAGGCTGAGGTGGGGGGTTGTTTACAGGAAGAAACAATTAGAGAAAGGGTGTTTACAAGCATCAATCTATAGCCAAATATGAAAAATACATTTGTATTGGTTACTCATGTCTACAGACAGCACTGAATTTGTAACACAGTATATAGAAGCTTTTCTCAGAAAGGAATCACACATACATAGGAAGATATGTTTATCTTACTTTAAAAATGTAGTGCATGCATACTTGCAATAACCAATCAGTACAGTGTCTTCTCTGTCAAACAGTATTCATCTTTTAAAAAAAATAATTACTTTGTAAAATTCTATGTACATATTATGTGTGGGACAAAGTGTTGGAATATAAATACACATGCACACACACACACACACACACACGGAGAGAGAGATGAGGGTAGCTATGCTTCACTAATTAGCAAATGTGCGACATAGTTACGTGTTTTAAAGTATTCATTTAGTACTCATTTGATTTTATTTTTCTACAGTATCATTTATGGTTGATACATATAAATTTTTAAAATCAATAGCAAGAAACCTGTTATA